>NC_143067.1:27810000-28435000 GCF_052426305.1 Pelodiscus sinensis | reverse complement strand
TAACCCGCTGGTTATATACGCTAATTTATGGTATTCATCTTGTATAAATAATTACATTATCATTAGTGTGAGCAAGACTGACTCCATAACCCGGTGATTAGAGCCCTGATCTGGCATGTGGGACAGCCAACAGCTGGTTGCTGCTCTGAGGCCTATTTGAAGTACTCAGATATTACCAAGGAATGGCCAAATGACTACCTAGAAACATTTGCTGGACACTTAAAATTTTTCACTGTGTAGCCTAACATGCCATTTTATATATGCATTTATTTATTGTATTAAATTAATTATAACTTTGATTTTTTAAGAATCAAAGAGAAAAAAGGTGATTTTGTTGTTTGAATCAAGACAAATTGTTTTCAATATTTCAGAATGCCAATCAAAACTATTCTGCTAGATCTAATTTTAACCAGAGGTATGTCTATAATAGGAAATTATTTCAAAATAAGTAAATTTGAAATAATAACTCCTAAAATAACAAAATCAACATAACATGTCCCCACTATGGAAAAGCCTCGAACCAGGCTTCATTACTGTGGACACTCTACCTTGATGTAGAACCCCAGGAAGCACTGGGGACTAATTACTTCAAATTACTCTGAGGAGTGGTTCTTTCAAAATAGAAGCTGCAGATTGTCCACACTAATGTTATTTCAAAATAACTATTTCAGAATAAGCATTATTCCTCAAGGAAAGCAGGAGAAAGATTTCAAAATAACCAACCTGTTATTTTGAAATAATGGGCTTGGTAGTGTGGATGCTCAGCTTACTCTTTATAAATAAGGAGGGGGGGTGGGTATTTGGAAATAACTCCCTAGTGTAGACCAGGACCAGCATTCTGGATTTATAGACCTTTTCTGCAGGTCATTGGACAAGTGGGACTAAAGACTCATCTATATGGTCTCCTGCCTGTGTCTTTTTGTTTGGTTTGTATTCCCAGGGGCATTATAAAGAAGGTTAGCCATGCCTGGACTCATTGGTTATTTTGTTTGACTTTTGCATGGATTGTGCAAAGCAGGGAACACTACAATCTGGTTCTTGGCCACTGGAATTTTTTTGGAACCAGATTCCCATGGAAGTGTTTTTATAATAAACTGTAACTACTCTCACACTATGAAAGTTTTATTGAGATCCTGAAAAATTAGATTTTTTGTAGCTATATTCTTCTGAGAAATAACAATCTTAGCAAAAGGAAACCAAATTAGAAAACTGGGTTCAGATATCTTCTTTCTATGTTTAGTCTTTTAATATTTTGGCTATAGGCTTTAGGGCCATCTAGAATAACTAAATTTGTGATATTTTCTGTTTAGAGTTTCCTCTTTTTTGTGACCTTCCCTAGATGTTCACCTATCTGCTATTTTTCAGGAGCATTTAACCAGCTATGTGATTTCTGCTTTCTTTTACCATTATTGAATTTTTATCTGTTTCTTGATCTAAAATAATTTTGAAGGTTTTCCCCCATTTAATTCTCTCTTATCTTGGTCCCAGGCAATTCTTCAACAGTAATTTTAGAATATATGCTTTGCAGATTTTTGACAACCTGTTTGTTTTTGTTTTAGTGTGAACTGACATTAATTAGTCCAAGAAGACTGCACATAACACACACATTTCCACCACCTTAAACTGGAAACCTACTGACTGCTGCACTTACCTTCATGCCTCTAGCTTCCATCCCAGACACATTTCTCAGTCTATTGTATACAGCCAAGCCCTAAGATACAACCGGATTTTCCCCGATCCCACAGACAGAGACAAACACCTACAGGATCTATATAGAGCACTCTTAAAACTGAAATATCCACCTGCAGAAGTGAAAAAACCCCCAGACATGAACTACTTCAAGACAGGCCTAGAAGAGAAAACAACAGAATTCCACCTGTCATCACCTATAGCTCACAACTTAAACCTCTCCGACGTAGTATCAACAATCTACAACCTATCCTGGAAAACAACCCCTCATTCCCACAGGCCTTGGGGTGGTGCGGGGGGGTGGGGAAGGGGGAGAGGAAGAAGGGGGAAGGCCAATCCTCGCCTACAAACAACCACCTAACCTCAAACAAATTCTTTCCAGTAATCAAGCAACATACCTACATCATAATCATCCAGGAACCCACCCTTACAATCAGCCCCAGTGCCAACTCTAGCCACACATTTATATAAGCAATTTAATCACTGGACTCAATCACATCAGCCACTACATCAAGGGCTCATTTAACTGCACATCCACTAATGTGACCTATGCCATCAAATGCCAGCAATGACCCACTGCCATGTATATTTGCCAAAGTGTACACTCTCTATGGGAAAGAATTAATGGACACAAATCAGGTATCCGAAAAGGCAATACACAGAAACCTGTTGGAGAACATTTTAACCTACCTGGGCACTCATCAATGGATCTCAAAGTCACAGTGTTGTCTCAGGCCAATTCCACAAACCACATACCCAGGAAAGGGTTGGACCGTAACTTAATTTACAAGTTTGATTCTTATCAATGAATGAATAAAGATATTGGCTGGCTTGCACACTACCTTCTTCATCCTAATGACTTAACCAACCAACCAACCAAACAATGGGCACTTATAGAGGTGCACATTGTTCTTATTAGCCTCTAGTAACTTTAACAATCCAATTCACTCTTTTTCTCTCTTTTTTTCTTTTTCCATCCTCCTCCCATCCCCCATCTTCCCTTATTTATTCTTGGATCTGGACTTCTAATACTCCAGTCATCTGAATAAGTGGTTTGTACCCATAAAAGCTCATGTTATCATCTACATGTTTTTTTAGTCTTTAAGGTGCTGCTAGATTATTTGTTGTTTTTTAAGTTTTTACAGATGATCTAGTCATTTCTTTTAACAAGCAAGAGACTTCAAGCAGAGATTGACAAAAGAAATATTTAGATATTACAAAAATAGCTGAGTGTTTGAAGAGGTCACATGTTGTCCTAGCTGGACCTCACAAAACAAACATCTGCTGTTTAGAAACTTGACTTATATACTGGAAAAACCTTCTTAGATTCAACCCATATTGCTATTTGTCATCACTTGATTCACAGCAAGATGGAGAAGAAAGCACAAACTTGCTATAAAGAAATAACAGATAAAAAATGCCATTTAACTATGGTGTGGTCTCTCTCATGCTTGCTTTTCAAATGGAATACCACCCAGCTCACAATTACTCAAGCAACTGGTAGAATCTATGGCCAGCAATGCTGATGGGTGGAAAGAGAGATAGTTACTCCTGGCCTTGCTGATTTAAAAGGCCCTGGGGCTCTCAGCCACTGCTACCATAGCAGCAGCAATGGCAAGAGGCCTGAACCCTTTAAATCACAGTTGAAGCCCCACACTGCTCGGGCCAAGCAGCACTGAAGAATGGGTGGGGGAGGTGCAGTACAACCTGGGCAGCACTGAGGGCTGGATGCCCCTCGCCCCACCCCTTGTGTCCAAAGCTCCACCTTCCAGGAGGCCCAGAGTCAAGCCCCCCACTGCCCATTACTTGTGGTCCAGTGAAGTATGTTGTCAGCCCTATCTAAGGCATGTATTGTGTCTGATTAAGCAATAGCATATATAAAAGTGTGTCCATCTAGAGCACAAGTGTCCCCTCTGATATTTTCTTGGCTAGCTAGCTGGCATAAAGATTTTTTTCAGATCATCCACAATCATTTAATAGAGAGATGGTTCTCTTATCACTGCAGGTAATTATAATAATAATCTTCCTTCATAACAAGCCATGCTTTTAGGCCAGATTGCTCAGTTTCTTTTTCCCCTGGCTCAGAGTTACTGTTGTATTGCCCAAACTTCTCTGTGAAAACTGTCAAATTGTATAGACTACAATGAGTCCAGATCAGTTCAGACAACACACTGAAATGAAAATAATCATTTATATGATGTTAATTCAAGGTCACCATATACTTAAAGAATCTCCATTGTAGATACCAAATGTCAAATTATTAAATTTACCAGCATCTTATGGAACTTCAGTCAGGGTTTTGACTTCTTCTGAAGCTTAGTGTCCATAAGCATTCTCAAGAGATTAGGATAACCTTGAGGTAAAACAAAGCAGAAGTAATTTGTCACAAGCATATGACCAGAGAGCGGATTATGGTGATAAGGGAATAGCTCTGGAGCATGACAAATGCAAATTAAGTCAGGCAGTAATGTACTGCATGTTTAAGAACTATTTATAAAATAGGTGTGCATTGGGAAAAATGATTTCACATGCAGCACAGCAGTGCTTGATATATTTCATAAACATCAATATGCTTCTCTCTAGAAGCAATGTTGCCTATCAATCATGTCCTTCCCTTTTGAAAGAAGGATTAATAAGGAGAAGCAAAAATAATTCAAATAAGCTATTTTATGTATCTAAAATAGTAACTGTATAAAATTAAACTAAAGTCCGACAAACAGTTCAAAATACATTTGAGAATAATTTATTGTAGCCATGCTTAAAGCAAAACAAGACGTTCTCTGAATAAAATTTCAAGTGAAGGAAAAGTAGTTCTGACAACAATGCAAGTGGCTGAATGTTAATACCTGAAAAATATTCAGAGAGAAAATGGCAACATTTTATCCAGTTATATTAAAAATAACAAAATAATGGAAGAAGAACAAGAACAGTCTACATTTTTGTAGCCTAATTCATAGCAGATCTTACAAAATTCCGCTCCTTCTCTGTGATTTAGTTCTGAAGTATTTTTGGATTCTTCTAGCTTTTAAAAAAAATCTGGAATTTGGCATGGCAATGAATGGATTGCGTGCTAGATTTATCCAAAGTAGAATTAAATAGACAAGACTTAATGGACTCAAATCAGAGATCTGAAAAGGCAACACACAGAAATCTGTTGGGGAACATTTTAACTTGCCTGGGCATTCATTAATGGATCTCAAAGTCACTATATTGTTTCAGGTCAATTCTACAAGCCAACTACACAGGGAAGCCTTAGAACTTAACTTCATTTACAGGTTTGATTCCTATCGCAAATATATGAATAAAGACGTTGGCTGGATAGCCCACTACATTCCACATCCTAATCACATAAAAAAAACCAATGGGTAATTAAGAACACCTTCTCTATTACCTTCATGTAAAATGGACACTCTGATTAACTATTTCTTTTCCCCTGTCTTTCCCTTCTTTATCCTTCTCTTCCCTCCCCCCACCCATGCCCTATATTTAGAAACTGGAGCTTTAATAACTCCATTCATCTGAAGAAGTGGATTGTGCCCTTGAAAGCTCATGATACCATCTACATGTTTTTGTTAGTCTTTAAGGTGCTGCAAGTTTATCTTCAACATGTTTGCTGATGCTTATGCATGTGTTGGTCTCAACCTTAACATCAAGAAGAACAAAATGCTCCAACAGTCCTCTCCAAATGAGGTACCATACACCCCATCTATTGAAATCAATGGAGAGGCACTGGAGAATGTCGATCATCTTCTTTACCTTGGAAGTTATCTTTCATCTAAGGCAGATATTGACATAGTAATCCATCATCGCCTGAGCTGTGCCAATGAAGTCTTTGTTCATCTATGGCACAGGGTTTTTGAAGATCCCAACATTCAAACAAACACCAACCTTCTTGTCTATCAAGCTGTCATTCTTCCAACACTATTGTATGGGTCTTTTAAGCCATCTCTTGAAAGTCCTTGAGAGGCATCACCAATGCTGCCTCTGCAAAATCTTGACGATCAAATGGGAAGACAGGTGCACTAACATTAGTGTTCTGGAAGAGGTAAAGACCACCAATATCGAGGCAAGAATCATCCATCAACAACTTTTCTGGACTGGTTACATTGTTCGGATACCAGACCATCACCTTCCAAAACAGGTCCTGGGAGGACATAAGAATATGGGAGGACATAAGAAAGGCTATACTGATTCACACCAATGGTCCATCCAGCCCAATATCCTGTCTGCCAACAGTGGCCAATACCAGATGCCCCAGAGGGAGGGAACACAACAGGTAATCCTCATGTGATCCCTCTCCCGTTTCACCCACCTCCAGAGAAACAGAGGCTAGGGACACCATTCCTACCCATCCTGGTTAATAGCCATCGATGGACCTAACCACCATGAATCTATCTAGCTCTTTTTTTTAACCCTGTTAAGGTCTTAGCCTATACCTCATTCACTGGCAAGTAGTTCCACAGGATGACTGTGCACTGAGTGAAGAAAAACTTCCTTTTGTTTGTTTTAAACCTGCTGCCTATTAATTTCATTTGGTGACCCCTAGTTCTTATAGGCTGTGTCTATACTGGCACAATCTCGCGCAAAAGCGGCCGCTCTTGCGCAAAAACTTGCTGCCTGTCTACATTGGCTGTATGTTCTTGCGCAAGCAAACTGATGTTCTAATGTATAAAATCAGGGCTTCTTGCTCGAGAACTCTGACTCTCCCACTCAGGAATAAGCCCTCTTGCGCAAGAGCTCTTCCAGAAGAGGCCAGTGTAGACAGGCAACATGAATTTCTTGCGCAAGAAAGCCCTATGGTTAAAATGGTCATCAGAGTTTTCTTGCACAAGAGAACGTCTACACTGGCAAGGATACTCTTGTGCAAAAGCACATCTCTTGTGCAAAAGCACATGCCAGTGTAGATGCTCTCTTCTGGAAGAGTTTTTGCAGAAGAACTTGTCCACAAAAGAGTTTTTGCATGAGAACGTGCCAGTATAGACATAGCCATATTGTGGGAATGAGTAAATAACTTCTCCTTATTCATTTTTGCCACATCAGTCATGATTTATAGACCTCTATCGTATCCCCCCTTAATGTCCTATTTTCTTATTTTAAAAGTCCAAGTCTTTTTAATCTCTCTTCATATGGGACCCATTCCAAACCCCTAATAATTTTTGTTGCCCTTTTCTGAACTTTTTCCAATGCCAATATATCTTTTTTGAGATGAGGCAACCCCATCTGGATGCAGTATTCAAGATGTACCATGGTTTTATATAGAGGCAATAAGATATTTTCTGTCTTATTCTCCATCCCTTTTTTAATGATTCCTAACATTCTATTTGCTTTTTTGACTGCCGCTGCACACCAAGTGGATAACCAAAGTATTATAAGGACTTGCTAAAGGATAATTTAAAGAAGTGCAACATTGCTGTTGACACTTGGGAGACACTTGCCCAGGATCACTAAAAATGGAGAGACGTTCTATAAGATGTGCCCTCTGCATTTTGTCTGCCGACAAGCTGAGGAGGAGAAGAGGTTTAGGAGGAAGGGGAGACTGGCTTCTAGTCATGGTCAATAGCCTCCTGATATACCTGTAAACATCTATCCTCATTGTAATGTGGTTCAAGGATCAGCCTTAACAACCACCTGAGAGTCCACAACTCCCATGGAAGAGGATCATACTTGGAAACGAGTGATCGCCCATCATCTTCAGTCCTCTACAGAACATCTGTAAAAAAAAAGTCTCCAGACTCCAAATTCAGTCTCCAGATTCTTAACCACAAAACCATATTTTCCTACGGGATAACTGGATATCTATGGATTACATTTTCTTGTAGCATTTAGGGGGAAGGGTTTAGATACTTTGTGGTCAAAGAAACAATTGGCAAGAAGCTTTACCACAGTATTTTAATTTGTAGTAAATTTAGGCCATGTCTATCCTAGGAAACTATTTTGAAATTGCTAAATTTGACTTATTAACTCCCAATTTAACAAATTCACACTAGTCTGTCCATACTATGGGGAAGGCTTGCAATTAGTCCAAGACAAGCTCTGTTAATGTGGACATGCTACCTTGGAATTAGAGTCCCAGGAAGCATAGGGGAGTAATTAGTTCAATTTATTCTGGGGAATAATTATTTTCCAATAGTGGCATCGGAGCATCCATACTACCATTATTTCAAAATACCTATTTCAGAATTATAGTTACTCCCGATGAAAAGCAGGAGTACAGATTTTTAATTCCACGGACCATTATTTCAAAATAATGGGCTTGGCAGTGTGGAGGCCCTGTGGCTTATACACTCTTAGCTAAAGAGAAAAAAAACCCTTCATTTGGATCCATAAACTTTGGGGGGGAGGGATACTTAGAAATAAGGTCCTAGTGTGGATCAGGGCTTTAGCAGCTACAAATCTACAAGATTTGTCCTTAATGGTGGAGGGGTGGATAATGTAAATATTGCTTTTTCTGTACAGCACTGTTATTAGATATAGAGTCACACCTAGAAAGATTTTAATGATCACTAATTTGGATTTTTGCTCTGGTTTTAATGATTTATTAGAAGATTTATTAGAATCTATTTTTACCTAACTTTGAAACTTTGTATCCTAATGCCAATTAACATATTATTAATATTTTGCTAACAGTCACACACTGAACAGGAGGGATGGAGAATTGGGGAGCTTTTTGGCTTATACACTATGGGCTCATCTACATTGGCCCCTTTTCTGGAAGGGGCAGGTTAATTTCAGAGATCGTAATAGGGAAATCCGCGGGGGATTTAAATATCCCCCGCGGCATTTAAATAAAAATGTCCGCCGCTTTTTTCCGGCTTTTAGAAAAGCCGGAAAAGAGCGTCTACACTGGCCCCAATCCTCCGGAAGGGGCGCTTTTTCCGGAGGATCGGGGCCAGTGTAGACGCTCTTTTCCGGCTTTTCTAAAAGCCGGAAAAAAGTGGCGGACATTTTTATTTAAATGCCGCGGGGGATATTTAAATCCCCCGCGGATTTCCCTATTACGATCTCTGAAATTAACATGCCCCTTCCGGAAAAGGGGCCAGTGTAGATGTAGCCTATTAGCTAAAGAGAAAAAAAACTTCATTTGGATCCATAAATCTTTATAGAATTTACCTCAACACTGCTGCACAATTTCTCATTCTCCCTGCAATTCATAGAATGATAGAATCATATGGCTGGAAGAGATCTCAGGAGGTCATCGAGTCTAGCTGCCTGCCCAAAGCAGCACCAATCCCAGCTAAATCAACCCAGCCAGGACTTTGTCAAGCTGCAACTTAAAACCCCTAGGGATGGAGATTCCACCACCTCCCTAGGTAACCCATTCCAGTGGTTCACCACCCTCCTAGTGAAACAGTTTTTCCTAATATCCAACCTAGACCTCCCCCACTGTAACTTGAGATCATTGCTCCTTGTTTTGCCATCCATCACTACTGAGAACAGCCTCTTTCCTTCCTCTTTGGAACCTCCCTTCAGGAAATTGAAAGCTGCCATCAAATCCCCCCTCACTCTTCTCTTCTGCAGACTAAATAAGGCCAAATCCCTCAGGCTCTCTACATAAGTTATGTGTGCCAGCCTCCTAATCATTTTGGTTGCCCTCCACTGGAAACTTTCCAATGCATCCACATCCTTTCTAGATTGGATGCAATACTCCAGATGTGGCTTCATCAGAGCTGAAAAAAAAAAAGGGAATTATCACTTCTCTAGACCTGCTGGCAATGGTCCTTCTAATGCAACCTAATATTCCATTCGCCTTCTTGGCTACAAGTGTGCACGGTTGGCTCATATCCAGCTTATCATCCACTGTAATCCCCAGGTCCTTTTTGGCCAAACTGCTACTTAGCCATTCAGTCCCCAGCCTGTAACTATACTTGGGATTCTTCCATCCCAAGTGCAGGACTCTGCACTTGTCCTTGTTGAACCTCATCATATTTCTTTTGGCCCAATCCTCTAATAAAAAATTCTTCAAGGGGGCACTTGGATTTGAAACAAGGACCACTTGATCAGCAGTAAAACACCTTACCATTGAGCTACACCCCCATCTAGAGTGCTATTGTTTAGATTTTATTTATGTTTTTCTTCCTTTTGCCTTGTTTGTTTTTCTGAGCTTTTCAACAGAAAATTCTAACCATTAATCCATTTAAAATCCCTTTTAGATCCAAAAATGAAAATTAGATATGATCTGACACATTTTAAAAGTAAGTAGAGAGTCATGGCAGTAGACTGATCAACATTGTCTGTGTAATGCTATATTGGGAGACCAATACAACAGTGCACAGATAGTCCAGAAAGTTTTTGGAGAATGTTGGGGAAAACTGCCTGGTAGAAGTGCTGAAAGTACCAACCAAGGGCCATGCTCAGCTTGACCTGCTGCTTACAAAGAGGGAGGAACTAGTAGGGGAAGTAGATGTGGGTAGCCACCTATGAAGCAATGATCATGAGATGGTAGATTGCAGGATCCTAACCAAAGGAGGAAAGGAAAGCAGCAAAATACACACCCTGAACTTCAGAAAATCAGACTTAAACTCCCTCAGGGAACTGATGGGTAGAATCCCCCGGGATGCTAACATGATGGGGAAAGGTATCCAGGAAAGCTGGCTGTATTTTAAAGAAGCCTTATTGAAGGCACAGGAACAAACTATTCCAAAGCACAGTAAGAAAAACAAATATGGTAGGCCACTAGCTTGGCTTAACTGAAATCCTTGGTGAGCTTAAAAACAAAAAGGACGCTTACAAGAAATGGAAACTTGGACAGATGACTAGAAAGGAGTATAAATATATTGCTCGAATATGCAAGAGTGTAATCAGGAAGGTCAGAACACAATTGGAATTGCAGCTAACATTGGATGTGAAGGTCAACAAGAAAGGTTTCTACAGGCATGTTAGCAATAAGAGGGTGGTCATGGAAGGTGTGGGACCCTTACTGGATGAGAAAGGTAACCTACTGACTGATGATGTGAGAAAAGCTGAAGTACTCAATGCTTTTTTGCCTCTATCTTCACATACAAGGTCAGCTCCCAGACTACTGCACTAGGCAACACAATATAGGAAACAGGTGCCCAGCCCTCAGTGGAAAAAGAACAGGTAAAGAACTATTTATAAAAGTGGGACATACATAAATCCTTGGGGGCCAGCTCTAATGCATCAGAGGGTACTAAGGGACTTGGCTGAAGTGATTGCAGTGCCATTGGCCATTATCTTTGAAAACTTGTGGTGATCGGGGGAGGTCCCAGATGATTGGAAAAAGGCAAATGTAGTGCCCATCTTTAAAAAAGTAAAGAAGGACAATCCAGGGAACTACAGACCTGTTAGCCTCACCTCAGTCCCTGGAAAAATCATGGAGGGAATCCTCAAGGAATTTATTTTGTAGCATTTGGAAGAGGGGAAAATGATCAGGAATAGTCAACATGGATTCACCAAGGGCAAGTCATCACTGACCAACCTGATTGCCTTTTGTGACAAAGTTACTGGTTCTGTGGACATAGGGATGAGGATTAATGTGACTTACCTTGACTTTAGCAAAGCTTTTGATACAGTCTCTCACAGTATTCTTACCAACAAGTTAATATTGTGGGTTGGATACATGGACTGTAAAGTGGACCGAAAGCTGGCTAGATTGTAGGGCTCAAAAGCTAGTGATCAATGTCTGGTAGGCAGTTGGTATGAAGCAGAATGCCCCTAGGGTCTGGCTGATGACTGGGTGTCTGGCTGATGAGTCTTGCCCACATGCTCAGGGTTTAGCTGATCACCATATTTGGGGTCGGGAAGGAATTTTCCTCCAGGGTAGATTGGCAGAGACCCTGGAGGTTTTTCTCCTTCCTCTGTAGCATGGGGTACAGATCACAGCTGGAGGATTCTCTGCATCTTGGGGTCTTCAAAGTATTTGAAGGCTTTAATATCTGAGATACAGGTGAGAGGATTATTCTAGGAGGGGTGGGTGAGATTCTGTGGCCTGCACTGTGCAGGGGGTCAGACTAGATGATCATAATGGTCCCTTCTGACCTTAAAGTCTATGAGGGTCATTCCTGGGACTAGTTTTGTTCTACATCTTTATTAATGAACTGGATGGTGGGATGGATTGCACCCTCAGCAAGTTTGCAGATAACATTAAGCTGGGGCAGAGGTATATATGCAGGAGAGTTGGGATAGAGTCCAGAGTGAGCTAGACAAATTGGAGGATTGGGCTAAAAGAAATCTGATGAGGTTCAGCAAGGGTAAGTGTAGAGTCCTGCACTTGGGATGGAAAAATCCCAAGCACTATTACAGGCTGGGGACTGACTGACTAAGTAGCAGTTTTGCAGAAAAGGACCTGGGGATTACAGTGGATGAGAAGCTGGATATGAGTCAACAGTATGCCCTTGAAGGTTAATGGCATATTAGGGTGCATTAGGAGGAGCATTGCCAGCAGATCTAGAGAAGAAATTATTTCTCCTTATTTGGCACTGGTGAAACCATATCTTGAGTATTGTGCCCAATTCTGGGTCCCCCATTACAGAAAGGATGTGGACGCATTGGAGAAAGTCCAGTGAGGGCAACAAAAATGATTAGGGGGCTGGCACACATCACTTTTGAGGAGACACTGAGAGATTTGGGTTTGTTTAGTTTACAGAAGAGACGATTTAGGGGTGATTTGATAGTAAGCTTTAAGTATCTGAAGGGAGGTTGCAAAGGGGATGGAGAGAGGCTGTTCTCAATAGTGACAGATGATAAAATGAGGGGCAGTGGTCTCAAGTTACAGTGGGGGAGATCTTCGTTGGATAAAATCCTGGCTAGGATGGTTTAGTTAGGGTTGGTCCTGCTTTGGGTAGGGGGCTGGACTCGACCTCCTGAGGTCTCTTCCAACCATAGGATTCTACGATTCTATGAATATTCCTGATCCCAGTAAAACAGAGTTTATAGTCTAATGTTTGTTTTGGGAATATTAAATACAGACAAGAGGAGAATTTATCTCTGTGGGTATGTCTAGACTACAGGCTTTTGTCGACAGATACTGTCGACAAAGAGCGTCTACACTACATTCAGTTCTGTCGACAAAGCAAGCTGCTTTGCCGACATGGTAGTGTAGCCGCAAAGGACAGTTTACATGCAATAACACCTTCTGTCGACAGAAACTCTGTTGACAGAAGGCGTTATGCCTCGTAAAATGAGGTTTACCAGCGTCGACAAAACTGCTGAGTTCTGTCGACGTTATGTCGACAGAACTCAGCGGTAGTGTAGACGCAGGTATAGTTTTGTTGACAAAAGTCCACTTTTGTCGACAAAACTCTGTAGTCTAGATACACCCTTAAAGTGCACCTTTCATGCTCAAGTTTTTCTAAAGCAATTTTCAATAATGAGCTAGATAATGGGAGCCTGAGTGACTGTATAAGGAGTAGCCATAATTTTCTCAACACAGACTGCTTGATTGGAATAGTGCATGGGCCACCAGGCTCCCATTATTACCTCACACATACTATCACATATTACCTCACATATCCTTCTATTACTTTCTAAATTATTTTTATAGCTAAGAAAAAATCTTCTAACATTGTTGTATTATTGATTTAAATGTTCAGGTTATTATAATGTTAACATTGTATAACATTCCATTCAACTCTCTCTTGCTGACAGTAGCTACTTGCAAAAACTTGTGAGCTGAATGAGCTGTGCCATTTGGAGAGTAATCTAATTTTATAATATCATAACTACATGCTCATTTAGGTAACCTAGATGAGCAATAAACCATAGAGCCTACTGATATTGTGAAAACCTGTTTATAGCAAATCAAAGTTCTAAATTGCTTCAATTGCATTGTAGGGTAAACTGACCTTTCAGTCACAGTCAACCTCCATTTAGAATGAAATTATTCTGTGAAATGAAAGTCTTCACTGTGAGAGTTCCACAGTACTGGTTTTATATTATACACATACGTGTATGTGCGCATGCACACACACTGGGTATGCATCTCAGAGAAGTAGCCATCTTAGTTTGTATCTGCAAAAATGTTGAGGAGTCCTGTAGCACCTTAGGGTATGTCTACACTACAGAATTAACCGTAATAGCTGTCTACACATACAAACTGCTATTTCTAAATAAATTCGAAATAGTTGAGCCCTTATTTCAAATTAGGTAAACCTCATTCTACAAGGAATAACACCTAATTCAAAATGGCTAATTCAAAATAAGTGCTGTGTAGACACTTATTTCGAATTAGGGGGACTCCAGCCCTTCCCAGTTTCCCTTGGTGGCCACTCTGGGCCAAACCAGGAAAATTTATATGCTCCCCCCTAGCCCCGGAGCCCTTAAAGGGGAAGACTCTGGCCACAGTGCCTGTGCCAGTTCCCAGCCTGCCAGCACACAGCCAGCGGACCGTGCACCTGGCACAGGATGAGCCAGCCACTCGCTGCCACCCAGCCCTCCACTGCTCCCCAGGACCAGGCTGGTGGCTCCCAGGAGCCTGCCAGGAGCCGCAAAAGGCGGGTGCCTTCCTGGTCAAGTGTGGAGATCGTGGCCCTCATTGAGATTTGTGGGGAGGCCTCCAATGTCCATGATCTCCACACTAGGCGCAGGAATGTGGCCGTCTACAGCCGCATGGCTGCCAGCCTGGCCACCAGAGGCCACATGTGCAGCCAGGAGCAGGTGCGGAGCAAAATAAAAGAACTGCGGTAGGCCTACGCCAGGGCCTCCCAACCAGGGGCTAACCCGGAGGCCTGCCCCTATTATGAGGCCCTGGATTGCATCCTGGAGGGTCAGATGGTCTGTGCCCCCCTGGTCACCATTGACCCCGGGGCAGAGGGCCCTGCCCCTGACACAGGGGAAGAGGAGGAGGAGGACGACGGCAGCCAGGAGCCTGCAGGGAGCCTGCCCTACACCCAGGAACCCTGAGCTGAACTGGAGAGCCTGTCAGCAGCCTCATCCGAGGCCGGGAAGGCCTCCACATGTGAGTGACATCATGGTCCCCTTATGTGGGACGGGGGGGGGACCTTACACTGGGAAGAGACACTGCACACTGCCCTCCCTCCAGACGCCCCCTCTACACAGAGGCAGGGCACATCTCCCCTCCCTCCTCTCCCGTACCACACTACAGGCAGCAAAGGGGCTGGGGTGCAGTCCTGGGCCAGCTCACACTCTGGGGATAGCAGGATGTGATGGTGCGGACACCTGCCATCCTTGCTTTGCAGGGGGTGGCTGAGTTTCACCCACTGTGTCCCCAAGGAGAACTGACCATTTCTCCTGTTTCACGACAGCCGCAGCACCTGTGAGTGCAGGACGCACCACTCCACCTCCTCCCAGGTTTCCACCCTCCCCTCTCCCGCCCTCATTCCTACCCTCCCTCCATCCCAGTTATGTGAAATAAAGAGAGTTTTTTGTGGCCACACAGGTATTTTTATTGTATATCAGGAAGGGGGTTAGGGAAGGGAAAGGGGAAGGAGGTGGGGTACGAATGTAAAGCCCCAGAGCATCCATCTGGAAGCTCTCCCGCAGGGCTTCTCAGATGCGGATAGCCCCCCGAAGGGCCTCCCAGCTGGCAGCCATGCAGGGCTGTGCGTACTAGCCAGCCAGGTGGTCAGCCTCTGCCATCCAGGCTGGCAGGAAAGCCTCCCCTTCCTCTCACACAAATTGTGGAGCACACAGCACGTTGCCACCATGTTTGGAATATTGTGCTGGGAGAGGTCGAGGCGGGTGAGGAGGCATCTAAACCGTGCTTTCAGTCGGCTGAAGGCCCCCTTGACCATCCAGGGGGTCCCCTTGGCTGTCCAGGGGGTCCTTTTAAGCACAAGCCTCAGATAGCCTCAGACAGCAGCCACACAAAGCAACTACTGACCTGATGCCCTGCTGGAACCGGTTTCAGCTGCCCTTATATGCAATCCAGCATCCAATCAGTGTGGACGCACTATTTCAAAATAGCAAAACTCTATTTCGAATTAGTTTTTGGGTCTAGATGTGTTATTTCGAATCAGTTAATTCGAAATAGCGCTGTAGTGTATACCCTTCGAGACTAACAGCTTTATTATGGTATAACTTTGTATGGGTAAAACCCACTTCAACAGATGAATTGGAGTGAAGGTTACAGGAGCAGGGATATATATAAGGAAGAAGTTTTTTGTGTTAATGAAGCAAATCAAGTCAATGTGGAAATGAGTGATTCATAGCATTTGGTGTGGACATGTGACTGTCCAGAGAGGGGAAAACGCCGTTGTAATGTGTTTACCAATTGAGATCTTTATTCAATCATAAATTGATAGTGTTGAATTTGCAGTTTTAGGACTCAGCATAAAGAATAAAAAGTAGGCAAGCATTCTAGAAAACTCCCTCAAGAGAAGGCAGAGCTAACAAATATGTCTATAGAGGAAAAGGTGTCATCCACATTCCTAATGGTAACACTAAGAGCAGGATAGATTGACAGGAACTGTATCATCATAAAATGACTAAAGCAAAACTGAGATTATCACTTAAATGTCAGAACTAAAATCTCTCTGATAGGAAGTTACTGGCTGAGACAATTGCTGTTGCTAGCAGTTTATATTATTTCTTGAATCCTAGCGATAAAAGCTGTATTCATAAATTATTATTTGAACGATTTTGGAGCTAATGAACTTTGAGTGGCTTAATTTTCTACGCATAAAACACATGGAATGAACCGGCTGCTGTCAATTAAAAACATGAATTTGCACTATGTGAAGACAGTTTTTGCTTCCACATGCTTCCACATGGAGGGTACTTTTCTTCTACATATTCTAGAGTGAATGTAAAAGAAACAATTCAAGGCAATAGGGGTACACAAAGTGAAGGCATAATCCCTGTTTCAAGATAAACCACGGATCTGTAAATGACTTTTAATTTTACATTAATACACTGTGTTTTGACTAAACCGTAAACAGTTCTATTAACAACAGTACAGGAACAAAAACGTGGACTGAAACAACATGGTTAAAGGAAAGATGTGTTGAACTGTCTTCTAGAGGCCAAATTATGCCTGGAATAAGCAGTAGGTACTGTTCTCTTTTGATTCAAAAAACAGGAATCAGCAAAAAGTTTTGGTTAAAATTAGAGCCTAACATACTCCTCAGTCTTTTTCTGAATCACATGTATTTTAACTCTTCCTACATTCATCTAATATTTCTGTTTTTGCCCACCCTTTTTCACTTTCAAAGGTTGAGTGCTCTACTTTTTTATACTTCTTTATAGTTGTTAAACTGGATTAAGATTTTATATGTAAAACTAGGTTATTATAGCCATTTAGACATATAATCTCTATATAGATTATATAGACATATAATCTATATATTTTTATAGATTAGTTAATTACAAAATTCCTCTGTCAAGATCAGTCAGATGAAGAGGTGCTGTCAAAGTTATTAGGCCAAAATATTGTCCTACCTTCGGTGGCTCCATCTGGAATACATTTACCCTCTGGCATTCTCCAGGGAACTTTTTTCCTATTAAATAAATGTGCCTTGCTAAATGAAAAACAGACAAGACACACATCCTCCTATCACAACAAACACAACCACCCAATGCTGCATTCTGCCCTAATTCTTATCATAAAAGCAATATCAAGAAGAGTCAAGCCTTGAGAAAAACCAGGTGAAGCTTTTGAGTACCAGGGTTGAAAAACAAGGTGGAATTTTATGTTGCAAGGAAATATACATGTCTATGAATAAAATATTACAGATATTTCTTGACAAGTTTTAAGAAATGGAAAATGTCAATTCTTCATTTTCATGCCCACAGTTCACAAAATCTGTTCCTATTTGTGACTGTTCCTATTGTGTTTTCTATGCCTTTCCCGGTAGATTCCATGACCATTCCTGGTCTCAACTGGCATCAAAGATGTACAATCTCTAGGCTACTTTATGGAAACCACTTTGACCATGCTTTCCAAGTGAGAGGTGAATGAAAGGAAAAACCCAGCTATCTCCAATTGTATATTACATTCTGCAATACAGATGTAAGTCCAAGATACGTTCCAAAAAAACTTGGACTTTATAGTGAAACAACTTACAGCAGGGAATTTTTTTCCCCACAGCTGACTTTCGTTTAAGCAAATTGGGGGGAGTGTTTCACACGACTTATAGAGGGGGAATGGGAGGACTTATAACGCATCAGTTCCTACAAACGTCGACAACTTTAGTGTGGAACAGAAGTATACCGGGGTGACTCAAAGTGGGGACCCCTTGTATTCTCCATGCAGATGCACACAGAACAGCAGAGAAGAGCTGCACATGACTTTAAATGGCACTTAATCATTAAGCAGTTTTAGCCTGGAAAAAATGACCATATAAAAAGGGCATCATTTTACACAGACATTTTCAGGTATGTTAGGACTGTTTATGTTGGGGAAAAATTTTGTTTATTGTTTTGTTCTCCTGTAAAGCCAATACATTTGTGATGGAGAAAGACAGAGTCTCTCTTTGTAGGTATCATCAGTCTTCAGATGAATTCCTTACTAAGCTGCAATAAGTTACACCTGTACAACCCAGGCTATGTCTAGACTACTGGGTTTTTCTGGGATACTGGAGGTGTGCTGGTGCCCTCATTGCATGTGTGGATGCCATAGCAGCGTGAAAATGGAGCCTGGTCGGCAGGAAAGCATTGTCATGCTTATGTACAACTAACAGAAGTTTCCAGATCACAGGCCTCGTTCTCATGGGGGATTTTAATCATCTTGACATCTGTTGGGAGACCAATACAGAAGTACGCTGAAAATCTAGGAAGTTTTTGGAGAATGTTGGGCATCCTCAGTCAGGCAGGGTTGTCTGGATGGGTTCCTGACAGATTCTCTACTCCATCAATGCTAATAAACTTTCGGCTGTGCATGTGTGCTCCCATGTGTAACGCATTAACCATGTGCAATTAGTCAACACAAAAGACACCGAGAGAGCCCCCAGCGGCCACAAATCAGATGAGGATCGGAAGCACCCAAGTAGGTTTATTACCAAGAGAGGCACAATAATAATTGTCAATAAACAGACTTGCTGCTGTGCCACTATACATTGTGACAATGGACTGACACCCAAATAAAAACTCTGGATTTTAGAGTCATTCCCATGGTTGGTCAATGAACACCCTTTGGGATGCACTTTTATACAGAGGTACAAACAAATTACACATCTCTCCTGACGTATCAGGTTGCCACCCTCTGTTAGCTAGTTACCTCCCCTTCCCTCACAGAAGGAGGGTTTCCACTACTATCCACCATGCTGTCAATTTAGATTCTCTTCTGAAGCTGGGTCAGTGTGTGTTAGAACCAAGATGTTTCTTAATGAGGTACTCTGTTATGACCCTTCTGGAATATGCTTACAGCCTATGCCTAGTACCTCTTAGATATGAGTGTTTCTGTAATATCAGCCCTGTTCTTGCCAGTTTCTGAGAACAGGCCTGCCTCTCTCTCATAGCTTAACTTTACTTCATGTTAGCAAAGTCTTGACCATTGCTATCTAGGCCTCAGGCCTCACACCAGGTTGTGATATGTGGGCTTATATTTCAGTCCGTCATCTTACTACACTGGGGACAACTTCCTGGTAAGAATGAAGAAACCAACCACAGTTTGACCTGCTGCTCACTGACAGGAAGAAATTAATAGGGGAAGGGAAATCTGGGAAGCAGTGATCATGAGATAGATCCTGACCAAAGGAAGAAAGAAGCACAGCAAAATACACAACCTGGACTTCAGAAAATCAGACTGACTCCCTCAGGGAAATGACAGACAGGATCCCCTGTGATGCTAACATGAAGGGTAAAAGATTCCAGGAGAGCTGGAGGTATTTGAAAGAAGTTTTATTGAAGGCATCCTGATGTGCAGTTTAAAAAAAAAAAGCAAATATGGTAGGCAATGAGCTTAGCTTAGCACTGAAATCCTTTGTGAGCTTAAACACATAAAGGAAGCTTACAAGAAG
Organism: Pelodiscus sinensis; assembly: GCF_052426305.1. Taxonomy (NCBI): domain Eukaryota; kingdom Metazoa; phylum Chordata; order Testudines; family Trionychidae; genus Pelodiscus; species Pelodiscus sinensis. The sequence goes on along the minus strand of NC_143067.1, from coordinate 28,415,438 downwards.
TGAAAATCTGGACAGATAACTAGGGAGGAGTATAAATATATTGCTCGAGAATGTAAGGGTTTAATCAGGAAGGCCAAAGCACAATTGGAATTGCAGCTAGGAAGGGAAGTGAAGGGTAACAAGAAAGATTTCTACAGGCATGTTAGCAATAAGAGCATGGTCAGGAAAGAAGTGGGACCCTTACTGGATGAGGGAAGTAACCTAGTGGGATGTGGGAAAAACTGAAGTACTCGATGCTTTTTTTGCCTCTGTCTTCACAGAGTATCAGGGGGGTCACTGTGTTAGTCTGGATCTGCAAAAGCGACAGAGTCCTGTAGACTAGCAGATGTATTGGAGCATAAGCTTTCGTGGGCAAAGACCCACTTTGTCAGATGCATGTGACGAAGTGGGTCATTGCCCACGAAAGCTTATGTTCCAATACATCTGTTAGTCTATATGGGTATGTCTACACTACCCCCGTAGTTCGAACTAGGGGGGTAATGTATGCATACCGAACTTGCTAATGAAGCCCGGGATTTGAATTTCCCGGGCTTCATTAGCATAAAGCCGGCGCCGCCATTTTTAAAAGCCGGCTAGTGCGAACCCCGTGCCGCGCGGCTACACGCGGCACGGACTAGATAGTTCGGATTAGGCTTCCTCGAGGCGTACAGATAGTTCGGATTAGAAGCCTAATCCGAACTATCTAGTCCGTGCCGCGTGTAGCTGCGCAGCACGGGGTTCGCACTAGCCGGCTTTTAAAAATGGCGGAGCCGGCTTTATGCTAATGAAGCCCGGGAAATTCAAATCCCGGGCTTCATTAGCAAGTTCGGTATGCATACATTACCCCCCTAGTTCGAACTAGGGGGGTAGTGTAGACATACCCTAAGGTGCTACAGGACTCCTTGTCACTTTTGTCTTAACAGAGAAGATCAGCTCCCAGACTACTACACTAGGCAACACAATATAGAAAAGATGGGCAAACTTTGGTGGAGAAAGAACAGGTTAAGAAGTATTTAGAAAAGTTAGACATGCACAAATCCTTGAGGTAGGCTCTGATGCATCGGGTGATGCTGAGGGAGTTGGCTGATGTGATTGGAGGTAGCCATTGGCCATTATCTTTAAAAACTTGTGAAGACTGAGGGTACGTCTACACTTGCTCCCTAGTTTGAGATAGGTATGCAAATGTAGCCGAACGAAATTGCTAATGAAGTGGGGAATTAACTATCCCATGCTTCATTAGCATAATCTCGCCCCCGCGTTATTCCGCTCAACAGCTGATTCAAACCAGGAAGTGCACTCCAGGACGCGTTAGTTTGAATTAAACCCCTTGGTTTGAACTAATGTTACTCCTCATTTTTTGAACCAAGGGGTTTGACAAGGCATAGACTTACCCTGAGGGAAATAATGGACAATTAGAAAAAGGCAAATGTAGTGCCTATCTTTAAAACAGGGAAGAAGGACAATCCAGGGAAATACAGACCAGTCAGCCTCACCTCAGTCCCCAGAAAAATCATCAGAAGGAATCCTTAAGGAATCCTTTTTGAAGTACTTGGAAGACAGTAAAGTGATCAGGAATAGTCAACATGGATTCACCACGGGCACGTCATGCTTGACCAACCTGAATGTCTTCTGTAACAAGGTTACTGGTTCTGTGGAACTGGTTCTGTGGGGTAGGCCTTGGTTGTAACATCTTGAATTTACCAAAGCTTTTGATGCTGTATCCCACAGTATTCTTGCCAGCAAGTTAAAGATGAATGGATGGCATAAATGGACTATAAGGTGGTGTGACAGCAGGGGTGCCTATTGGAATCTGGGAGGTGGGCGGGCATTAGCCCAGCCACATCTAAAGGACCTCCCCCCAGCCTATAGGGAGGGTCCACTGATCCCAGGAAACCAAGTAATTACTTGGGACAAATAAAAGGAAAACAGGGATGGGTATGAGGGTCAAAGGGCTAAAACAAGGGAACCAGATGGGGACATCGAGCAGAGAACCCTGGACAGCACCCACTGCCCCTCAAAGGTCTCAAGAGATCAAGCAGACGCCGCCCAGTGGAACTCTGCCCAGATACGTGAGCAGATGCAGGAACGGAAATAGGCCCCACAGTAGCAGGTCCCTCCCTCGGCCAACCTCTGCTCCCTGGTCTTATAAATTACCATCTTGGCAATAGCCAAGTGGAGGTTGACCAGGAGGTTCCAGGACTTTGTGGGGCCCCGGATGGGATGTGCATAAATTAACAGGTGAGGGGAGAAGTGCAGCCAGAACCTCAACAAAAGGTTCTGGAGGAGCCGAAAGAGGGGCTGTAACCCGGCGCACCCGAGATACACGTGCACCAGGTTCTCCCTCTCGCCACAGAAGGGGCAAGTGTCAGGAATGAGGGTGAATTGCAACAAATATATACCCGTGCTCACAGCTCCGTGCAGGATTCTCCAGCTGATGTCCCCGGTGGGCCACAGAACCAAGGAAGAATGTCAGACTGTCCTACCAGGGCTTCCCACCCTCTATTGGTAGTAGGAGGTCCCGCCACTTGGTATCTGGGTGGGACAGGAGGGTGGGGAAGTGGAGTGTGTGAAGCACGAGCGTGTACAGGTGACTCTTTGGCACGGTTTGGAAGGGGACCGACAGCAAAGTGGGCTCGAAAGAAATGATGATGAGAGAGATAAATGCAGTCTAGCCAGGAGTGAAACGACTGTTGACCCTCCACCCAGACAAAGGTAAACGCTGCATCCTCGCCCGGGGGGAGGTCATGCCAGATGTCCACCAGGGAGTGTTGGTCTACAATCTCCCTGAGGACATCCGGGGCAGCCTGGCACCACTCGGTCCCTGTGCAGTCCCATTCCTCGAGGGTTCAGTTGAAATCCCCACCCAGGACCAGGCACTTGTGAAGAGTCGAGGAAGGCAGCAGCCCGCTGGTAGAAGCGAAGCCTCTCTGGGCCGGATGTCGGGGCATAGATGTTAATGAGATTTAATGTTAGCCCCTCTACCCGGATGCAGAGGTGTAGCAGACGGCCTTGTACAACCTTGGCAGTCCCCAGCACCTCAGGCCGCAGCTTCGGGGAGAACAGGGTCGCCACCCCGGCTTGATTGGCCAACAGGTGGCCGTAGTACACCCTGTCTCCCCACTCTAGCCACCAGCTTGCTTCGGCGGCCGACGCGGTATGGGTCTCCTGCAGGAACATGATAGAGTTACCCCGCCTCCCGAAGGAAGGAGAGTACCCAACATCTGTGGAGACCCAGCCTGCAGACCTGGGTGTTCAGAGTGGCAATGACAAACAGCGGCATCAAGAGGGCTGGGGAAGATCCTCGCTGGCAGAAGTGCTGACAGTCCCCATTGGGCCCCGCAGCAAACTGTGATCATACCCGAACGTGAGCAGGGCATCACGGAAGCCACGGGCCTGCTGGTAGGCCGCAGTCTCCTGCCGCCCAGTCCCTTTACCCTCCCCCAAAATGGCCCTTATGGTCTGGAGGATGAGATGGAAATCCCCCCAGTGCTGAAGGGCGAGAGCCACTTTGTTCTTGGAGTCACGAATGTCCTACAAGAAGCTGCGCATCTCGCCCCTCATCACGTCGGGGCCTCGGGCCAGACCCCCTCCGTGTGCTCCGTGACCAACTGATGCAGGAAAGCAGGTGGTCTGAAGTCCCTGCTGGGATGATGACGGGGTAGTGGCAGAGGGAGAACAGCCCCAGATGTGCTGGAAGCCAGAGAAACAAAAACCGCCTCCCGGGGGCCAACATCTGAGCTGAACGTGGCAGTCCCGAGAGTGGCAATAACAGTGTAATGGGAGGAAAAGAGGTCAGGGAAGGGATCAGGGAAAGGAGGAAGAGGAGTAGGGGGAGGATGAGGTAGGGGATTAGGAAAGACAAGGAGGAAGGGGAGCAGGAAGAGAAGTGGGAAATTCATTTGGGAGAGGGACTGAACAGGGAGCAGGAATAGGGTCAGAAGCCTCAGCAGTAGAGGCACCGGGTTGTAGTGTCTCCTGGCAGAGTGGGGGATCGGTGGTAGTGGTGGGGGAAGTTAGTGTCTCCTCAGCACCAGGCTCCGGCACCACTAAGAGTGCAGCGCGAGAGGCTCCAGCATCAGGGGTAATGGGGAATGATAGGAACTCCCGCCCGCTAGGATCCCCCAGGGGTTGAGTGGCCGAAGTGCTGCCGATGGCTGGGCAGTTGGTTACACCCTGGGACAACCTGAAGGCAGGGAAAAGGGAGAGCATCAGGCTGGAAGGGGAAGGAGGGACAACAGTTGGCCTCTCCAAGGCATGTTGATCCCCCTCTGAGGCAGCTGGGGTTAACCCTAAGGCCTCTGCCTCTTGGGAGAGGAAGGCAAGCCCGCTGCCCAGTGCCACGTGGTCACCCTTGTTGGCGGCAGGGTCAGCGGTCACACTCACAGCGGAGGTGGGGACGGTGGGAGCATCCCCTGTGGACACTCCTTCTTGCAGGGACTCTGGGAGGGAGGCATTTACCCCTTTCACAACTGCCTCAAGGTGCTGTGAAGCATCCGGGGGCTCAGAGGGAGGGATGGCTCTGACGCCCACCCCTAAAGGGAGGAGGAGGGTATCTTCCCCTTCAGTAGGTGGGGTGGAACGTTGGGCTCGTTTGCGGTGCTTCCCCCATGGCAACCTCCCAGCCCTCAGAAGAGGAAAGTTGGGCCCGATTAGGGGAAGAGCCGGGGCAAGGGCAGTGGTGGGACGGTGAGGGAACACGGAGGGCTGGGCAGCTGGGGAAGGGGAAACCTTCCCCTGAGGTAGGCCCTGTCCGAGTCCCCTCTCTGACTCCGCTGCCCTCTCCTCTGTAGGCCTGGCCATGCCGCTTTTGGCGGTGGCAGCAACAGCACCCGTACACTCATCTGGGCTCTGCAGAACCCGAGCGGGATTGACGACGGTCACGGTTGGAGGGGGGGCAACCCTAGGGTCCGGACCATCAGGGTCACTGGCGATGGTAGGGCCGGTGCCCTCCCGGGTGTCCGGGATCCCGGGTGCCTCTCCAAACTGGGCCAGGGGACAGTCCCTTCGGATGTGCCCCATCGCCCGACAGAAAAAAAACCTGGCCTCCCCCATGGTGTAGTATACCCAGTACCGAGCCCTTTGATGGGGCACCAGAAATGACCCTTCGAGGGCTTCTCCGCCACGTCCCGCCAGCAGTAGTTGGATTTGTACCTGCCGGCGAAAGGAAAGTATGTGGCAGAGGGTAGGATCTTTGCAGCCCAGAGGAAGGGGACTCAGGACTGACAGAGGCCTCCCCAGGGTGGAGAGGAAAGGCAGTAGGGTGGCATTGGGGAGGAAGGGAGGAACGGAGGACAAAGCCACCCGTACACCCAGGTCCTCCAAAGGCTCGAGGGGAACGTGGACTCCCTCCACCACCAAACCCCTTTCCACTGCCTCCTGGGCGGCGGCCTCGGACCTAGGAAGAATACCACCTTCCCAAACATCCTAGAAGCCACCACCACGGCCGCGGGCCCCACTACGGGTGCCAACGCCCGCACGTAGGTTTCCACGTGGGGCGAGGCCGCCACCAAGAGACAACGGACCCCGTGCTTCCTGGTCAGGGTGGGAAAGGGGCCGCGGCCACCGGGGATGGTATTCTGGGAGGCGGATTGGGAGGCAACAGGTGTGGGGGGGTGGCAGCTACCTGGGCATATGCCCTGGGGCCCGGGACACCGTTGCCCCCAGAGCTGGTGGAAGGAACAGGAAGGAGGGGGGGCCACAGCCAGCAGATGGGTCGCAGCTGGGGAGTTAGCCCTCACCTCAGGAGGTTTTCCCTTCCGGGTGGGGCTCTTGCCCTTCTTGGTCCCCCGGCCCTTCCTACCCTTCAGGGGAAGTTCTTTAGAGGTGACTGGAGGTGCCGCGGCAGAAGCGGTTGAGGCCCCAAAATCCTCATCCATGTTTGCCCGCCCTACCATAGTGACGGGGGGTCTGGCAGCCTCAGAGGGGTTGTTGTTTTTAGGAGTGGGCGGGGAAGGTCTGGCAGGGGTGTCACTGGACAGCCCCTCCATTGTGGTTATAGGTGGGAAGGAAAGGCCAAAAAAAAAAAAACAATTAGGGGAAGACCAAAAAAAAAAAAAACCACCAGGGGAGGAAACAAGGAGAGAGAGGGAGAGGAGGAAGGAGGTTCGCCACTGCCCCTCCCCCCCCCACTAGGCTGGAAGTGGGGTGGAGGGCGACAATTCAGAAAGGGGAAGGAGGAAGGAATACAGCTCACAGCACAGGACAGTAAGAGCGACTTCTCTGGCTGCACTGGGAATGAGAGAGGGTCAATTATTTGAAAGACATGTGGGAAGTGAAACGGTGTGTGTGGGGAGGGTAACTAAAGAAGAGTGGGAGGCTCAGGGGTCAAACAATATGACGGGGGGGCATGGGCACACGGGTAGAGGAGAGGGGAATGCAGGCTGTGAGGAGGGGCCTACTCAAGGAAGCAGGAGGGCAGCAAGATACTGCAGGCTGGGGGGGAGGAGGAGGGGAGGAAGCTAGTGTGCCCACGGGCGCCTGAGTGGCAGGCTCTTTGTACCTGCTGCAGGACCCACCAGAGCAAGGGAGGGGCGGGGAGGCAAGCAGTGGGGCCAAGGAAGGAGATGGCCCCTGCAGCACCTGAGGCTGGGGAGGGAGCAGCAACAGCAGCAGCAGAAATGCAGAGGAGACAGCAGGGAGCAGAGGGAACCACCCCCAGTCCCAGCACCCCACAAAAGCTGTGCCAGCTGCCACCTAGGGGCCCAGATGGCAAGAGGCCCCTCACAAACACTCCCCTCCCCCCCCACCAACTTATGGAGGGGAATTAAGAACCCCAGGAGTTGCTGTAAAGCAGCCCCCTTACCTCCTCCACTCCAGAGGGAGTAGCAGCTGCAGGAACGGTGAAGTTCAGGCCTGCAACTGTGAAAAAGGGGGCAGGCAGTCCCCAAAAAGATGGAAAATAGGGGGTCCCACTCCCTCCACCAGGGTGAGGCAGCAAAGTCCCCCCGTCCACCCCCACACCCCCAGCAGCTCCTGCAGCCAGCTGAGGGGTGGGGGTGGGGAAAGGCTGCCTGCAGACAGAGCAGGCAGAAAGAAGAGGGGACCTGGCCCAGAATGTAGCCAGGGCCTGCCTGCCACAACCCCAGTAGGCCCCCCACACACCCCTCCCAAAAAGTGGAGGGGAGGGGTGCAGGGAAGGAAAAAGCACAACATGCCCAGACCAGCAGCCTGCCGTGCTCAGTGGAAGAGGGGTTCCCTTTCCACTCCAGTCAGGAGACAGAGCTGGGGGATGCAGCCGGTTCCAGAGCTTGATACTATTTGGCATCCAGGAGGTAGACGGGCGTTAGCCCGCCCACATCTAAAAGACCACCCCCCAACCTGTGGGGAGGGTCCACAGAAACTGGACAAGCCAACTAATTACGGGGGACAAATAATGAAAAAACAGGTACAGGTGTGAGGGTCAAAGGGTTAAAACGAGGGAACCGGATGGGGATACCGAGCAGAGAACCCCGGACAGCGCCCACTGCCCCCCGAAGATCTCGAGAGAGAGCCAGTGGACGCTGCCCATTGGAACTCTGCCCGGATACGTGAGCGGATGCAGGAACGGAAATAGGCCCCACAGTCGCAGGCCCCTCCCCCGGCCAACCTCTTCTCCCTGGTTTTATATATTGCCCATTTGGCCATCGCTAGGAGGAGGTTGACCAGGAGGTCCCGCGACTTTGTGGGGCCACGGATGGGATGTGCGTAAATTAACAAGTGGGGGGAAAAGTGCAGCCAGAACCGCAAAAGGAGGTTCTGGAGGAGCCAAAAGAGGGGTTGTAGCCTGGCGCACTCAATGTAAATGTGCGCCAGCGTCTCCCTCACGCCACAGAAAAGGCACGTGTCAGGGGTAGGGTTGAACCGCGCCAAGTACACGCCCGTGCTCACCGTGCCATGCAGGATTCTCCTACAGATGTCCCCGGTGGGCCGTGGAACCAAGGTCGAATAGAGGCTGGTCCACTGGGGCTCCCCACCCTCCATTGGTGGTAGAAGGTCCCGCCACTTGGTGTCTGGGTGGGACACGAGGGTGGGGAAGTGGAGCGTGTGAAGCACAAACGTGTACAGGTGACTCTTTGGCGCGGTTCGGAAGGGGACCGGCTGCATCACGTGCAGCCGGCTAAGATGACGAGGGGGAGGCAGTCGGGAAGGTACACAGGGCTTGGGGCCGATGGAGAGTTCAGGAGGGCTGGCGGTGAGGGGTGGGCGGGGTGCACCCTCTCGCAGGACCTTTTCAAGGTAAACCCGAGCAGTGGGCGGCAAAGCGTCCTTCACCTCCTGAAGTACGCGCCGGGGAGTACGTAGGGTGGAGAGCCCCATGCGCTGGGCGAGCACCCGAGGATCCACCCAGTCTCCCCGGCGGTAGTCCAGGAGGTCTCCGACTCTGGTGGTTTCTGCCAGGACCAACCTCCGGCGCGCCGAGGGAGACTCCACCACCTGCACATGTAGATGGGGGTTGTGTAGCAGGGGCTCTGCGAGGAGGTCTGCTCCCAAGATGGCTCCCAAGGACCTGGTTGCCGCAAGCAGCTTCCAGGTGCGGAGGAGGTCCTGGTAGAAGGCCGGCAGCCCGGAGAGGTCTCGCGGAAGACCTCTCAAATAAAAGAGCTGCCGGTCATATCGGAGCCCTCGGAAGCGGCGAAGGAAGGCGTGCGCAAACGTGCTCCACGCCGGACTACCTGCATCAAAGAGGAGTCTCTGCAGGGCCCGGAGGCGGAGGACGTGAACCCGCGTGCGCAAACACGTCAGGCCCTGCCCTCCCTCCTCCAGGGGAAGATGGAGAACCCCTGCAGGGACCCAATGCAGTCCTGGCCAGAAGAACCGCAGCATCAGCTGCTGGATACGGGCCAGGAAACCCGGGGGCGGGACCAGGGTGCTGAGACGGTGCCAGAGCATGGATAGGACCAATTGGTTAAGTACTAGTGCCCTCCCACGCAGGGAGAGGCACCGGAGCAATCCCGTCCACCTCTGCAACCGCTCAACCACCCTGGCCTCTAAACCTTGCCAGTTCTCCGGCGGAGAGGGATGCGTGGCAGAGAGAAAAACGCCGAGATAGAGCAGCGGACCCGCGCTCCACCGGACGGCTTGAACCCGCCTGCCACCCGGCCCCTACCACCAGGCCAGAGCTCTTGACCCAGTTGACCCGGGCGGAGGAGGCCGCCGAGTAAACGGCTTGGCAAGCCTCCACCCGCGCCAGGTCTCCCGGGTCCTGGACCACGAGGAGCACGTCGTCGGCATACGCCGACAGGACCAGCCTCGTCTCTGGCTCACGGAGCTCCAACCCCGTCAACCTCTTACGAAGGAGACGGAGGAAGGGCTCCATGGCCAGAGCGTAGAGCTGGCCTGACAGCGGATAGCCTTGACGTACTCCCTGCCCAAAGCTGACCGGTGTGGTCAGGGTCCAGTTGAGCTTGACCAAGCACTCTGAGGAGGCATACAGCACCTGGAGAAACCCCACAAAATGGGGCCCGAAGCCGAAGGCCCGCAGGGTGCCCAGGAGGTACCCGTGGTCCATCCGGTCGAACGCCTTCTCCTGATCCAAGGACAGGAGGGCGAACGACAGACCGTCCCTACACCCGAGCTCTAAGAGATCCCGGACCAGAAAGAGGTTGTCGAAGATGGTTCGGCCCGGGATGGTGTAGGTCTGGTCTGGATGAACCATGTCCGCCAGAACAGATTTTAGCCTTAGGGAGATGGCTTTGGCAACGATTTTATAGTCCGTGCTGAGGAGCGAGACGGGACGCCAGTTCCTCAGATCGCGAAGGTCCCCCTTCTTAGGCAGCAAGGCAAGCACGGCTCGCCTGCACGATAAAGGGAGGACCCCGCTCTCCAAGGACTCGGCCCAGACCTTGGTAAGGTCCGGGCCGAGGACGTCCCAGAACACGCGGTAGAACTCCACAGTCAGCCCGTCCATGCCCGGGGATTTATTGGTGGGCATGAGACGGAGGGCTTCCGAGAACTCGGCCAGGGAAAGAGGCAGCTCAAAATCAGGAATAAGGGATTTTCTGGAAAAGGCTTTATTTTCCGAAAGATCCCATCTAGACTGGCGCTTTTCTCCGGCAAAGCCCCGAGTCGGAAAAAAGCGGCAGCCATGTTCATGTGAATGCCGTGGGGGATATTTAAATCCCCTGCGGTATTTGCAATTCCGAAGTGTCTCATTAGCATCCCTTTTCTGGAAAAGGGTGCCAATGTAGACACAGCCTGTCTGCTAGACTGTGGGACAGTGGGCTGAACAGGGGTCTAGGAGTGGGACTGACCCTACCACAGTGGATAGAAAGCTGGCTAGATTGTGAGCTCTATTGAGCCCACAATCTAGTGATCAACGGTTCAATGTCTGGTTGGCAGTCAGTGTCAAGTGGAGTACCCCAATGTTTGGTTCTAGGGCTGGTATTGTTCAACATCTTTATTAATGACTTGGATAAGGGGATAGATTGCACTCACAGCAAGTTTGCAGATGACACTAAGCTTGGGGGAGAAGTAGATACATTGGAGGCTAGGGATAGGGCAAAGAGGATAGTGATAGTGTCCTGGACAAAATGGAGGATTGGTCCAAATGAAATCTGATGAGGTTTAACAAGGAGAAGTGCAGAGTCCTGCGCTTGAGATGGAAGAATCCCAAGTGCTGTTACAGGCTGGAGACTAAGTGGCTAAATAGCAGTTTGGCAGAAAAAGACCTGTGGATTAGAGTGGACGAGAGGCTGATATAAGTCAAAATTGTGTCCTTGTAGCTAAGAAGGCTAATGGTATATTAGGTTGCATGAGGAGGAACATTACCAGCAGATAATGTTCAGCACTGATGAGGCCACATATGGGCTGCGTCTAGACTGGCATGATTTTGCGCAAATACTTTTAACGGAAAAGTTTTTCCGTTAAAAGTATTTGTGCAAGAGAGCGTCTATGCTGGCATCCGTGCCAGTGTAGACGCTCTTTTGCGCAAGAAAGCTCCGATAGTCATTTTAGCCATCGGGCTTTCTTGCGCAAGAAATTAAGATGGCTGTCTACACTGGCCCTCTTGCACAGGAATACTTGTGCAAGAGGGCTTATCCCTGAGCGGGAGCATCAAAGGATTTGCACAAGAACCACTGATTTTGTACAGTACAAAGTCAGTGTTCTTGCGCAAATACTCGCGGCCAGTGTAATCAGGTGGCAAGATTTTGCACAGTCTAGATGCTGCCCTGGGGTATTGTGTCCAGTTCTGGGCCCCATATTATAGAAGGGATGTGGATGCATTGGTCCAGCAGAGGGCAACAAAAATGAATAGGGGGCTAAAGCATATGACTTACAAGGAGAGGCTGAGGGATTTGGGCTTATTTAGTCTACAGAAGAGAAGAGTAAGGGGGGATTTGAAAGCATTAATTAAGTACATGAAGGGGGGGTCTAAAGATGATGGAGAGAGGCTGTTCTTAATAGTTACAGATGACAGAATGAGGAGCAATAGTCTTAAGTTTCAGTGGGGGAGGTCTAGGTTGGATATTAGAAATAATTATTTTACTAGGAGGGTGGTGAAACACTGGAATGAGTTACCTAGGGAGGTGATGGAATCTCCATCCCTAGAGGTTTTTAAGTCCCAGCTTGACAAAGCCCAAATTGGGATTTGTCCTTCTTTGGACAGGGGGTTGGACTTGTTGACCTCCTGAGGTCTCTATCAGTCCTATGATTCTATAATTTTTATGTGTGTCATGGCATGCCTAATGGTGCTCTACTTTGACAGCATACTTCTCACTCTATCAGGAAGAAGACGAAGAAATTGACATTTTGACAAAATGCAATTTTTCATGAAGTGTCTGCATTGGATGGAAATTGTCAAATTTTCACACAAAGAAATGCATAAAAAGGAAAATATTTGGGATGGAAATGCTTGAATTTTGATATTCCATATTGGTGCCTTATAAGAGCTGTAGTTTGTTTTTCTTATGTCCCCTGAGCTTCCCCATTGACAATATGTCCCATAATGCAACCACCGTCCCCTCACCATAAGGGGAATTCATGGTGCCTCATGAGAGATGCAGTAAGAATTAGATTCGTAGATGAAAATGGGAGCATACGTCATATGAACTACAGGTCTCATACAGCACAAATGGAAATGTTTTCAATATTTTAATTTTTGACCATTTTTGTCTTTTTAAATCTTTTGCTGGATTTGAAATTTTTCACAGAAACAAAAACCTATTTTCTTTTCAGCTCTAGTTATCTGACTATGAAAATAAGGAATAGCAGGCCTCTGATATGGTTTTAAGGAGGCCACATCTTTATCATAAAAATATATAGAATTATACAGTAAAAGTAGCCCCATCTTCATTCAGTAATTACTGGGGTTATTTTGTTAGCCTTCCTTTTTTTTCTATCCAGGTCCCCCAGCCAATCCATTGCTGGGCCCTTGCCATCTACCCTCCTCATCAGAGAGTTAAAGTGGGCTGCAAGAAAGTGTGGTTGACTCCCTTCTAAACCATTCAGAGAAGTCCCAATCCTTTCTCACCCCACAGTTCAATTCCTTTAACCAACACCTCCTCTATAAGTCCTTTATGGACTCATATCCTGTCACTAAATACTTTCCCTCTCTACTTGCCACTCTTTATGTGCTCGATATGGATCAATACTATAATAATAACTCTACCTACAAGGAATGGTTATGATTCTCACTTAACTTTGTAATACCACAAAATGAAAATTAAATACTTTATTGTCTTAATGTAGTGATTTTGCATGATTTGTAATAACCATATTTCTTTTCCATCAGGCATGTTCTGACAATTGTACTGTTAACATCGGGGAAATTCCCTCACTGTTGTACTATATATTTGAAAGAGTTTGTATGTATGTCCCTGTGTCTGCCTGTCTATTTGTTCAAGAAACTCCTAAACAGTAAGAGCTCAGACCACCAAATTCAGTATCCAGCTTCCTCTTATAACTTAAAGCAAGAAAAGGGTTTGGTTGTGCCAGGAAAATGGGATGCGCCTGGTACTGCATTTCATAAACCCATATAGAAAAGAGACAGAATCACCAGGCAGATGAAAGGGGCTGGCTGTAGGCTGGGGATAACTCTCTTTTTCCCCTCCCCACATCTGGGACATCTCCATCCCTAAGCCTCTCTCCCTCCCCTGCCAGTGCTATTTAGAGAGCATTAAGCTTAATGCAAAAGTTATCAGTAGAAGAAACATCCAAATGCAGGTATGGATATGTTTAATGAGATAATAAAGTGAAAATATGATCAGAAAAAAATCTGCAGAATTTTAGCACAAAACTGGAAAGTGAAAGAGGTAAGGGGATTGTTAGTTTGCCTAGAAAAATGATCTGAACGCTCTTATTTCTTTAATAGCAGAAAGGAAAATGAAAGAAAGGAATCCAGAAGCTACCTGATGATAGAACTATTTTTTGACAGATTAATTTAACCATGGGATTGATACAAGCTTTGTCAATAGGTTCTGGCAGGCACTGATCAAATTGTATTGGAGCACTTGGTGCATGATATCCAATAACAGGTTGGCGAGACAAAGTCTATAGAGAAGCTGGAGATAGTAAACAGGATGGTTTTATGCAGAGTTAAAAAAACAGGCTTTAAGGGCTTACAAATTATGAAAAGCCTGAGAATATTTTGGATGAGTTCAACAAATTATCATTGAATCTAAGTGGTGATGGATACAGCTATTACCCTATCTAGTTCAGACAGGAGTAAAAGCTTTGTGATGCTATATAATACTAGGAAGCTACGTCTACACTGGCATGAATTTCTGGAAATGCTTAAAACGGAATACTATTCCGTTTTCAGCTTTTCCGGAAAAGGAGTGTCTACATTGGCGGTGCGCTTTTCCGGAAAAGCAAAAGCCTGGAACCAGTTTGAAGAGGGCAAAGGCCACCAGACCTTTCCAGGGGCGGGGCCGGAGCTCCGTCCAGACGCGTGGTTAAAGGGGTCTCGCTGGGCAGCCGTTGGTCTCGTGCTCCCGTGCCTTGAGACCTCTGCCAGGGACTGGCACCCTTCACAGGGTCGGTGGTTGCCCTGTGAGTTTTGGGGACACCACCCTTTGGCCCCCAACTGCTTTTCCCAGTGTCTTCTTTTGTCTGCCCTGCTCTATCTGCCATGGAGCCGTGGGTGGCCATGTACCTGCTCGGGCCCCTGTTGGACCTGGACAGGTGCCTGGAGCTCGTGCTGAAGGCTGGTGCCCTGGCGTTCATATACCAGGAGGCAGAGATCGCCTTGGACTCCCTCACCAGGGAGTTCCTGGCAACCGCGTGGTATCAGCACCCGACCATAGACCAGCCCATCTGGACTTTGGGGACGAGCACCGACTGGTGGGACCGTGTGGTCCTCGGACAATGGGACGACCACCAGTGGATCCGGAATTTTCGGATGAGGAAGCGAACCTTCATGACGCTGTGCACCTGGCTCACCCCCACGCTGCAGAGAACCGCCACCCGGCTGCGGGCACCCATCCCCGTGAACAAGAGGGTTGCCATCGCGCTGTGGAAGCTGGCCACACCGGACAGCTACCGCTCGGTGGCACACCAGTTCGGGATGGGAAGACCCACCGTTGGAGTAATTGTCATCTAGGTAAGTCCCAGGGGGAGTGGGATGGGGGGAGGGTGCTCCACTCCAGGCCCAGGGACACCCAAGACTCCAGGCTGGGTCGCCCAGGGGTTTCGGCTGTCCCTCCCTTGCACAGGCCTGCTGGTGGGGGGGGGGGGCCTGGGGCGAAGGGGGCCCTGGGGGGTGTGTGTGTGTGTGTGTGAGGACAGAGGGAATCAAGGGGGGGGACCCAAGGGAGCGCACACTCACCCCTGGCTGTATGTAATGTGTTCCCTTGTGTTTCTCTGCACCCTTCTGCAGGTTGTCCACGCCATCAATGACGTCCTGCTCCCGAGAATCATCCGCCTGCGTGACGTCGATGAGACCATGGCTGGCTTCGCTGCCCTCGGGTTCCCCAACTGCGGGGGAGCCCTGGACGCCACCCACATCGCCATCCGGGCCCCGGAGCATCGAGCAGCCCACTTTATGAACCGAAAGGGGTACTGCTCCATCATCCTGCAGGCCCTCGCGGATCACCGGGGCCGCTTCCTGGACATCTACGGCGACTGGTCCGGCCGGGCACACGACGCCCGCATCCTCTGGAACTCAGGACTGTTTCAGAGGTTGGAGGCGGGCACCTACTTCCCCTGGCGGGACTTGACTGTCGGGGATGTGCCAATGCCCATCTGCATCGTTGGGGACGCGGCCTACCCCCTGATGCCCTGGCTCATGCGGCCCTACACGGGGCAGCCGGACCAGAACTGGGCCCGGATCAACGACCGCCTCAACCGGGCCCGAAACCCAGTGGAGCTGGCGTTTGGACACTTAAAAGCCCGCTTCCGTTGTTTGCTCACCCGTCTCGACATGGGTGATCAGAATGCAGCAGAGGTGCTGGCCGCGTGCTGCGTGCTCCACAATATTGTGGAGCGCAGTGGGGAGGCCTTCCTCCCTGCATGGGTGGCAGCTGAGGCACAGACCTTGGACCAGCCCGACACAGCTGCCATCCGCCAGGCGCACCACGAGGCGGTGCGCATTAGAGAGGCCCTGGTGGACATGTTTGCCCAAGCCCCATAGCAGGGTCGCTTGGGTCACCCCAGACTACTTCGTCCCAGCTCCTACCCTTCCCCACCTCCTCCCGTTACCTCCCCCCCCCCAATAGTAAAGCGTCGGGTCACAGTACATCGGCCGTCATCGAGTCTGTTCGCTGGGTGCGTCGGGCTTTTCTTTTAAGTTAGGCTAGGGTTTAGGCCACCATCGCCTGTCCTGAAGAACAGCCAACAGGATTTGGGACTTGTGCGGAAGGCTCACGTCAGTGCCATCTTCGATGGATCTCCTGGCTCTTCCTCTCCTGAGGCCTGGAAGGCCCAAAGGATTGAGGTGGCCAGCTTTGCTGTCATCGTCCATCGAGGGATCTCCTGGCTCTTCCTCTCCTGAGGCCCGGAAGGACCAAAGGATTGAGGTGGCCAGCAACACCACAATCGTCCTCCCTGCGCCTAGACTGTTTTAGAATCTGTACTGTGCTGCATCTTTTAACCATTTGTGCTTGTTTGTTGCTATGTTAATATAGTTTGTGGTTTACATCTTTACTGAAAAGTCTCAGTATTTCTTTATGTGCCGCAAAGCAATGACCACTGAAAAAGAGCCCCCCCTCCCCCCGGGTGATAGTCACGAATTTGTTGTCCACAGTTTGTAACCCTGTTAAATTGAAGTGGCTAATTGGCATCTCCCATAATTTCTTTACAGTTACTAGAGGAACACAATAACCACACAAGATTCAAGTGAAAACAGAACTTTTTATTTACAAAGGAGGGGGGGACCTTTAACTGGGAGATGGAGGGGGGGCAGTTACTGGGATGGGTGGCCCCTGCGAGCGCCCCTCTGGGGGCGGACCTGCCCACGCTAGGCAGACCACATTGGGGCAGCCTGCACGGTGAGGTGGCCATGAGTAGGAGCACGGTCAGGGTCAGGAGCAGGAGCATGGTCAGGAGCAGGAGCAGGAGCTGGGAGAGGAGCAGGGATAGGAGGGGGCATGGGCTGTGCTCCGGGAGGGATGGCGGGGGCATGCGGTCCAGCCATGCCGTAGTGGATGGCATGTATTAAATGTGCCGTCAGGGTGCCCATTGTGGCGCGCATCTCGCGGCATTCCTCCAGGAACGCAGCCCATCCCTCCTGCCGCCACTCCTGGTCCCCCTGCACACGCTCTGCAATGGAGGTCTGGATCCCCTCCACTGCGGTGACGTGACGCGGAAGCAGCTGGTCCCGGTGTCGGAGCCTGGGCCTCTGGGCTTGGGCAGCTGGGGGTGCCGCTGCTGCTGGAGTTGTGGGTCTGGTGCTGGGTCCCGCTGCAAGGAAGAGAAGAAAGGACGGGTCAGTCAGGCAGGCCGTCCACTGTCCCCACACCTCATGACCTCCACCCCGGAGCCCAGGTGACCGCACAGTTGTGGCTTGGGCCCACTCGGTTCCCCTCCTGCTCCCGTGTTGTATGTTGGCAAGGAGGACCACCCCTGGAGTAGGGTCCTCCCTCCAGTATTGTAAGCACCGGTCTGTATCCTGGCCCCGTGCAGGGTGGGAGGGTGCTTGTGCTGCGTTTACCTGTGGAACTCCCTGTCGGTGGACACTGTGAAAAGCTTAGGGCTAATGAGGGGTGTTTGACAGGGAGCGAGATGCATCCCCACGGCAGTGCCTGGGAGCACACCTGTCACTGGCGATCTGGGCTCTCAGATCCCCTCGCGTGGGATATCTCCTGGACAGAACCAGAAGGGTGACTGGGTGGGAGGATGTCCCATCCTTGCAGCAAAACTCAGGGGCCCTTCTCCCTCCCACTATCCCTCCTGCAAGCCTGGTAGCCCAGGGACAGGTGTGGCCACAGTGGGGACTTCCCTCGGGGAACCTGCCAAGGCACTGGGAGCAGGTGAGGGGCTCGGTGGGGGTCCACGGTCACAGGACTGTGACACTGCGCTTATCCCAGGAGCAGCTGGCTGTGCCTCACAGCCAGGCATGGGACAGTGTGCCGTTCCCTGTGCTGCACCCCTTGGTGGAGCTGCGGGCTCTGGGCTGAGTCCCTGGGGCCCTGGCCAGTTCCAGCCGGCATCCACCCTTCCCCCTGGTCCCGCTGAATGTGTGCGAGGAGCACGGTCCCAGGCGTGCCCTGGAGCTGCCTGCCACGGCCACCTGCCGCTCGGTCACCAGGCTGCACATGGTTGCACGTGCTGCTAACTGCCTCATGCTACACAGCGTGCAGCTCACGTGGCCTGAGTGACATGCTCTTCCTCTCCCCCTCCGGGCACCTGGCTCTCCCTCCCACCCGCCCTCTGCCCCCTGCCCTTTGGGAGTGTAACCTGCAAAGACTCACCAGTGGGTTCCTCCCCGGCCACAGAGGAGCTGCTGGAGGGGGCCTGCTGGGTGGCAACGCTGGCCTCCTCTCCTGACGCGCCGCCACTGTGGTCTCCCTCCTCCGGCTCGGTGGGACGGTTGATGGGGGGGGGGGTGCTGGCAGGTGTCTACAAGGACAGCTGGGGCTTGCGGGGCTGGCTCGCCCAGAAAAGAGTGCAGCCTTTCGAAATAGGGGCAGGCATCGGGTCCTGCTCCCCTCCCCTCCGTGGCCCGCACGTACCCCAGCCGCAGCTCCTTCACCTTCGAGCGCACCTGCTCACAGTTGCGGCTGGAGTGGCCTTGCTGGGCCAGGTTCCATGCCAGACGGGTGTATAGCTCTGCGTTCCGGCAGCGGGACTGCAGGTCATGGAGATCCTCCTTCTCCTCCCACAAGTCCAGGAGGGTCTCCAGCTCCCTGGGGGTCCAGGATGGGGCCCTGCGTTTGCGGCCCCTGGGGGCTTCCTCCCCTGCCCCGGGTGACGGTGGCTGACGACCACCTGGAGCTGCCATGCCTGCGCTGAGGTGGCTGGGCAGCACCGTTGCTACGTGGCAGAGCTGGGAGGGGTGGTCTTCGGGGGGCTTCTGCCACGTGCGGCCAGTAGCGTCCACGCTCTTTAAGCCCTCGGGTTATGCGGAAGTCCGCGGCTTCTATGGTGTCTCCCGCTGTCCAAACCGCTTTTTTCCGTTTCTTCTGCTTTTCTGGAAAAGCTGTCTACACTGGCCCTTTTCCGGAAAAGCTTTTCCGGAAAAAGGACTTTTGCCCGAGCGGGAGCAGCGTAGCGTTTCCGGAAAAGCGGCTGATTTTGTACAGTACAGCATCGATGCTTTTCCGGAAATTCAAGCGGCCAGTGTAGACAGCTTGCAGCTTATTCCGGAAAAGCGGCTGATTTTCCGGAATAAGTGGCCCAGTGTAGACACACCTTGAGTAAGAACCATGAAAAGAGACCAAAGTTGTGTGTAACTTTGTGAAAGATTATGACAGGCAATATTAAATGACACTATAGTTATGACACTGAAAGGATCATTAGAAAACAATATTCAAAACAGATGTCAGATTGTTTTCCCATGAAATGGAAATAAATTTTCAAGGCTAAAAATAATTGAACAGCATTATTAAACTTCCCTTTTCATCTAAGAAAAGGACATTAAAACCTCTTTCTACCCACTAAAATATACTGCTTCCCATCCATCTACACCAACCCCTTACTTTACCTTATGTTCCCTTCTTCCTCTTCTAACCCTACTGTCTATATTTGCAATAGGGAAAAATCTCAATAGAACAGAAGAGAAAAAGAATAGCAGCAAATCATAAACTGCAATATAACAAGACTGCTTTGAAACATAAAATAGGGACATCTACTCTGCCATCTGTTATACTTGGCATATAGTTACGGTAATGCCAGGTGGGAAAACTACAGGAGATATTCTAAGGTCATAGATATGGCAAAAACAGAAACCAGCAATGCTCTGCAGTATTAAGCCACCAAGACAGGTTTCCTTCATTTTACTTACATATAAGTAGAATACCAGAATGATAGGAAAAGTATAGAAGCCCCAGTAATAACAATAAGAAAACCAACTGGGAGCTCTAAAGAACAGTAGATAGCATGAGTGAAAATTGTTAATCAAATCTTTGGTGTGAACGGGAGCACTGATCCTGTAGCAGGCTCTACTGGCACAGCTCCCAGTGGTGAGGAGATGAACTACGGTGGGAATTAAGGTTCAGGGGCCACTCAAGCCCTGATCCAACAAAGCACAAGCGCATGAATTTTAAGCACATTAGAAATCTTTGGGACTACCAATGTTCTGTTGTATTAGGGAGATACTAATGTTCTGTTGTATTAGAGAATATGGTTCATGGATCTTCCTATGTATTTATTAAGAAAGGTAGCAAGTGTGGAATATGAGTGACTTTGGGTAGGATATGAAATATACAACGTACCCAAGATATTTGGACTCTCATATTTTGCACAAAGATATGGAGCTACTACCCATATTTATCAATCCAAGGTATACCCCCTCCAAAATTTGCTGATGCCTTGGAAGAATGGTCCTGCAAAGGTTTGTTAGGACAAAATTTTCAAATCTGGGTGCTTATTTAGGGTTCTAAACTGATACATTTGCACTAAATTAAGTTGTTATTTTTAGAAATACTGAAATACAAAAATCCCTGTGAAGTCAATGGAAATTTCAGGAAATCACACTTCTGAAAAAATTGGACTCACTATTTAGAGACCTAAGTATGGATTTGGATCCCAGCTGGCCTCAGTGGATTGGCTTCCAGCAGCCCTGAGAGTGTCAAAGGAAGAAATGTGGCTCATACCCACTTTCCTCTCTCACATGGTACAAGTATGAGCTTAGTGCAGCTAATTCTTTCAGAAGGAGAACTAGAACATTATGACTGATGCTCTCTAAAGATCCACCCGTGAGTGCTTTGTTGAGTATCCAGGTTCATGGACCACAATTTGGGAACCTTTGCTTGAAAGTGTATGCATTATCATCCTGAATCAGGACTAAGTGAGAAAATAAAGCTCTTCCAATAACAGTGGAGAGAAAAATAATTTGCATGAACAGGGATTGTGACATGAAGTATGAAGGCTTGATTATGTTTAGTGTATATTATTCACTTATTCCAGTCTCTTGTCCCAGTGTCTTGGGATGCAATGAATACCTGTAGCAGCAACTGATGGGAATATCTGTTTTATACATTGAAACTGATCATTTTGGCCTAGACACAGTTAAGAGGGTAAGATTGTTATAGTTAGGACTGACTTCTTTTGTTTTGTTTGATGGAATAATGAAAGAGGCTAAGTATTTTTAGTTCAAAAATATTACTTTCCATAATATAGCATAATTCAGAATAGATCAAGCTACTGAGCAAATTAAAGCTAAACAGTGTTTGTTTGATTTGGTTTCCATGTATTTTTCAGTTTTACCTTCCCTTCACATTCCCCTCATTTCCCTCTGGAGGTCTGGAAAGACAGCTGGCTTCCCAGCAGACACCAACTTTACAATTAAGTACCTGGCAGGCAAAAAACACTTCTTGTGTTCCTGGAGACTGTGTACCTCAGTGGACAGCATGGTGCATTTGCCTCTATTCTTTCTATGCACAGGGAAGTTAGCTACAACTGCTAGCCATTAGTCAATAGTACAAAGGGTTTAATTGCCTTTGAAATGGTGATGATACTGTACACTACTAGGCATTAGAAAACACATGGACAATTTTTAAGTGGAAGAAAAAATAAATCCAGAATACAGGCAATATTGCATGGAACGTGCTTGGTTTTCTTTGGGGTAAACTGCACTAGTTTTATTTAAATAGCACAATGCCAATTGGTTGCCTTTTATTCTGAGCACTAACTTTTATCAAGAGTTCAAACCTGGCCACTTGAGTGTAAAGCATAAGCAAATTCCGTGTGTGTGTGTGTGTGTGTGTGTGTGTGTGTGTGTGTGTGTGTGTGTGTGTGTGTGTGTGTGTGTGAGCAGCACTGGCCTTTAAGGACATGATTTTGTTTAAGCATATTTCAGTCCTTTGAGTCTTTTGCTATGCTTTAGAATATTGTATCTAGAAACCACTGTGAACCTTGACTGTTGCCAAAGCTTTGCTGACATTCAAAGCTCCTGTCCAGATTTTCACTTACTTCTCGGAGAATAGGCAGAGCATGATCTGTAAATGCTTGCTCGTTCTGGAGGTGGCTTGCCTGAAGATTAGAGAAGAAAAATGTTAATGTTCTGTTTGGTGAAGCTAAATCATTGGGATGATTTCAAGGCAAGCAATACATTAGAATTAATTTCTAACACTATTTTTAAATTTTAATCCTTCCAGCATGTGAAACAAATGTGAAATTTGAGATTACCTTCCAGAACTAGGAATTTGTAGCTCTGAAGCTCATTCCTTTCAGAATCCAGTCCAAGCCAGAGCATCTACTCTGCAATTTTACAGCTCCAATCCTGAGCCCCATGAGCATGAGTCAGCTGACGTGGGCTCTGAAATTTGGTGCCATGGAGTTTTTACTGTCGTGTAGACATATCCCAAGTGACAATCTGCCAAAGTTTAAATCAGCGAAAGAGAACAAACTCTGGTTTCTTGAATCTCATTCCTAACACAAGGCTCTGCTTCCTTCCCTTTTTATATTTCCCTTTCAGAGAAATGGTATTTCTAAGGAGAGAAGGATGGAAAGGGAGATGTCTGGGTGTAGAGCACAATTCTTAATAGTGTTCCATGTTATTGTTAAACCACTTTCAAAGATAAAAAATGTACCTGCACAAAGTTTGCTTTTTATGTATAGTACGCAGCCCAAAAAATTCAGGTGCATTGGATCAGAAAGTTGTTGAAAACTATCTTTTCACTGATCAACTGATCCTGCAGAATGAAATCTGCTTGTGAAATGGAAGCCATAAGAAAAGAAACTAAGCATTCCTTTGTGACACTAGGCTGTAGAGCAGTGGCCCCCAATGCGGTACCCATGGGCGCCATGGTGCCCACCGGGGCATTTATGTGCACCCACTGAAACATCTGGGCTGGCCCCACCCCCAGTGCAAGGTACATGCATGGTGCCAGCCCTGGGCACAGGGCGCATGGGCAGCCCCACTCACGGAAGCATGGCATGTGAGCAGTCCCACCCCCGGATGCCCGGCGTGTGAGCGGCCCCGCCCCCGGATGCCCAGCAGCCATGAAAGGTTAGGTGGGGACCACTGCTGTAGAGTAATATGGAAACAACTGAACACTGTGGCCTGGATTTTGGGGCTAGGCTATCCATACATGCAGCTGACTCCTTTTTATTATTTTTATCCCCAGTTCAAGGGCTGCTGTTACACTTTTCCTCTTGATGGCTTTAATGTTTCGTCCTCCAGCTCTGAAGAGTCATTCCAGTTCAAGGTGACTATCAGTGAGAGACCAGGAATGGCAGTATTCTCTCATAATATTGCAACGATTCTGATATTTAGGATAGTTACATCTGTGTATCATTAATGTTCACATTAATATAAAGATCTAGGGTCTTCACAGGCCACAGGCCAGTTCTTATAATAGGCATTGTTTGAAAAGGGAAGAATTTTTGTTTTTAAGAATGAATGGATTATATAAAAATAGTACCTTCTTATCAGTCCCATTTTACAGTTACATCTAACACTGAATGAAATACATTTGTTTTAACTTCACAGGAGGTTGGGTAAAAATCTTCTTTGGTTTTGATCCATTTGGGTTCACCCTTTCCCCCATCACAACTCTAAATTTTCTTTTCAATTTCTGGTTTCACTGAATCAAAGAATTCAACATTAAAATCCATTGAAACCTTCTCATTTCACCTAGTTTCATGTGAAAGCCTGCCAAACTCATGCCAAGCTGGTTGAACTACTTCTATTCTCCACCATAAGCAGCTTCATTTGTATATATAGTATAATTATTTGTATTTCTAAAGCACATTGTGATGTTTCAGGATGAAACATGCTGTTTAAAATCTGAGATCTTATATGGGGAAATTAAACTAAGCATTGACATTTTTATCTGTTAATCACACCAAACCAATACTTTGAATTTCCAGTATTCTTCATCAAGTAGGATAGAACTTATGAAACTGTTTAAATGTTCTGCCTTGAACATTAAACACACACATTTTACAATCACTTTTCAGATATGATGATTGATAGTTTGGTTTGTAATTTAATCTATTGTAGTTTGTGAAAGCATCACATAGAAAAATATTGAATCATAAGACTGTTTAATCTATTTTTCTTTTTATAAGAATGTATATATCCATTCACAAAGCATTTTGAAAGCACAAGTCCACATTATCAGTATGTTAAAAATAAAACAAATCCTTTAATTTCCAATAAAGTGAGAAAAGTGTGAACAATTTGGTTTTTATTACACAGATATAGAGATAGAAATATTGTTTTTTGTAAAATAAAATGAAACTGTATGTGCTTCATTCAAATGATTGCTTTGGGTTGGGGCTGGGGCTGGGGATTAGGTTCAGGATGCAGGCTGCCCCAGGGAGTAAGAAGACTACCTCAGCCCTCTCTTAGCAGCGTGGGGTCAGGTGAGAGTGTCTCTCCATGGCCGCTGCAGCATTAGTGGGCACAGCTGGGAGAGGGATGCACATCCCCAGGCTGGGGCAGATCTAGGTTCATTTGCCCCTTGTGCTCCCCAGCCAGAGTGAGAAATGCAGCAAACTGGGCACTTTCCCCTCACTCCTTGGCAAAGGGGAACAGCCAACAATGTTCATGTATGAACCAGAAGAGGGTTGGGCAGAGCTTCATTCCACCATGCCCTCCCTAGCTAAAGGTGATATTGCCAGCAGGCAAAGTTGTGCCCAGAGACCATAAAGTTCTTATATTCCTGCTTCCTTTGAGATAAAGGGTGCTAAATAAAAGCAAGGGCTGATAATACTTTCCATGTAGTGCATCAACTATATGGAAAAACTCAGACTAAGTAGTACATTTTTAGTCAGGGTCCTGAATGATAGAAAAATGGAGACCTCACTGAAAACAGAACAAGTGTGGTGATGGGAATGAATAGGAAATCATTCTTCTTTCAGAAAAACTGGTTTGGTGCATCTGATGCCAAAAGGGTCAAGCAGGAACATCTGTTAGCTATCCGTTCCTTTTACTGAGCATTAGTCCTAGCAATCTGTGCATGCAGTAATAATGTGTGATCAGCCAGTACATGGATGGTAGGGTGTGAGATTGTCGGTGGGTGTAAATTGGTAAATTAATTTACTTCAGTTTAAACAACTGGTGACAAAGATGCCCAGTTCAACCTACTGTGCAATTTCACCATGCCTATTCCAGGGCAAGGGATCACAGCTCCCTCTCCAAGGTAGAACCCCACTCCTGCCCCTATTACCTGGAGCTGCACCACATCCTGGTGGTCTTCACCTGCTCAGGGGGCAGAGCCAGTCATGCAGAGGAGGAGGAGAAGGCAGAGGAGGTGGAGGAGGAAGAGGAAGATGATCCTGATACAGAAAGAACTGTCACTATGCTGACACTTGAGCCAGTACCCTAAGGTCTGGATGTGTCCCAGGCACCCTCCAAGGCTGGGGAAGAATCAACAGGTGAGTGATCTTAGGTACATGACACAGACAGAGTGGAGGTGTTGGGCAGAGAGGTGCTGGAGCATGCTCTGTACTTGGTTTTCTCAGCCTGGGGATCTCATTGCAATCTGTGCATGTGGATGCATGGGCAGTGCCAGTCTGGGCCACGGAGTCCCAATAGGCTGCACCAGAACACCCCTGGGCTCTTGCTCACAGGGTCTGAGGAGTCTGGTCACACTTCTGACACTTCGGTGGGATGTCCTCCCACCAGAAGCCACTACTAGAAGGAGGCTGGGGACGTGGCCACACACACACACTCAGGAGTGCAGCACATGGCACACGGGTATGCCTGCGGGAGGCAGCACCTGCTCCCGGAGACAGAGCATCCAATCACAGGAGCATCTGCCGCTTACACATCCCTCTCCCACCTACACCTTAGCCCCCTTCTTCCCCAGAGGCCAGGAACACAAGTCCTCTCCCCTTAGGATGCCACCACTGCCAGACCTGGCATGTATGCAACACCAAGGCAAGCCCAGCCAGCCTGAGGCTCCCCCTCCTGCCCACAGGAACCCGGTGGGGCCAGCAACTTCCCTTGCCTGCTTGTCCCTGGGATATGTGGGGGAGGGGAGTTTGCACCCCTGGGGACATCTGGTCCTCTGTAAAAAAGGGCCTGCTGTGCAGGGCACAGATGACCTTGTTCCCAGTACATCACCTTCATCTGACCTGAGAACTGTTGGTTTCGGCTCACAGATGAGGGCAAGCTTCAGGGACAGTGTCTCCAGGGATGACTGACTCTGTTTTCTCCTCAGCTAGACCAGTTGTGCGAGGGGAGTGAGTGATGCCATTTGAAGCAGCTGCCTGACACCAGGGGAGCCTCAGGTCCTGGAGAATGCAGGAGGAATTGTTGGGAGCACATCTCCGTGCTCCGGGCCCTGCATGAGACACTGGACAGGAGGCTCTGGGAGGACATGCAGTTGTACAGAGAGACCTGGATGGAGTTGCTGCAGCAGGGCTGCACCATGTGCGCAATCATTCAGTCTCTCCTCATCCAAACAGAGCCAGCTCCTGCTGCCACTCCTGCCCCAGCCCCAGCCCCAGCCCCAGCTCCTGGTCCTGCTCCTCCTCCCATGACAGCCCCTGCATCTCCTCCCATGTCTGCTCCATCCCCTCTTCTTGCCTCTCCCCCAGTTTCCCCTCCCCCGCCCCCGGTTGCCAAAGTCCTCACATACGAGGTGGTGGAACCAGTCGAGCTAGGCGCCAATCCCACTCCCAGTCCTAAGCCTCTCCTCCCACCTACTCCTCCCCTCTTGAAGGTTCCCATTCCCCACTCCTCTCCCTCCCATCATTCTCCTCTCCCATGTTCTTTCCCCAGTCCCTCCTCAGTTACTTTGACCCCAAATAAAAACCACACACAGTGGATTGTTTCCAAACAAAAAAGGTCTGTTTATTGTCTCTGCAGGAGAGGGAGGCAAGGCAGAGAGGGCAAAGGCACAGGCCCCTAGTAGAGAGGGCCTGGGGAGAGCGTCACTAGGGTCCTTGTGAGAAACTCTCCCTAATGGCCTCCCAGATGCCCTGACTGATGGTCGGTCCTACTGGATGACAGTTATGTGTGGCTGTTCAAAGGCCCTGCCAACTTGGCCTGTCTCTGCCCCCCACTCAGGGAGGAATGCCTCCCCCTTCCTCTCACATATGTTGTGGAGCATGCAACATGCGTTCACCACCTTGTTCCACTCCCTTACGTCCAGCCAGATGAGGAGGCATTTGAAATGCACCTTGGGATACCTCCACTACCATGTGGACCCTGCATAGCCTGGCATTAAAGCATTCCTTGCTAGGATCAAGGTATCCAGTAGGCACAGCATGAGAGGCACAGCATGAGAGGGTAGGCTGTATCCCCCATGATGTACAGTGGCATGTCCACATTCCTGACCCTGTTGGTGCATTCAGGGAAGAAAGTGCCTGTCTCCAGCTTCTGGAAGACACTGGAGTTTCTGAAGCCACAAGCATCATGTGACTTCCCTGACTACCCAATGTAGATGTCATTAAACTGTCCGCAGTGGTCAACTCAGGCCTGCAGGACCATGGAAAAGTAGTTCTTGCAGTGAATGTAGATAGATGCATGGTGGTAAGGGATCTGGTTGTGGATGTGGGTGCCATTTATAGCTCCCCCACAGTTGAGAAGCTTATGGCAGTAAAGCTGGAGATAATGGGGTCCATGTCACCAAGGTGGATGACCCTGCACAGCAAGATGGTGTCGATGGCCCTCACCACCTATAGAAGGAGACAAACAAACAGAGAATCACAGGGGTGCCAAAGCCCTCAGCAAATCTCTGAGACCACCACCCCATTTCCTTCCCCCCAAATCACACCAGGAGCCACCCTCTATGTAGTCCATCACTCAGCAGGACTGTGTGAGGATGGGACTGAAAAACCATCCAGGGAAGGGGGTGAGGATCTCCTCAATCATCTGGGGGTTGCATTCCTGCAGGGTAAGGAGGGCAGCCTGCAGAAACTGCTACAGAAACTGCAGCATGACAGTCAGGGGCCATCACATGCCCAGAGGCAGCTCTGGCTCCATGGCTGGCAAGCGCTATTTCAATGTACTTTTTGTGTGTAGACGCACTATTTTGAAATAAGCTATTTTGGAAAATTAATTCTGAAATAGCTTATTTCAAAATAAGCATGCTGTGTAGAAGTACCCTCTGTCTTGGGTTTGCTGCAATTTCCAGTTTAAATTTAGTGATGTGTCAATGTGTCAGAGAGGTCAATACTGGTCTGGAATAGCATCATACATATCTGATACAGTATCATAAGTCTCTAGATTTAGCACACACTGTGTGTCAGCAATGTCAGAATAGAAAATTAACTATCACCAGTTCGAAACTTTATGGGAGAAACTATGACTTTGAGATAGTCTACCGAGTTAAATTGCCATAGTTATATGGATGATATGAGCTTCTTGTAGCAGTGTTAACAGTTCATCTAGAATAGGCAGATTAACCTGATTTTGTTCAGAACAGCACCAAACAACTTCTTCCTTTTCAAAATTCCCATTGTGAAGAATATTTAGTCACTTTACATATAGAACGACTTCTATCCTATTGGTTTCAGACTGAATGACATGATTAGCAGGCAGAGCGCTTTTAGGAACTGCTTCAATGCAATATCAAAAATTATTATTTTCCATTAAATCAATTCAGATTTTGAAAAAAAAATCTACACATATAGAACAGAAGCTGAAATTTTGGGACTGTACCACCAGTTAGCAATCTGAACCATTAGATTACAGCGTGGACACTGCATATCAGGAAAAGAGGGACTTTTTTTGTTTATTGTGGATTTACTAACCTAAATTTGAGATCTTGCAGATTCCATATTATATATATATATATATATATATATATATACATACACCAAACTTTGTAATTTTGCTTGAGGAAACAGTCTTGCTTGAAAAACATTCTTGCTTAAGTAAGTAGTTGGATGCTTATTATAATATAATCACACTGCTTCCCCCAGGCATTTACTGTACAGCAGCGGTGATATTACATTAAAATATGTAATTGAATATTTCTAAATAATAAAAGCAATATAACTTTGATACTCTACTTCAGAATATTAGACCACCATATGGGGCATTTATTAATATGCAAGAGCACAGTCTGATTGGTTCTTTTAGCCTCTCTTCCTTAGTTGATTTAAACCAGATTGTATTATTTGCAATTCAATGAAGAACTTGCATAAAATTAAATCTTTAAGCCTGACTATTTTTCTACATAATTTAAAAGTTCTTTGGGGAACTGTTTTAATAAAAGAATTAGTCAGGAGAACACCTGTTTAGATGCACTGTGGTTTAAGTTGGAAAAACACTGATTAAAACTTTTCTTTTGACATTAATTTTTTTGACTGACAAAAAAAAATCTCCTGAAAGACAGAAATAAAAAGCTCTTGTTCTCTCACACATGTCAAAAAAGATACATCAGCTCCTATGTCATTTTTGTAGCTTTGCTATTCAATATGCATCCACAAAACAAGTAGCATGAGTTACTAAATGCAAGCATGTTGAGAGTGGCGATTCATGGTGTCATGATCATGAGGGTTAGCCAGCAGCCTGGGGACTAAGGGGTTAACATACCTAACTCAGGTAGAGTTGGCCAATAGGAATGTAGGTAGGAATTTCAAACTCAGACAGAGGACTGTTTGGTTTCTCCCTCCTTTGTCCTGGGCAGTTTCTTTCCAGCTACTGAGGGAGTCAGAGGGTATGTCTACACTGCCACCCTAGTTCGAACTAGGGTGGCTAATGTAGGCAATCGAAGTTGCAAATGAAGCCTGGGATTTAAACATCCCGGGCTCCATTTGCATCTTGCCGGGTGCTGCCATTTTTAAATCCCTGTTAGTGAGGACTCCATGCCCGTGGCTACATGCGGCACGGAGTAGGTAGTTCGAATTAGGCTTTCTAATTCGAACTACCGTTACTCCTCATGCAACTTTGATTGTCTACATTAGCCATCCTAGTTCGAACTAGGGTGGCAGTGTAGACATACCCTGACAGACTGTCTCCCTCCAAGAATAGACTCTTTCTGTAAGTAGGGTAAAGTTTGGTTTGGGAAATGGGATCTGATGTTTGTGCATTTAAAAATAGGCTTTGCTCTCTTTGGTAACTAAGTTCTAGGCCCATGGTGGGGTTCCCCCACCATGAGTATTACTTTGTGGCTGCGTCTAGACTGGCAAGTTTTTCCACAAAAGCAACCGCTTTTGCGGAAAAACTTGCCAGCTGTCTACACTGGCCGCTTGAATTTGCACAAAAGCACTGATGATCTAATGTAAGATTGTCAGTGTTCTTGCGCAAATACTATGCTGCCCCTGTTCGGGAAAAAGCCCTCTTGCGCAAATGTATTTGCGCAAGAGGGCCAGTGTAGACAGCTAAAAAGTGTTTTGTGCAAAAAAGCCCGGATGGCAAAAATGGCGATCGGGGCTTTCTTGTGCAAAACCGCATCTAGATTGGCACGGACGCTTTTCCGCAAAAAGTGCTTTTGTGCAAAAGCGTCCGTGCCAATCTAGACGCTCTTTTCTGCAAATGCTTTTAACAGAAAAACTTTTCCATTAAAAGCATTTGTGGAAAATCATGCCAGTCTAGACGCAGCCTGTGACTTTTCCATCTAGTCAGGATGCATGCAACAGGAATGTTGTAGTAGTAGTCCAGAAAGCTGCAAGGGGAAGGGAGATGTCTCTGATCTCCCCCCAAAGAAGTCTGAGAGGGGGTTGTGTGGCAACCTACCTGTTTTAAGGGGTTAAGGAAACTCCAGGGGAGTTGATGATGGCTCAGCAGTTTGCTGTATCTGAAGGCGGTGAAGGTGACTTGGGTTTGGAAAGATCCAATGTGGACAAGGGTGAGGAAGTTGCAGAGGGATTGGAGGTTGTTTCTGATGGAGTGGAGACAGCTGGGGAGGTGAAACAGCCCTCTGGTAACCAAGGGTATGTCCAAACTACATGGCTCCGTCGACGTAGCCATGTAGATGAGTTTACTAGACATAGGGAAATGAAGCGATGATTTACATAATCGCCACTTCATTTACATCAAAATGGCTGCTGCACTGTGCCAATCAGCTGTGTGGCGGCACAGCGGGGCAGTCTGGACGCTCTGCAGTCGACAAGGGAAGCCTTTGTCGATTGCTCCGTTACGCCTCGTGGAATGAGGTTTACCTGAGCGGTCAACAAAGGCTTCCGTTGTTGACCATGGAGCATCCAGACTGCCCCGCTGTGCCACCAAACAGCTGATCGGCACAGCACGGTGGCCATTTTGATGTAAATGAAGTGGCGATTATGTAAATTGTCACTTCATTTCCCTATGTCTAGTAAATTCATCTACATGGCTCCGTTGACAGAGCCATGTAGTTTAGACATACCCCAAGTGACTGGGTTTGACCAGCTTGCTGGAGAGTGTGTGTTTCTGGGACATGAATGGTTCCAGTCTGATTCTGTGAAGGGACCAGAGATCCATAAGTCTATCCGACCAGTACACCCAGGCGCTGTTTTGGCAAGGCAAAACTAGAAAACTAGATGGAAAACTATATTGAAAACAGCAGAGTGCCAGATTAATGCCTGGACTGCTTGATTTATGATTATCTGTGGGGAGCAAGGGAATTCCATAGTCATTGTGAACAGGGGAGAGACAGCGAGCCAGACCTTTGTCTTTGGGATAAGGAGTTCTGAATTTGAACACACAGGGTGAAGGGGAGGGGCAAGACTTGTGTTTGCCCAGGAAGGCTGCAGCTTTTAAAATATAAAAGGCCAGAATTGTCAATGTACGCTTGGGATGGATTTGTTCCTACTGCTGATGTTAACTTTCATAACCACTGTACAGCTGTTACTAAGAATTGTAACTATGTCCAATAAGCATGATTTTGTGCAAGGGCCCTGGAAACTGTTAAGAAATGTACCCAAGGACACACTGTATGTTAAAAAAATGTATGATACTGATATTTCACCGTTGATACCTGTAATTGAGTTTGGAACTTCCCACCTAAGAAGGGGCATCCCAGGATTGGTGTGCTGTATGAAAAGGGAAGCTGAGGCTGACACGAAAGACTATTAAGCTGGAAGTTTGTACTAGCCAGCCTGCATCAAGCACTCGGTGATTGATGTATGACAAGTGTTCTCATTAACAATCTTACTCTTTACTTTTTCTTTCTTTTCTTCATATATCTTTAGAGTTTAGATTCTAAAGGACTGGCCCAGCGTGCTCTTGTGGCTAAGATCTAAAGTGAAAATTGGCCCGGAACTGTGGTTGAGTCCTTTGGACCAGAAGGATCTGTTTGGAATTGGTGGAGTGTGGGTTTTATAACCTCTCACCTGTGTGTGGGGCCTAAGTCTGATTGTGGCACAAGGATGCTGTGGTGTCTGATGGGTTTTCCTGCTGAGGCTTCCTGTTGGTCAAAGTGGCAGCTGAAGTGCTCTGTGTAACTGGTGGGGTGCCTTAGAAAATGACCCCAGTTGAGGGTAGTAAGTAGCCCTGGTTTAAGCAATTAACCCTGAGCTGACGCCCTCAGCACTGCCAAGACCTGGCCTGGTGTATGACAATGGTGTATTCCGCAGGAGGCACAGAATCTAGTCAATTGGGCTTTGGATCAGGACCCCACGCTATTCTAAATTTGATTTTGAGACTGAGAGTTTGATTGGTTAAAGAAGCATTTCCAGACTCAATTACTTCAAACACTCTCTGTATGTCAGTCATGGTACTCAACAGATGTGGAAGGTTTTGTTTACTTTTCACATATTTCAATAGTCTGGTAAGGTGTGCATGTACTTATTTACTATGTTTTATCTCAGACCTCCAAGAAAAAATCACAGCCAGTGTGGCCAAAAGCCCTGTTAGTAAGATCAGGCAGTGCTCAGACCCAGTGATTTAAAACCATGGCAGTAGCTGTGAGCCCTGGGTTCTTCAAATCAGTATCGGGGCCCCAGGGTTCTCAGCTTCCACCACTGCAACCTTGGGGCTCCTAATCACTGGCCATGAAGGACTTGGCCACCCCTTCTGCCTAAGGCTCCAGCCTTTTGGGGGGCCCAGAGCTTCTCCTCTCCTTGCTAAGAACACCAGGCTCAGTGTAGTGCACATTGGTAAATCCCAGTATTTATTTTCACCACTGATGAAATCTAAAATTTATTGCCATGCAGATAAATTTACACTAGGGCTAGACAGTTCTGTGTTGATGGCTCATTAAGGACACTCTCACATTCGGCCACTGGAAAATTTCATCTCTCCAAGTAGGTCTTTCCTATACATTCCTCAGACAGTGAGGAGACAGTGGCCACACTCTTTAATTCAACAAAACATGGAGAGGCGTGTATTATTCTCACGTGATCTGACATAGGCATGCGCAGCACATTTAATTAGGGTGTACACCCGAAGAATTTTTTGTAAATGTACTTTGACCCCCATTAGCCATGCCCCGACCCCTGTTAACCATGCCCCTGACCCCCATTGGCCACATCCCAACTCCCATTGGCCACACCTCTAGAGGTAACACTCTCGGGGCAAGATGGACACATGACCAGAAGTAAAAGGTGTCATGTGACCCCCCTCTAAGGACTTTTCCCACTATCCTCCTACCAATAGGAATTAGTTTGGCCCCCACCAAACCCTCCTTATGCAACTATCCGGCAGTTACATTTACTCAATGTGTGTGACATTAACTCAGGGGCAGAGAGGCTGGGGAAGTATTTCCTCCCATGAGCAGAATGAATTTTGTGTTGTGCACCGGTACTGAGTTCATATGGCTTGTTTGGATGTGCCATTTATTAATAAATATCTTATAAACTGCTACCTTTTCCTTCTGCTGCCAAATCTCCCCTTGCTCCCCTCATGCCTGCTGCCCCCATCCCCTCATCCTCCTCTGCTCTCCTGACTCCTGCCCTTCTCACTGTCCTCAGCCTTCCTGAGACCTCCCCCCCGCCACCAGCCCTTCTCTCCCCCCTGTGCCCACTCCTTCAGTAGCCCCACTCTGATCATGTGAGCTACCCCTCCTCATCCCCTCTCCTAACACCTCCCTCTGCACACCTGCCCTGTCTCTCTCCTCTGGTGCTTGTCCCTCCCCTGCAGGTGTCTGCCCTTCTGCTTCACCCCCAGAATTCCCTGGCACCTGCAACTTCCCTTACCCTGTACCCTCCTAGTGCTCCCCCTTCCTTCACTGCCTCTTCCCCTTCACCCTCTTTTTCCCTGATGCCCATCCCCTCACCATCCTCTGCCACCGTTCCCCTCGTGCCCCTATGCCCTCACTCCCTTCCTGCCTTCCTCATGCCCACCCCTTCTTTCAAGCTTTCTCCCAGCACCTCCCCCTCAAACTCCTATTGCCCTTCCCCTCTCTCAGCATCACCCTGTCCCCCCTCCCACTGACACCTCCCCTCCTGCCCTTTTCCTCATTGTCTCCACTTGGCCTCCAGTCTCTCCTCCACCCTGTTCCTTGGTGCTTTCTCCTTTCTTCTCCTGACCTGCCCCCCTCCCCTCAGCACAGGTGTCTTCCTTTCCTGCCCCTGACTATTTTTCCCCCTCCCTTTCCCTTTCCCTTTCCCTTACCTTAGGCTAAGCCGGCTTCTGCCTTCCAGCTTGCCGGGCAGAAGGGGGAGCACCAAGAGGGTGCAGGGTTAAGGGAAGTTGCAGGTGCCAGGGAATTCTGGGGGTGAAGCAGAAGGGCAGACACCTGCAGGGGAGGGACCAGCACCAGAGGAGAATGGCAGGGCAGGTGTATAGAGGGAAGTGTTAGGAGAGGAGATGAGAAGGGGTAGCTCACCACCCCCAAAAGAAAATGACAGGTGCTGGTGGTCAGGGACTCCCTCCTAAGAGGGACTAAGCCATCCCTCTGCCGTCCGGACCTGGAATCTTCAGAGACGTGCTGTTTACCGGGAGTTCGCATTAAGGATGTGACTGAGAGGCTTACCAAATTGATCAAACCTTCAGATCGCTACCCCTTCCTGCTTCTCCATGTGGGAACTAATGATACGGCCAAGAATGACCTTGAGCGGGTTACTGCGGATTATGTAGCACTGGGAAGAAGGATCCAAGAATTCGGAGCGCAAGTGGTGTTCTCATCCATCATCCCTGTTGAAGGGAAAGGACAGGGCAGGTATCGTCGAATGGAGGAGGTAAATGTGTGGTTGCTCAGTTGGTGTCACAGAGAGGGCTTTGGTTTCTTTGACCATGGGACTCTATTCTGGGCACAACGATTGTTAGGAAGAGATGGGATCCACCTAACTGAGGGTATGTGTACACTACAAAGTTAATTCGAACTAATGGACGTTAGTTCGAATTAACTTTCATAGACGCTACACTAGCGCTCCGCTAGTTCGAACTTAATTTGAACTAGCGGAGCACTTAGTTCGAACTAGGTAAACCTCATTGCACGAGGACTAAGCCTAGTTCGAACTTACTAGTTCGAATTAAGGGCTTTGTAGCCCCTTAATTCGAACTAGTGGGAGGCTAGCCCTCCCCAGCTTTCCCTGGTGTCCACTCTGGGCACCACCAGGGAAACTCTACTGCCCCCCTCCCGGCCCCGGACCCCTTAAAGGGGCACGGGCTGGCTACGGTGCCCGTGCCAGGTGCAAGCCTGCCAGCACCCAGCCAGCAGACCCTGCACCTGGCATGCCATGAGCCAGCCACCCGATGCCCCTCAGCCCTCTGCCTCTTCCCAGGACCAGGCTGGCGGCAAGAGGCGGGCACCCACCTGGTCTAGTGCAGACATCGTGGGCCTCGTCCATGAACTCCGCACTAGGCACAGGAAAGTGGCTGTCTAGGGCAGAATAGCTGCCAGCCTGGCCACCCAGGAGCAGGTGTGCATGAAAATCAAGGTGGTCCACTGAGACCCCCGACCCTGAGC
The DNA here is from genome assembly GCF_052426305.1 of Pelodiscus sinensis. NCBI lineage: Eukaryota > Metazoa > Chordata > Testudines > Trionychidae > Pelodiscus > Pelodiscus sinensis. The sequence continues at coordinate 28,380,210 of NC_143067.1, read as the reverse complement.
CCTGAGCTTAGAATGGCCGTACTGGGTCAGACCAAAGGTCCATCTAGTCCAGTAGCCTGTCTGCTGACAGCAGCCAACCTTAGGTACCCTGGAGGCGATGGACCAAAGACAGTGACCAAGCCATTTGTCTTGTGCCATCTATCTCCAGCCTTCCAAAAACTTTGGGCAGGGACACCATTTCTACCCCCTGGCTAATAGCACTCCATGGACCAAACCTCCATGACTTGATCTAACATCTCTTTAAACTCTGTTCTAGTTCTTGCCTTCACTGCCTCCTGCAGCAAGGAGTTCCAGAGGTTGACTCTTTGCTTTGTGAAGAACAACTTTCTGTTACTAGTTTGAAGCCTGCTACCCATTCCTTTCCTTTGGTGTCCTCTAGTCCTTCTATTATGGGAACTAATGGAGAACTTTTCTTTATGCACCCTCTCCACACCACTCTTGCTTTTATAGACCTCTATCATATCCCCCCTCCATCTCCTCTTCTCTAAGCTGAAAAGTCCCAGTCTCTTTAGCCTCTCTTCATATGGGACCTGTTCCAAACCCCTCATCATTTTAGTTGCCCTCCCCTCTCCCAGCCTCTCTCTTCCCCTCTCCCACCTCTTTTTCCCAGTCTCCCCCAGATTTGTTCAATAAAGAGAGATTCTATTTTTGAACACACGTTTTCTTTATTTTGTACATCAGGAAGGGGGGCTAGGGAAGAGTAAGCGGAAGGAGGTGAGGGAGGAATGGGGTACGCGCCCCCGATGGGGAGGACTGCTCTGGCTCTGTGGGCTTCTGGGGGTGGAAGCTCTCCTGCAGCCTCCCGATTGCCCCTCCCCCTGGATGGCAGTCTTTGGCAAGTGCAGCTGGGGTGATGGCCAAGTGCTGTGATGTTCCACGTGTGGGCACTCAGGGCACTCCAAGCCAGGACTGCTTTGCAAGCGGGGAACCCTGAGAACTGTCTGTCCGGGGTGGGGGTCGGGTCCCTTTAAGCACAGCCCTCGGCTAGCCTGTGACAGCAGCTCCACGCTCTAAGTCCTCATCTGATGCCATGCCGGCACTGCTTCTGGCCATCCTTAACCTCTGTTCAGGGTCCACTCTGTGTGGACATGCTAGTTCGAATTAGCAAAACGCTAATTTGAACTAGTTTTTAAGTCTAGCTGAGCTAATTTGAATTAGCTTAGTTCGAATTAACTAATTCGAACTAAGTTAGTTTGAATTAGCGCTGTAGTGTAGACATACCCAAAGAGAGGCAGGAGCATCTTCACAGGCAGGCTTGCAAACCTAGCGAGGAGGGCTTTAAACTAGGTTCATTGGGGGATGGTGACCAAAACCCTGAGGGGAGTGGGAAAGTCGGATACTGGGAAGAAATACAGAGAGGAATGAGCAAGAAATGAGGACCCCTGTTTCGAATGGAGAAGGTAGGGCGATCAACTGGTTACCTGAGGTGTTTGTACACTAATGCGAGAAGCCTGGGCAACAAACAGGAAGAACAGGGATAACTTAGTGGGATGACTCACATGACTGGAGCACTGTCATGGAAGGGTATAGACTGTTCAGGAAGAACAGGCAGGGGAGAAAAGGAGGAGGAGTTGCACTATATGTAAGTGAGCACTACAATTGTTCTGAACTCCAGCATAAAGAGGGAGAAAAACCTGTTGAGAGTCCATGGGTTAAGTTTAAAGGAGAAAACAACAGCAGTGATGTTGTGGCTGGTGTCTGCTACAGGCCACCGAATTAGGTGGATGAGGTAGATGAGGCTTTCTTCGGACAACTGAGAGAAGCTTCCAGATCGCAGGCCCTGGTTCTCATGGGGGACTTTAATCACCCTGACATCTGTTGGGAAACCAATATGGCAGTACACAGGCAATCCAGGAAATTTTTGGAGAATATTGAGGATAACTTCTTGACACAAGTGCTGAAGGATCCGACCAGGACCCGTGTGCAGCTTGACCTTCTGCTCACAAACAGGGAGGAACTAATAGGGGAAGTGGAGGTGGGTGACAACCTGGGAAGCAGTGATCACGAGATGGTAGATTTCAGGATCCTGACCAAAGGAAGAAAAGAGAGTAGTAAAATACACTCCTTGGACTTCAAAAAGCAAATTTTGACTTCCTCAGAGATCTGATAGGCAGAATCCCCTGGGATGCTAACATGAAGGGGAAAGAAGTCCAGGACAGCTGGCAGTATTTTAAAGAAACCTTATTAAAGGCATAGGAAGAAACCATCCCGACGCATAGCAAGAGAGGCAAACATGGTAGGAGACCGGATTGGCTTAAAGGAGAAATTCTTCGGTGAACTTAAGCACAAAAAGGAAGCTTACAAAAAGTGGAAACTTGGACAAATGACCAGGGAGGGGTTTAAATGCATAGCTTGAGAATGCCGGGGGGTTATCAGAAAGGTGAAAGCGCAAATGGAATTGCGACTGGTTAAGGATGTGAAGGACAACAAGAAAGGTTTCTACAGGCATGTTAACAAGAAGAAGGTGATCAGAGAGGGCGTGGGGCCCATACTGAATGCAGGAGGTAACCTAGTGACAGATGATGTGGGGAAAGCTGAAGTACTCAATGCTTTCTTTGCCTCTGTATTAACGGACAAGGTCGGCTCCTGGACTTCTGCGCTAAGTGACGCAAATGCGATGAAGATGGGCAACCCGTGGTGGGTAAAGAACAGGTTAGGCACTATTTAGAAAAGCTGAACGTACACAAATACCTGGGTCCGGACTTAATGCATCTGAGGGTACTGAGGCAGTTGGCAAATATCATTGAGGAGCCTTTGGCCATTATCTTTGAAAAGCCGTAGAGATCAGGAGAAATCCTGGATGATTGGAAAAAGGCAAATGTAGTGCCCATCATCAAAAAGGAAGAAGGACGATCTAGCGAACTATAGGCCGGTCAGTCTTACCTCGGATCCTGGAAAAATCATGGAAGGGATCCTTAAGGAATCCATTAAAAGGCACTTGGAAGAGAAGAAAGTGATTAGGAATAGTCAGCATGGATTCACAAAGGGCAAGTCATGCCTGACCAATCTGCTTAGATTCTATTATGAGGTAACTGGCTCTGTGGACGTGGGATAGTCAGCGGATGTGATATACCTTGACTTTAGCAAGGCTTTTGATACGGTCTCCCACAATATGCTTGCCAGCAAGTTAAGGGAATGTGGATTGGATAAATAGACGGTAAGATGTATAGAAAGATGGCTATAAGGCCAGGCCCAGCGGGTAGGGATCAACGGCTCGATGTCAGGATGGCGGTCAGTTTCTAGCGGAGTGCCCCAAGGTTCGGTTCTAGGACCGGTTTTGTTCAATATCTTTATTAATGACCTGGATGAAGGGATGGATTGCACCCTCAGCAAGTTTGCAGATGACACTAAGCTGGGGGAGAGGTAGATACGGTTGAGGGCAGAGATAGGGTCCAGAGTGATTTAGACAAATTGGAGGATTAGGCCACAAGAAATCTGATGAGGTTCAACAAGGACAAGTGCAGAGTCCTGCACTTGGGACGGAAGAATCCCAAGCCTTGTTACAGGCTGGGGACCAACCAGCTAAGTAGTAGTTCTGCAGTAAAGGACCTGGGGGTTGGATATGAGTCAACAAGCTGGATATGAGTCAACAGTGTGCCCTTGTAGCCAAGAAGGCTAATGGCATATTAGGTTGCATTAAGAGGAGCATTGGCAGCAGATCCAGAGGTGTCATTATTCCCCTTTATTCGGCTTTGGTGAGGTCACGTCTGGAATATTGTGTCCAGTTGTGGGCCCCCCACTAGAAAAAGGATGTGGACATATTGGAGAGGGTCCAGTGGAGGGCAAACAAAATGATTAGGGGACTGGAACATATGACTTATGAGGAGAGGCTGAGGGAGTTGGGTCTGTTTAGTCTGCAGAAGCGAAGAGTGAGGGGGGATTTGATAGCAGCCTTCAACTTCCTGAAGGGAGGTTCCAAAGACGATGGAGAAAGGCTGTTCTCAGCAATGACAGATGGCAGAACAAGGAGCAATGGTCTCAAGTTGCATTGGGAGAGGTCCAGGTTGGATATTAGGAAAAACTATTTCACTAGGAGGATAGTGAAGCACTGGAATGGGTTACCTAGGGAAGTAGTGGAGTCTCCACCCCTAGAGGTGTTTAAGTCTCAGCTTGACAAAGCCCTGGCTGGGTTGATTTAGTTGGGATTGATCCTGTTTAGAGCAGGGGGCTTGACTTGATGACCTTCTGAGGTGTCTTCCAGCTCTATGGTTCTATAATTCTATGATTCTATGAATTTAAGGGGCACCATGTGATGCTGCTGGGCCAAGGACAAGGCCCTGGGTGCAGAAGGGGCACTGTACGGTGTGGCCAGGCTGGGCCGGGCAGGGGGGCACCCCCAGGCACATAAGGGGCACCACACTGTGCTGCCGGGATGGGCGGGGTCAGGGCCAGGGCTGCGGCCCCAGTGGCAGAAAGGGTGTCGCATGTTGCTGCCGGGCTGGGGCCAGGGCAAGGCTGAGGATGGGGCCAGGGCTGGGGTTGGGGCTGCGACCTCAGGGGCAGAAGGGGCAGAAGGTGCTGACGGGCCAGGGCCGAGGCTGGGGCTGGAATCCCAGCCCCGGGCGCAGAAGGGGTGCCACGCGGTGCTGCCGGGATGGGAGGAGCCGAAGATGGGGCTGGGTCCGGGGCCCCGGGTGCAGAATGTGCACTGTGCGGTGCTGCCGGGCCGGGCGGGGGTGCCCCCAGCTGCAGAAACGGCGCCACGGGGTGCTGCTGGGCCAGGCAGGGCTCGGGGCGAAAAAATGGCTCGGGCTGGCGTCTTTGGTCTGATCCCAGCTGCTTCCACCTCACACAAGCACTCTCTGCCCCAAAGTGCCCCGTAGATGGCCGCGGGGAAAGTAACGGGCTGCGGTACCCCTTCTCAAATCCCCCTCCTCCTCCAGCAGCTGCTAGCCAGCCCAAGACATTAGGGTGTGCCTGAGCACACCTGGCACACCCTGTGCACACACCTATGGACTCTGAACTGCATTATGGGCCAGTAACTTTCTATATACAGGGGCTGCCCATAGGCTTTGTTTGGGACAGTAAATTTCCATGCACATGACCGAGGATATAAAAAATATTTGAGACAGCTCCATTTTGCCTCTTTCCTGCTCCAAATTCTCTGGCTGTGGACTTACAACTGAAAGAAGCATTTTGAACTATGAACTGAGAACTTTCCAATCTTTTCAAAGTTATGGAAGAGACTTTTGAAAACCAGCAATCTATTCCATCATGGCTGCAAACCTAATAAGGACTTTGCAAGCACTTGTATGTATATGACCCATACACATTTTATAGCTAAGAACTGGCTGATATTTGGTTAAGAGCTCAGACATATATTTACCTGGGTCTAAGTGTCTGATTAATAAGTATGAACCTCACATATGGGGAGCTGGATATTCAGGAACCTCTCATGATATTATTTCGTTGTCTGGCAGAGAGCTAAGTGCTGGAATGCCTAAGGATGATTGCCTTCTTGTTAAGCAGTGAGGTACTGCAGAGGTTCTTTTCTTACTGGTTTGTTGAAGCCAATTATAGAATAAATCACTAGTTTTGGGTGATTACCTACCCTGTTTCTTGCAGTCTGTCCTGCATGTGGCATTCTCGGAGTGGTCCATCCCAGGCACCTGCTCACAATGAGCTCCAGAATATACTGTGTAGGGTTGGTTGAAAATGTTCTGTCAAACTCACTTTTTAATTAAAGGATTTTTGTGAAAAAAATGTCTTTTGGTGTAAAACTTTGTATTTTTGTTGAAATCCTACATACATAAAACCAAAACGTTTTAGCTGAAATGTAACACATTTCTATTTCAAAATGCTGCATTTGTGCCTCATGGAAGTTGTCATTAGGTTATGTTCATGTCCCCGTTCTTCTTTCTGGACATTGCTCCCCAGCTGGACAAGACCTCCCAAAATGCACTGTGGCAGGTCAGTGAGAAGATATATGGGATGAGTCAGGATTTGAGTAATAACTTCCAGAATCTCCTTGGAGGTAGTGCAAAGAAATCAGTACTAATGATTCAGGAGCTCAAGAAAATATTAGAGGGGCACTGTTGCTGCTATAGATGCCATTTTTGATTATATGTAAAACAAAGGTCTTTTAATTTGTGGTCTTTAAAGATTTCAGGGTGCTTGCTGAGGTTAACTCTTGTGTCATAGTCAAATTGCATTCTGCCATTCTAATGCTCATCTCAAAAACAGATGTATTCTGTTCTCACAACTTTCTGTTCCACCCCAATGATAGCGCTACTTTCTTGATGGATGAAGTGATCACAATATATTCTTTAATTTCTTATCAATGTTTGTAGGAAACATTGATACCTTGAGATGGAAGTTACCAGAGAACAGCAAAGTAGTATTACTACTTTCCCTTTGCAGGAAAGAAATGTGTCCAACATGTGATGGGTAAATTGTTTTTAAAAGGATCCATGTACTCAGGGAAATTATGGGACTGAACATTGGGTTGGAAAAGAAAGGACATAAAATAAAATCACAGATGTGCCATAGTACAGCAATATTTCAAAACAAAAAGCCTCAGTATTTGTTTTCCCTGGGCATGCCAACTTCATATTAAAAGCTGGAGCAATTCTGGCATTCTGATTCTCACAAGACAAAGCCAATGCCATCAGAATGCAATGATATGCTTACTCTATAGCTCTGGCCAGGCTTCTTCATTCTTGAAATATGCTTGAGGTGTAGATGCTCTGCTGGTTTTTGTGCAAAAATGATGTTTTTTGCTCAAAAACCTTGAGTGTAGACATAGCCTCAGGGAAATGCTACAAAAAAAAGAATCTAAATGGAAAGTTTATTCTTAACTTTCTTAACTTTAATTTTTGCAATAAAAGGCATGGATCTGTTACGTTTTGTTTTTGCTACTATGAATGTTGAGAGAAGAAAATGTAACCTGTTTCAATAATATTTATTCATAGTTTGAATGGCCTTTCATGAAGAGATCTTTATAGTTCTATTGGGAGATTATTTGAAATACAACAATAGCATCCAGGACATAGTAGAATCCAGCATTTTCCAAACTCGGGGTCCTGACCCAAAACAGGGGTGCAGAGCTATTGTGGGGAGGTCACAAGATGGTATGATATTGCCTCCCTTACTTCTGTGCTGCTGCTGGTGGCAGCAGCCTCACAGAAATAAGGGTGGTATGATATGGTATTTTGGAGAAGGGGGTCATCATCACATCCTGAAATATATTCAAAGGGGGTCCCAGAAAAAAGTCTTTGAGAAAGCCTGCAAAAATCTCAAGTGTAGTTGTAGAGAAGATGGAATTTGTGCAAATATATAACAGATATAAGGCACCAATCCTATGAAGACATACACACACATTAACTATATCTATTGAAGTCAATGGAATTACATGAGTAATCCAGTGCCTAATTCTTTAACGGATTGGGTCTATAGTGGATTCTGTAATACATCTGCATAAATTCCACTGTGAGACTTTCACTTTAGGAGAGCTACACTAAAATTCTACTTTTGCTAATAACAGAAAATTGATTTGGGATGTCTTTCCTGTTCCCATTTGTGTAAATTCCTAGACTACTTGATTAAAAAGGCCGGCTCCGGAACATAGCAGAACTGTAATATGTGGTATAGTTGCATTGCATATCTATTCATCATCCTCACTGATGGGTACTAAATTCATACTTGGTTCTTTTTAAAAAAAATACAGAGAAGTATAAAAACATTCTTTCAAACAAGACATAACTCTGATCAAGGTAAAAAAGGTGCGATCCTATCCTTTCCTATGCTAAGACACCAGCAGATACAGCATACAGGGAGCAAAGGGAGATTTATATTTACATTACTGTGGTAAATTTCTTTCTTAAGATGGAGGCAGATTTTTGTAAAAACAAAAATCTAATTGATGCATTTCTGATAGCAAAAATGGTCAGGTATAAGATTGAAATCACCAGGAGTGAAATATAGGCTCAGGAGAAGTCAAAGCAATTTTGCCAGTGAGTATATTAAGGTATGGAATAAATCTGAGTCTAAAATGAGTGATAAATAGGTGCAGGGAAGAGGAGTGCATTCAAACATGTTTCTGAGTGAGGAGCAAAATGTGCCATTGGAGAAACCTGGCTTTCCATGTTAAATGAATTGAACACCAAAAAAACAAGACTATCTGAAAAAGGCCAGCAAAATAAAAACAGTGCCTCTAACAAGAGAAAACATTTGGTGATGACTTTCTTGTGGATTATTTTTCTCTCTTCATGACTGTTTCTGTGAAAAACAAGCTGTGAGCACAATGTTTATAGTAAGTAGAGCTTTACAGGACATTAACACAGTTTCAAACAGTGAAAAGCTTCAGAGGTTTAAAAGCATTAGAGTGGAAACAGCTCACACATCTCACATTAAAAAAAATGGCTTAATGCTGACCTACTGAGAAGAACTGGCCTTTTTCTAGAGTCAATAGTCAGAAATGCCTTGAGTTTTGCAGATTAACTCTGAAAGCATGCGTTTAAGTAAAAAAACAACTCAGGTATCCCTAATCCCGATAGAGGTAAGTAACTACTTTCAGTCTCAATAGCACCATGGTGAAGAGGGCTTTGACAGAGACCTCTCAGGGAAGGGGTCAGAAGAAGACTCCATCAACCAGAAGGCATGGGATGCACAGCTCTAGGGATGGGGGTTCCAAGACCACCACCCCCAAGAGAAGATGAGTGGTGGTTGGGGACTCCCTCCTAAGAGGGACAGAGTCATCCATCTGCTGTCCAGACCTGGAATCACGAGAAGTGTGCTGTTTACCAGGAGCTGAAATTCAGGATGTGACCGAGGGTCTCCTGAGACTGATCAAACCTTCGGACCACTACTACTCCCTACTTGTAGGAACTAACGATACAGAAAAAGAATGACCTTCAGCAGGTCACTGAAGATTATGTAGCACTGGAAAGAAGGATCACGGAGTATGAAGCGCAAGTGGTATTCTTGTACATTTTCCCTGTTGAAAGAAAAGGTCCAGGTAGGGATTGCTGAATCATGGACGTGAACATGTGGTTGCACAAGTGAAGTCTGAGAGAGGGCTTTGGTTTCTTCAACCATGGGATGCTGTTCTAGGCACAAGGATTGCTAGAAAGAGATGGGATCCACGTAATGAAGAGATGAAAGAGTATCTTCAGAGGCAGGCTTGCAAACCTAGTGAGGAGGGCTTTAAACTAGGTTCATCAGGGACGGTGATATAAGCCCTGAAGTAATTGGGAAGTGGGATACCAGGAAGAAACACAGGGAGAAGGGAGCAACAGAAGACAACCCCTGATTCATACAGAGAAGTAGGGCAATCAACTTGTTTCCTATGGCATTTGTACATGAATACAAGAAACCTGGAAAACAAATAGGAAGGATTAGAAGCCCTGGCACAGTCAAAGAACTATAAGGTGACTGGAATAACAGAGACTTGGTAGAACGACTCACATGACTAGAGCTTGACCTGCTGATCACAAACAGGGAGGAGTTAGTAGGGGAAGTAGATATAAGTGTCAACCTAAGCAGCAGTGATCATGAGATGGCTGAGTTCAGGATGCTGACCAAAGCAAAAAAGGAGAGCAGCAAAATATACTGCCCTGGACTTCAGAAAAGCAGACTGACTCCCTCAGAGAACTGATGGGCAGGATCTCCTGGAATGCTAGCATGAAGAGGAAAGGAGTCCAGGAGAGCTGGCTGTATTTTAAAGAAGCTTGATTGAAGGCACAGAAAAAAAACCAATCCCGATGCACAATAAGAAAAGCAAACATGGTAGGTGACCAGGGTGGCTTACCAGGGAAATCCTTGGTGACCTTAAATATAAAAAGGAAGCTTACAAAAAGTGTAAACTTGGACAGGTGACTAGAGAGAAGTTTTAATATATTGCTCGAGAATGCAAGGAAGCCATCAGGAAGGTAAAGGGCAATTGGAATTGAAGCTAGCAAGGGATGTGAAGGGTAACAAAAAAGGTTTCTACAGGCATGTTAGCAATAAGAGGATGGTCAGGAAAGAAGTGGGGCCCTTACTGGATGCATAGGCGTGTGCACGGGGTGTGCCGGGTGTGCCCAGGCACACCCTAATGTCTGGGACAAGCCAGCAACTGCTGGAGGAAGAGGGGGATTTGTGACAGAGCACCACAGCCCCTCACTTTAAATTCCCCACAGCCATCTACTAGGCACTGTGGAGCAGAGATCACGTGCACGGCGTCCTCCAACTCCGCGCAACAGATGAGATGGGAAACACTGGGAACTTTAAAACCCAGCGGCCCAGCTCCAAAAGCCCCTGGGGCCTGACAACAGATGGTGGCCCGAGCCATTTTTACAGTCCAGGCCTCGCCCTACAGCACCACTCAGCGCCCTGGGAGCATCCCCGCCCCACCCTGCAGCACCGCATGGTGACCCGGGGGCATCCGCGCCACACCCTGGCACCATCGCGTGTGACCCGGGGGCATCCCCACCTGTCCCAGCAGCACCGCGTGGTGCCCGGTCCTGCAGCAGCGCGCAGCACCCCAAGGGTGCCCCTACCCGGCCCTGCAGCTTGGGCTGGCTCTGAGCCAGCTTTTGGCCCTGCAAGCTGTAAGGCAGAAGCTGAAGGTAAGGAAGGGATGGGAGAGGAAGGGGCTTTTGAGGTGGGGGAGGGTGGAGGAGGAAAAAAGGGGAAGGAGTCGAAGGGAAAGGGTAGAGAAGACACAAATGCTAGGAGGCAAAGTGGAGACAATGAGGAAAAGGGGAGGAGGGGAGGTGTCAGTGGGAGGGGGGACAGGGTGATGCTGGAAGAGGAGAGGGTAAGGGCATTGGGGATTGGAGGGGGAGGTGCTAGGAGAAGGCTTGAAAGAAGGAGTGGGCATGAGGAAGGTGGGGTTGGAGCAAGTCATGTGTGAGGGCACAGGGGCATGAGGGGAATGGGGGCAAAGGGTGATGAGTGGATGGGCATCAGGGAAAAAAGAGCTAAGGGGGCAGGGGCAGTGAGGAAAGGGGGAGGCACCAGGAGGGTGCAGGGGTAAGGGAAGGTGTAGGTGCCAGGGTATTCTGGGGGTGAAGCAGAAGGGCAGACACCTGCAGAGTAGGGACCAGCACCAGAGGAGAGAGGCAAGGGAGGTGTTAGACGAGGAGATAAGGAGGGGTAGCTCACACGATCAGAGTGGGGCTACTGGAGCAGTGGGCACAGGGGGGAGAGAAGGGCTGGTGGAGGGGGGCAGGTTGCAGGAGGGCTGAGGGCAATGAGAAGGGCAGGAGTCAGGACAGCAGAGGAGGATGAGGGGTTGGGGGGCAGCAGGCACCAGGGGAGTTGATGGAGCAAGGGGAGGAGACATGGCAGCAGAGGGGAAAGGTAAATATTTATTAATAACTTGGGTGCCACAATGGCACATCCAAACAAGCCACATGAACTCAGTACTGGTGCACAACACAAAATTCATTCTGCTCATGGGAGGAAACTCTTAGAGGGAACACTTGCCCCCCACCTAGCCTCTCCCCCTCCCCCCCGCATTAATGTCACACACATTGGATTAATACAACTGTAGGATAGTTGCATGGGGGATTGGTGGGGGCCAAACTAATCCGTATTGATAAGAGGATGGTGGGAAAAGTCCTTGCGGGGGGAGTCAGAGGTCACATAACACTTTTTACTTTTGGTCATGTGCCCATCTTGCCCAGAAAGGGTTACCTCCAGGGGCGTGGCTAATGGGGGGCCAGGGGTGTGGTTAACAGGGGTCAGGGGTGAGGCTAATGGGGGGGGTCAAAGTACATTTTAAAAAAATTCTTTGGATGCACACCCTAATGAAATGTGCTGCACACGCCTATGACTGGATGAGGGAGGTAACCTAATGGGATGTGGGAAAAGGTGAAGTGTTCAATACTTTTTTTGCCTCTGTCTTAACAGAGAAGATCAGCTCCCAGACTACTACACTAGGCAACACGTAATGCGAAGGAAGTGGGTAGCCCTTGGGTGGGGAAAGAACAGGTTAAGAACTATTTAGAAAAGCTAGACATACACAAATCCATGGGTCTGGTTTTAATGCATCTGACAGTACTGAGGGAGTTGGCTGATGTCATTTCAGAGCCTTTGGCCATTATCTTTGAAAATTTGTAGAAATCGGGAGATTTGAAAAAGGCAAATGTAGTGCCCATTTTTTAAAAAGGAAAGAAGGACAATCCAGGAAACTATAGACTGGTCAGCTGCACCTCAGTCCCTGGAAAAATCATGGAGAGGATTCTCAAGGAATCCATTTAGAGGCACTTGGAAGAGGGGTAAATGATCAGGAATAATCAACCTGGATTCACCAGGGGCAAGTCATGCCTGACCAACCTAATAGCCTTCTATGGTGAGGTAACTGGCTATGTGGACACGGGGAAGTCAGTGGGTGTTATATACCATGACTTTAGCAAACTTTTGATATGGTCTCCCAGAGTATTCTTGCCAGCAAGTTAAGGAATCATGGATTGGATAAATGGATTGTAAGGTGGATTAAAAAAACTGCCTACATTGTTAGGCCCAGTGGGTAGCGATCAACAGTTCAATATCTAGTTGTCCATCAGTTTCAAGTGGAGAGCCCAAGGTTTGGTTCTAGGACTAATATTGTTCAACATCTTTATTAATGGCCTGGATAAGGGGATGGATTGCATCCTCAGCAAGTTTGCAGATGACACAAAACTAGGGGGAGAGGTAGATACATTGGAGTGTAGGGATAGGGTCCAGAATGACCATTTTGAACTGGAAGAGTGGGCCAAAAGAAATCTGATGAGGTTCAAGGACAAGTGCAAAGTCCTGCATTTGGAATGGAAGAATACCAAGCATTGTTACAGGCTGGGGACAGAGTGGCTAAGCAGCAATTCAGCAGAAAAGGACCTGGTGATTAGAATGGATGAGAGGCTGGATATGAGTCAACAGTGTGCCCTTATAGCCAAGAAAGTTAATGTCATATTGGGTTGCATTAGGAGGAGCATTTCCAGCAGATCTAGAGAAATGATTATTCCCTTGTATTCAGCACTAGTGAGGCCACATCTGGAGTATTGCATCACGTTCTGGGGTCCCTACTATAGAAAGGATGTGGATGCATTGGAGTGGGTCCAGCAGAGGGCAACCAAAATTATTAGAAGTCTGGAGCACATAACCTACGAAGAGAGGCTGAGGGATTCGGGCATATATATTCTGCAGAAGAGAAAAGTGAGGGGGGATTTGATAGCAGCCTTCAACTTCCTGAAGGACGGTTCCAAAGAGAATGGAGGAATGCTGTTCTTTGTGGTGTCCATTGGCAGAACAAGGATCAATAGTCTTAAGTTACAGTGGGAGAGGTGTAGGTTGGATATTAGGAAATACTATTTCACTAGTAGGGTGGTAAAGTACTGGAATGGGTTAATTAGGGAAACAGTAGACTCTCTATCCCTAGAGGTTTTTACATCCTGGCTTGACAAAGCCCTGGCTGGGATGATTTAGTTGGGGCTGGTCCTGGTTTAGGCAGGGGGTGGACTCGATGACCTCCTGAGGTCTCTTCGGCTGTGTCTAGACTACATGGCTCCGTCGATGGAGCCATGTAGATTAGACAGATCAGCAAAGGGAAATGAAGCCGCCATTTAAATAATCGCGGCTTCATTTAAATTTAAATGGCTGCCGCGCTCTGCCGATCAGCTGTTTGTCAGCAGATCGGGGCAGTCTGGACGTTCCCGCGCCGACCTGAAAGCCCTTTGTCGACCTCCCCCTTATGCCTGGTGGGATGAGGTTTACCGGGGAGGTCGACAAAAGGCTTTAAGGTCGACAGGGCTTCATTTCCCTTTGCCAAATAAACAAATCTACATGGCTCCATCGACGAAGCCATGTAGTCTACACGTACCCTTCCAGTCCTATGATTCTATGATTCTAAAAGCTTTTTTCAGAATGGTACTATGTTTTACCTCACATACTTCCACTATTAGCTAAAAGCTGTGATTTCCACTGAAGTATCAATGAAAGATGCAGATACAGCTTAAGGAAAGTATGTGGCTTTCATTTCTGGAACTGGGATAACACATTTTTTATAGTCCCCAGTTATGCACACATGCACCAATTATAGGTTTTTTTTTTTTTTATAACTATGCCCTTCTTTATATTTCCAAAATATCTGGAGAAATATGTTGGGGGATTATGTTGGGGGTGGGGAGCAGGAGAATTGAATGATCATTTTGGAAATTCTCTTCATTTCAGTCCTATTCCATCTGGCGCTATGACCAGAAATCCATGGATTTTATGAGGAAGCCTGTCCTTTGTGAGTTTTTTAACACAATTTTTACAAACTCCTGGGTTGCGTCTAGACTGGCAAGTTTTTACGCAAGTTTCTGCGGAAAAACTTGCCAGCTGTCAACACTGGCTGTTTGAATTTGCGCAAGAACACTGACGATCTAGTGTAAGATTGTCAGTGTTCGTGCACAAATACTATGATGCTCCTGCTCAGGGAAAAGCCCTCTTGCGCAAATGTATTTGCGCAAGAGGGCCAGTGTAGACAGGGGAGGACAGTTTTGCGCAAAAAAGCCCTGATGGCAAAAATGGCGATTGGGGCTTTCTTGCGCAAAACTGCTTCTAGATTGGCACGGATGCTTTTCCGCAAAAAGTGCTTTTGCGCAAAAGCATCTGTGCCAATCTAGACGCTCTTTTCCTCAAATGCTTTTAACAGAAAAACTTTTCCGTTAAAAGCATTTGCGGAAAATCATGCCAGTCTAGATGCAGCCCTGAAGTTTGCCTATAAATTTCAGCTTCTTAACCAAATTCCAAAATTGTTGAACTTCTCATATGAATATACCAGATCATTTTCTATCCTGGGGAAAAACAGACTCTCTGATGATGTGTGATCACTCATTGCTCAGTATGACCATCTTCCATGGGAGTTGTGGATCTTCAGATGGCTGATAAGGCCAATCCTCGAACCACAAGTTTTATTACAATTAGGACAGATGCTTCCAGGTACAAGTACAGCAGAAGGCTGTTTACCATGATTAGAAACCAGTCTCCCCTTCTTCCTGTGCCTCTTCTCCTCCTCAGCTTGTCTGCAGACAAATTCAAAATGCAGAGGGTGCATCTTGTAGAACATTTATCCATTTTGAGTCATCCTGGGCAAATGTCTCCCAAGTGTCAACATTAATGTTGCACTTTTTAAAGTTATCCTTTAGCAAGTCTTCATAATGCTTCCATTATCCTCTCATGTTTCAGTACCCTTCTTTCAGCTGAAAAAACAGGACCTATTTTGGGAGGTGATGATCTGGTATCTGAACAATGTGACTTGTCCAGTGAAGTTGCTGACAGATGACAATTGTCTCCATACTGATCATTTAGCTCTCCAGAACACTAATGTTAGTGTACCTCTCTTCCCATTTGATCTTCAAGATCCTGTGGAGGCAGCATTGGTGATGCCTCTGAAGAACTTTGAAGTGATGTCTGTAGGTTGTCCATGTTGTCCAGGTTTCAGACCTATACAATAGTGCTGAGAGAATGACAGTTTGATAGACAAGAATCTTGGTGTCTGTTTAAATGTATTCAAAAACCCCGTTCTGTAAATGAACAAAGGCTGCACTGGAACCGCTCAGGCAATATTGGATTTCTACATCCTTATCTGTTTGGATGAAAGATAACTTCAAAGGCAGAGAAAATGATTGACATTCTCCAGTGCCTCTCCATTGATTTTAATGGAGAAGGCTGATGAAGCACTTGGGTCTTGCGTTGTTGTATCTTTTTCTGCTTTTCTTCCAAAAGAGGCTTTTCCGACATTTAGCCCATCTACACAGGACCAAATATCGGGAAAAAAACCATCTTTCAGAACATCCCTTCTTCCTCATAGAATGAGGTTTACACGGATGCCGAAAAAACACCTCTGCTTTTCTGATTTGTTTTTTCTTTCAGAAAAGCAGATGTGTTACTTACATTTTCAACCATTGGGGTGGTGATCCTTCTGGGCGTGGCTATCCAGCCAAAAGAAAAAGAGGCAAGACTATTGTAGAGAACCTTTTCTAGCCTCTTTTCCATATGGGATGATCAGAGTGTGTCATAAAGAGAACTGCTCAGTCCTGGGTGCAGCTGACGAGATGCTCAACCTGCCTAAGTCCTCAAGCTAGATGACTGAATCACACACCCACCACCTCTGTGTCAGTCTGTGACTAGGAACTTTTGGGTCTCACTGTCCTTTTCCCATTACACTATGTGTTGCATTACACAAAATTTCACCTCTATTCTGCGGGTGACCTCCATCTGTTCTGCCATTGAGGACTTCTTGAAGCACACTTTGTCTGGAGCCTTGCTCTTGACCGTTCTGCCATGGGTGACTCTAAGGGAATACATGACTCTGGACAGTCTTGCTCTCAGAGTCATTTGAACACTCAAGTCTTTCCAACGCGATGAGTTCTGTTTAATAGTTCTACTTGAATAAAGGTTTATTTGAATATGAACTATTCTACTTCTAACTGTTCTCTGTGACAGGAAATAAATTGTGCTCAGGCAACAGAAAATCTCATCTTTAGATACCTATCTTTCATAGAATCATAGAACCATAGAATACTAGGACTGGAAGGGACTTCGAGAGGTCATAGAGTCCAGTCCCCTAACCTCATGGCAGGACTCAGTACTGTCTAGACCATCCTGGATAGACATTTATCTAACTTACTCTTAAATATCTCCAGAGATGGGGATTCCACAACCTCCCTGGGCAATTTATTCCAGTGTTTGACTACCCTGACAGCGAGGAACTATTTCCTAATGTCCAACCTAAACCTCCCTTGCTGCAGTATAAGCCCATTGCTTCTTGTCCTATCCTAAGAGGCTAAGGAGAACAATTTTTCTCCTTCCTCCTTGTGACACCCTTTTAGATACTTGAAAACCACTATCATGTCCCCTCTCAATCTTCTCTTTTTCAAACTAAACAAGCCCAATTCATCCAGTCTTTTTTTCATAGGTCCTTTTTTCATAGACCTTTAATCATTCTTGTTGCTCTTCTCTGGACCTTCTCCAATTTTGCCACATCTTTCTTGAAATGTGGTGCCCAGAACTGGACACAATACTCCAACTGAGGCCTAATCAGCACAGAGTAGAGTGGAAGAACGACTTCTCGTGTCTTGCTCACCACAAACCTGTTAATGCATTCTAGAATCATGTTGGCTTTTTTTGCGACAGCGTCACACTGTTGACTCATATTTAGCTTGTGGTCCACTATAATCCCTAGGGTATGTCTACACTGGCCCCCAGTTTGAACTAAGGAGGCTAATGTAGGCATTCGAACTTGCAAATGAATCCCTGGATTTAAATATCCCGGGCTTTATTTGAATGTTATCTTCCAGTCGCCATTTTTAAATGCCACTAGTCCGGGCTAACTGCCTGCAGCTCACGCGGCAGTCAAATGTTAATTCGAACTAAGTCCTTAGCTCGAATTAATGTTTGACTTCTGCGTGTAGCCACAGGCAGTTAGTTTGTACTAGTGGGATTTAAAAATGGCGACCGGACAGAACATGCAAATAAAGCCCGGGATATTTAAATCCCGGGCTTCATTTGCAAATTCAAATGCCTACATTAGCCTCCCTAGTTCAAACTAGGGGGCTAGTGTAGACATACCCCTAGATCCCTTTCTGTTGTACTCCTTCCTAGACAGTCGCTTCTCATTCTGTATGTGTGAAACTGATTGTTCTTTCCTAAGAGGAGCACTTTGCATTTGCCCTTATTAAACTTCATCCTATTTACCTCAGACCATTTCTCCAATTTGTCCAGATCATTTTGAATGATGACCCTCTCCTCCACAGCAGTTGCAACCCCTCCCAGCTTGGTATCATCTGCAAGATTAATAAGCATACTCTCTGTGTCAATATCTAAATCGTTGATAAAGATGTTGAACAGAACCAGTTCCAAAAGAGACCCCTGTGGAACCCCACTTGTTATGCCCTTCCAGCATTACTGTAAACTGTTAATAACTACTCTCTGAGGGTACGGCTACACTAGCTTATTAGTTCGAGCTAGGTAGGGTAACGAGGGCAAGCAGAGTTGCAATTGAAGCCCGGGATTTAAATATTCTGGGCTTCATTTGCATGTTCCCGGGCGCCGCCATTTTTAAATTCCCCCTTAGTCCGAACTCCGTGCCCGTGGCTACATGTGGCACGGACTAAGTAGTTCGAATTAAAGATCCTAATTCGAACTACCGTTACTCCTCACTCCACATGGAATGAGGAGTAACAGTAGTTTGAATTAGGATCTTTAATTAGAACTACCTAGTCCATGCCATGTGTAGCCACGGGCACGGAGTTCGGATTAAGAGGGATTTAAAAATGGCAGCGCCCAGGAACATTCAAATGAAGCTCGGGATATTTAAATCCCAGGCTTCATTTGCAACTCCGCTTGCCCTCATTACCCTACCTAGCTCGAACTAACGAACTAGTGTAGACATACTCTCAGAGAATGGTTATCCAGCCAGTTATGCACCCACCTTATAGTAGCCCCATCTAAGTTGTATTTGCCTAGTTTATTGATAAGAATATCATGAGAGACCGTATCAAATGCCTTGCTAAAGTCTAGGTATACCACGTCCACCACTTCTCCCTTAGCCACAAGACTCGTTATCCTATCTTTTTTAGCTATCTTTCATTTAAGATACACAACTCTGCCATCTCAAAGCACTTCATAAAATAGGGTGAATACTATAAACCAGATTTTAAAGATCAAGAAACTGAGGCCCAGCTCCTTAAATGTATTTAGATACGTAACACTTCTTGATTTTAATGAGGGTCAGACATCTAAATACCTTTAGATGTGCCAGCGAGCTTAAATGATAGTCTAGTAACAGAGCCACAAAGAAAAGCCAAATCTGCTGTCTCCATGATCAGTACCCTAGCCACCAGACTACAGCTGCATGGGGCCATGCACAGTTTTTAATGCTGGGGCTAGCACCATGGTGTAATTGGGAGTTCTGGTTGAAGAAGTGAAAAATGGTAAGAACATGTGAAAGCTACAGAGCAATGTAACTAACAGCTGGTGGTAAATTAAGCATATGATCATGCAAATGACAACAGTGGTGTTGGAGAAGATACTGATTATTAAGTTATTGAACATTCATAGCAAAGTAGGGGAAGGACTTGTCCCTATTACATATAAATCCCAAGCATTTCTGCAGTAGGTTGTTGCTCAGCTATGAGTCACACAGTACAGATGAACATACAATGAGAAACGATTTCCCTACTAGGTCAAGTGATATGACACATTATTTACTGAGATTACATGGTTAAATGTTAATAATTTTGTGTTACAGAGACTTATTTCCATACTGAGAGAACAACATCTTAATCTACTAGGGTATGTCTACACTACCCTCCTAGTTCGAACTAGGAGGGTAATGTAGGCATACCGCATTTGCAAATGAAGCCCGGGATTTGAATTTCTCGGGCTTCATTTGCATAAGCGGGGCTCCGCCATTTTTAAATCCCCGCTCGTTTGAACCTTATGCCGCACAGCTACACGCGGCACGAACTAGGAGTTCGAACTAGGCTTCCTAGTTCAAACTACCGTTACTCCTCATTCCACGAGGAGTAATGGTAGTTCGAACTAGGAAGCCTAGTTCTAACTACCTAGTTCGTGCCGCGTGTAGTCGCGCGGCATAAGGTGAAGCAAGCTAGGAGGTTAAAGCAATCCATCAGCCACCTGGCCCTTCCAAATGGGGATCTTTTACAGAGTGCCTCCCTCTCCCCTTATACCTGGAGGCACCTTGTTCCCGCAGAAACATTAGACAGCAGCCTGTTTTCTTTGCTCTTGGCAGCCATACAACTTCCACCTGGGAGCTGCCTGTGAACCCTGCCAGTTTGAGGAAAGTCACCCCTCACGATGACCCAGCTAACAAGAGAAGTGCTAAGGAGACCTTCTGCCCACCTCTCCCCACTCAAAAAAGTCAGGAGAATCCACTTCCCTCTCCTAAACCAAACCTTCCCTTGATGAGTTGCTCCTAAGAGGTAAGCAAATTTCCTTTGATAAGGCTTTGTTCCTCCCATACTGCTGTGCCTCCAGGCTGGTGTGAAAGTTACTAGTGATCATCAGAACTGAAAGGGGGCACAGGAAGTGAGCATGTGAAATGATGGGGAAGCTGAGTCTAGAAGGGTGTCAGACGACGGTCAGGGTAATGTGTGTGTGTATGTTACCGAGAAAAGGGTTTAACGTCCGTGACTTTACTGCTAGGACTGGGGTCCCATCGCAGAGGGCAGCCAACAGGCTGACAGACACCCCTGTTTATAGGAAGAGCTTATTACACCTCAGATTTTAGCTGCTAGGATACAGGATCCCTTCGCAGCGGGCAGTCTAGGGAAGACTGAGAGATGCCCCGATGGATCTGTCACCTGGGAGTGACACGATCCAAACACCCAAGCTCCTCCTATACCTGTTCCTTATGACTGGCTGAAGTTCTTTTAAATTGTGCTTGGTTCTGTTACAGCAACTGAAGGAGTCAGGTTAAAACTTAAACAGTTACAGGTTTATTAAAAAGACTTATAAAAGCATATGGTTACAATGGCTATTGCTCTATTTCTTAACTGCTAGCAAATACAGATCTTATGGTTACAATAACTATTGCTCTATTTCTTAACTGCTAGCAAATATAGATCTTAAAAATGGTTACAAAGAAAATAAAGATAGAAAATAGAAATAATGGTACCAAGTGACAGCTTAATCTTTAAAGAGCTCTAAGTCTATGTGTACACGTAAGACAAAGGACCACATCCAGGTACAATTTTTACCCCTTTCTGTGCCTCCCTACTCCAGCAGGTCAAGCCAGGGCCGGTCCCTCAATTCCTAGGAAAGACGAATACGAGGTGGACGTCCCCATGGAACCTCGGGAGGTCAAACACCTAACCCGACCAGCAGATAGATGGTAGATTGACACTCAGAGTAAATGTCCTGCTGGACCCATCTTTATACCCCTGGGGTCCCGTATCCTCTTTCTTATCTTAAGATGCCAAATTGTACTGGTCCGTTTTGTGGCGCCAGTTCTTACAAGCAAGTTTCAACTTAATTTACACTTGCAAGAGAGATGACTAAATTGTGAGTACTAGACATTTTTTTTTACTGGGTGAGAGATTCCTCCCCCTGCAGACGGCTGTGTGTTCGTATCAATATGGGTTTTAGTCAAGGGCACTCCTCGGCAGCCTTTTGGTCAGCAATTAGCATATCTCTGTTTACAGCCATTCACGGTCACAGCAGCCTGGGCCTTCTGTTCAAGGCTTTTACTGCTCTGTGTGCCCTGTATGCTCCAGGCAAGCAAAGATGAATGTTACAGGGGGGTTCCTGTCTGGTTACACAGGGTAGAGACAGGCTACCTGTAACTGGAAAAGGGAGATTCTTTCTCCCTGCTGTGCTGCTTGTTCTCTGCCCCTGAAGCACCTGAAGGCTGAGGAGTGGTTGTTTGTATTTGTCAGGCTGTGCCTTTGACTTTATTTGACTATATCCTGTAATTATTGCTGGCTGCAGCTTAATTATTCTCTAGCTCTGAGAAACCTCAAATCATAAGCTCAGCAGGGATTGTGTTAACATTCATCCTCACAGTGATGAAAGGCAAACAGGTAGCATTTATCTGCAAACTAGTTCTTTCAGTGGCATGGGATGTGCCATGTTCTTACTGCTATTATTAGAGCTGACTTAAAGACGGTTTGTGTTCTGGTGGGATTTCTTTTGTTTGTTTTTTGTTTTGTTTTTCGAAATTGTTCATGGAAATTGTGTTGTTGGAAAAAATTGAAATTTTTCAAGTAGCTCTAATTTATTAGAGCAGCAAATGAGGAGATATAGGATAGGCCCTGTCTCAAAGGGTATGTCTACCCAGAAAAATTATTTCTGGATACCAGAGGTATCCCGAAATAGCTACCCTACATCTTTTGATCATGTCTGCAATTTCAAAATATAGCAGATGTGCTATTTTGCCATCCCTGTAAACCCCATTGTACAAGGACTAAGCAATGGCTCGAAATAGTTCTGTATTTCTAAATTTGGCACTATGTAGACAGAGCCAAATGACGAAATAAGCTATTTTGAAATATACTCGAGATTCAGGTGCTGTGTAGATGCACCCAAAGGGATTACAATGGGAGCTTGTGGGTGGATCCCCTAGAGTTCCGTGCTGGTACAAAAATATATATGAGGGTCCAGTGTGTGACAGGGTTATAAGGGTCCAATTCCGCAAACACTTAAGCATGCACTCAACTCTGTTGACTTCATGATCTATTTTACTTTTAGGGGGCAGGAAACATAACAACAAGTCTCTAAATTGAGAAATAGTTGTTAAGGCTAACGATACAAAATGGAAAATGATGAGAGTTGCACATTTTTTAAAAAATCCAAACAAAATTTCTAACATAGTTTTGGTCACAAACTGCTATCTTATTCCAAAACTTTCCACTGGTATCACGTGTGTCCCATAGATTTTTTTGATGTATGGAACTTATTTTCTAAGTAAAATAGTTTGTCAGCAGTCTATCATCATACAAAATTCTTCTGAATCAGAGGAGTTCTTGGTCAAACAGACCACCTCTAAAATATGTACAGGTTGATCGGAATCAATCTAGTTAGCATGCCCTAGATCCCCTAGTTAGCATCAATGGGGATTGATGTCTGCATTTTATAACTGATAAAACTGGGTATGTCTACACTACCACCCTAGTTCGAACTAGGGTGGTTAATGTAGTCATTCGAAGTTGCAAATGAAGCCCGGGATTTAAATATCCCAGGCTTCATTTGCATCTTGCCGGGCGCCGCCATTTTTAAATCCCCGTTAGTGCAGACTCCGTGCCTGCGGCTACACGCGGCACAGAGTAGATAGTTCGAATTAGGCTTTTTAATTCAAACTACCGTTACTCCTCATGGAACAGCTTCATTTGCAACTTCTAATGACTACATTAACCACCCTAGTTCGAACTAGAGTGGTAGTGTAGACATACCCACTGAGACAGATAGTGTAAGCACTTCCCTTGCCCAACAATTTCATCAGTGGAAATCCTCACATGTAGGAGGTCCTGTCTCCTGCACCTCAGTTCAAATCACTAGGTGCTGATAATGAGAATTATGGAAGTGATCATTCCTAATATACTTGCATATGCTTTTGTAAGTTCTGCAGTGTGCCATCTTTCCCCCAGTGAGTTCCAATTCTGACAGCTTATTTCAGTGGATATTTGCAGCCATGTGCACTGACAACTAATATAAATAGAGGTGGTGGAATTGGGGTGGCTTAAAGTGATTTCCATTGCATATAGAGTTTGTAGTCTGGTTCAAATACTCTCAGCACCCTCCTTTTAAAATTGTTCCAGCACCACAGAATACAAACAGCATGTAATCAAATGAGGAAAAAATCCCTTACACTAACTTGTGAAGGCCATTTTAAATAAATGTCTGTAGCTTTTTCCATGGAATAAGAAGGAATATTAAGGCCTATTGTTCCTTTAATCAAAACAAATCTGAATTTCATCACCCAGGATCAATTTACCTACAGGGCTAATTCAAGGATCTTTAGTGCTCTGGCAAACCATGATTTTGGCACACACACTCCCCCCTGTTCACATTCAATAAGGAGAAAAATTAGAAGTCTAAAATGAAATTTTACCTTTACTTACTTGGTATTCCAAATGAATAATTTAAAATAAAAATAAAAACTTGTATTGATTTTTTTCTACCTTATATTAATCCTAACACAATTATACTGTCTAGGGTAATCAGCCCAGTAGCAGACACTTTAAAGTTTTAACTGTTTTGAGTTGTACACAGTGTTTCTGGTCAATGTTATAAACAGCGATTCTCCTGCTACAATCTTGCTAAAACCTATTAAAAAAAAATTTCAAGTCCAGCACAATACAAATTCTTCTTGGACACCTTATTTTCAGGATTATAGCTTGTAATACGACAGAACAGTTGTTGCGGGTCGCTGACCAGCCTTCACAAAGTGGTGAACACTGACTCAATTGTATGACTGCCCAACACTGGGATACTGAGAGTGACTGAACTGCCAGATCCTGCCCCCAGCAGCAAACTGAGACGGTGCTCTTTTGAAGCTATGCCGTGACACATTTTAACTCGCATACACAGCTATGCTCCACAATGGGAAATAAATAAAATAACTCAACGTTATTGTGCACTCTGCAAGTACAAAATATTTGATCATTTTGTTTATAAGAAATAGCATATTCATATATTTTTAAATAAAAAAAATCTGTCTAATTTAGCGCCCCTTAAAGCCTGGTGTCCTAGGCGACCAGCTGATCTGCCTATATGGTCAGGTAGGTCCTGTTTACCTACATTTCACATGCTCTAACTCCAGCCTTTTGGTTTCAATGGGAGTTATGTGTATGGATGAAGATATTACATATCTTTATCTGATAATATCTACAGAAAAATAAAGATCAGTTGGCACAAGTTTTCTGGCTCCATTTTTTAGTTCTGCCACCTATGCATGCCTTCAGTATTTCTACTACAAAAGATAGTAAATACAGGTTTAGATGATAACTCATCCACTGTCCATAAATTAAAAGCTTGTGTGACAGGGTCAGATTAGAAGGCTGTAGAAAAGTAGTGGAGGAGAGATAGGTAAGTCTCAGACTGAGGAGATCTTTGTTTCCAGAGTAAGAGGGAGGAGCTGGTCTAGAACCAGCAAAAGCAATCAGGGGTAATTGAACACGTGGGCTAATTGACCAGGCCTCCAGAGTCAGGCCAGCCAGGGCTGATTAGAGCACCCAAGGTTAATAAAGGAAAACCAGTTGAGACTGGCTATAAATGGAACTTGCCTTCAGCTGGTGGTGGTCATGTGTAGCTGAGAGGACAGAGGAAAGTACCATTGGGAGTAGGAAGAAGAGATGACAAATGGACACTAGGAGGATGAACCAGAGAGAAGGAAGGTGCTGGGGAAGGTGTGTGTGTGCGCGGAAGCACGTCAAGAGGGGAGGGGAGGGGAGGCAGCAGCAGGAGAGAACTATGCACTGGGCCGTACAAAGGGAGGAGAGGAGCGAGTCGGAGGAAAGGCTAGGAGGAAGGGAGCATACAGGTTCAGAGGAACAGGCCAAGGAAGCCAGAGCAACACCGGTGGGGAAAGGAAACAGCCCAGGGTAGGGCTCACTGCTTACAGCCAGCGGGCTGGTGCGTTTTGGCAGGAGCCCAACCAGCCAGACTGAACCATGACGTACTGGTCCTTAGGGCCCTGGGCTGGGACCCGTGAGAGAGGGTGGGTCTGGGTCCCCCGATCTTCCCCCCCAGGAGATTCTCCCAAGGAGGCAGATAAAGTGGAACAACTGTGTGGGCCAAGACACCCTGACAGTAACTGGGTTGGTGTAACTATACAAACTACATGGGACTGAACATACCGTGGGTCGCCAGAATCTGGTGGACCCTTAGAGAAAGGGGGGTCAACATAGGGACCCCTTTACACTGGTGGAGAATGTGGGCAGGAGACCCAAGGACCCTGTAGTGAGGGGACCAAAAAAAAAGGGGGGGTAGGCCTAGTCAGTTTGGGACACTGTGGGGTTTTTTTTTGTTCTTCTTTCACTTCTCTCCCTTGGTGGGTGGAAGTAGGTGTAGGGATTTCACGATGGAACCAGCCAAGATATTTGAATGGCTCGCTGAAAACCAAAGGCAACAACAACAGCAGTTGGTGTTGATCCAGCAATTAAAGACACAACACCAGGAGCAACAGAGGCAACTGGTGAAGGACTTGGCTGAGCAGTTCCAGTCGCAACAAGAAAGGTGGGTCCATCAACACAGGGTCCAGGGCCAAGGACGGGTGGCATTCCTGGGGGGCGAAGACAGGGAGCAGGACTCCCCAGAGCAGTTGCCCATATGACTCACGAAGATGGGTCCTTCAGAGGACCCTGAAGCCTTTTTGATGATGTTTGAAAGGGTGGCCATGGTGGCCCGATGACCAGAACAACATTGGGCCACCCTGCTGGCATCCTACCTGACTGCGGCAGCACAATTAGCTTACTGGAGCCTAAACACCTGTGAGGCTCTGCATTATTATAAGGTAAAAGAGGCCATCCTCGACCAGATGGGAATAACCCCAGAGATGTATCGGCAGAGATTCCAACAGGAGCACTACGCTCCCCCCCCCCGGGGCAAGACCCAAGGCAGTCGCTCAAAAATTAAGAGAGGTCGGGTGGCAGTGGTTAGAGCCCAACCAAAGATCAGGGCCCCAAGTAGCCAGGATGATAATTTTGGAACAGTTTCTACACCTATTACCTGGAGAGAGCCGGAGGTGGGTACGGCATAATCAAGAAGCTGTTACATTGATAGAGGATTATATGATGGCTGAATATGGCGGAAAACCACTCCACGATGCTCTACCGCCAAAAGCCAAGATGAGCTGCCAACAGCACCCGAGAGAAATCATCAAGCCAGGATCAATCCGGGGAGCAGGGCATAACAAGTTAAGATGGCTGGCCCCCATATGGTCAACACCAACCCAAGAGACACTGCCCAGAAGGGACTCACAAATAGAGGAGAAAAGGCAGATGAAGGCCCAACCCCCTAAAGAGGCTTGCATCTAATGTGGGCAGGAAAAGCACTTTAAGAAAGAGTGCCCATATATGGATTGCACCTATAGGCAAGGGCTGACAGGAGACAAAGTGGCGGGGAGCATAGAAGGTGAGAAAATTTTATGAACAGTGGAGATAGAGGGTAACAAAGTGACTGCATTAGTAGACTCAGGACGCGGACAGGCCTTGGTAAGGGCTGACTTGGTGAGGCTGATGGGGCCCGAGGTCCACCCGTCTTTGTACAATGTGTACACAGGGATGTTAAGTCCTATGCGACAGCATGGGTCAAGATCAAAGAGGGGTCAAGGGAGGGGTGGTGTTACATGTCCATCACACCTGGATTAGCCTACCCAGCCCTCTTAGAGTAAGACTGGGAGGGATTCCACCAGGTGATCCCAGAATGGGGAAGCCAAGTAGGTAGGGAAGGAACAGAGATCCTTCTGAGAGAAGGAAGGTGGGATGGAGGTATTCCGGAACCCAACCTCGAAGCCCCAGGAGATCACAGGGAGTGGGCTCAATTGATCGACCCAATGGAAATGCCCCAACCAGATGTGTGGAATGGAGACTTCCTGAGGGAACAAAAAGAAGATCCCCTACTGTGACAAGCCTGGGAGAATGCCATGAATGGGGATGAGCAAGAAGCTGCCGAACATCTGCTGGTGACCGGCCCCCACCTTGAGGTACATAAGGACTGATTATATAGAATCATAGATGGGGTGGAGAGCAGGGGAACAGTGTGGCAGCTGCTAGTCCCACAGCGGTACCATAAGCAACTCTTAGAGTTTGCACACGCCAATCCGTGGGCAGGATACTTGGGATACGAAAAAATGGCTTAATGTGTGTTACAGAGGTTTTATTGGCCAGGGGTATATCGGGCAGTGCAGGACTTTTGTAATTCATGCCGAAGTGTCAAAGGTCTAACCCCCGGGGAGTGCCTAAGGCACTGCAGGTCCCCTTGCCAGTGATTGATGTGCCTTTTGAAAGAATTGCCCTAGATTTGGTGGGTCCTCTGGAGAAGATGCGAACAGGGTATCAATATATCCTAGTTGTCATAGACTACGCAATGAGGTACCCCAAGGCAATACCCTTGCGTAATATGACCGCCCCTACTATAGAGGCAGAGCTAATGAAAATCTTCTCCAGGGTAGGGATCCCCCTAGGAAATACTCACAGATCAAGGGACTAATGTAACCTTGAAATTAATGGCTGAACTATGTCGACTATTGAAGCTTAGGGCACTAAGAACCTCTATCTACCACCCACAAACCAATGGGTTGGTAGAGAGGTTTATTAGAACCTTAAAGGGAATGTTAAAGAAATTCGTAGAAGGGGACCCCAAGGAGTGGGACAGGGCTTTGCCCGTGCTACTCTTTGTGATATGCGAGGTACCCTAAGCCTCAACGGGATTATCGCCATGTGAACTATTATATGGGCATCAACCCCGAGGGATCCTAGACATTATTAAAGCATTAAGGGGGGAACATGATAGTGGTTTTCAAATATCTAAATGGGTGTCACAAGGAGGAAGGAGAAAATTTGTTCCTCTTGGTTTCTGAGGACAGGACAAGGAGTAATGGGCTTAAAGTGCAGCAAGGGAGGTTTAGATTGGACATTAGGAAAAAATTCCTAACTGTCAGGGTGGTCAAATATTGGAATAAATTGCCAAGGGAGGTGGTGGAATCTCCCTCTCTGGAGATATTTAAGAACAGGTTAGATAGACATCTGTCAGGGATGGTGTAGACGGAGCTTGGTCCTGCCTTGAGGGCGGGGGGCTGGACTCGATGATATCTCGAGGTCCCTTATAGTCCTATAATTCTATGATTCTATGATTGTGGGAGGACCAGGAGACCAGAGTGCAGGGGACAGTGCAGTATATCCTGAAATTACGGGAGCGGTTGTACAACTTAGGAGAGTTCGCTAAAAAGAACTTGCAGGTAACTCAAGAAAAGCAAGCCAAGTATTATAACCAAGGGGCGCATTTAAGAATGTTCGACCAGGAGACAGTGTCCTACTTTTGTTACCCGAGCAGGATTCCAAGTTACTGGCCAAGTGGCAGGGACCTTTTGAAATAGTCCTCCGGATAGGTGAAGTCAATTATGAGATAAGAGTGCCTGGGAAAAGAAAGGACATTAAGACTTATCATATCAATTTATTAAAAGCATGGAGGGAACGAGAGGGGCTGATGATTAACCCCATGACCCCGAAGCCGAATTAGGACCTTGGGGCAGGGAAGAAACTAACCCACCAACCCTACAGGTAGAACGAGAGTTAATGACGAGTCAGCATGATGACCTAAATCACCTATTACGGAAATTCCCACAAGTGTTGACAGATCAGGGAGGCCAAACAATCCTTATGTACCACCATATAGCAACCAAACCAGAAAAAAAAGTTAGAGACCCCATGCAACCCCTCCCACGGAGGATGTGGGATACCCTAATGAAGGAGTTCCAACACACATTGCATAGGAGGTGGTGGAGGAATCCTGGAGTGAATGGAGGAGCCCCATAGTTTTGGTCCCAAAATCAGATGGGTCAACAAGGTTCTGCATCGACTTTAGGAAAGTCAATGCGGGATCGTGATTCAACACTTACCCCATGCTGCGCGTAGACGAAGTGCTAGAACGGCTAGGAGAGGCCTAATATATATCAACCATTGACTTGACCTAGGGATACTGGCAGAGCCCCTTAACCCCAACCTCACGGGAGAAGACGGCCTTCTCAACAACCTTCGGGCTGTACCAGTTTATCAAAATGCCTTACATGGTGCCGCTGCAACCTTCGAGAGATTGATGGATAAGATATTATGGAAACATGAACACTATGCGGCAGCATATATAGATGATACAGTGGTATATAACACATCTTGGCCGGAACATCTCCAACGTTTGAGGCCATCCTGACAACCTTGAGTGAGACAGGCCTCATGGCAAACCCCAGCAAGTGCCACTTCAGGGAACAGGAGATATTGTACTTAGGTTACACCATGGGTAAAGGCAAGCTAAAACCACTGGTGGACAAAATTGAAGCCTTACGTGAGTACCCCACCCCTGCGACCAAGAGACAGGTGCGACAGTTCCTGGGACTTGCCGGGTATTACCAGCGGTTTGTCCCAAACTTTGCAACATTAGCCATGCCCCTAACAAATCTCACCAAAAACATGGCACGCCAAAAAGTACAATGGAGTGCAACCAGGCCTTCAAGTAATTGAAATACCAATTAAAACACGCACCAGTATTGGCCCAACCAAATTTCACTAAGCCCCTCACCCTGCACACAGATGCCTCAGAGGTGGGATTAGGAGCGGTTTTATCCCAATACTCTATATCAGCTGTAAACTATTCCCCCAGGAGGTCAAGTACTCAACTATTGAGAAGGAGGTACTGGCCATTAAATGGGCTGTTGATATGCTCCGTTACTATCTCATAGGAAACAGATTTCGAGTAATTACCGACCATGCACCCCTCTGCTGGATGCAGTCGATAAAGGACACAAATACAAGCATTATGAGGTTTTACCTGTCTCTACAGCCCTATTGTTTCGAGGTTGACCACTGGGACGGACGGGCGCATGGGAATGCAGATTTTTTTTCTAGAATACAGGCGGAGGAGGACGACAAAGGACGGGGTGAGAGGACACTTAAAGGTGGGGGAGTGTGACGGGCCAGCTACGCCCCGCTTGGATAGAGCGAGCTCGCCCCGCACTCGTACTGCTCCCAGTCCCGTGTTACATGGGGATCCTGGCTCACAGCTCCCCCGCCTGCGCAGCATGTTCCCACGCTGCAGTTCAGCTGAGTAGCGGTGCTACTGAGGAGCAGGGAGGGGGAGAAATTCCCTAAGCAACACTTAGAGGGAGGGCACATGGGCACGTCGGAGGTGGGGGGGCGGGACTTAAGGGTGACGGAAGGGCGGAAGCACATCAAGAGGGGAGAGGTGGAAGGAGCGGGAGAGAGCTACACTGTGGGGAGTACAAAGGGAGGAGAGGAGTGGAAAGGCTAGGAGGAAGGGAGGGCC
This sequence comes from Pelodiscus sinensis, assembly GCF_052426305.1. NCBI lineage: Eukaryota > Metazoa > Chordata > Testudines > Trionychidae > Pelodiscus > Pelodiscus sinensis. The sequence continues at coordinate 28,349,766 of NC_143067.1, read as the reverse complement.
AGAGTAACAAGCCAAGGAAGCCTGAGCAAGACCGGTGGGGATAGGAAGTAGCCCAGGGTAGGGCTCACTGCTTACAATCAGCGGGCTGGTGCGTTTCGGCAGGAGCCCAACCAGCCGGTCTGAACCATGATGTACTGGTCCTTAGGGCCCTGGGCTGGGACCCGTGAGAGAGGGCAGATCCGGGTCTCCCTATCCTCCCCCCCCTCCCGGGAAATTCTCCCAAGGAGGTGGATAAAGTGGAACAACTGTGTGGGCCAAGACACCCTGACAGTAACTGGGTTGGTGTAATTATACAAACTGCATGGGACTGAACATACCGTGGGTAGCCAGAATCTGGTGGGCCCTTAGAGAAAGGGGGATCAACATCGGTACCTCTTTACGGAGGTATACCTTTAAAATGGTCTTCCGGGCCTCTTCCTTTTCATTAATATGTGCTGAAGCAGCCACTGAAAACAAATGACACTAATGTATGACTGGCAAACAGAATGCCTTTTCACCTTGGCTTATTAGCATAAACTGTAGCTGTTACAATTTTTAAAAAATTCAAGCCAATCAATGACATTGATTTCAAAGGGGGCTGGAATTGTTCAGCATTCCTGAAAATCAAGTCTTTTCTCTTTGGGTGACTCGAAAACTTTGATCATTGTCTCAAGGTAAAATGGATAACTCATCACACATTCATTATTCTCTTCAATAGCTACAGCCATAAGATTTTTTTAAATTAAATTAATAAACAAATTGCATTTGGCTATAGGATACTTGGCTGCTGTGATTTATTCTTAGCCATCCATTTTGCCTTTAATTCTCATGGGCTTTTTTGTACCCAGTGTTTCTGGTCAGCATTATAAACAGTACTTGTGATTCTCCTTTTACAATCCAAATTTTCAAGTCCAGCATAATACAAATTCTTCCTGGGCACTGGTATCATGAGCTTTCATGGGCACAACCCACTTTTTCATTTCATCTGAAGAAGTAGGTTGTACCCATGAAAGCTTATGATACCATCTACATTTTTTGTTTTGTTTTATTAGTCTCTAAAGTGCTGCAGGACTATTTGTTGTTTTTAAAGTTTTTTCTATTAAACACTAAGGGTATGTCTACACTACAGCGCTAATTCGAACTAACTTCATTCAAATTAGTTAATTCAAACTAAGCTAATTCGAACTGACGCAGCTAGAACTAAAAACTAGTTCGAATTAGCGTTTTGCTAATTCGAACTAGCGCGTCCACATTAAGTGGTCCCTGAAACGGGGTTAAGGATGGCCGGAAGCAGTGCCGGCAGGGCATCAGAGGAGGACTTAGAGCGTGGAGATGCTTTTTCAGGCTAGCCGAGAGCTGTGCTTAAAGGGTCCCGACCCCCACCCCGGACAGACAGTTCTCAGGGGTGCCCCGCTTGCAAAGCAGTCCTGGCTTGGAGTGCCCTGAGTGCCCACACTGGGCACATCACACCACTCGGCCATCAGCCCGGCTGCACTTGCCGCGGGCTGCCATCTGGGGAGAGGGGGCAATTGGAGGGCTGCAGGAGAGCTTCCACCCCCAGAAGCCCACAGAGCCAGCCAAGTCCTCCCCATCGGGGGCTCGTGCCCCATTCCTCCCTCACCTCCTTCCACTTACCCTTCCCTAGCCCCTTTTCTTGATGTACAAAATAAAGGACAATTGTGTTAAAAAATGGAATCTGTCTTTATTGAACAAAACTGGGGGAGACTGGGAAAAGGAGGTGGGAGAGGGGAAGAGAGAGGCTGGGAGAGGGGAGGGCAACTAAAATGATCAGGGGTTGGGAACAGGTCCCATATGAAGAGAGGCTAAAGAGACTGGGACTTTTCAGCTTAGAAAAGAGGAGATGGAGGGGGGACAGGATAGAGATCTCTAAAAGCAGGAGTTGGGTGGAGACGGTGCATATAGAAAAGTTCTTCATTAGTTTCCATAAAGAAGGACTAGACGACACCAAAGGAAAGGAATGGGTAGCAGGCTTCAAACTCGTAACAGAAAGTTGTTCTTCACAAAGCAAAGAGTCAACCTGTGGAACTCCTTGCTGCAGGAGGCTGTGAAGGCTAGAACTGGAACAGAGTTTAAAGGGAAGTGAGATCAAGTCATGGAGGTTGGGTCCATGGAGTGGTATTAGCCAGGGAGTAGGAGTGGTGTCCCTGCCCAAGGTTTGTGGAAGGCTGGAGAGGGATGGCATGAGACAAATGGCTTGGTCACTGTCTTCGGTCCATCCCCTCCAGGGTTCCTAGGGTTGGCCGCTGTCGGCAGACAGGCTACTGGGCTAGATGGACCTTTGGTCTGACCCAGGACGGCTATTGTAAGCTCAGGGCTCAGGGTCGGGGGTCTCAGTGGACCCCCTTGATTCTCTGGCACACCTGCTCCTGGGTGGCCAGGCTGGCAGCTCTCCTGCCCAAGCCGGCCACTTTCCTGTGCCTAGAGCGGAGATCGTGGACGAGGTCCACGATGTCCGCACTAGCCCAGGCGGGTGCCCGCCTCTTGCGGTCCCGGGCAAGCTACCGGGAGCCGCCAGCCTGGTCCCGGGAAGAGGGGGAGGGCTGGGGGGCATCGGGTGGGTGGCTCGATCCGTGCCAGGTGCAGGGTCTTCTGGCTGGGTGCTGGCAGGCTTGTACCTGGCACGGGCACCGTAGCCAGCCCGTGCCCCTTTAAGGGGTCCGGGGCCGGGAGGGGGGCAGTAGAGTTTCCCTGGTGTTGGCCAGAGTGGCCACCAGGGAAACCTGGGGAGGGCTAGGCTCCCACTAGTTCGAATTAAGGGGCTACACACCCCTTAATTCGAACTAGCTAGTTCGAACTAGGCTTAATCCTTGTGGAATGAGGATTACCTAGTTCGAACTAAGCGCTCCGTTAGTTCTAATTACATTCGAACTAACGGAGCGCTAGTGTAGCGCCTATGAAGTTAGTTCGAACTAACGTCTGTTAGTTTGAACTAACTTTGTAGTGTAGACATACCTCCACACAGCTACTCCTGTGAAAACTCATGGGTACTGTATTTTCAGAATTACTGCTTGTAACATTCCAGAACAGCTGCTATGGGTTACTGACACAACCTTCACTAACTCTGGTTTTTCCTTCCTTGATTGTTTTAACATGAATTTGAGTCTTAGGGTATGTCTACTCTGCAGCATTTTTTTGGAAAAACAGCCATTTTTCCAGAAAAACAATACTTACATCCACACTGCTATTGCATTCTTTTCACAGAAAGTCAAAAGAATGGAGAGGTTTTTCCGATGGTTTTTCCGAGGTTTTTCTCTGAAGAAGCCTTTCGAAGAAGAAAAAGCAGATAGCTTTCCCATTTCACTTTTGCTGTGTAGACTCTCTCTTTCAAAAATAGTTTTTCAAGAAGATTTCTTCCAGAAAAGCTTCTTCTGAAAGAAACTTGCAGTCTAGATATAGCCTTAGTTGTTTTATATGTGTGATTACTTCCTAACTAAGAGTGATGCTTTTGAAGCTTGTTAAGGAAACACATGAGTCAGAATACTTGTCTGGAATTTCTGCTTTTGCCTCTGCCTTGGGTTAAACACCATTACCTCATTTTGTATCCCTGCTCTCCTATGGCAATGGGAGTTTTCGTGTCACTCAACAAGGTCAGAGGGGTGTAATTTCAGTGCTGCTTCACATTGGTCAGGGGAGCATGAACAGATCTTTGATTTGTACTTGATTGCCTCTGAGCACAGTGTTAAGATTACCATCTCAGAACCTTTCTGACCTGTCTTCTCAGTTCTCATTTACAGTTGTTTAAATTGTTGTCACTGTCATATATTTATGTTCATAACCTCGAGTGTCTCTCATCACAAATTGTTTCATCTTCAATTTTGCTCAGGGTAAGAAATTACTTGGAAAATTGTAAGCCATTTTTCACCAGTTTGGACAAAGAGGTTAGAACTTCTGTGTGTCCATAGAAAGCAAAATTTAAAAATCTACCCAAGTCCCCAAATTTTTTAAAGTGACTTTGGCACCTAACTCTTACTGATTTCAAATCTAGCCATAAGTCACTTGAAAATGGAACTTGAAGTCCTAGTAATAGGAACTTTTAGAGATGTTACCCCATGTAACCAGTTGGACATAACTCCCTCCCCCCCCCCCCCCCCCACACACACACGTGAGCGCGCTCCTCTCCACTGGCATCTAGCTAACTGGACTTACTCCTCTACTTTCCCCTTTTCCCTTGACCCTACCTCTTTTAGTTACAATTTATGTTAAACTCTGTGTCATGCCTTTGGCATGTTAACCCATGTTATTTACATTAGGTCCTTTTAGTATATCAAGTAATCCAATTTATGGTATGTTTCTGGTTACTTAAGGTCATAAAGCTAAATTTTACCTAGAAACCATATTGTTCATGAATATGTTACGTAACCTGTGGAATGTGTGTAAAGCATGAATGAGAAATACCCAACCAAAGGCAGTTTAGGATCTGTGACCTTTTAAAGCAGACAAAGACCCTGAAAGCAGATAAATTAATGTAGAAGCAGCCAGAAAATCTCTCTCTCTCTCTCTCTCTCTCTCTCTCTCTCTGACAAATGTAACTTCACAGAAAAAATCTGAGACTGGCCCAGAGAAGTAAAGCCACCTGCAGATCTGAAGGGATCTCCCAAGGAATATCGTGGTTAAGTCTCTGGGAAGCTGATGCCTGGCCAGCATTCCAGCCACCAGCAAAATCAAAAGTAATCTACATCACACTTGCAGCCTGCCTCCAAACTGCAAGCATGAATGTGATGTGTGTGCATGTGTGTATCACCTTATCCTTAAGAATCTGTACCAATAAACAACTCCAAAAGCAATACTGCTCCAGCCCACCCTTTGTTCAGGTTTGTTCCTCAGCAGCTCTGAGGAAGAGCAACACCCCACAGCTTCCGTGGGGATAACTTGGATAACTTTCATAAATGTTTATTTTTGTTTTTCACTTAGGGGAAGCTACATAGCAGCCTGATGCTGCATTACAAAACAAATTATGAGACAGAATATTTATAAGCAGGTGATCATGTGAACCACATAAAAATATATCTACGAGGGATAGTCAAAAAGATTCTCTGGCTGCTGAGTTACTGAACAGTTAAATCCAGAGAATAAATAGAGGATACAAGGGATAGAATATCCTTGGTTCCTTTTCTTCTTGGACACCATCTAAAAAGTAAATCACTAATTGGTGTGTTTTCTTGCAAACACTGAGAATATTGAAGTATTCCTGTACCATAAATGTTAAAAACATTTTAGAATATTATGAAAGAACTAATCATGATTTTCACTTCTCTTACAACTTTTCTTCCTATGTCTGACTTTTCTATCTGTCCCTAGGCCTGATCCAGTTCCCAAGGAAGTCAGTGCTTGCACTTTGCTTCAGTATGGTCAGGTGATATTAGCTTCAGTAAGGGATCAGGCCTCCACTTGGAAAATGTTTGTATGTTCTAGTAGTGAGAGAAAAAGTCTGTAAATATCTTGGTTTTACTCCTAACTCACTTTCCTGGCCTTGGGCTAATGGTGTCCTCACTCCGCCACCCTTTTAAGCTATAAAATGGGAATATGTATATAGCCACCATCATGGGATGTTTTGAAAGCAAATTGCATACTTGGGACTTGTTGGTATCAGCTGGCAGAGGACACAGTGAGCACAGTGTTTTACAGGGATCCCCTTAGTCATATATCTGCATAACAGTTCACTGACTAGTGTCATGTCAGGTCTCTACTAAGAGCCAGTAGCCCACTTGTCATAATCATCGTGAAAGATTGCAAAATCTACACATGAGGAAATTTACAGGATTAAATAAATAGTGGGAGTGAGGGGTGGAGTGTTCTATTTCTGCAAAAAGACAAATAATTGTTGTAAATAAATGTGTGGGATTATTTACTGAGGTTTAAACTAATAGTATGTTTGTTTTATGAAAGAAGGGTCATAGCAGGCCTGGTGAAAGGAGTTGAAAAGATTTTGGGTGAGCATTACTCTGTAAGGGAGAGTATCTAGTTAATTAAGTCTAGGCTCTAGAATGAATTTTATGATCTTATTTTATTTGTTTCCAAGGCTTTGACTTGCTATATCTTGAATCTCTGTGTTTTTTCTCTTAAATTAAGATACATTTATAGCGAAAATAAGCAGGGCTTGACAAATAATGCAATCTACTTGCCCGTGGTGAGTAGATTACAACCCAGAAGAGCCGTGTTTGGGCGATCTGCTCATGCGCAGAATGGTCTGCGCATGTGCAGATCGCCGGACAGCGCGGCTGGCGAACGGGGCTCACCACAGTTTGGCGAGCCCTGAAAATAAGTATATATAAAGTGCTGTGTGCTAAGCAGAGAGGTCATCCGAGCTGAGTGTTTGTTTAAAGCAGCGAATCAGTGAACATTGTGAGAGTCTGGGACTGACTGCAGGGAGATACTTGGGGTGCATCTTTACCTCAAAATAAGCTACGCAATTTGCACTACATAAATTGCGTAGCTTATTTTGAGGTTATTTAGAAATAGCTTATTTCAAAATTTGGTGCTGTATAGACAGCGCCAAATTTCAAAATAAAGTGCTATTCTCACAAGTCTTTTAACCCTCGTGGAATGAGGGTTGCAGGGACACCAGAATCACATGCCCGTTATTTCAAAATATCTTTTGAAAGAACGGGCACGCTTAAAGACATGTAATTGCTATTTCGGGATATTTCTGGTATCCCAAAATAGCCCCACTGTCTAGACATAGCCTTGGAAGGCTCAGGGGTTGGGGTATGCCAATAACTAACCTAGGGTATGTCTACAGTACATGCTTTTTTTTTGGAATAAGCCATTTTGGAAGAAATAATCCGAAATACTTTATTTCAAAATAGTGTATCTACACAGCAAATACCAATCGAAATAGCACTGAGCTATTTCAGCATAGAGTATCCACACTCATTGGATGCTAAATCGCATTTAAGGCCACCCAGAAGCACTTCAGGCAGGGCATCAGGACAAGAGTTACTTCCTGGAGCTGCTGCTTGAGGCTATCAGAGGCTCGAGCTTAAAAGGGCCCCCCCTTTACAGCCATGTCTCAGGCTCCTCTCTTTTGCCTGCCTCCTTGAGGGACAGCAAACTCATTCGTGTGCCTGCCATAGTTGCCCTTGTGGACACTTCAGCTCTCTCGTCCTGGAGCTGGAGCTGCTTCCAAGTACTCAACAGCTCTTATCTGTCATGCTGCAGCTCCTGCAGCAGTTTCTGCAGGCTGCCTTCCAGGCCCTGCAGGAACACAACCACTAGCTCATCACGGAGAACCTCATCATCTCTCTGGAGGTGCAGCTCATTCAGCTGGACCCCAATGTGCACTGCCACTTCTGGCATCTGGACACCAGTTCTGACTGGTGGACCTGTCTTGTCATGGACATCCACATGCAACCCATCATCCCCCTCAAGAAGTGGGCCACCATTGCCGTCTGGAAGCTCGCCATGCTGGACAGCTACCAATCCATCAAGAATCAGTTCAGAGCGGGGAGATCTACCATCGGGGCAGTGGTCATGCAGGTATGGCACACTCAGCTATTGTCCCAGCAGGGTGGTGAAGTGCTGGAAAGGGGTACTGAAAGGAAGGGGTGGTGTTGGCAGTGGTGGTGGAAGCCCCCTCTCCGGGAGGTTTTTCAGTCCTGCCTTCACAAAGCCCTGCTGGAGGATGGGGTAAGTATGGAGTTTCTCCCAGTGTGTGGGGAGAAAGGGGGGACTTGAGGATTTCCCAGAGATTCTGGCAACCCTGTGATTCACTATTTGTCTCCTTCTACAGGGGTGAGGGCCATCAACACCATTCTGCTGCACTGGGTCATCAACCTCAACGACATGGACCCCATTGTTTTTGGCTTTGCTGACATGGGCTTCCCCAACTGCGAGGTGGGAGCTATTGACAGCACCTACATCTCCATCTGGGACCTTGACCACCAGGCATCTGTACACATCCACCGGAAGGGGTGCTTTTTGATGGTCCTGCAGGCCATCACAGACAACCATGGCTGGTCAAAAATCTTCCAAAATTCCAGCATCTTCCAAAAGCTGTACACCACCAATTTTTTCCCCAACTACACCATCAGGGTTGGGGACATGGACATGCCAATGTGCATTGCAGGGAATACAGCCTACCCTCTGCTGCCCTGGATAATGAAGCGCAACACTGGACATCTTGAGCACACCAAGGAATGTTTCAATGCCAGGCTCAGCAGGGCCTGGATGGTGGTGGAGGGCTCCTTCAGGTGTGCGAAGGTGCAGGTCCATTGCCTCCACACCCTGCTGGATGTTGGGGAGCAGAACATCCCCCAAGTGGTGCTGTGTCCTTCATAATATATATGAAAGGAAGGCAGAGATGTTCCTGCCAGGGTGTGGGGCAGAGGCTGATCAAATTGGCAGAGCCTTTGAGCAGCAGCACATAGCTGCCATCTGGCAAGCCCATCAGGGGGCTGTGTGCATCTGGGAGGCCCTGAGGGAGAGTTTCTCAGAAGGACCCCTGTGACACTCTTCCCCAGGGCCTCCCCACTATGGGCCTGTGCATTACTTCTCTGTGCCTTTCTTCTACACCTCTCCCTTCTCCCAATCTCCCCTCTCATGGAGAGACAATAAACCACACTTTTTGTTTTAGAAAAAAAATAACTCTTTGTTTTTTTAATTGGGGTAGAAGTAACTGGGGAAGGACCTGGGACAGGGGAGGAGAGAGCGGGGAGAGAGAAGAGCTGATAGGAGAGGATCAGAGCTGAGGCTGGGAGTGGACCTGGCTCTGGTGGTCCCACTGTCTTGGGTGCAGGGACCTTGCCAGCCACTGGAGAGTTGCTAGGGGGAGAAGCAGGAGGGACAGGAGCAGTAGCAGGAGCAGGCACGATGCTAGCAATTACTGCTTGTACAGCTGTGCAGATACTGCTGCCCTGCTCCAAGATTTCCCACCAGGCCTCTCGCCACAGCTGGATGTCTTCCTCCAGTCTCTGGTCCAGGGAGTGCTTCAGGGCTCAGAGTGTGGAGATGTGCTCCCGCTGGAATTCCTCCTGAGTTCTCCAGGGACAGCAAGTCACTTGGGGTGGCGAAGCTGCCATGGGTGGTGTTGATCACCCCCTTCTTGCAGCTGGTCCAGCTGTGGAGAACAGAGAGGTCAGTCATCCCTGGAAACATTGTGCCTGAAGCCTTGCAATCATCTGTGAATCAAGACTGATACTACTGATACTTCTCAGATCAAGGGAAGGTGACATGCTTGGAGCAAGACCATCTGTGACCTAGACAGTGGGCCCTTTTCTACAGTGGCCCAGATGTCCAGGGGTGATCCGCACTACCCCTACATCCCAGAGATAAGCAGGCATGGGAAGGTGCCAGCCAGACCAGGATCCTGTAGGTGGGAGGGAAGCCACAGAGAGGCTGGGCTTTCCTCCATGCCATGCACACACCAGGTCTGGCAGTGGCAGCATCCCATAGGGAAAGGACTTGTATTCATGGCTGTCAGAGGAGAAAGGGGTAAAGTGTTGAGGGGGAAGTGTGTATGAGCAGCAGACACTCCTGCACCTCAACATGCTGTCTCTGGGAGCAGGTGCTGCCCCAAACATACGGGCATGCCTGTGTGCTGTGTACTGTGTACAGCACTCCTGAGCGTGTGTGTGTGTGTGTGTGTGTGTGTGTGTGTGTCTGTCTGTCTGTCTCCATGTACCTACCCTCCTTCTAGAGGAGTACAGCAGGCCTCTCCAGACCCTATGAGCAATAGCACAAGGGTCCTCTGGTGAAGCCTCTGGGTGACTGTGCTCCACAGACTGGCACTCCATGTGCACCCATGTGCACAGGCTGCTGAGCAATCCCCAGGCTGAGAAGGCCAAGTGAGGAGCCCCTCACTACCCGCCATCTCCACCTTGTGTGTGTAGGGAAAGTAATGACACTCACCTGATGTGCCTTCTCCAACTCAGACAGTGCCAGGGAGACATCCAGGGCATGGAGTACCAGCTCCAGGGTGAAAATGGTGATGATATTGACCACATCCAACTCCTCCTCTTTCTCCTCCTCCTCCATGTCTCTGTCCCCTAGGAAGGTGACAAAGGCATCTCCAGCCCTGAGTTCACTAGTGGGTGGAGGTGCAGGGGAGAGGAAGTGACCTGCTCCCAAGGATGTGGTGCAAATCTGAATAGCAGGGGTAGGTGTGGAGTTCAGCCCCAGAGTGGGAGCTGCATTCCCTGGCCTTAGCATAAGCCTGGCAGAGCTCCTTGACCTTCATCCGCACTTGCTGCTGGGTGCAGATGTGGTCATTGGTGCCCAAGCTCTTGACCATCCAACCATAGACGTAAGTATTCCTATGTCTGGTGTGGAGATGCTGGAGGTTTGCCTCTTCACCCCAGACCTCAATGAGGGCCAGGATCTCTGCATCAGACCAGGAAGGCCTGTGCCTCTTTCGTCCCCTGGCAGGGTCCTGGGAGCTGCTGCCTGCTTGCCTGGAGCTGTGGAGGGCTTGGATGGAACATGGGGGTGGTTTATGACAGCCGTTCAGGCTGCTGCAGTGTAACAGAGGAAAAGCAGGGCCTGCTGTCTCCCACAAGCTGTTATCCTTGTGGCTGCAGCTTTAAGAGCTGCAGGGGAAGGGGGACTATAGAATTTTGCTGAGTATGGATAGAGGAGCCAGCAGGGCACCTGTAGGAAGGGCTGAAGACCAATTATTTTGAAATAACTCCAGATGCTTGTCTACACATGCACTATTCCAAAATAGGTCACACAAGGATGAAGGAGGAAAGGCACACAGGGGTAATGCAGAGGCCACTTGTGGGGAGACTCTGGGGAGAATCACAAAGTTGGCCTTGTCTGAAACTCTCCCTCAAGGCCTTTCAGATAAGCACATGCCCCAGAGTAATAGCTGAATGGCAGCAGTGACCAGCTGCTCATTAGCCCTGGCTAGCTGCTCTGCCCCTGGTGGGAAAGTCTCTCCCTTGCTCTTACAGATATTCTGGAGCACACAGCAGGCCGTCGCTGCCACCAGGGGGATGTTGTGCTTGCTGAAGACCAGGTAGATGAGGAGACTCTGGAAGCTCCGCTTGAGGTAGCCGAAGGCACGCTCGATCACCATGCGGATTTCCCTACTCTAAACTGGTTCCCCACAGAGCGGTAGGTGTCCGATGTGGCAAGCTTCCATAGTGCAATGGTGCTGTACTTCTGTAGGGGGATGGCAGGTCTTAGGCTAGTGTCTTGTCACCTGAGGGCAAGGGCAAGCCACTCACAGAGCTCTAGGAAGGTGGCCTTCTGCATGAACCAAATTATTGCCTTCAACTCTTACGATCCAGAGTTCCAATTTGTCAAGAAAAGCCTTGATGATGCTTTGGTGAGAGAACAGATTTTCATCTTTCCCTTGCAGCTGAAGATTCAGTTTGTTCAAGATTCCAAAAATATCAACAAGATACGCAAGTTCTAAATTTGACTGCTTCAGCACATTTTGGAATTCCTCTTTCCCTTGAGCCTGGAGAAATAAATCCAACTCCTCTCTCAATTGAAAAACTCTGTTGAGTACATTCCCTGCTGACAACCACCATACAGAAGTGTAGAACAGCAACACATCAAAGTCAGAACCCATATCCAGGCAAAATCTTTTGAACAGCCTGGTGTTCAGAGCCGATGATTCAATGTGATTCACCACTTTCACCAACCCTTTGAAGATGGCATTCAGTTGATCAGTCAATGTTTTTGATGTCAAAGCTTCCCTATGAATGAAACAATGAACTCTGGTTACCATTGGAGCACATTGTTTCACCAGCGTTTGGAAGCCCGATCTGGAGCCTAGGATGGCAGGTGCACCATCAGTGGTGACACTCACAAGATTTACCCAATCCAGACCATGTACTTCAAAGAAATTGTTAACAATTTCCATCACATCCTGAGCCTTTGTGGTGGAATTAAGAGTCTTACAAAAAAGAAACTCGTCTTTGAAGACTCCCTCAAACATGTATCATGCGAACACCAATAGCTGAGAGCACAATGCGACATCGGTTGATTCATCCAATTGTATGGCAAACAATGAAGACTTCTTTATTTCATCCACAACTTGTTCACTGATGTTCTGTGATATCTCATTTATCCGTCTCGATACTGTGTCGTTAGAGACCGATATATCATTCAGCTTCCTTGCTACTTCCTTGCCAAGAACAAGCCGTACCATCTCTTTTGCACAGGGGAGCACAAGTTGCTCTACAGTGGTATGAGGCTTCCTGGCCTGTGCAACTTTGTACGCAACAATGTAGGAAGCACGCACTGCATTGCTGTCCTATTGTAGAATTCACTTGTTGGAGTAACGGTATTTCGGAATAGGAAGCCTAGTCCGAACTACCTAGTTCGTGCTGCATGTAGCCACGGGGCACGGAGTCCGAACTAGCGGACATTTAAAAATGGCGGCGTCCGGCAACATGCAAATGAAGCCCGGGAAATTCAAATCCCGGGCTTCATTTGCAACTCTGGTTGACTACATTACCATCCTAGTTCGAACTAGGGTGGTAGTGTAGACATACCCTTATAGACTAACAGATTTATTGGAGCCTAAGCTTTTGTAGGCAAAGACCCATTTCATCAGCTGCATATAGTGGAAATTCCAGGGCAGGTATAAATATACAGGCACATGAACAGAAAGGAGTACCAATCAAGAGAAAGGCCAGAGATAATGAGGTCAATTCAGTCAGGGGGGATGTGGCCCACTTCTAGCAGCTGACGTGGAGGTGTGAACGCCAAAAGAGGAGAAACAGCTTTTATAGTTGGCTAGCCATTCACAGTCTTTGTATAATCCTAAACTGATAGTGTTAAATTTGCAAATGAATTATAGCTCCAAAGTTTTTCTCTGAAGTCTGTTTTTAAAGGGGCTTTTTGTTGTTGTTGTTGTTGTTGTTGTTGTTGTTGCAGGATAGCTACTTTTAAATCTGCTACTGTGTGTCCAGGGAGAGTGAAGTGTTCTCCTACAGGTTTTTACATATGAATATGGCAGAGAGGCATTGCTGGCATATGATGGCATATATTACATTGGTAGATGTGCAGGTGAATGAGCCTGGGATGGTATGGCTGATGTGGTTGGGTCCTGTGATGGTGTCTCTGCCCACATATCTACACCAGAGTTGGCACCGAGGTTTGTTGCAGGGATTGGTTCCTGACTTAGAATTACTGTGGTGTGGTGTATACTTGCTGGTGAGAATTTGCTTCAGGTTGGTGGACTGTCTGTAGGCAAGGACAGGCCTGCCTCCCAAGGTCTGTGAGAGGGAGGAATCATTGTCCAGGATGGGTTGTAGATCACTGATGATGCATTAGAGAGGTTTTAGCTGGGGACTGTAGATGATGGCCAGTGGTGTTCTGTTATTTTCTTTGTTGGACCTGTCTTGTAGCAGGAGGCTTCTGGGTACATGTCTGCCTCCGTCAATCTGTTTCTTCACTTCCTCAGGTGAATATTGTAGTTGTAAGAATGCTTGTAGGTGTTTATCTCTGTCTGAGGGGTTGGAGCAAATGCAGTTGTACCTTAGTGCTGGGCTGTAGACAATGGATCGTGTAGTGTGTCCAGCAGGATGGAGGCATGTAGGTAAGCATAGCAGTCAGTATGTTTTCAGTATAGGGTGGTGTTTTTGTGACCCTCACTTATTCACACTGTAGTGTCCAGGAAGTGGATCTCTTGTGTAGACTGGTCCAGGCTAAGGTTGATGGTGGGGTGGAAACTGTTGAAATCATGGTGGAATTCTTCCAGAGCCTCCTTCCCATGGGTCCAGATGATGTCATCAATGTAGCATAAGTAGAGGAGGGGCGCTAGTGGATGAGAGCCGAGGAAGTGTTGTTCCAGGTCGGCCATAAAAATGTTGGCATATTGTGAGGCCATGTGGTGCCACTGGTTTGAAGGTATACATTGTCCCCAAATCTGAAATAGTTGTGGGTGAGGATAAAGTCACAGAGCTCGGCCACCAGTTGTGCTATGGCATCATCAGGGATACAGTTTCTGACAGCTTGTATTCCATCTATGTGTGGAATGTTGGTGTAGAGAGCCTCTACAGCCATGGTGGCTAGGATGGTGTTTTCTGGAAGTTCACCAATGCATTGTAGTTTTCCCAGGAAGTCAGTTGTGTCTTGAAGATAGCTGGGAGTGCTGGTGGTGTAGGGTCTGAGTAAAGAGTCCACATATCTAGACAGTCCTGCAGTGAGAGTGTCAATGCCCGAGAAGATGGGGGGAGGTCTAGAATTTCCAGGTTTATGGATCTTGGGGTATGTCTACACTACCCTCCTAGTTCGAACTAGGAGGGTAATGTAGGCATACCGCACTTGCAAATGAAGCCCGGGATTTGAATTTCCCGGGCTTCATTTGCATAAGCGGGGAGCCGCCATTTTTAAAACCCCGCTGGTTCGATCCCCATGCAGCGCGGCTACACGGGGCACGAACTAGGTAGTTCGAACTAGGCTTCCTAGTTCGAACTACCGTTACTCCTCATTCCACGATTCCACTCATTCCACTCATTCCACTATTGTGGCTCCATGTGGCAAGTAGGAGTTTAGATAGCTTATAGTCCTTTTCCACTGTAGAGAAGTGAAGTGTGCAATATAAATCTCCTGTCTTGTTTTAGTAAAGTCCAGTCATGTGCAAGTTTGTATGGAAGGTTGGTTTTTTATGAGTCTTCAGATTTGAGAGCTGTTTTTTGATGTTTTCCTGTTTGCTGGTCAAGATGCTGATCAGGTAGCTCCTCAGTTTCTTTGAGAGTGTATGGCATAATCTCTCACCATAGTCTGTGCAGTATGTCAATTGCAATGGATTTTTCATCTTCAGTCCATTTGATATGGTGTCCGTCCATTTGCATTTGGAGAGGAAGATGATATCTCTTTGTACTTGTGCAAGGTTTTTTTATGAGATTGATGGATTTCCACTTCATACAGCTAAATTCAGTGCCTTGCAAGTATCAGAGGGGTAGCCGGTTATTTGGACATAGTTATTTTGGGAGTTATTATTTTTTAAAAAAGTTATTTTGAAATAATTTCCCAGTGTAGACATGCCCTAAGTGTGGCGGAGAATATAACTATAAAAATGCTAAAGTTTGGCTTATTAAATTTTATGGCAAGGTTACAACTTTCTATTCCTTTCTCTCTGATTGTTTTCATCAATGTTCAGTCGGGTGATTCCAGCTGTATAATCATGCAAATAAGAACAACATTTGGTTTAGCAGCTTTGCAGGGATAAGCTGAATCTGTTGGCTAAGACTCATGTTTTTATTTTAACTTTTGTTGTTGTAATTACTTTTCTGGAAAACTTGCAAAAAAGCTGCCATATAATTAGGATCAAGGTTAAGCTCCCCAATACGTAACATTTAAAAATTTTTATAGACCTAGTGCCCATTGAAGTCAATTTGGAAGACTTCTATTTAATTCAGTAGACACTAGAGCAGGAGTGGGCAAAATCAAGCCTGGGGGCTGGATCCGGCCCACCAAGAATTTCTCTCTAGCCGACCTGGCTAGGTGTGCAGACTTACAGCCAGCAACCTGTATTCAGCTGCCCCTCCCCCACCTTGCTTTGTCCTGAAGCTGAGCTGCTCCCAGGATTCTCCTGCTAGCTGTGCAGAGTTGGGGGGAAGGAGGTCAGAGGGTGAAGGGAAAGAGGAGTCAAGAGCGGTCACTAATGTAGGCACGGGAAGCCACAACCTTCCCAGAACTGCCGATGTGACTGACTGCCTAAGCCTGGGGTTTAGGGTTGCCAGATGGTTTCAACAAAAATACCGGACACACTTGACATTACATTACAATTTACATTTAATCTTATTTAGAAAATACCGGACATTTATATTTTCTCAATTTGTTTCCTGAACAGAAAGCTCAAATACTGGACTGTCCAGTTCAAAACTGGACTCCTGGCAACCCTACTGGGGCTGCTGCTGGGGAAGGCTGGAACCATGGCACAGCAGCCCAGCTCTCCCCAGCCCCCAGGGAAAGCTGGAACCACGGTGTGGAAGCTTAGCTCTCCCCAGCCACTGGGGCAGGCAGTTCAGCTCAGCAGCCTGGCCATCGGTTGCGGGGGGTGGGGCCGTGGTGGGGCAGCACAGCTTTCCCTGGCTGCTGGGGAGGGCCAGTCTAGGGGTATCATGATAGCCGCAGCTCTCTTCATGGCCAGGCAGGATTGGGATGTGGGTAGGCAGGGCTTGACTCCAGGGGTAGGGCCTTGGACAGAAGGGTTGGGGCTGGGTCTTGCCTTCTCCAGCTAGACTTTCACTCGACTCCCATGAGGGGGAGTGCTGAAGTCAGGGTGTTCCCCTGCTCCTGTTCCCCATCTCTGCTGAGCAAGGGTTGGGGAGAGGGAGACACACAGTAGAGCAGCTTCACTCTGAAACATGCATGGTAAGTGACTCAGAGGAGTGCTCGTCTTATGAGGCAGTGCACTCTTTCCACGGCCTGGTTGATACTAGACCAGGAAGGTTGGCTTAAGGAACGCAACTTCAGCTATGCAAAATGCATAGCTGCAGTCGGCTTATCTTAAGCCAAGCTGTGGCGGCGTCCATACAGCCAACAGGAGAAAATGCTCTCATCAACTTTCCTTACACCTCACCAAAGGGGAAGTGCCGGATGTCAATGGGGTCTTCCATTAGCATTCAATTTACGGGTCTATACTAGACCCGCTCAATCAAATTCTAGAAGATTGACCTGTGCTGAGAGAGCACAAGCAGTGTCAATCTTCTCGTAAGTATAGACGTGCCCTGAGATTGCAGTGCTTGTGCTCTCTCTCTCACACACACACACACTTCACCCTATATCCCACCTCTGCAGAGCAGGGGAAGAAGGAGACATCAGAGCAGGACAGCTTTATCAGTCTTAGGGTATGTCTACACTACCCCCCTAGTTTGAACTAGGGGGGGTAATGTAGTCATACAGAGTTGCAAATGAAGCCTGGGATTTGAATTTCCCAGGCTTCATTTGCATAAAGCCAGCCAGCGCCATTTTTAAATGCCGGCTAGGTCGGACCCTGTGCCGCGCGGCTACACGCGGCACGGACTAGCTAGTTCGGATTAGGCTTCCTATCCAAACTAGCTGTATGCCTCGTGGAATGAGGTGTACAGCTAGTTTGGATAGGAAGCCTAATCCGAACTAGCTAGTCCGTGCCGCGTGTAGCCGCGCGGCACGGGGTCCGACCTGGCCGGCATTTAAAAATGGCGCTGGCCGGCTTTATGCAAATGAAGCCTGGGAAATTCAAATCCCAGGCTTCATTTGCAACTCCATATGACTACATTAACCCCCCTAGTTCGAACTAGGGGGGTAGTGTAGACATACCCTTAGAGACAGAGTATGGCTTACTCAGAAACTTGCCCAGCAACAGCTAGCACACACACTTCTCTGTGTCACTGTCACACACACCCAGTCTGTGCCACACTGTCCCTTTGCCACATACACAGTCACTGTCACACATGCACTGCCCACACACACACACTCCTTTCTTTGTGTCACACATTCAGTCTGTGTCACAAAGTGAGTCTCTCACAAAGAGTATCTCTTTCACACTCACACTTTTTCCTCTCACTCTGTAGCCCCAGGCCCACCCCTCCCACCCTAGTTACCCCCTTGGGGGGGGATAGTCCAGTGACCACATACCAAAATTCATGAAGTGGCCCCCTGCAAAAATTATTGCCCACCCCTACACCAGACCTAAATTCATTCCTGGGGTTATTGCATTGGGACATCCCTAATTACTTCAGGGATAAATTTGGCTTTAACACAGTTGACTTTCATATGTTGACATAACCTATTTGCCACCCTCCTTTAAACATGTAAGATTTGTTGAGCTGTAAAATGATACTCCTCTAGGCAGTTATGTCATTTTCAGTCCCTTTCTTAGCCCGCATCAACCCTGAGTAGTCCTTTTATATGATAAAGTGACTCAAAGTCAAATGATGATGTATTTAACCCATGTTATACCCTTAAAATACAGAGATCCCCCTCAACATTTCTTTAATTATTTGATGGTTATGTACAACTGACACATTATTACATGGATGAATGATCGCTTTTAACTTATTTTGGTGCCTACATTTATATCAATGTTTATTGGAGAAATAGTCAAGATCCTTTCACCGTGAAGGCTTTGTGGAAAGCAACTCAGTATTATGAGAGAGAACCTATTTGTATCCCTTTTAGAAAATGGTAATAGCAAACTCTAAATTTTGTTTCCTTATGCACACAAAGATAGATACATGAGTACTGAAGTAACAGAACATGTGTGGCATGAGACTGAAGCTCTGACAAGTGAAAGGTTGTACTTTTATCAAGTTAATTGAGTGTGTGCCTGTAAAATTAATTGGGTGACAAAGAAGTGAAGTTATTGTGTACATTTGATTTGTGACCTCTGCTCAAGCTGCCAACACTTATGACAAAGGGATTTCAGAGTCTGTACTGGGCTGAAGCACTTTAACCCAACAGGACTGTTTCCAGAAGATTCTTTAGCTTGTGCAACTTCCATATTTAAGAGGAAAGGAAGGTGAGATGATAACTAGCAAAGTTTAAGGAGAGATTCAAACATATTGCACAGAACATTTAATCTTGTAAAAGCACTTCCTTGGCTATCTGAGGCCATGTCTACATTATGAGATAAAGTTGAATTTATTAAGGTCAATTTCTTACAGTGCATTTTTGTAAACTCAAGGATTCATGTCCCCACTATGAGCAAGAATTCAATGTGCTTCACAGTAGCACTTCCTCAGTATGAAGACCTCCATCAACCTTGAGAGTGAGGTACTGCAGGCAGTGATGCATTCTGGTTATGCTCCCAGTGCACACTGGGACCTGAACTGTGCAGCGGGTGGTTCTGGGTTCATGTCATCACTGTCCCATAATGAACTCATCTACTCCCTCCCCACTTTTTGAGATCAATGGGAAACAGTATTTTTGCACCCTTTTTGGCTCTGGTTACTTGCACAGACATGATAGCAACATGAACATAGACCCCTTTGTGGATTCTGTTGTTCATCAAAGCACTATGACGATTATGTTCGCCTTAGTGCATCTAATGGTGAAGTATGTCTAGAGTGCATGTATGGCATGCCAGCAAGAGGACGAATTTTGGGAGGCCATGGACACATTGTTCATGCAAGCCTTTGAACTGAGTGAATTGGAAATACCACCAGCATTCGATCTTCTGGACGCAGTGGAATGCTGGTTCTGGTGCCATCAGACAAGCACAGACAGGGGGGACTGCATAGTGCTGCAGATACGGGATGGTCAACAGTGGATGCAAAACTTCTGAATGTGCAAGGCCACTTTCATGGAACTTTGCGAATGGCTTTTCCCCTGCCCTGAAGTGACAGAATACCTAACTGTGGAGAAGAACATGGCAATTGCCCTGTGGAAGCTTGCAACACCAAATAGCTACTGGTCAGTTGGGAATCAATTTGGAGTGGGGAAATCTACAGGAGGGGCTGCTGTTATTCAAGTATCCAAAGCAATCAATACTATTCTGCTATGAAAGGTAGTGACTCTGAGAAAGGGGGATGACATCGTGGAGAGTTTTGCCATTATGGGTTCCATAACTGCAGTGGGGCAATAGGCAGAATGCACATCCCCATGCTGGCACCCAGCCACCTTGCCAAGAAGTACATAAACCACAAGGGGTACTTCTCATTGATGTGGTGGGCACTGGTGGATCACAGGGGCAATTTCACCAACATCTGTGTGTGATGGTTTGGAAAGGTGCATGATGTGCTCATCTTTAGGAACTCCTGCCTCTTCAGCAAGCTTTTTCCTAGACCAGAAAATTAGAATTGGAGAGAAATGCCCAAAGTGATTCCTGGCGACCCAGTCTACCCCTTGCTCCTGTGGTTCATTAAGCTGTACATGGGTACAGTAAGGAGCAGTTCAAATAGGACTGAGCAAGTGCAAAACAGTGATGGAATGTGCTTTTGGACATTTAAGGGAAGGTTTAAGAGTTTACTGACTAGTTTAGACCTCGGTGAATGCAACATTCCCTTTGTGCTGGCAGCCTGCTGTGTAATAAGGAATAAGGGATCTTTCGGAAAAGTCTAGACTGGCGCTTTTTTCTGGCAAAGCTCCGAGTTGGAAAAAAAGCGGCAGCCATTTTTATGCAAATGAAGCGGGGGGGGGGAATTTAAATCCCTGCTTCATTTGCAATTGCAATGTGTCTAATTTGCATCCCATTTACGGAAAAGGGATGCAGTCTAGACACAGCCAATCTGTTAACATACAGAAAAGGTCTCTCTACAGACAATGGGGATGTGTTCTGTGCAAAACCATAGTTATGCTTTAAAGCAGCAGGTACACAACAGAGTTTTCAAGGGAGCATCTGAACTCGGTTTGGTGGCAGGCATGGTAAGAGACCTGCCAGGACATGATCCTGTGAGCAGTGGGTCCAAGCTCACATGGTGCCTCTCTTTGTCTGGTACACCCTGCTTGTTGGGAGAGTACTACTTTCCCCCTTCCTGCCGGAGTCTATGGGTGGGAGGAGGACAGGGTCCAGTTGTGCCAGTGGGGCAGAGAGACAGCTTATGCAACACCCCTTTGTGTTGAGCACACCCCGCTTGCTGAGAGAGTGCTACTTTCCCCCTTCCGACAGGAGCTTACGGGCAGGAGCACAGGAGCGAAGTGAGGAGTAAGTCATATTTCACTGTGGATGGACAAATGGAGGTTAGTAGCAGAGATGGCAGCTGATAGTTCCTACTCCTTCATCCAGGTTGCCATGCAAGATATCAGTCTTCTCCTAGTCATACACAGAGATCGGGAGCTGAAGCTGGCTGTATATGGCCAACAACTTGGTCCTTATGTTGTAATACTTTGTACGACAGTGACACCAGACCACTTTCTGGTAGCTTCGTGTAGGAAGATGCCCTACCATGGATGATGGAATAAGGCCTCCCCAGAAAACTTGTGAGAAGGATTAAAGGGTTCTTGCATGACAGCTTTATAGTATATATGCATGGAGGATCCCTGCTCCATCTCCAAACACAGTAACAGTCTGTGCCTCCCCTGACAGCACTATGTAGGCACAGAGGTTGCCACACATCACACCCAATTGTCTTAACTCTCCTGTAGCAAGATAAGAAATGTGAACTTACCAGAAGTGCCATTCCAGGATCAGTCCGGGTATGTCTACACTACCCTCCTAGTTCGAACTAGGAGGGTAATGTAGGCATACCGCACTTGCAAATGAAGCCCGGGATTTGAATTTCCCGGGCTTCATTTGCATAAGCGGGGAGTCGCCATTTTTAAAACCCCGCTGGTTTCGAACCCCGTGCAGCGCGGCTACACGGGGCACGAACTAGGTAGTTCGAACTAGGCTTCCTGAAATGAGGAGTAACGGTAGTTCGAACTAGGAAGCCTAGTTTGAACTACCTAGTTCGTGCCCCGTGTAGCCGCGCTGCACGGGGTTCGAACCAGCGGGGTTTTAAAAATGGCGGCTCCCCGCTTATGCAAATGAAGCCCGGGAAATTCAAATCCCGGGCTTCATTTGCAAGTGCGGTATGCCTACATTACCCTGCTAGTTCGAACTAGCGGGGTAGTGTAGACATACCCTCTCTGACTGTGAGATATCCTGGGAAGAGTGGATTATCTCCAAAGTTATAGAAAATTCTTAGCTATTGATCATATCAGTTGCCCCACTTGTCTGTTGACAATTCCCCCTCCCTTCCTTCTCTACTTCTTCCACCACACTGTCCTCCACCCTGCTGCCCTGAGTGTCTTGGGAGGATACCATGATCTGGCTTGGGAAGCTGGTTGCATCCCCACTCTCCTCTATGTGATCGCATGCAGCTACTCATAGAAATGGCATGTTTGTAGAAATGCTCCAGGCCATTCATTTGCCTCCTTCATTTTTTGGAAGGACTGCTTCAGCTCCTTTATATTCACATGGCACTGCTGGGAATCCCTGAGGTAACCTTTTTCCACCATGCAATTTGTGATCTTTGCATAGATATCTTCATTTTGTTTGCTGATTCAGAGCACCATGAAAACAGATTCTTATCTACATGCATCACTGAGGTCCAAGATCTCCTGCACATTCATCCATGCCCATGGGAATTGGAGCTCATGGAAAGTGAACTCACGGGACTCATGGCCAGGTGTGCTGCTCAGGTGTGTGGCCTGCTTTGAGGTGTACTCACCATATACTCTAAATTCAGTGTTTCTCTGGGTTTCTCCTGTTCTTCTATGATTCTATCTAGAAAGCAGTAGAGTCACAAGTCCTGGCAAGATTGGTCAAAGCCACATAGTGTGGGAAGCCTCCTGGAGGCCAAGAATGTAGATTTTTGCATGACCATAAAGTCAGACATTTAAGGTTGAATTCCTTGTGAAAAGAAGGAGTGCTGAAATTGACTTTAGTAGCCCTTAAAGTTGATGGAATGGGTTGGGTAGAGTGGAATCATTGTTTAGAAAATTGATCTTATTTAGCTAAATTTGACCTAAGTGCTTTGCGCAGACCAGGCCTGAGAGATTTTGAGTGTTGTGGATTTGTGGCATGAAGTATTCTTCCATTTTTGTTTTCCTGAAACATGTTAAGATGAGATGTGCATTTTACCATCAGTATTTGTTCTGAATATATAGGTCAATGTTTCCTCAAATGTAGTCAGAGCCTTCAAGGTACTTAAATAGAACCATTATTAACAGCCAAAGTTCTGTGTGCTGGATTATAAAATCTGTGTGATGTACATCTGCAGCACACTGGGCAAGGTTCAGTCATTTCCCTGCAATCAGTTAAAGAGCCATGAATGGAACCCAGTGCGCTGAGCTCTTTTGAAAAATATCACTTAACTATATTATGATAGCACTTGCCAGTCACATTATGTTGGGAATTATATAGGTGCAAAGTAAGACAGTCTGTATCCCAAAGATCTTAGGGTATGTCTACACTACAAAGTTAGTTCGAACTAACGGACGTTAGTTCGAACTAACTTTAATAGGCGCTACACTAGCGCTCCGCTAGTTTGAATTTAATTCGAATTAGCGGAGCACTTAGTTCGAACTAGGTAAACCTCATTTTACGAGGATTAAGCCTAGTTCGAACTAGCTAGTTCGAATTAAGGGCTATGTAGACCCTTAATTCGAACTAGTGGGAGGCTAAGGCTTCCCAGGTTTCCCTGGTGGCCACTATGGACAACACCAGGGAAACTCTATGCCCCCCTCCCGGCCCTGGACCCCTTAAAGGGGCATGGGCTGGCTATGGTGCCCGTGCCAGGTGCAAGCCTGCCAGCACCCAGCCAGCAGACCCTGCACCTGGCACGGATCGAGCAAGCCACCCGATGCCCCCCAGCCCTCCCCCTCTTCTTGTGACCAGGCTGGCGGCTCCCGGGAGCTTGCCCGGGACCGCAAGAGGCGGGCACCCGCCTGGGCTAGTGTGGACATCGTGGACCTCGTCCACGATCTCCGCACTAGGCACAGGAAAGTGGCCGGCTTGGGCAGGAGAGCTGCCAGCCTGGCCACCCAGGAGCAGGTGTGAATGAAAATCAAGGGGGTCCACTGAGACCCCCGACCCTGAGCCCTGAGCTTACAATGGCCGTCCTGAGTCAGACCAAAGGTCCATCTAGCCCAGTAGCCTGTCTGCCGACAGCGGCCAACACTAGGTACCCTGGAGGGGATGGACCAGAGACAGTGACCAAGCCATTTGTCTCATGCCATCCCTCTCCAGCCTTCCACAAACTTTGGGCAGGGACACCACTCCTACCCCCTGGCTAATACCACTCCATGGACCCAACCTCCATGACTTGATCTCACTTCCCTTTAAACTCTGTTCTAGTTGTAGCCTTCACAGCCTCCTGCATCAAGGAGTTCCACAGGTTAACTGTTTGCTTTGTCAAGAAGAACAACTTTCTCTTACTAGTTTCAAGCCTGCTACCCATTCCTTTCCTTTGGTGTCCTCTAGTCCTTCTTTATGGGAACTCAGGAAGAACTTTTCTGTATGCGCCCTCTCCACCCAACCCCTGCTTTTAGAGACCTCTATCCTGTCCCCCCTCCGTCTCGTCTTTTCTAAGCTGAACAGTCCCAGTCTCTGTAGCCTCTCTTCATCTGGGACCTGTTCCCAACCCCTGATCATGTTAGTTGCCCTCCCCTCTCCCAGCCTTTCTCTTCCCCTCTCCCACCTCCTTTCCCAGTCTCCCCCAGTTTTGTTCAATAAAGACAGAGTCAATGTTGGAAGAAATGTTATCTTTATTTTGTACATCAATAAGAAGGGGGGCTAGGGAAGGGTAAGTGGAAGGAGGTGAGGGAGGAATGGGGTACGAGCCCCCGATGGGGAGGACTGGGCTGGCTCTGCGGGCTTCTGGGGGTGGAAGCTCTCCTGCAGCCCCCCGATTGCCCCCTCTCCCTAGATGGCAGCCTGCGGCAAGTGCAGCCGGGCTGATGGCCGAGTGCTGGGATGTGCCCAGTGTGGGTACTCCGGGCAATCCAACCCAGGACTGCTTTGCAAGCGGGGCACCCCTTAGAACTGTCTGTCCGGGGTGGGGGTCGGGACCCTTTAAGCGCAGCCCTCGGCTAGCCTGAGACAGCATCTCCACGCTCTAAGTCCTCCTCTGATGCCCTGCTGGCACTGCTTCCGGCCATCCTTAAGCGCTGTTCAGGGTTCACTCAATGTGGACTTGCTAGTTCGAATTAGCAAAACGCTAATTCGAACTAGTTTTTAGTTCTAGACGCGTTAGTTCGAATTAGCTTAGTTCGAATTAACTAATTCGAACTAAGTTAGTTGGAACTAGCGCTGTAGTGTAGACATACCCTCAGTCTCTTTAGTCTCTCTTCATATGGGACCTGTTCCCAACCCCTGATCATTTTAGTTGCCCTCCCCTCTCCCAGCCTTTCTCTTCCCCTCTCGCACCTCCTTTTCCCAGTCTCCCCCAGTTTTGTTCAATAAAGACAGATTCCATTTTTGAACACAATTGTCCTTTATTTTGTACATCAAGAAAAGGGGCTAGGAAAGGGTAAGTGGAAGGAGGTGAGGGAGGAATGGGGCACGAGCCCCCGATGGGGAGGACTGGGCTGGCTCTGTGGGCTTCTGGGGGTGGAAGCTCTCCTGCAGCCCCCCGATTGCCCCCTCTCCCCAGATGGCAGCTTGTGGCAAGTGCAGCCTGGCTGATGGCCGAGTGGTGTGATGTGCCCAGTGTGGGCACTCAGGGCACTCCAAGCCAGGACTGCTTTGCAAGCGGGGCACCCCTGAGAGCTGTCTGTCCAGGGTGGGGGTCGGGACCCATTAAGCACAGCCCTCGGCTAGCCTGAGACAGCATCTCCATGCTCTAAGTCCTCCTCTGATGCCCTGCCGGCACTGCTTCCGGCCATCCTTAAGCCCTGTTCAGGGTCCACTTAATGTGGACATGCTAGTTCGAATTAGCAAAACGCTAATTCGAACTAATTTTTAGTTCTAGACGCGTTAGTTCGAATTAGCTTAGTTTGAATTAACTAATTTGAACTAAGTTAGTTCGAACTAGCGCTGTAGTGTAGACATACCCTTACTGTTTAAACAAACTGGATAGACAAAGGATGGGAGGGGAAATAGAAGCACAGTGATTAGAAGTGATTTGCTGAACATTGCTCAGCAGCAGAGCTCTTGTTGATCCTGAGGAACACAGAATGGCAAGCACCAGTTAAAGCTAATTGAGAAATCTCTGTCCTTTCTTCACACAATCGAACAAGGTGTCAGGCCTCACCCTCAGCTGGCCTTTGCCCTCTGATGGGAAGAAAATGACTAGAATCAGACTGTAAAAACTGCTGCTTCATTTTCACTTCTTCACATAAACAAGTTGAGGGCTTCCTATGTTGATTGTTTCAGCAGCAGTAAGCACATCAGACAATGAATAGGAATTGCCAAGGGACATGCTACTAAAATACGGGCTGGCTGCTGCTTTCACAATAGCTCCTGTTCAGCTCACAGAACCAAGGAGGTGAAATGTCCCACTGAGACAGCATGATGGTGACAGCTTTACGTATCAGAGTGGTAGACCCAATATCCCCAGGGGTAAAGGAACCAAATCCCCAGCTCTGTTCTCACCAGGCAAATGTAATCTCCCATCCACTGAAAAAGCTGAGACTGAAAAGACTTAAGACCTATCTTACCAGTCACTTCTCTCTTCCTTGCCACCATGTCCCTCCTCCCCTTGCCCCGCCCCCCCCACCTCCTGCACACTTCTTCCCTTCACAGTCCTTTCTCCTCAGGCTCCCACAAGTCAAGATCACTGCCCTACCCAAAACAGCACTCCCCCTGCCCTGACCATCACAGAATTTGAACAAGTAAAAAAAAATTGCCCTGGCTCCGGCCACTGCTTACCTGTGGGAAAGCTCTGAAAGGCTTCTCTGGCCCAGGTGGAGAGGGATCTATTCCTCCTGGCCATTTATTGTTCTGCTCAGTCCCACTTAGCAGGCCAACACAGGGTACCTGCTGCCACAAATGAGCCAGTCCTCCCTGCAGTACACGTGCAGCATAAGGCTGGTGGCATCTTTGACTAGCCCTTTGAAAAATGTTGATGAGAGGAGGCTGGATGAGGCTGAATGGAGCCCTGCTCTCACTACCTCATCTGCATCTTCTGGCAAGTTGCTCCAGCATCACACAATGGGAGGAGGAGTCATCCTATAAAAACCCAAATTGAAATTCTCCTGTACTCCAGGAGCACTGGCTACTGCATGAATAATGCAGAAGGTTTTTGAAATTGTAAAAAACATTTTGCAAACTTGCACTTCTCAGCACTTTCCATCTGATGACATCAAAACACTGAACACTGAGATATACAAACTCCGTTCAGGCAGGCAAATATTATTATCATAATCTCTTTTTTTTGTATGGGAAAACTGAGGCATAGGATAATTAAGTTCCTTATCCACATTATATTAATGGAGGAGGTGAGGGGTCTGGGATGGAGGTTAGGTGCAGAAGGGAGCTTGGGAAAAGGTGGGAGTTTGCGTGAAGGAAGCAGTTGTGACATGAGGTGCAGGGGTTGGACTGTGACCTAGGGCAAGGAATTGGGATACAGGAGGGGGTTCAGGGATTTGGGTTGTGAGCTAGAGCAGGAGGGGACTGTGATCTGGGGCAAGGGATTGGGGTTCCAGGTCTGGGAGAAGATATGGGTGTGGGAGGGGGCAGAGGATTTGCGTATATGGAGTAGGAGCAGAAGTGGGGAATAGAGGGTTGGGGAAGGGAGGGGCTAGGGTGCTAGAGGCAGGTTCTGGTCAGGAGACTCACCAGCCAGCCTGTTCCTGAATCAGCCTCCCTACTGGGCAGTGTTCCCTCTAAACTGCACAGCAGCACAGCTTCACAGGTGATTTAATCAGCCTCACTCAGTTATTCAGCTCTGGGCACAGAACCCTGAGCCTCTTACTGTCCATGGGTCAGATCCAGTGATTTGGGGTCCATATTTTGCCCGCAGGCCATATTTTGCCCAGGCTTGGGCTAGATTATTTTGAAGAGTCTTCCAAAGAGGAGTGTAGTGAGAAGAGGAGATTGGTAATCTGGAATGTTCTATCCAAAGTACTTTTACCAACTATGGGAAACTTCAATTAATTTCAGCTATTCTATATAATATTTTTTTCAACTCACAACTGTGTTAGGATAATTATTTTCAAGCATCATGAGCTCCATATGAACTTAGGAGCAGATACAAACACAATGATGGTTGCACCTCCCTTAACCAAGACTTGCTGGTACAGCAACCTGGACCATAGAGCCCAGGTATAAGGAGGTCAGGCTGTGGGTCAGGCGCAGCAGTGGGGAGAGGGAAAGGCGGAAAGACTGGCAACTCAGACAGGAGCCTCATGTTGGGGGAAGCATAGAGGGATGGGCGGTGCAGCAAAGAGTTCTGCCCCACCCCCCAACCCCAACACAGAGCCATAGATACTGGGGGGCTGGCAGTGGTAGCCAGAGAGCTCCAGCCCCATCTGTGCAGCTCTAGGCCCAGCAGCAGACAGAGAGCTCCAGCTTGGGGACCCACGACTAGCTAGGCAGTAATGGTGTTGGGCAGTGGTGCCGGGGGCAGCAGGACAGCCCTGGCCATGTTGGGAGTGTTGGGACCAGGAAAACAAGGCCTGGTCAACGTTATGCTAAGGAAAGTTAACAAGGGCTAATTTCATAGGCCTCTGAGTATTCTTGACCAGAACCAGGAATGTGGTTCAAACAGAGGCGCACCCTCCATGTTGGCTTAGGTTATAAAAGTAAGATAAGTGATAAATGACATATTTGTACCTACTGTAAGTAGAACAGCTTGCTTTGGGAACTGGTCAGTGACTCCCTGTTTCTGTTTCTCTTCGCTGATCTTACCTCCCTATTTTTGCCCCTTTTGTTTGTGCTCAAATCCCTTGTCTCCTTGTTCCTGGTACCTGCCTTTTGTGATTGATAAGGAAGTTGCTGATGCATTATGAAGCGCTTCTGGCCACAATGAATGGTTGGCCAAGATATGCATAGATATTAAAAGTTTTAGAAAGGGGGGGTAAGTGGCTTGGGTGAAGAGCTTATGATGTGACGGAACTGTCTTTATAAGCCTACCTGTTACTAAAATCGGGGCTGGTTCTCTTTGGAGACGGGCAGCTCTCTATTGTTGTGTGCACTCTTCAATAAAGAGCTTGTGATTGGACTTTGCTGGTGTTGCCTGTCTCTTTGCGGTCAGACAACGAACTGAGCCGTCTGGGCTAGAGTCCCTGACAGGAGGGACCTTCCTGGTCTGGCAAAACCTCTTGTACAGGACTGGTCAGGTCCTGAGAGTGCCGGACTAGGGAGATCCAACTTGTATTTTCTTCTTTCTGAATAAAGTGCCCTATATCCAAATTTTTCAACAGGAAGCCTAGAATATTTTTTTCCTGTTTGGTCAATATGAGTACCATATTTAATATTGGTGTGGAAATAATCCTTGCTTTTGGAAAGAAGAGGACTGACTTTGGTGTCATTAATTACCTGTATTTAAGAGGATCAAATAAAAGTAAAACTCATGTAGGAGACAATTTTCCGGCAAGAGGAGGGGGGATTGAGACTGTGGGCCTTAGGGGGACAAACTTCACCATCTTCTACTCCTAGTCTAAGGTTCATTACCTGGATTTTAACATAAATACATAAGAACAGATACGTTTATATTCCTGAGCCATACAAAAAAGACCCCTACCAAAATAAGAAACTCCGTTGCTCATGCTTCTCCCCCGAACAGAAGATGAAAAAGCAAATAGCACATGGTGTGATTTTAGTGATAGTGCTGAATGCACGGCAGGAAGGTGCTTAGACACTATGGCGATGGCTGCTGTATCAAAACCTCAACATAATTGCATCTCTTGTTATTAAAAGAATTGGATGGAACATCTCATTTGCCCTCTGTATCTTCAGGCAAAAATTAATTATATGTCAAACCATATTCTGTGTTGTTGTTCAGACAAAATTATTCTTTAGAATTCTTTCTTTATCTTCCCCTGCCCTTTGGCAGCATTGACAAGCATGCTGTGAAAGTGGTAAGCTCTAGCGACCTTATTGCTCCTCACTTTGTCTAGTGCAGTAGTTCTCAAACTTTTTGGCTTGTGGCCCACTCGGCTCAATGCAAACCCTTCTGTGGACCACCAATGGAAACTTACCATTAATTATATAATTTCTCCTGAGCCATTTTGCTAGTGCCCCAGTTCAGAAGAACAGTTTAATATTAATCAAAAAGATCAAACAGATGAAGCACTTTAACTTTCTCACGTTATTTTACCAAACTTCAATTTAAATAAAGTAATATTAATTTATGTTCAACACAAAAGGTTTTAACAGTGTCTTTATTCATGAAAGGGCTGGGGAACCTTTTTTGGAGACACTGACCCACAAAAAAATCAGGGGCCCACAAGAGTGAAAAGCAAAAAAAAAAAAAACCCCAAAACCAAAAACCAAAAAACCTTCCAAAAACCCCCAACCCTCACTTATGTGGCCTCCAGCTGAGACACTTCTTTCCCCTGGCTTTCCAGCCCCATGCAGGGATATGGAATGAGAGGATGGAGGTTCAAGGCTTCCAATATGCCAGATTAACTCTTCTGGGGTTCTGGAGTTAGTGGATTTTGTGGACCCCCCTAGGCTCTGGGATGGGGCTGAGAATGAGGGGTTTAATGTGTGAGATAGGGCTGCCAGTGAGTGAGATAGGAATGGGGGTGCAGGATCTGGGTGGGAGATGGGATGCGGGAGGTGGTGAAGATGGAAGGTCTGGGTGGAAGAAAGGGTGCAGGAGCAGGCTTGGAGTAAGGTGACAGTCCAGGGGGGAAAGTGCAGGAGCAAGGGAGGATGCATGAGCAGGCTGGGGTGGGATGTCTGGCTGCAGGGGAGTGTGCAGGACCTGTCTGGGGGTACAGGATCTTGGCTGGAGTGTATGTGTCTGTGAGGGGGTAGGGAATAAGAGTGCATGATCTGGGCATGAGGGAAAAGGGGGAAACTTACTTGCCTTTGTACCCTCCTCTACTCCCAGCACCACGGAGCAGCAGCGCATAGATCCACTTCTGGCTCCACTTCTTCCCCATGAGACAGATCTGACAGTGAAGCTCAGGGTTTTCTTCCTTCCCCCACAGTTCCCCAAAAGAAAGTCAGTGCTGAAATGCTAAATTCACAGGGGGAGACCATGAGGCTGGATCACCAGTGTGGGCTCCCGTTGTGAGAGAAGGGAAGAGAGGTTGAGCTCGAGCTGTGGCCCTTCTGCAAGATAGACATGGACCACTAGTAGTCCGTGGACTCCAGTTTAAGAACCACTGGTCTAGTGTACATAAAAACCTACAGCTCTTTGACTGCCCCCTCTCCCAGTTGCTCAAGAGCTCTAATAGCAGAGAATACCTGTAGGTCTTGGCTTAGCCAAGGATAGAAGCGTAAGAGTGAAAGAACAGGATGGGGAATATTGTACAGATCACCTTCATATAGATGAGCACTCCACTACCCGCACGAAGGAGGCCTGAGAGTGTAGAATCGGGGTGGGCAGTAATTTTTGGTGGGGGACTACTCCAATGTTTTGGTAAGTGATCAAGGACGGCACTATTTTGTGGAGGGGGTGCAGGGTCTAGATTGGAGGTTGGGTGCAGAAGGGCACCTGGGGTAAGGGATTGGGATTCAGAAGATGGTGTGGGGTCTGAGATGGTGTTTGGGGTTGTGACCTGGGTCATGGGATTGGAGTATAGGCTCAGGGATGGTGTTTGGCTGCAGGGGAGGATTCTGGCCTGGGGGAAGGTTACAGGGGCTGGGAGGGAGTTGTCACCTGGGGCAGAGAGTGCAGAGGATTTGGATGGTGTTCTGGGGGAAGAAGTTGGGGTGCAGGAGGGATTGGAGTGCCAGAGGCTGGCTGGGAGGAGTTTACCGAAGTGTCTCCTGGCCATCAGGCTGCAGCACCCCCAAGGCAGGCTGGGCTCCTTGCCTGCTGCAGCCCCAGCCCACTTGAAAATACAGGCTACTCCTTCCATGTGGCTTTCAACTCTAGGTGGAGAAAGAAGCTTGCACTCACCCAGTCTCACAAGCCAATCTCTTGGCTCAGATTGGCTGGCTGTTTCCAGCCAATAGGAGCTGAGAGAGATTGGCTGAGCTCAGTTTTTATTGGCCAGTTGTTTCTGGGCTGAGGGTGGGGAGATTGCAGGAAGCCTCCCCCTCCCTACAGAGCAGAAAGCCCCTGAGACTGTGGTTTAAATCACAGTAAATGTGTGTTCCTGTAGGTCCCAGCAGGGTGGTCTGTGGGCCGGATCCAGCCCCCGGGCTGTATTTTTGCCCAGCCCTGGTGTAGAATCTCACATGCTAACTCTTACTCAGAAATATCTGTTTGAAGAATTGTGTCTAGTGAAAGTAAAATAAACTTGTTAATTTTACATAAATAAATAATAGGTAAATAAATAGGAAAAACTATTTTACTAGGAGGTGGTGAAGCACTGGAATGGGATACTTAGGGAGGTGGTAGAATCTCCATACCTAGAAGTTTTTAATTCCTGGCTTGATAAAGCCCTGGCTGGGATGATTTAGTTAGGGTTGGTCCTGCTTTGGGAAGGGGGTTGGACTCAGTGACCTCCTGAGGTCTCGTTCACCCTATGATTCTATGATTCTATGAAATATGAAGATAAATATGTAATTCATATTCCCTCCCGCTAGCCCTAGCCCCCTCATAACCTTAATCCACCCTGAGTGTGCTGCTTCTATCACTTCAGCTTTTGGTTGGTGTATGTAAATACAAGTGCATCGTCAGTTTGAAATAATGGCTTATTGGTTGATTGTTTAATGCCTTCTTAGGCTAGAAATGATTTTCCACCCTACTAATTTGGTTCTGTCCTGTTAGAAAACATTCTCTCGCTGCCATGTTTGGCATACAACTGACATTAGCATGGCTATGTTCTATTGAACAACAGCCACATTTTCAAGCTGTCAACTGCTGCAGCTTGCCAAAATGCTTTTTGTCTACCCTACTTTCATCCCATTGGTAATGTCAGCACAGCTCTAGGAAGTGTTTGTTAATTAACTGCAGCTTTGAGATCAGCAGATTTATTAAAATATAGGCTATATTTTCTTTTGATAAAAAATAAATAATTGTTGGTGGAGGCATAGATAAAAATGATTGAAAGCAGTAAGTTAGTGGAAAGCTTCTCCTTCAGATCAAATTGGAGAAGGAATTCTATTTAATCTAATGACCTTAGGATAGGATGTGATTTGAATCTATTGTAACAATAGAATCATAGAATCATAGAACACTAGAACGGGAAGGGACCTCAAGTGATCATCAAGTCCAGACCTTTGCCCTCATGGCAGGATCAAGTACAGTCTATATCATCCCTGATAGGTGTCTGTCTAGCCTGCTGTTAAATATCTCCAGAGATGGAGATTCTATAACCTCCCTAGACAATTTATTCCAGTGTTTAACCACCCTGATAATTAGGAAGTTTTTCCTAATGTCCAACCTAAATCTCCCTTGCTGCAGTTTAAGCTCATTGCTTCTTGTCCTATCCTCAAAGGCTAAGGAGAACAATTTTTCTCACTCCTCCTTGGGACACCCTTTTAGATACGTGAAAACCACTGTCATGTCCTTCCTCAGCCTTCCCTCATAGCTCATGTATTCTAGACCTTTCATCATTTTTGTTGCTTTTCTGTGGACCTTCTCCAATTTCTTCACAACTTTCTTGAAACATGGTACCCAGAACTGGACACAATACTCCAACTGAATTCTAATCAGTGCAGCTTACAGCGGAAGAATGACTGTTCATATCTTGCTCTCAGCACTCCTGTTAATGCATCCCAGAATCATGTTTGCTTTTTTTGCAACAGTGTCACACTGTTGACTCATATTTAGCTTGTGGTCCACTATGACCCCTACATCCCCTTTCTGTTGTACTCCTTCCTAAACAGTCACTTCCCATTCTGTATGTGTGAAAACAGATTGTTCCTTCCTAAGTGGAATAATTTGCATTTGTCCTTGTTAAAGTTCATTCTATTTAACTAAGACCATTTCTCCAGTTTGTCCAGATCATGTTGAATTATGACCTTATCTTCCAAAGCACTTGCAATCCCTCCCAGCTTGGTATCATCTGCAAACTTAATAAGCATACTCTCTGTGCCATCTTCTAAATAGTTGATGAAGATATTGACCAGAACTGGTTCCAAAACAAACCCTGTAGAACCCCACTTTTTATGCCCTTCCAGCATGACTGTTAACTGTTAGTAACTACTCTCTGTGAATGGTTATCCAGCCCGTTCTGCACTTATCATATAGTAGTCCAATCTAAGTTGTATTTAACTAGTTTATTGATAAAAAGGTCATGTGAGACTGTATCAAATACCTTACTAAAGTCTAGGTATACGTTATCCACCACTTCTTCCTTATCCACAAGGCTTGATGTCCTATCAAAGAAATCTATCAGATTGGTTGACATGATTTGTTCTTTACAAATCCATGCTGCCTGTTACCTATCACCTTATTATCTTCCAGTTGTAATCTTGGTATAAACTCTGAGGCTATGTCTACACTTCAGGATTTTTGTGCAAGAACTTTTTGCGCAAAAATTTGTGCGCAAAAGTTATCACACCAGAGCACGTCCACACTGCCATGTGCTTTTGTGCAAGAGATGTGCTTTTGCGCAAGAGGGTCCATGGCAGTGTGGATGCTCTCTTGCACAAAAAATCTCTGATGGCCTTTTTCATCATAGGGGATTCTTGCACAGGAAACCCCTGTTCCTGTCCACACTAGCCTCTTTGCACAAGAGCTCTTGTACAAAAAAGCTTATTCCTTGTGGGGAGAGGAATAACTCTTGTGCAAAAAGCCCTCTCTTCTGACAATCTACTGTAAACTTTCTTGCCCAAGAACGGGCTTGTAGTGTGGATGATACGCAAAAGTTTTTGCACAAGAACCCTGAAGTATAGACATAGCCTGAATGTAAGCTCTGATTCAGCAAATGCATTTAAATGAAGCATGGGAATAATGATTCCATCCTAATCCAGCAAAACATTGAAGTGAATGCTGAATCAGAGTTGTAATCAATACTAGGAAGGGGATCAAAAGTCATTGCAGTCTTGCTCAGCAGCTTCTGTAAGATACACAGTGACCTTTGTCTGATTCCTAGTAGAGAGTTGTCACCATCAGAACTTGTACTAATTTGTATTTTTGTTTGCAGTCTCAGTAGATACCAGAGTACAGAGTGAAACATTTTCTTATCCACTGCAAGAGGGATGCTTCAGGGCTGAGGCATGTGATGTAGGGAAACTTACTAGGCTGAGCACTTCTGTAGATCAGTAGAAACTTCAGGCTTCCTTGATATAAATTTGTGACCTTTATTAAGCATAATATGAATGTATGGGGTTAATAGTAATGAATTAGCTGTCCACCTTCAATATCTGTAATGCATGTCCTCAGCTACTTTGTGGAGCTTGCTGACTACACTGGATGGAAAATTGTTTTCTGTCCCCATGAGAATTTTGAATTTTTTTTCTGTCCCAAATTGGAATGAAGAATTTTTTCAAGTGATTCTTACCCTCAAACGGTTTGGGTTTTGACAGATACAAATTTTGGAGCAGAAAGAAACAAAAGTTTCTGACCAGCTTCACTAGCAAGAACCTCCAATCCTGTTCACTATTATAACTATATGCATAAATTTATAAGGGTATGTCTACACTACCACCCTAGTTTGAACTAGGGTGGTAATGTAGGCAACCGGAGTTGCAAATGAAGCCCGGGATTTGAATTTCCCGGGCTTCATTTGCATCTCGCCGGGCGCCGCCATTTTTAAATGTCCGCTAGTGCGGACTCCGTGCCGCGCGGCTACTCGCGGCACGGACTAGGTAGTTCGGACTAGGCTTCCTAGTTTCACGAGGAGTAACGGTAGTTCGGACAAGGAAGCCTAGTCCAAACTAACTAGTCGTGCCGCATATAGCCGCGTGGCACGGAATCCGCACTAGCGGACATTTAAAAATGGTGGCGCCCGGCGAGATGCAAATGAAGCCCGGGAAATTCAAATCCCGGGCTTCATTTGCAACTCCGGTTGCCTACATTACCACCCTAGTTCGAACTAGGGTGGCAGTGTAGACATCCCGTAACCTATTTTGTTTGTTATAACTCTTGTTGTTATAACTCTCATTCTTCCATGTATTTTAAGTTGTGTTATAAGAGTGCTATTAGTGTTCTTTTGACATGTTATCATACACTAAACTAACAAATTTTGATTTGTAATTAAGAACTATTTCTTTGTGGATTGTGGAATACAAAATTTCTCCAATCCAAAGCTAGAGTGTGGAGAGACCTGTGCATTACTGTAGGCATGTGTTAGATACAATGGTAAAGTCTCCCTGCTGTGCAGTTTTTAATATGCTGATATAGCAGTCATGTTTTAATGAATATTCTAGTAATCCATTCAAACTAATCTTTTGAACAATGAACAATCTGATAATTAACTGAACTTGATATATGATAATTAACTAGTTGATATAACAAATAGCCAATGTACAGTTTGTTTAAACAAATATATTAATGGTATTACACAACATTTTTCAAACATGTTATAAAAACTTAAGCCTTTGTTCCAAAGGGATCTTTTATTTTAGGATTCATGTTATTAAAAAAAAGACTTGCTATGTGCATAGAATGGTAGTAAACTTAGCTCTTGGAACAAGCATTAACAGTAAGGAATGGTGGGCTCTGTTGTTGACTTGCTGTTTGACCTTGGGAAATAGTTTAGGGTATGTCTACACTACCCCGCTAGTTCGAACTAGGAGGGTAATGTAGGCATACCGCACTTGCAAATGAAGCCCGGGATTTGAATTTCCCGGGCTTCATTTGCATAAGCGGGGCGCCGCCATTTTTAAAACCCCGCTCGTTCGAACCCCGTGCAGCACGGCTACACGGGGCACGAACTAGGTAGTTCGAACTAGGCTTCCTAGTTCGAACTACCGTTACTCCTCATTCCATGAAGCCTAGTTCGAACTACCTAGTTCGTGCCCCGTGTAGCCGCGCTGCATGGGGTTCGAACGAGCGGGGTTTTAAAAATGGCGGCGCCCCGCTTATGCAAATGAAGCCCGGGAAATTCAAATCCCGGGCTTCATTTGCAAGTGCGGTATGCCTACATTACCCCGCTAGTTCGAACTAGCGGGGTAGTGTAGACATACCCTTAGATATTTACAAAGTGTCTAATAACAGAGAACTTTTCTATTCCACAGAAGCCCTATAAGTATTAATGTTTACAAACAGCTTTAAAATCTTTGCCTGACAGGCTCCATATTATCCACTAAGAAGCCCCTAATATGTGCCTCATATTTATCACAAATTTCTTTAATTTTAGGAGTAAATCATGTATCTGAAGCCTGAGATTAACACAGTAACTATTGACAAATGTTTGTGTTTTAATTGCAGTCGTATATAAGTAGAAAGAACTGCTGGAACTATTCAGGCCACTGGTTATAAGTAATATTCACTGAAAATTTAACACCCTCGTTACATGAGTCATTGATCATAAAAAACCTTATTTATGTAAATCCAGCACAGTTTAGACATGTGTAAGCTAGTCAAGGTTCAAGTACTCCTTTAGCCCCTGAGCCAATGGATCTTGGGACTATTTCATGGATTAAGTGGTGGATGGAAAGGGACAATACAAGGGTGGCTGAAGTAGCAGTGGAAGGGAAAGATATAGTGAGCTTGTTTTTTTCTTCTTGGCCAAGATTCCTGTTGAACCCTGATGACTCTGGGTTTTGGAGATGTCAGCTGCTTGGTGCAACCCAGTTGGTACTCTCTTATGGCCTGTTCGTGGGTCATGTCCCACTATCTGAAAACTGAATATCCAGTCCATCTATCCTTTTGGTGAACAGAGCCATAGAGTTGGGAAAATATTAAGGCTTATTTGCTTTCATCCACTGCAGATAGAGACTCTGGGGTGGGATTTTCAGAAGTTGGCAGTTCTGCTCTTATTGAAGTCAAGTCCCATTCACTTCATTAGGGATAGTATTAGGCTAGGCAATTCCATCTTTAAAAAAGACCCGGGACGCTGAGGCCAGGGGGTGCCACAAAGGCCTCTGTCTTTGGCTCCTTTTTCCTGCTGACAGGCTTTTCTCTGCCCCACCCATTCAGCCCCCTCTCATGCTGCCCCTTCTCCATGTTGGCTGCCAGACTTCTCCCTACCCGTCCCCTCTGGCCAGCTTAGGGTTCCAGTTCCACCTAGCCCCTCCCTGCTGGGGAGCCCAGAGCTGTGACAGTGTCTCTCTCTGCCAGGAGCAAAAGTTTGCAGCATGTGAACGAACCTGTGGGGGCTGGCAAGGCTGGGGAGAGGGGAGCCAAGCTCAGGGAGTAGAGTCAGGCACAGGACTTCAGGGAACAGTGTGGTGTGGGGACCAGTCTGGGGATGGCTGTAACAGGAGTGAAGCTGGGAAGGAAGGGGACATTGCTTGGGTCAGTGAGCTAGAAGTGAATGTGGTAGGGCCACCTGGGGAGCAGTCTGGTGCCCCTGGGGAACAGCAGCTGTTTTGACCTGCTCTATGAACTTCACCTGCCCCTCTCCCTTCTTCTGCCCTCATGCCTTGCCCCTGCCCTGCCTTGCCCTGCAAACTGCCTGCCATCTCTCTAATCTCCTTTTTCTCTGCCCTGCCCATTTCTGCTTTGAAATGTAACCCAGAAGCCAAGGATCACCTTTCCTCCCTTCCACCACAGGAATCAGAAACAGAGGTGGGCTAGCAGAAGGAAGACACACACAGCCTGACTATGGAGGAGGGGAAGTTAAAAGAAAATATAAGGTCACTGCTCCTGCCAGTGATTAACAATATGCCTGTGCCAACAAGAAATTGACACTAAAATAAAAGGGGGGTTGTGTACCTGGAGCAGAAAACAGCAACCAGGACTGTGGAATGCAAGGGAGGGAGCAACTTGTTATCAATCAAGGCAGGAAGATGGACTTGCTTTTGAAAACTTTTGTTTAGGGAAAACAGATATTTTTTTTTCTTGATGTAGGCTCCCTTTTACTGTAGGAGCCTCTGTGTTGGGATGAATGGTGGTAGTGTGAATTCCAGATAGGTATGTTTCCTTTATTTCAGTGTATTTTGTTAATTGATTTTATTCACTTTTCATAGAATTATAGATCATAGAACACTAGAACTGGAAGGGACCTATAGAGGTCATTAAGTCCGGTCCCCTGCCCTTACAGCAGGACCCAGTACTGTCTAGACCATCCCTGATAGATGTCTATCTAACCTGCTTTTAAATATCTCCAGAGATGGGGATTCCACAACCTCCCTAGGCAAATTATTCCAGTGTTTAACCTACCTGACAGTTAGGAACTTTTTCCTAATGTCCAACCTAAACCTCCCTTGCTGCAGTTCAAACCCATTGCTTCTTGCCCTATCCTCAGAGGCTGAGGAGAACAATTTTTCTCCCTCCTCCTTGTGACACCCTTTTAGATACATGAAAACCACTATCATGTCCCACCTCGGTCTTCTCCTTTCCAAACTAAACAAGCCCAATTCTTTCAGTCTTCCTTCATAGGTCATATTCTCTAGACCTTTAACCATTCTTGTTGCTCTTCTCTGGACCTTGTTTTAATCTGTTAAACCCTGTTTCTTTAAGTAAAGGTGTGTTAATTCCAATTTAATCAATTAGATGTATATTATTTAAAATTGTTGTTTCAGAGTTGAATACAGATTATTACTGGAATGATTTTATTCCTGGAGGCTCCCAAGGCTGAGAGGGAAATGAAAAGGCCATTGGGAGGTGATGGCCCAGAGCCATGGCAGGCAAGGGCCTGGATGAGGGCTGGACTCAATCATTAGCATTAGGTCTTTCTTTTTTATCATTCAAATGGATTTTGGGTTATGGCTGGTATCTCAGCCAACATGTAAAATGCTTCTCTGTGGCCTTTTGCCCTGCACCCAGACGTATCTCACTTCCAAATCCCTGTCCTAAGAGAGGAGTGTTTGTTTGGATGCAGCATGATTTCCCAACTTCATGCAGCCAGTGGCCTACGCTTGCCACTCCCATGGTGGAGCCTCCACTTTTAGGGTATGTCTACACTACAAAGTTAGTTCGAACTAACGGATGTTAGTTCGAACTAACTTTCATAGGCGCTACACTAGTGCTCTGTTAGTTCGAACTTAGTTCGAACTAATTGAGCGCTTAGTTCAAACTAGGTAAACCTCATTTTACGAGGATTAAGCCTAGTTCGAACTTACTAGTTCGAATTAAGGGCTGTGTAGACCCTTAATTCGAACTAGTAGGAGGCTAGCCCTTCCCAGGTTCCCCCTGGTGGCCTCTCTGGGCACAACCAGGAAAACTCTTCTCTCCCCCAGCCCCGGGCCCTTAAAGGGGTAGACTCTAGCCAGACGGCACTGGAGTCAGACAGCCCTGCCAGCAGTCTCTGCCCCTGAGCCAGTGGCCCCACCATGAGCCAGGTAGCCAGTGGCAGTGAGCCGTCCCCTGCCCAGTCCCCGAGCACCCAGGGGCCAGCCAGGGGCCGTAGACGGCGCGCGGCCTCCTCGTCTAGTGCGGAGGTCATGGACCTCATTGAGATTTGGGGGCAGGCCCCCAATCTCCAAGATCTCCGCACCAGGAGGAGGAACACGGCCGTCTACGGCCGCATAGCAGCCGCCCTGGCCCGCAAGGGACACAGGCGCACGCAAGAGCAGGTGCGAATTAAGTTGAAGCAGCTGCGGCAGGGGTACGCCAGGGCCACAAGGGGCGGCGCCGCTGCAGGGGATGACACCTGCCCCTACTTCGCTGCCCTCCACCAACTCTTGGGGGGCAGGGCGGTCCGTGCCAGCCCGGGGGACAGCGAGCCGGGACCAGAGGGCCCCGACCTGGGCGCACCGGAGGGGCCACTGCCAGCTGTTCCAGCAGGGTCGTCCAGGGAGACCGTACCGGGTAAGTAGTTTGAATTAAGTAGTTCGGGGGGGGGGGGGGGAGGTGGGAGGGAGACCAGAGACCGCGCGCATGGGCCATGCCTTCCATGGATCACGCAGACACCTGTGCACGTGTGAGCCCGTGCCATGCCACCCTTGGGCAGGTGGCTCCAGCTGCGTGACACCCAGGGGCCATTGCCCAATAGGCACATGCTTGTGCAAAGAGACGTGACATGTTCCCGACCCCGGGGCAGGACCCAGCAGGATGCTTTCCCTTCACATGTCCCCTCTACATGGAGGCAGGGGACATCTCCCTCTCCCCCCTGCCGCCCTGGCCACACTATACATGGCACAGGGACATGGGTGCGGTCTTGGGGCAGCTCCCAGTCCCGGGGAGAGCCAGACATCCTGACCATGGCCTCTGCACAAGCACAGCGGCTGTGACGGTGCAGGACATGGTCACCCTCACGTTGCGGAGTGGGGGAGGGGGCTGGGCATCATCCTCTACATCCCCAGGGAGAACTGACCATCTCTCTTCTTTCTCTACAGCTGCACCAGCTGCTCGTGCAGGGCACACCACCCCGCCCAGGACATGCTCCCGCACCCACGGCCTGCTCCGGACTGCCAGCGCGGAGCAGGAGTACCGGGACCAGCACCTGGGGGCCCTGCGAGCCATGCACACACTACAGGCCTGGATGCGGGAAGACCTGCAGGTCCGCCACGAGCTGCTGGCTGAGGTCCGAGGGCTGAGCACCAACCTGCAACTCCTGCTGCAGAGCATGGTGCCCCGTGCTGGTCCTGCGCCTGCTGCCCCCCCAACTGCTGTCCCTCCTCCCACTCCTGCCCCCCCTCCCACCTCTTCCTCCTCAACCCCCACAACCTCTTCCTCAATGTCCACACCCCCCACCTCAACCTCCGCACCCTCCACCCCATCCCCCCGGGGACGCCGAAGCCCCCGCCCTCGCCATGCTGGGAGGTGGTTGGCCTGGCGAGACCCCCACCCCTGATCCTTCAGTTTCCCCACCCCCTCCTTTCCCTTGCTTCCCCCTTTCAGCTCCCTCCTCCCAGTTTTCCCCCTCCCCTCTCCCACCCTCTCTCTTCCCCTCTCCCACCTCCTTTTCCCAGTTTCCCTGGGTATGTCTACACTACCCCGCTAGTTCGAACTAGGAGGGTAATGTAGGCATACAACACTTGCAAATTCCGAACTACTGGTACACCTCATGAAATGAGGAGTAACGGTAGTTCAAACTAGGAAGCCTAGTTCGAACTACCTAGTTCGTGCCCCGTGTAGACGCGCTGCACGGGGTTCGAACGAGCGGGGTTTTAAAAATGGCGGCTCCCCGCTTATGCAAATGAAGCCCGGGAAATTCAAATCCCGAGCTTCATTTGCAAGTGCGGTATGCCTACATTACCCTCCTAGTTCGAACTAGCAGGGTAGTGTAGACATACCCCCTGAGTTTTGTTAAATAAAGAGAGTTTCTAGTTTTGTCCACATGTTATCTTTATTTTGTACATCAAGAAGAGGGGCTAGGGAAGGGTAAGTGGAAGGAGGTGAGGGAGGAATGGGGCACGAGCCCCCAAAGGGGAGGACTGGGCTGGCTCTGCGGGCTTCTGGGGGTGGAAGCTCTCCTGCAGCCCCCCCAATTGCCCCCTCTCCCCAGATGGCAGCCTGTGGCAAGTGCAGCCGGGCTGATAGCCGAGTGGTGTGATGTGCCCAGTGTGGGTAGTCTGGGCACTCCAAGCCAGGACTGCTTTGCAAGCGGGGCACCCCTGAGAACTGTGTGTCCGGGGTGGGGGTCGGGTCCCTTTAAGCGCAGCCCTGGGCTAGCCTGAGGCAGCATCTCCACGCTCTAAGTCCTCCTCTGATGCCCTGCCGGCACTGCTTCCGGTCATCCTTAAGCCCGGTTCAGGGTCCACTTAATGTGGACATGTTAGTTCGAATTAGCAAAACGCTAATTCGAACTAGTTTTTTAGTCTGGATACGTTAGTTCGAATTAGCTTAGTTCGAATTAACTAATTCGAACTAAGTTAGTTCGAATTAACATTGTAGTGTAGACATACCCTTACTTATTGACAAAAATCAGTCAGAATTTTAAAATACTGTGCACAGAATTTTACATTGTTTGTGCTAAATGAATATGATGCACAGGGCATTTTGTGGTTACTGGACAGTGTGGAGGGTCTGTGGTTGGGAGGGCACTGGGTATAGGGAATTGTGGTGATCTCTCAGTGAGGGGCCATTGGGAAAGAGTCGTTGTTGGGTGATACTGGGGATGGAGGCAGTGTGGTAGGCACACTGGCAACGCAGGGCTGGGGGTGAAGGTGGGAGGTAAGTGCAGAGGTTGGGGTGAAGGTGATAAAATGTTGGGGTTAGGGACACAGTGTAGGTGTTAGGATGCAGGAGAGGCAGGATTTAATGGCAAGGGGTCACAGGATAGGGATCAACGGGTGGGGGAGACCATGGCAGCCAAGAGAAATGGGGGGGCACCATGTCCAGGGTAGGGGGGGAGAGGCGCCAACATGCAAGTTCACTCAAACTGCCATTTCCCGTAAGAATTGGTCTCTCTTTCCTCCTGAAGTATTTTTTACATTTTTTACCTATTCCCCCACTACAGCCCTACCTAGGAGTGTTTACAGGTTCAATAAGTTGCTTTATCTAGGGTTCCATGTGGAGAATTAAACTTGTATAAAACTACTTCTGACTCCAATTGGAATAACAAGTGCATATTTTTAAATCCCCATATTTTAACATGGTATACTTCATTGAAATTCTGAGGGAACTCACCTAGATATTGAAACATCTTGGAACTTTCAACTCCTAATAATTAAGGTTGAAGCTGGTATTCCCTTATGTGTATCCTGAATGGGTAAAATTAGTCTAACATAAAAGACATATAAACTGAAAAATCAAAAAATAGTCTGGTAACACTTTATAGACTAACAAAAGATACTAACTTGACTACTCCCTAAAGTGATAAAACATGTAACTTTTGAGATCATAAATATTTAAGGATTGTCGTTCCAGTAGGATAAGACGTACATGTCAACTCCTAATACTCTAGCAGGAGTTTGTACAGTTGCTATTAATAAATTGTATAAGAGAAGTATGTTTTGCCTGCCTTCCTTTTGAAGGGATAGAAATTATTTAGAAATAAAAGAGAAAGCTGAAGAAAAGCTTTTTAATTAACACTGTTGGTTGTTATGTTGTTTCATGGGGTGTGAACTACCCACTTGATTATTTCTTTCTTTATTGCTCTAGTCACAAGGGGAAACCTCTACACAGTGTTCTTCATTGTCTTGTTAGTTGATTAGATTAAGACAAGTTTTAGTAGAGCAAATGGTATTAATTAAAGGGAATTCTGTTGAAATTGGGAAAATGGCTCTAGAAGTAGGGATTGGTGTACCAGAACAGATCAATGATCGAACTAGTTAAATATTTTATTTTATGCTGTGACCAGAACTGCATGCAGTCAGGACCCAAACTCTACAGGAAGTACTTCATTGCCCAATACTATACAATAGGAAGGCACTCTTCACTCCAACTTTAGAACCCCATGTTCTATAGCAGTGTTTCTCAAAAAGGGCCACTAGTGGACCCTTGCTGCTTTGTTTACCTAAAGAGTCCATAGCCACAAAGTCTCATAGCTCCTATCGGTTCCAGTTCACAGTTTCCAGTCAAGGGGAGCTTCAGGAAGTGGTGGCACAGGCCACGCCACCTCTCTCAGCTCCCCTCGACTGGAAATGGCGAACCAAAGCCAATGGGAGCTGCATTGCTCCGTGGCTATGGACCTCACTTTGAGAAACTGTTCTGAAGCATTTCACACTTTTATTTATTCAAATGTAACTATAACATGTTACCAGATTTGCCCAGTACTCTGGGGTATGCTCATTTATTAGGGTTACTCTTATGGGCCTGGGAGGAGGTTAACAATTCTATCAGTGTGCTGCTTGTGCTTACTTGTGCTCTCATATGGAGCTGAATTCTCCCTGCTGCCAATTCCCCCTCCCACTGGAGCATTCCTTCAGGAATTAGGTTCCTCAGGATGGGGTTCTTTCCACCTTAGCAACACACACAGACACTCACACCCACTGGCAGAGCATGCCTGAGAATACTGGGTAACCAGCACTCACAAGCTGACCCCTCATACGTCCCTGGACTCAGCAGACTGGGTTTGACAGTAATGCCACACTGCACCCTCATGAGCCTTTGGACTCAGTGGGTTGGATTAAACAGCACTTTAAGATGCCATCCTCTTACACCCCCAGGTTCAGCACCCCCTATCCCCACTTTCACACCACAGTCATTCATTGGTAAAACACATGATGAGCAAACCCCACCGGATTTTGGGCACTA
The DNA here is from genome assembly GCF_052426305.1 of Pelodiscus sinensis. Taxonomy (NCBI): domain Eukaryota; kingdom Metazoa; phylum Chordata; order Testudines; family Trionychidae; genus Pelodiscus; species Pelodiscus sinensis. The sequence continues at coordinate 28,305,256 of NC_143067.1, read as the reverse complement.
CAGGGATCTTTAACTTGGATACAAGAAGTGTTGTTGCAGAGCAAATGGGGAAGCCAAAACAATACCCCTTGAGGAAGAGTGAGTGAAAGAAAAAGAAAGAGAGAAGCAACCACCTTAACAATGAAAGTTATTTGTTTCTGGGTAGTGAATATATATATTTATAGGGAGCCAAACACACAAAACAGTTACAATATTAAATCTAACAATTACAATATTAAATCTAAATTGAAACTGATTACAAATGTTAGGACTAGCTAAACATCACCGTTTACATAGGGCAGAGTCAGAAGGCTATGTTTGAGGGCGGGGGAGAGGAGGAGGAGAGAGACCTCACCACTCCGTGAAGCTTGCACTGACCGGGGTTCCCCGATGGGAGCTGGGGGTCCAGAGGGCAGGAGACAAGCAGAGCAGAGCCTCCAGCATGATCAGACAAGAGATGAAGAAGTCTCAATGGAACTGATGCAGTTTAAATCCAGGTATCAGAACAGTTTTTCTTGGGCAAGGTAGGAGTTTTTATAGGCATAGGACAATAGTTTGACAAGAATACTGGATTTGTTTATGGGTAAACAGAGGTGAGACAATAGAGACTGATCACACCTGGTTATGGGTGATGTTCTCTGAAGGAGCTCACAATGCAACTAGGCAGTTTCAGTATTTTGGATGTCAACAGGATCCATTACTAGAACTGGTCTGATAATGACTAAGTTGGGTGTGAGCAGGCCTGGGTTCATTAGCATCTGAAGCAGAGATTTCCCATCAGGCAGTGCTTCTCTGCTTTCAGTATCCCATAGTTCAGTGCAGTTCCTGCTTTGGAAAAGCTGGTCTCCATTCTGTATGCTAATGGAGATGTGTCTGTTCTATCTTCAATGCAGATGAGGCTGGGGTGTTTCCTTAATTCTCCCATCCTTGTCTGGAGAAATTTAGGTGTGTCTTCCCCAGCCTTTTCATTGCTTTGTCTTTGATTCTTGCAGAGGCCTGGGGGAGGGGGATGGTTTTCTATGAGTGTCCCTCCCTGGCTCCCCAAGAGCACAGGGCTGGTAGGTAACAAACCAAGTATCAGAAGCTTATATTATAGATACTAGTGTGATGCGCCCCCTTCCCTATGCTTTATGAAATGGATCTATGGACATGAATGCACATAACTTGAAAATGCTTTGGACAAATAACTTCATATAATCTATTAATCTTCATGTCATAATCCACTGGGTCTGTTTACTTTATTTTGGTGTATGAATCATTCTTGTGTGTGAAATTAGACATATGGAGTGTGGAGTTCTTTATTTTTTTTAAATTTATGAATGAAAACCAGCATGGGTATTACCCTCAATGTTGTCATGACCAACTGTTAAACAATATCTTTTGTCCTTTAAATGTTAGCAGTGGCTGGTCTGGGAAACTCGCACGTCTACCCCACTGGCCAGGTGACTGCCCATGCAAAGGGAGAATATTTAAAAACAATAGGAAGGTAGGAGTCTTTCTCTTTTGCCTGGCTGGTGTGGCACATCCAAGGGAGGGAATTAGAGACCCCAGGGAAATGGAGACCGTTCTGGTTTCGAAGGCTTGGCAGGGGAAAAAAACAGTTTTAGGGTGAATTTGTAGTAAGTTTGTGCTGAGGTTTTAGTTTAGAATTAGTGAAGCATTTTCTGTTATTTTGAGTTTGTAATCATAGAATCATAGAGCTGGAAGAGACCTCAGGAGGTCATCAAGTCCAGCCCCCTACCAAAGTCAGGACCAATTCCATCTAAATCAACCCAGCCAGGGCTTTGTGAAGCCGAGACTTCAAAACCTCTCAGGATGGAAATTCCACCACCTCCCTAGGTTACCCATTCTAGTGCTTCGCCACCCTCTGAGTGAAATTGTTTTTACTAATATCCAACCCACAACTCTCCCATTGAGACCATTGCTCCGGGTTCTGCCATCCATCACTACTGTGAACAGCCTTTCTCCATCCTCTTTATAACCTCCCTTCAGGAAGTTGAAGGCTGCTATCAAATCCCCCCTCATTCTTCTCTTTTGCAGACTAAACAAACCCAAATCCCTCAGGGTACGTCTACACTACAACGTTAATTCGAAATAACTTAGTTCAAATAAGTTAATTCGAACTAAGCTAATTCGAACTAACGCATCTAGAACTAAAAACTAGTTCGAATTAGTGTTTTGCTAATTCGAACTAGCAAGTCCACATTGAGTGGACTCTGAACAGGGCTTAAGGATGGCCAGAAGCAGTGCCGGCAGGGCATCAGAGGAGGACTTAGAGCGTGGAGATGCTGTCTCAGGCTAGCCGAGGGCTGCGCTTAAAGGGTCCCGACCCCCACCCCGGACAGACAGTTCTAAGGGGTGCCCCGCTTGCAAAGCAGTCCTGGCTTGGATTGCCCAGAGTACCCACACTGGGCACATCCCAGCACTCGGCCATCAGCCCGGCTGCACTTGCCGCAGGCTGCCATCTGGGGAGAAGGGGCAATCGGGGGGCTGCAGGAGAGCTTCCACCCCCAGAAGCACGCAGAGCCAGCCCAGTCCTCCCCATCGGGGGCTCGTACCCCATTCCTCCCTCACCTCCTTCCACTTACCCTTCCCTAGCCCCCCTTCTTATTGATGTACAAAATAAAGATAACGTTTCTTCCAACATTGACTCTGTCTTTATTGAACAAAACTGGGGGAGACTGGGAAAGGAGGTGGGAGAGGGGAAGAGAAAGGCTGGGAGAGGGGAGGGCAACTAACATGATCAGGGGTTGGGAACAGGTCCCAGATGAAGAGAGGCTACAGAGACTGGGACTGTTCAGCTTAGAAAAGAGGAGACGGAGGGGGGACAGGATAGAGGTCTCTAAAAGCAGGGGTTGGGTGGAGAGGGCGCATACAGAAAAGTTCTTCCTGAGTTCCCATAAAGAAGGACTAGAGGACACCAAAGGAAAGGAATGGGTAGCAGGCTTGAAACTAGTAAGAGAAAGTTGTTCTTCTTGACAAAGCAAACAGTTAACCTGTGGAACTCCTTGCTGCAGGAGGCTGTGAAGGCTACAACTAGAACAGAGTTTAAAGGGAAGTGAGATCAAGTCATGGAGGTTGGGTCCATGGAGTAGTCTTAGCCAGGGGGTAGGAGTGGTGTCCCTGCCCAAAGTTTGTGGAAGGCTGGAGAGGGATGGCACCAGACAAATGGCTTGGTCACTGTCTTCGGTCCATCCCCTCCAGGGTCCCTAGGGTTGGCCACTGTGGGCAGACAGGCTACTGGGCTAGATGGACCTTTGGTCTGACCCAGGACGGCCATTGTAAGCTCAGGGCTCAGGGGCGGGGGTCTCAGTGGACCCCCTTGATTTTCATGCACACCTGCTCCTAGGTGGCCAGGCTGGCAACTCTCCTGCCCTAGACGGCCACTTTCCTGTGCCTAGTGCGGAGATCGTGGACAAGGTCCACAATGTCCGCACTAGCCCAGGAAGGTGCCCGCCTCTTGCGGTCCAGGTCAAGCTCCCGGGAGCCGCCAGCCTTGTCCCGGGAAGAGGGGGTGGGCTGGGGGACATCGGGTGGGTGGCTCTGTGCCGTGCCAGGTGCAGGGTCTGCTGGCTGGGTGCTGGCAGGCTTGCACCTGGCACGGGCACCGTAGCCAGCCCGTGCCCCTTTAAGGGGTCCGGGGCCGGGAGGTGGGCATAGAGTTTCCCTGGTGTTGGCCAGAGTGGCCACCAGGGAAACCTGGGGAGGGCTAGCCTCCCACTAGTTCAAATTAAGGGGCTACACACCCCTTAATTCGAACTAGTAAGTTCGAACTAGGCTTAATCCTCGTAAAATGAGGTTTTCCTAGTTTGAACTAAGCGCTCCGCTAGTTCGATTCAAATTCGAACTAGCGGAGCGCTAGTGTAGCGGCTATGAATGTTATTTCAAACTAACGTCCGTTAGTTCGAATTAACATTGTAGTGTAGACATACCCTCCGTCTTTCCTCATAGGTCATCTGCTCCAGCCCCCTAATCATTTTGGTCACCCTCTGCTGGACACTCTCCAATGCGTCCACATCCTTTCTATAGTGAGGGGCCCAGAACCGGACACAATATTTCATATGTGGCCTAACCAGAGCCGAATAAAGGGGAATAATCACTTCTCTGGATCTGCTGTTAATGCTCCTCCTTATGTACCCTAATATGCCATTAGCCTTCTTGGCTACAAGGGCACACCGTGGACTCATATCCAGCTTTTCATCCACTGTAATCCCCAGGTACTTTTCTTCAAAACTACTACTTAGCCAGTCAGTCCCCAGCCTATAATAATGCTTGGGATTCTTCCATCCCAAGTACAGGACTCTACACTTGTCCTTGTTGAACCTCATCAGATTTCTTGTGGCCCAATCCTCCAATTTCTTTAAGTCACTCTGGACTCTATTCCTGCCCTCCAGCATATCTATCTCTCCTCCTAGCTTAGTGTGATCTGCAAACTTGCTGAGGGTACAATCCATCCCCTCGTCCAGGTCATTTTAATAAAGATATTGAACAAAACCGGTCCTAGAACAAATAGTTGGGGTACTCCACTAGAAACCAACTGCCAATCTGTCATTGTGCCATTGATCACATTGGGCACAACAATCTAGCCAGCTTTCTATCCATGTTATAGTCCATTTATCCAATCCATATTCCCTTAACTGAGGTAAGGTTGACTGGTCTGTAGTTCGCTGGATCATCCTCCTTCCCTTTTTTAAAGATGGGCACTACATTTGCCTTTATCAATCATCCGGGATCTCTCCCTATTTGCACGAGTTTTCAAAGATAATGGCCAAAGGCTCCACAATGACATTTGCCAACTCCCTCAGTACCCTCAGATGCATTAAATCTGGGCCCTGTATTTGTGTATGTTTAGCTTTTCTTATAGTTCCTAATTTGTTCTTTCCCCACCAAGGGCCTCCTTCCCAGACTGTGTTGCCTAGTGCATTTGTCTGGGAGCTGACCTTTGCTCTTCCAGTTCTCATTTATTACCACTGAAATCCTTCTGCTTGTACTTAATAAAATCACTTTTATTTTCTAACAAGGCCAGTATAAATAATTATTACCTGGGGGAGCAATCAGTGTACATTCCCCCTTTCATTGTTAGAGGGGGCTTATCCAAGTAATTCATTTGAGGTTTTGATCCCATTTGGGGAAGCTGGGCCCCAAACTGCATTTTCCTTGGACCTGAAGAGATTCAGTGTCTGCATTGCTTCTTGGGGGGTTGGGTTGGGTTGGGGGTGGAGAGTACGATTTTCAGCTCTGTACCTTGGCTGGGGGAGACCAGGGATCTGGGCCAGTAGGACAGGGTGGCAAGAAGCCCCAGAAAGCAAAAAAGGAGGGTGGCAGTGGCCTTGTCAGCACCCCGGGATACACCCCCAAGGGTCTCTTGTGACCTCACCTCATCACATCATTTTCACAGAGTAGAATTTTTTGTGGCGTGAATGAAAGACAAACAAAACTGCACAAAAAATATTTCAATGAACCGTGGGGGCAGTCCTGCCCTCATTAATTTCAGTGTTGACATAAGTAGTGCAGATGTGTCTTAGTAGAAGAGTCTCAGAAGCCATACTGATTTTGTTTTCAAATTTAGCTCTGTGAAGTTCTTCCCTTATAATTCCTGATTCTCTTTTGATTTCTTGCTGACTTGTTAACATTAATTATTTGGTTTTCGTGTAAAAGACAATACTAGAAGCTTAACATTGAGCAATTTTGACACCGCGAAAACATCAGAAAAGACACAGAAGATCAATGCAGCTGCTTTTTAGGAAAAAAAAAAGCTTTTTAGCTATCTAAAAACTAAAAGGAATATATACAGAAAATGGAAGGAGGGGTATGTTATCAAGAAAGTATACCTGGAAAGAGTGTAAACATATAGGGACAAAATCAGAAAATCCAAGGCAAAGAATGAATTATACTTGGCAAGGAATGTTGGAGACAACAAGATGGGATTCTTCAAATATGTCAGACAAAAAAGAAAGATCAATGCTGGTGTAAGTCCACTGGTCAGTGGAGAAGATGAGCTGGTAATGAAAGATCATAGGAAGGCAAAACTGTTCAATATCTACTTTGCTTTAGTTTTCTCACAAAAATACTATGTGACCAGAAAACTAACAAAGTTACCATGGACAAGAAAATTGAAGGGATGCAGATCAGGATAAGTGAAGAACCAATCAGATAATACCTGATCAATTCGAATGAATTCAAATCAATAGTTACCCAAAGGTAATGAAGTAATAGGCTGAAGAAATCTCAGAGCCATTGGCAATATTTGAAAACTCATGGATCCCAGGAGACGTCGCAGAAGATTATGTAGTCCATAAGACCAGTTTTCTAGCTTCTTTCATACATTATGTGTTTTCTGCATTGGTTTCATTTATATTATTCAGTCATATTCTATCATGGTAGAACTGTATTATTTTCTTGGGTTGTATTTATGTTGTGTTCCAGTATGTGTTATTCATAATAGTCAGTTGTAACTCAAGCAACCTACAGGCCTGAGTCCTGTAAGATTAGCTAAAGCAAGTCAGAATGAGTATTTATAATGTTGGGCATTGATAAATGGTTTACGGGTTACCGGTGGAACGAGGTGTACCGGTAGTTCGGAATAGGAATCCTAGTCCGAACTACCTAGTTCGAGCCCCGGGTAGCCGCGCGGCACGGGGTTCGAACCAGCGGGGTTTTAAAAATGGCGGCTCCCCGCTTATGCAAATGAAGCCCGGGAAATTCAAATCCCGGGCTTCATTTGCAAGTGCAGTATGCCTACATTACCCTCCTAGTTCGAACTAGGAGGGTAGTGTAGACATACCCTCAGAGAGGTGATTAAGAAAAAGCAGGAAGCATATAAGGAGTGGAAGATGGAAGGGATCAGTAAAGAAAGCTACCTTATTGAGGTTAGAGCATGTAGGGACAAAGTGAGAGAGGCTAAAAGTCAAGTAGAATTGGACCTTGCAAAGGGTATTAAAACCAATAGTAAAAGGTTTTATAGTCATATATATAGGAAAAAAACAAAAAAAGAAGAAGTAGGACCGCTAATTACTAACGATGGAGTGGAGGCTAAAGATAATCTAGGAATGGCCCAATATCTAAACAAATACTTTGCTTCAGTCTTTAATGAGGCTAATGAAGAGCTTAGGAATAATGGTAACATAACAAATGGGACTAAGGATGTGGAGGTAGATATTACCATATCCGAGTTAAAAGCCAAACTTGAACAACTTAATGGGAGTAAATCGGGGGGGCCCAGATAATCTTCATCCAAGAATATTAAAGGAACTGGCACGTGAAGTTGCAAGTCCATTAGCAAAATTTTTTAATAAATCTCTAAACTCAGGGGTTGTACCATTTGACTGGAGAATTGCTAATATAGTTCCTATTTTTAAGAAAGGGAAAAAAGCGACCGGGGTAACTATAGGCCTGTTAGTTTGACATCTGTCTTATGTAAGATCCTGGAAAACATTTTGAAGGAGAAAGTAGTTAGAGACATTGAAGCTAATGGTGATTGGGACAAATTACAACATGGTTTTACAAAAGGTAGATCGTGCCAAACCAACCTGATCTCCTTTTTGGAGAAAGTAACAGATTTCTTAGATAAAGGAAATGCAGTGGATCTAATCTACCTCGATTTTAGTAAGGCATTTGATACAGTACTGCATGGGGAATTATTGGTTAAATTGGAAAAGATAGGGATTAATATGAAAGTTGAGAGGTGGATAAGCAACTGATTAAAGGGGAGATTACAGTGGGTCATACTGAAAGGAGAACTGTCAGGTTGGAGGAAGATTACTAGTGGAGTTCCTCAGGGATCAGTTTTGGGGCCAATTTTATTTAATCTTTTTATTCCTGACCTTGGCACCAAAAGTGGAAGTGTCCTGATAAAATTTGCGGATGACACAATGTTGGGAGGTATTGCCAATTCAGAAGAGGAACGGGATGTTATACAGGAAGATCTGGATGACCTTGTAAATTGGAGTGATAGCAATAGGATGAAATTTAATAGTGAGAAGTGTAAGGTTATGCATTTAGGGATTAATAACAAGAATTTTAGTTATATGCTGGGGACACATCAGTTGGAAGTAACAGAGGAGGAGAAGGACCTCGGAGTCCTGGTTGATTATAGAATGACTAAGAGCCGCCACTGTGACATGGCCGTGAAAAAGGCTAATATGGTCTTGGGATGTATTAGGCGAGGTATTTCCAGTAGGGATAAGGAGATGTTAGTGCCATTATACAAGGCTATGGTGAGACCCTATTTGGAATACTGTGTGCAGTTCTGGTCTCCCATGTTTAAGAAGGATGAATTCAAACTGGAACAGGTACAAAAAAGGGCCACTAGGATGATCCGAGGAATGGAAAAACTGTCTTATGAAAGGAGACTCAAGGAGCTTGGCTTGTTTACCTTAACCAAAAGAAGGCTGAGGGGGGACATGATTGCACTCTTTAAATGTATTATAGGGATAAATACCAGGGAGGGAGAGGAATTTTTTAAGCTTAATACCAATGTGGACACAAGAACAAATGGATATAAGCTGGCTAGTAGGAAGTTTAGACTTGAGATTAGACAAAGGTTTCTAACCATTAGAGGAGTGAGGTTCTGGAACGGCCTTCCAAGGGAAGTGGTGGGGGCAAAAGATCTTTCTGGCTTCAAGATTAAACTAGATGGGTTTATGAAGGGGATGGTGTGATGAGATAACATGATTTTGGTAACTAAGGGTATGTCTACACTACAAAGTTAATTCGAACTAATGGACGTTAGTTCGAATTAACTTTGATAGGCGCTACACAAGCACTCCGCAAGTTCGAACTTAATTCTAACTAGCGGAGCGCTTAGTTCGAACGAGGTAAACCTCATTCGACGAGGACTAAGCCTAGTTCGAACTTACTAGTTCGAATTAAGGGCTGTGTAGACCCTTAATTCGAACTAGTGGGAGGATAGCCCTCCCCAGGTTTCCCTGGTGGCCACTCTGGCCAACACCAGGGAAACTCATCTGCCCCCCTCCCGGCCCCGGATCCCTTAAAGGGGCATGGGCTGGCGACAGTGCCTGTGCCAGGTGCAAGCCTGCCAGCACCCAGACAGCAGATCATGCACCTGGCACAGATTGAGCCACCCACCCGATGCCCCCCAGCCCTTCCCCTCTTCCCGGGACCAGGCTGGCGGCTCCTGGGAGCTTGCCCGGGACCGCAAGAGGCGGGCACCCACCTGGGATAGTGTGGACATCGTGGACCTCGTCCACGATCTCCACACTAGGCACAGGAAAGTGGCCGTTTAGGGAAGGAGAGCTGCCAGCCTGGCCACCCAGAAGCAGGTGTGCAATAAAATCAAGGGGGTCCACTGAGACCCCCGACCCTGAGCCCTGAGCTTACAATGGCCGTCCTGGGTCAGACCAAAGGTCCATCTAGCCCAGTAGCCTGTCTGCCGACAGCGGCCAACCCTAGGGACCCTGGAGGGGATGGACCGAAGACAGTGACTAAGCCATTTGTCTCGTGCCATCCCTCTCCAGCCTTCCACAAACCTTGGGCAGGGACACCACTCCTACCCCCTGGCTAATACCACTCCATGTAACCAACCTCCATGACTTGATCTCACTTCCCTTTAAACTCTGTTCTAGTTGTAGCCTTCACAGCCTCCTGCAGCAAGGAGTTCCACAGGTTGACTTTGCTTTGTGAAGAACAACTTTCTGTTACTAGTTTGAAGCCTGCTACCCATTCCTTTCCTTTGGTGTCCTCTAGTCCTTCTTTATGGGAACTAATGAAGAACTTTTCTGTATGCACCCTCTCCACCCAACTCCTGCTTTTAGAGACCTCTATCCTATCTCCCCTCCGTCTCCTCTTTTCTAAGCTGAAAAGTCCCAGTCTCTTTAGCCTCTATTCATATGGGACCTGTTCCCAACCCCTGATCATTTTAGTTGCCCTCCCCTCTCCCAACCTCTTTCTTCCCTTCTCCCTCCTCCTTTTCCCAGTCTCCCCCAGTTTTGTTCATTTTTGAACACAATTGTCCTTTATTTTGTACATCCATAAAAGGGTTTAGGGAAGGGTAAGTGGAAGGCGGTGAGGGAGGAATGGGGTACGAGCCCCTGATGGGGAGGACCGGGCTGGCTCTGCGTGCTTCTGGGGGTGGAAGCTCTCCTGCAGCCCCCCGATTGTCCCCTCTCCCCAGATGGCAGCCTGCGGCAAGTGCAGCCAGTCTGATGGCCGAGTGCTGTGATGTGCCCAGTGTGGGTACTCCGGGCACTCCAAGCCAGGACTGCTTTGCAAGCGGGGCACCCCTGAGAACTGTCTGTCCGGGGTGGGGGTCGGGACCCTTTAAGCGCAGCCCTCGGCTAGCCTGAGACAGCATCTCCATGCTCTAAGTCCTCCTCTGATGACCTGCTGGCACTGCTTCCAGCCATCATTAACCCCGGTTCAGGGTCCACTTAATGTGGACGTGCTAGTTCAAATTAGCAAAACGCTAATTCGAACTAGTTTTTTAGTCTAGATCCGTTAGTTCGAATTAGCTTAGGTCGAATTAACTAATTCAAACTAAGTTAGTTCAAATTAACGTTGTAGTGTAGACATACCCTCAGTGATTTCAGCATCCACTAGAGTAAATTTACGTACAATGGAGACTCCTTATGGAGCCTTTCTTTAATTCTATCATTGAAACAGTGGAGGAAAACAGGTTGAAGCAATCTTACAGCTTACACTTGAAAGACGTGCAGCTGGCTGACTCAGAGTCCTCCCGCCCCCCAGCTTAATCTATAGGGCTCTTGAAGACAAGTCTCTGTCCATCCAAATGTATTTACACTGACAGGGTCTCTCCTTTTAACTGAGTTAAACACAGTCTGTCTTTTCTGCATTCCCACAATAACTGCAATCACTGGTGATCATATCTCACAATTTCTGTATTTAGCATCAACACAATTTGTGGCCCCACAACAGCCAAATTGGTCACAAAGGGCAAAACACCATTGTAACAGTTGAATATCTAGTAGACCTAGGCAAACTGAGTGAACTGTATTTACATGCACATGCCCAGAATCTCATTCTTTAAACTGAGATTTTTCATCAGGGTAAGCACAAACTCTTCTTTTGAATTCCTCCAATAATTAGAGACATGTCAATTAGTATTAACACAATTGTGACCCAACAGCAGCCAAGTTGACTACAATGAGCAAAACACCATTAGCCGAGTATCTAATACATCTAAGTAAAACAGGAGTAAACTGTATTTACATAAACACACCCAGGATTTCTTTCCTATTCCAGCTGACTATGATGGTAGCATTGATTCAGACCCTGCTTACATCTATGAGTGGCCCCTGCAAAGCAGTCTAATGTGGTGACGCACTTGAATGAGATTTCTTTGATTTAGAAACTTGTTTTGTTGTCCTGATTAATGTGGCACAAAACAAATTGTATTAGAAACTTCTGTAATATTTCATTTCCAATAGACCATACAATACGTAGATATTTAGCATTTTGAACAGAAAACATCAAATTAATATTATTGAATGTATCCATTTATATAATAAAAGTTCCATTGTTTTCTGTTACTTCACAATTCTGAAAAATCTATCACAAATACATTCTGATTGACTGAATTTAGATTTAAACATCTGAATACGGGCAATAGTTGCTTAAAAATTTGTTTCTATGGTAAATAATGACACCAAATTTGAAACTTCATAAGGAAGAATATACTGTTTAATCCACAACAAAATGTTAAAAAGAAACCTGTAAAAATAAGCACTGTGTACAGTATGTAGTTTTACTTACAATTGGTTAATTTTATTGTGTTAGGTCAGGTGTATTTTTGTTATTAAGTTATACTTCATGACATGGTGGCTTTAATTATCTAATGATTATATTGAAATTATAATGGAATTACATTTACCCCAGATACTTTTTATTAATACATATAACCGGAAGACCTAAATCAAGGAATTACTTATTACTACTCATTTGGCTACATGATGAATGTATTTGAAATTTTAAAATCCATTTACTACATATTCTTTACAATGGTGAATTTATTTTAATGGAACCACCATATCAACTCTGTCTTCACAAACAAGGCTAGCTCCCAAACTACTGCAAAAGGCAATACAGTATGGGAAGGAGGTGGGCAGGTGGAAAAAGAACAGGTTAAGAACTATTTAGAAAAGCTGGGCATACGCAAATCCATAGGGCTGAATCTAATGCATCCGAGGATGCTGAGGGAGTTGGCAGATGTCATTTGAGAGCCATTGGCCATTATCTTTGAAAACTTGTGGAGATCAGGAGAGATCCCAGATGACTGGAAAAAGGGAAATGTAGTGCCCATCTTTAAAAAAAGGAAGAAGGACAATCCAAGGAACTGCAGACCAGTCAGCCTCATCTCAGTCCCTGGAAAAATCATAGAGGGAATCCTCAAGGAATCCATTTTGAAGCACATAGAAGAGGAGAAAGTGATCAGGAACAGTCAACATGGAATCACCAATGGCAAGTCATACCTGACCAATCAGAGTAGCTTCTATGATGAGGCAACTGGCTCAGACATGGGAAAGTTGATGGATGTGATATACCTTGACTTTAACAAGCTCTTTATATGGTCGCCCATGGTATTCTTGACAGCAAATTAAGAAAATATGGATTGGATAAATGGGCTGTAAGGCAGATAGAAAACTGGCTAGATTGTCAGGTCCAAGGGGTAGTGATCGATGGCTCAGTGTCTGGTTGGTGGTCGGTTTCAAGCGGCGCGCCCCAAGGCTACGTTCTAAGACAGGTTTTGTTCAACATCTTTATTAATGACATGGATGATGGGATGGATTGTGCAAGTTAGCAGATGACACTAAGCTAGGGGAAGAGGTACATATGTTGGAGGGTAGGGATAGGGTCCAGAGTTACCTAGACAAATTGGAGGATTGGGTCAAAAGAAATATGATGAGGTTCAACAAAGGCAAGTGCAGAGTCCTGCACTTGGGACGGAAGAATCCCAAGCATTGTTACATGCTTGGGACCTACTGGCTAAGTAGCATTTCAGCAGAAAAGGACTGGGGATTACAGTGAATGAGAAGTTGGATATGAAACAATAGTATGCCCTTGTAGCCATGAAGGCTCATGGCATATTAGGCTGCATTATAGGAGCATTGCCAGCAAATCTAGAGAAGTGATAATTCACCTTTATTCAGCACTGGTGAGGCCACATCTGGAGTTTTGTGTCCAATTCTGGCCCATCCCATTACAGAATGGATGTGGATGCATTAGAGAAAGTCCAGCAGAGGGCAATCAAAATGATTAGGGGGCTAGAGCATATGAACTATGAGGAGAGGCTTAGGGATTTGGGCTTGTTTAGTCTACAGAAGAGAAGAGTGAGGGGGGATTTGATAGCAGCCTTCAACTACCTGAAGGGGGGTTCCAAAGATGATGGAGAGAAGCTGTTCTCAGTGGTGACAGATGATAAAATGAGGTGCAGTGGTCTCAAGTTGCAGTGGGGGAGGTATAGGTTGGATGTTAGGAGGAACTATTTTATTAGGAGGGTGGTGAAGCACTGGAAAGGATTACTTAGGGAGGTGGTAGACTCTCCATCCTTAAAGTATGTTTACACAGCAACATTATTTCAGAATAATGGACATTATTCCAAAATAACTATTTGAATATCTGCACAGCAGTTGCATTATTTCACGACTTATTTCGGAGTTGGTAAACCTCATTGTACAAGGAATAACACCTTTTCCAAAATAGCTATTTTGAAATAGGGGCTGTGTAGAGAATGCAGCTGCAGTTATTTCAAAATAAGGGGTCTGCAGCCCTTCCCATGGTGCCCTATTAGTCACCCTGACTATACTCAACTAAACTCTATAGTCCCCATTTCTCCTGGAGCCCTTAAAGCTGCAGCCTCAGGGCAAAGGGTTTGTGGTAAGCAAGAAGCCCTGACAGCCCTGAGCAACCCTGCAACTCCCACTGCCTCAGAATTTGGCCACAATGAGCCAGTCTACAGCTCCCACTCAGCCCTCCACGGATCCCAGGGAGCAGTCAGGCAGCTCCCAGGAGCCTCCCGGGGTTGAAAGAGAAGTGTGCCTTCCTGCCTGGGGTGGAGAACCTGGACCTTCTTGAGGTCTGGGGAGAAGAGCAAACCTCCAGGATCTCTGCACCAGATGCAGAAACGCTTATGTCTATGGCCAGATGACCGAGACCCTGGCCAACAAGGGGCATATCCACACACAGGAACAGGTGCGAATGAAAGATAAGAGCTCTGCCAGGGCCCAAAATTGCAGGTCCCTCTCCAGGGCAGAACCCCACACCTGCCCCTACTAAGAGGACCTGGGGGTGGACTTGGGGCTTGAGACACCTGTTATTGTCTTCCCAGGGGATAGAGACTCAAAGAAAAAGGAGGAGCCAGACAAGGCCAGCACCATCACCCTCTTGACTCTGGTGAGTGCCATCACATTCCCTATGTAGGGGGTGCAAGGGGTGGGAGCACAGGGGCTGGGTTGCACTTCTCGCTCAGCCTTTGTGGGCCGGGATCACATAGCAGCCTGTGCACATGTATGTACATGGAGCATCACTCTGGAGCCCACAACCTCAGCAGGCTACACAAGAGGACCCTTGTGCTATTGTGCTATTGACTTGCTATACTCATGATACCAGGATGGGACACCCCCCTCCACCAGCCCCCACTAGAAGGAGTCTTGGGACGTGGACATACATGCACACTCACCAGTGCTGCACATAGCACATGGGCATACCTGCACTCTTGGGGCAACATCCGCTCCTGGTGAAATGCGGTCCCCTGGATGGGGAGAGGAGGGGGCTAGTGAGGCTTCCCCACCCTCAAAGAGACATTTGGGCCCCTGCAGGCAAGGGCCTATTGGCTAGAGCACACATGGCCTTACTCCAAGCACATCACATTCGTCTGAGCTGAAACTCTTTCTCTCTCAGCTCAGAGATGAGGGCAAGGCTCCAGGCTCAGTGTCTCCTGGGATGACTGACCATCTCTCTTTATTTTCCACAGCCAGACCAGATGCGAGAGGGGGGCAGTTGACACCATCCCGGGGCAGTCTCCCGAACCCGAGGGACCCACAGGTGCTGGAGACCATGGAAGAATTCCAGATTCTGATCCATGTGGAGCAGACCCCGGACCGCAGACTGCAAGGAAACATCCAGCCGCAACGAGACACCTGGTGGGAGATGTTGAATCAGGACCACACCATATGTGTAGCCATGCAATCCTAAGTCATCAGTGCTTCCTGCTCCTGCTCCTGCTTTCACTCCTGCTCCTCCCCATGGCCGCCAACGCCCCCAAACCCGTGGGATCACCAGAGCCAGGCACCACCCTCAGCCCGAGCCCTGAGACTCTCGTCACCTTTCCAGCTCCTTCCCCGCCCTTCCAAGGTTCCCTTCCCTTCCCTTCTCCTCCTCCTCCCCCCTCTCTCCCTGGTTCTTTCCCCAGTTCCTCCCCAGTTACTTTGACCCCCAGTAGAAACAACACAGAATTTATTTTTTCCACACAAAAAAAAGTCTGTTTTATTGTCCCTGAAGGGGAAGGCGGAAGGGGGGAGTGGAGGCATGATGGAGAAAAGGCAGAGAGGTGTGATGCATAGGCCCCTAGTGGGGATGCTCAGGGCAAAGTGTCACTGGGATCCTTGTGAGTAACTTTCCCTCAGGGCTTTCCAAATGTACATGGCCCCTTGATGGGCCTGCTAGATGGTAGCTTTGTGTGGCTGCTCAAAGGCCTTACCAATGTGGTCAGCCTCTGTCCCCCGCCACAGCAGGAATGCCTCCCCCTTATGCTCACAAATATTATGGAGCGCACAACATGCAGCCACCATGTGTGGGATGTTCCACTCCCTGATGTCCAGCCAGGTCAGGAGGCATCTGAACCGCATCAGAGACCATGTGGGCCCTGCTGAGCCTGGCATTGAACTGTTCCCTAAAGTGGTCAAGGTGGCCAGTTTAGGCCTTCATGAGCCAGGGCAAGAGAGGGTAGACCACATCCCCCACCATTCATATGGGCATGTCCATGTCCCTGATCACGATGGTGCACTCAGGGGGAAAAGTGTCAGCATTCAGCTTCTGGAACAAATAGGAGTTGCAGAAGACATGGACTTTGTGCGCCTTCCCTGACCACCTGACATAGATGTCCATAAACTAGCCCTGGTCATCCATGGCAGCCTGCAGGATCATTGAGAAGTACCCCTTCCAGTTGATATACACAGATACCTGATGATTGGGGACCCAGATGGAGATATGGGTGCCATCAATAGCCACACACACACACCGTGCAGTTACAGAAGCCTATGCTGGCAAAGCCAGTGACGATGGTGGCCACGTGACTAAGGTTGATAACCCTGCACAGAAAGATGGTGTTGATGGCCCTCACCATCTGTAGAAGGAGACAAACAAACAGAGAATCACAGGGTGGCCAGAGCTCATAGACTCATAGACTTTAAGGTCAGAAGGGACCATTATTATCATCCAGTCTGACCCCCTGCACAATGCAGGCCACAGAATCTCACCCACTCCCTCCTAGAATAATCCTCTCACCTATATCTCAGATATTGAAGCCTTCAAATAGTTTGAAGACCCCAAGATGCAGAGAATCCTCTAGCTGTGATCTGTACCCCATGCTACAGAGGAAGGCGAAAAACCTCCAGGACCTCTGCCAATCTACCCTGGAGGAAAATTCCTTCCCGACCCCAAATATGGCGATCAGCTGAACCCTGAGCATGTGGGCAAGACTCACCAATCAGACATGCAGAACGTTTTCTATAGTAACTCCTATCATCCCTCCATTTACCACTGATAATGAATGGTCAATTAGTTACCAAGATCATGTTATCTCATCAAACCATCCCCTTCATAAACCCATCTAGTTTAATCTTGAAGCCAGATAGATCTTTTGCCCCCACTACTTCCCTTGTAAGGCCGTTCCAGAACCTCACTCCTCTAACGGTTAAAAACCTTCATCTAATTTCAAGTCTAAACTTCCTACTAGCCACCTTATATCCATTTGGGTATGTCTACACTTACCCGCTAGTTCGAACTAGCGGGGTAATGTAGGCATACCGCACTTGCAAATGAAGCCCGGGATTTGAATTTCCCGGGCTTCATTTGCATAAGCCGGGTGCCGCCATTTTTAAATCCCGGCTGGTTCGAACCCCGTGCCGTGCGGCTACACGCGGCACGAACTAGGTAGTTTGAACTACCGTTACTCCTCATTCCACGAGGAGGGTAGTGTAGACATACCCTGCGTTCTTGTGTCCACATTGGTATTAAGCTTAAAAAATTCCTCTCCCTCCCTGGTATTTATCCCTATAATACATTTAAAGAGTGCAATCATGTCCCCCCTCAGCCTTCTTTTGGTTAAGGTAAACAAGCCAAGGTCCTTGAGTCTCCTTTCATAAGACAGGTTTTCCATTCCTCAGATCATCCTAGTGGCCCTTCTTTGTACCTGTTCCAGTTTGAATTCATCCTTCTTAAACATGGGAGACCAGAACTGCACACAGTATTCCAAATAGGGTCTCACCAATGCCTTGTATAATGGCACTAACACCTCCTTATCCCTACTGGAAATACCTCGCCTAATACATCCCAAGACCGTATACTTCTCACTATTATATTTCATCCTATTGCTATCACTCCAATTTACAAGGTCATCCAGATCTTCCTGTATGATATCCCGATCCTTTTCTGAATTGGAAATAGCTCCCAACTTTGTGTCATCCACAAATTTTATCAGGACACTTCCACTTTTGGTGCCAAAGTCAGCAATAAACAGATTAAATAAAATTGGCCCCAAAACTGATCCCTGAGGAACTCCGCTAGTAATCTTCCTCCAACCTGACAGTTCACCTTTCAGTATCACCTGCTGTAGTCTCCTCTTTAACCAGTTGCTTATCCACCTCTCAACTTTCATATTAATCCCTATCTTTTCCAATTTAACCAATAATTCCCCATGTGGTACTGTATCAAATGCCTTACTAAAGTTGAGGTAGATTAGATCCACTGCATTTCCTTTGTCTAAAAAATCTGTTACTTTCTCAAAAAAGGAGATCAGGTTGGTTTGGCACGATCTACCTTTTGTAAAACCATGTTGTAATTTGTCCCAATCACCATTAGCTTCAATGTCTCTAACTACTTTCTCCTTCAAAATTTTTTCCAAGATCTTACATGCTACAGATGTCAAACTAACAGGCCTATAGTTACCGAGGTCTCAGATATGTTATATTACCATTATTCCTAAACTCTTCATTAGCCTCATTAAAGATTGAAGCAAAGTATTTGTTTAGATTTTGGGCCATTCCTAGATTATCCTTAACCTCCATTTCATCGTTAGTAATTAGCAGTCCTCCTTCTTCTTTTTTTGTTTTTTCCCCCCCTATTTATATGGCTATAAAACCTTTTACTATTGGTTTTAATTCCCTTTGCAAGGTCCAACTCTACCTGACTTTTAGCCTCTCTAACTTTGTCCCGACATGCTCTAACCTCAATAAGGTAGCTTTCTTTACTGATCCCTCCCAACTTCCACTCCTTATATGCTTTCTGCTTTTTCTGCTTGCTCATCCAGCTTGGTCTAACACACCTGCCTATACATTATTTTCCCTTTCTTGGGATACAGGCTTCTGACAGCTTCCGCAACTTTAACGTAAAATAATCCCAGGCCTCCTCCGCCTCAAGATCCATAATTTCTTTAGTCCAATCAACTTCCCTAGCTAATTTCCTTAATTTATTAAAGTTAGCCCTTTTGAAATAAAAAACCCTAGTCTCAGAGGGTATGTCTACACTGCCACCCTAGTTCGAACTAGGGTGGCTAATGTAGGCATTCGAAGTTGTAAATGAAGCCCAGGATTTAAATATCCCGGGCTTCATTTGCATCTTTCCGGGCACCGCCATTTTTAAATCCCCCTTAGTGCGGACTCTGTGCCCACGGCTACACGCGGCACGGAGTAGGTAGTTCGAATTAGGCTTTCTAATTCGAACTACCGTTACTCCTTGCGGAATGAGGTGTACTGGTAGTTCGAATTAGAGAGCCTAATTCGAACTACCTACTCCGTGCCGCGTGTAGCCGCGGGCACGGAGTTCACACTAAGGGGGATTTAAAAATGGCGGCACCCAACAAGAAGCAAATGAAGCCCGGGATATTTAAATCCCGGGCTTCATTTGCAACTTCGAATGCCTACATTAGCCACCCTAGTTCGAACTAGGGTGGCAGTGTAGACATACCCAGATTTATTTTTATTTATCCTTCCATTTAATTTGAACTGAATTAGCTCATGATCACTCGAACTAAGGTTATCCCCTATAACCATTTCATCTATGAGGTCCTCTCTACTCACCAAAACCAAATCTAAAATAGCATCCCCCTTTGTTGGTTCAGCAACTACTTGATGAAGGAACTCATCAGCTATCACATCTAGGAAAATCTGAGCCTATTATTATTACTAGCACTTGTTCTCCAGTCTATAGCTGGAAAGTTGAAATCTCCCATGATTAAGCAGTTTCCATGAGTATTTACTTCATTAAAAACATTAAAGAGGTCTCTATCCATATCCAAATTGGGTCCTGGTGGTCTGTAACACACCCCAAGCACTATCCCAGGGGAGGATCTGGTAGTTTTCTTCCCCAATGTGATTTTTGCCCAAACAGACTCTGTCTTCTCCATTCCATCACTTTTTATTTCTTTACAATCTACCACATCTTTGATATACAATGCGACTCCACCACCTTTACCCTTATTTCTCTCTTTCCTAATCAGCACATACCCTTCAATATCTGTACGCCAGTCATGGCTAGTATTCCATCATGTTTCTGTTATTCCTATAATATCTGGTTTCACTTCCTGGACCAATAGCTCTAGTTCCTCCATTTTGTTACCTAGGCTCCTTGCATTGGTGTACAAACATCTTAATTTTTGGGTCCCCGAGCCCAACAACCTCCACCCCACTGAACACACCAGGAGCAACCCCCTACTTGCCCTATCCCCCAGCAGGGCTTTTATGAGGGTGGAACTTAGAAAAACTCCCTGGGGAGGGGGCTTGCACCTCCCCTCCTCCAAAGCCTCCTCTTTCCCTAGGGAATCCCATTCCAGCAGTCCATTACCCTCTTGGGACAATAGCCCAAGAGCACCCTATCTGCATGAGCAGGGACCCAACAGTCAATCTCCCCATGCCAAATTGGTTTCCGATAGAGCGGTAGCTGTCCAGCATGACAAGGTTCCACAGGACAATAGTGACTTGCTTCTGGAGGAGGATGGCAGGTCTCATCTGAGTGTGCTGCCACTTGAGGGACAAGGGTGAGCCACTCACAGAGTTCCAGAAAGGTGTCCTTCCTCATCCAGAAATTCTGGAACCACTGCTGGTCACTCTATCACTCCATGACGAGACCATCCCACCAGTCAGCATGGTTGTTCAGACATCAGAAGCGGTGGTGCACGGTGTGCAGGGGAGGGTGAGCAGGATTCAGCAGTATGAGCCGTG
This sequence comes from Pelodiscus sinensis, assembly GCF_052426305.1. Classification (NCBI taxonomy): domain Eukaryota; kingdom Metazoa; phylum Chordata; order Testudines; family Trionychidae; genus Pelodiscus; species Pelodiscus sinensis. Next base: position 28,284,866 of record NC_143067.1, on the reverse strand, counting down.
CCCACAGAGAAGCAAGGAGGGTCTCCAAGTGGAGCAGGGGACCAGGTTCCTGCTGGTCCTGGGAGGCAGCCTGCAGAAACTGCTGCATGAGTTGCAGCAGAAGTTGCAATAGCCAAAGACTGCCCAGAGGCAGCTCCAACTCCACGTCGGGCAAGCTGAGGTGTCCACAAGGGTAACCACAGCAGGCAGAAGAAAAGGCTTTGCTGTCCCTCGAGAAGGTAGGCAAAAGAAAAAAGCAGAGACACTGCTGTACTTTAAGCAAGAGCCTCTGATAACCTCAGGTAGCAGCTCTAGGAAGTAACTGCTGTCCTAATGCCCTGCCTGAAGTGGTTCTGGGCTGCCTTTAATGCGAGTTAGTGTCCAATCAGTGTGGATGCTCTATTTCAAAATAGCTCGGCACTATTTTGATGAGCTTTTGGTATATAGATGCTCTATTTCAAAATAACCTATTTTGGATTATTTCTTCCAGAATAGCTTATTCTGAAATAAATGTGCAGTGTAGATGTAGCCCTAAAGGTTTTGAAGTCCTGGTTTGACAAAACCCTGGCTAGGATGATTTAGTTGGGGTTGGTCCTACTTTGGGCAGGGGGTTAGACTCAATGACCTCCTGAGGTCTCTTCCAGCCCTATGGTTCTATGATTCTATAAAGTTCAAAAGCAGTGGGTGATATTCACTCAAGAGCAGAAGCCCAGCAAAAGGTCCATTACCACATATGATACATTGGCTTAAGCAGGACTTGAACAGTTCATAAGCTTTGAACTGGTCCTCTGTTTCGGAGTATGTTTGGTCATTTTTCTACATTTATTGTTATTGTGGGATGTATGTGTGTCATACACTAACTTAATTATTTTAACTACTGTGTATTTACGATAACTGGAGTCTAAAACATATGGGGCGTGTCTAGACTGCCATGATTTTGCGGAAATACTTTTAACTGAAAAGTTTTTCCATTAAAAGTATTTCCACAAAAGAGCATCTATATTGGCAAGTGCCTTTGCACAAAAGATTTGCTTTTTCACAAAAGCATCTATGCCCAGTATAGACGCGGTTTTGCACAAGAAAGCTCCGGTGGCTATTTTCGCCATCGGGGCTTTCTTACGCAAAAAATTCCTGTCCCTGTCTACACTGGCCCTCTTGTGCAGGAACACTTGCGCAAGAGGGCTTTTTCCCGAGCGGGAGGGTCAGATTTCTTGTGCAAGAAAGCTGGCAATCTTACATTAGATCATCAGTGTTCTTGCGCAAATTCTCGCGGCCAGTTTAGACAGCTGGCAAGTTTTTGCGCAAAAGCAGGTGCTTTTGCACAAAATCTTGCCAGTCTAGATGCACCCATGAAGGAAGGAGGATCCAGTGGTTAAGGCACTGGACTGGGACACCTACGATTCTTCCACAGCCTTCCTTGTTGACATTGGACAAGTCACTCATTCTCTCTGTTCACTGAAGATGCTTCCTTCCTCTCACCATTTGAGTTCTGTTTAGTTCATCTGAATTACTTCATTACTGTTCATTGGCGCAAAGTGCTCATGTCACTTAGATGAGTGCAACTGTAACTGCCTGCAGTCAGATTCAAATGTGGGACCTCTGGAGTTTAGTGTAGGAGTCTCTACAGCTTGAGCTAAAAGACAGCTGACTCTAGTTTAGGCTGTACAGCTCACTCATTCTTAGCTCTCACTGGAAGTAGTCTAAATGCCACTACATGGGACAGTGAACCAAACCCACTAGGGGTATGTCTACATTACCACCCTAGTTTGAACTAGGGTGGTTAATGTAGGAAACCAGAGTTGCAAATGAAGCCTGGGATTTGAATTTCCCGGGCTTCATTTGCATATTGCCGGGCACCGCCATTTTTAAATGTCCGCTAGTTCGGACTCCGTGCCCGCGGCTACATGCAGCACGAACTAGGTAGTTCAGACTAGGCTTCCTAGTCTGAACTACCGGTACACCTCATTCCATGCCACAGCGGAGCAAAGCCACGGAGAACACGGGCGGCGGGACCGCCCAGACCAGGGAGACGCGGAGCAAAGCCGCGGAGGATGCGGGCGGCGGGACCGCGGCGCGTCTGGGCGGTCCCGCCGCCCGCGTCCTCCGTGGTGAGAAAAGCCGCTCTGCATCTCCCTGGTCTGCTGGGGGGGGGGCCCCCCAGCAGACCAGGGAGACATGGAGCAAAGCCGCGGAGGACGTGGGCAGCAGGACTGCCCAGATGCGCCGCGTCCTCCGCGGCGAGAAAAGCTGCTCCACGTCTCCCTAGTCTGCTGGGGGCCCCCCCCAGCAGACCAGGGAGACGCGGAGCAAAGCCACGGAGGACACGGGCGGCGGGACCGCCCAGACGCGCCGCGGTCCCGCCGCCCACGTCCTCCGCGGCTTTGCTCCGCGTCTCCCTGGTCTGCTGGGGGGCCCCCCCCAGCAGACCAGGGAGACGTGGAGCAGCTTTTCTCGCCGTGGAGGACGCGGGCGGCGGGATCGCGTCATGTCTGGGTGGTCCTGCCACCCACGTCCTCCGCGGCGAGAAAAGCCCCGTTCGTAAGTAGGGATCCGACATAAGTCGGATCCACGTAACCTGGGGACTGCCTGTACAATAAATAGTGGTAAGAGTTTGTGAGAAAGAAAATCAAGATTTGGTTGGACCCTCTGGTCATATTTCCAACTGAAGGAAGCTTAGAGAGGTAGAATAAATGTTTCTTTTGTCTTCTTTAATTCTTGAGTACCTCTCTTCACAAGTTTAATAAAGAACAGAATTTTAAGTGCCAGCATACACTAGTAAAGCCTGTTGCAAGATTTATATCCTAGATTTGAAGGCCTCAAAGATTCACATAATCATGAAAACCTTTTGTTTTTAATTCAAAGACAACTTGAGTTTTACCCATGATAAATTTAAATTTAGCCGTATCAGGCTCATTCATTCTAACTGTTCCCATTATAACTTTGTTATTAGTGTTAACCAAATTGCCTCTGTCATGTTCCATTAGATGATTAAGAGATTTAGGAATACTTCAAGTAATAACATTTCAAAAATAAAATCCTTTCCAAGTTCTCCTCACTGAGCTGCGTATTATTTTTTTTTAAACAGACTCATTCTAAAAGCTTCTGCAGCGTAATAGAGTTATGCAGCAATTTCTTCACCAGCTAGCGTAGCAAAGCCTTCAGCCTTAACGAGAGGGTGTGAAAGGCATTCAGGGACAGAAACAATATTTTCCAATGCAAAGCTTTGATTTTGAGTGGGGGCAGTGAGGGTCATGGCAACAGAATTAACCTACATGTACATGTAAGGAATGGCAAAATAGCTTGAACTTTTGAGAGGCCTTTTGTTTGTATTTTGTAAAGGACAGCTTAAAAATTCTATTAAAATCTTACATTTAGATAGGCTTAAGCCTGGAAATTGCAGTTGTCACCTCTTATAACCTTTGGTATTTTCCCCCCAACCATTCTTCTTAGTCATTAATTTTTTGTGGTAATACATTTTCCTTATCTTCTAATTAGTTGTTGCTCCTAGCATATTTATGATGGTGTGTTCACATCTGCTCAGATTTCTCTCCCTTCTTTCTCATGCTGGTCCTCTGCTATAATTAACATAGCTGATGCTTTAACACTGTTCACCTACTCGGAATATCAGGGACTTCAGATTTAAATTCCTGGACCATAACCTGTCACCATGGTTTTGGTTCTGGGTACAGTGCAAGGTTAGGAGAAAAGACCATTTTCTGGCTTAGGTGTTCTCAAAATGTCACATGCCTTGTGCTATAATCTTGTGAGATCATCTTCTTTTGAGATTTCTGCTTGAATGAAAATAATCATGCAAGCTCAGTGGCTCTCTTGAGATTTCAGCTCAGAAGAGCAGATGCCTTGCAAGCAAAGATTTGCAAAATTTCAATACTGTCAAATTTCATCCTGTATCCTATATCTTCATGTCATACATAGTGTAATTTAAATGTAAAACAAATCTTATTTGGCCAATGCCACTTCCAACACCTCTCAGGGGGTATATCTACACTAGCCACCCTAGTTTGAACTAGGGTGGCTAATGTAGTCATTCAAACTTGCAAATGAAGCCTGGGATTAAAATATCCCAGGCTTTATTTGCATGTTCCCGAGCGCCACCATTTTTAAATGCCCGGTAGTTCAGATTCCCTGCCCACGGCTACATGCGGCACGGGCTAGGTAGTTCGAACTAAAGCCCCTAATTCGGACTACCGTTATGCCTCCTGCGGGTATGTCTACACTACCCCCCTAGTTCAAACTGGGGGGGGTAATGTAGTCATACGGAATTGCAAATGAAGCCCGGGATTTGAATTTCCCGGGCTTCATTTGCATGAAGCCGGCCGGCGCCATTTTTAAATGCCTAGCTAGTTCGGATTAGGTTCCACGAGGCATACAGCTAGTTCGGATAGGAAGCCTAATCCGAACTAGCTAGTTCGTGCCGCGTGTAGCCGCGCGGCACGCAGTCCGAACTAGCTGGCATTTAAAAATGGCGCCGGCCGGCTTCATGCAAATGAAGCCCGGGAAATTCAAATCCCAGGCTTCATTTGCAACTTCGTATGACTACATTACCCCCCCTAGTTCGAACTAGGGGGGTAGTGTAGACATACCCGCAGGAGGAGTAACGGTAGTCCGAATTAGGGGCTTTAGTTCGAACTACCTAGCCCGTGCCGCGTGTAGCCGTGGGCAGGAAGTCCGAACTACTGGGCATTTAAAAATGGCGGCGCCCAGGAACATGCAAATAAAGCCCAGGATATTTTAATCCCAGGCTTCATTTGCAAGTTTGAATGACTACATTAGCCACCCTAGTTTGAACTAGGGTGGCTAGTGTAGACATACTCTAATATATTACTTTCTATGCTAATAACTCACCCATGTTACCTTAATGACATCAGTGGAACTCTTTGCACTACAATTTTCCTGTATCTTTCAATTCTTTTAAAACTCTATTTGTTAGAATTATGATTCCCTTGGCCTGTTTAGTGTATCTTGCATTGTGAAATTAAATTGCTGGATGTGGTGTTCTGTGAAAAACTCTTCATGGTGCACAGGAATGATATTCAGAACTTGTAACTAAAATGACACTGGTGGGCTATAAATAGCGTTTAATGTTAGCTACTGACTGGGTTAGAAGAATATCTGTTAAAATGACTCTTGGTCATGGTGTCTTGTGTTTCTGGATAAATCTTCGATGTGATTCATCAGTAGTTTGTATTATCTTACATTGCAAATGACAGGAGTGATTCTACCCTCGGCTATGTCTACACTGGCCCCTTCTCCGGAAGAGGCATGCTAATTTCTAACTTTGGAATAGGGAAATCCGCGGGGGATTTAAATATCCCCCGCGGGATTTAAATAAACATGGCCGCCGCTTTTTTTCCGGCTTGGGGAAAAGCTGGAAAAGAGCGTCCAGACTGGCGCGATCCTCCGGAATAAAGCCCTATTCCGGAGGACCTCTTATTCCTACTTGCAAGGAATAAGTCCTACTTGCAAGTAGGAATAAGAGATCCTCCGGAAAAGGGCTTTATTCCGGAGGATCGCGCCAGTCTGGACGCTCTTTTCCGGCTTTTCCCCAAGCCGGAAAAAGGCGGCGGCCATGTTTATTTAAATCCCGCGGGGGATATTTAAATCCCCCATGGATTTCCCTATTCCAAAGTTAGAAATTAGCATGCCTCTTCCGGAGAAGGGGCCAGTGTAGACGTAGCCCTCATGTTTTTCCATACTCCTCTAAATGAATATCCTTGCCACAATTTGGGGCCAGGTGAGAAGTGCTTCTTCATGGCCACTGCAGCATGAGCGGGCACAGTAAGGTCCAGGTTGGTCTGCCACTTGTGTTCCCCAGCGTTACATACATAAAATACTCAGATTCTCTAGGGGGACCCACTTTCACCCATTCCTAGGGCTCAGGCATAACTTTTCCAATATAAAAACTTCAGAGGGGTAGCCGAGTGAGTCTGTAACAGGAAAAACTTAATAAACAACAAATAGTCTAGTAGCACTTTAAAGCCTAACAAAACAGGTAGATGGTACCATGAGCTTTTGTGGGCACAGCCCACTTCTTCAGATGACCGGAGTGTTGGAATTCCAGATCCGAGAATAAATAAGGGAAGGAGGGAGGGGAGGGAGAAGGGAAAAAAATTGAAGGGGAAGAAGAAAAAAAGACAGAAAGAAGTATTTCCTGTTTCAGACTCACTCAGCTATCCCTCTTAAGCTTATCTACTCACTGTCTAAAACTAACTATATTGTTAGTTTTCCAGTATAGGCACCCACCCTTATCATTCTGCAGGCTCAGGCATAACCTTACACTTGGCAGGTTTGTGGGGTCTTTCACCAGTGAAAGAGCCTTCCACAGTAATATCCTACTTAATCTCTATTTATTAATGTTAAGAACAGGTGCACACACCAGGCATGTACTGCTCACCACTCCAATAAGACAGATGAAATTGTCTTGATGGCCAGTCAGGATCCAGTCCATGTAGGGATCTCCAATTTCAGCACAGTGACATTGGCAGAGTGTGGAGGCTTGGAAGCTCTGAGTTTGGTGCTGTGTCCTGGAGTTGGTTCCCCAAAGAACTTCCTTTCAGACACCAAAACCTGCGTCCTTCTTAGCTGTACCGTAACCAATTATTTTAGTATAATTTTACTAACCAATCATAACCTATAGCAACAGAGTTACCTAACCAATCAGACCTTACCACCTTCATTGATTTACACCTAGCAAAATTAATTATACAGAAGACAGAAACAGTTACAAACCAAAGACAGAAATCACACACATAAACAGTAGGAAAGTGAAGACCATAATTATGGAATGAGGATTCCACAACCTTAACCGATAGTCAGTTTCTTGCCAGACAAAATGTTGCTAACTAAGTTTTCTCTACCCATCTTGAGATCTATTTTGTAATCTGGTGACTGTCAGTGCCATTAGGACAGGATCTCCTTCTAACAGCCTGGTGTGATGCTACTGAAATGTAATTTAGATGGAATGTGAGTATGTGACTTCAAGCTTTACTGCTAATGGCTGCTGCTCTTCCGTCTTACTGCAGAGAAAAGCTTTAGGCCTTCTAATATGGCAACAGAAAAAACATAGTTACACCAGCCAGATTGAGGAATGGAGCAAAATGCACTTTCCCCTCACTCCTTGATGAAGAGGAAGAGCCAGCAATGTTCCTATACAAATCAGGGAGAAGGGGAGAGCTGCAGCACTTTGGGGGTACAAAGTTTGGGGCTGGAGCAGTCCCTGATAGGGACGGGGTGTGCCCCCCGCAAGGTCCTTTCACCTGCCTGGTGATTCTGTCTTTTTTCTGTATAGTTTTATGCATCCCTGTATGAACTGGGGAGAGGGATGCTTCACCCTTCTCCCCCCATAAAACCAAACCCTTACCTTGCTTTAAATTATGGTAAGAGGAAGCTGTATATCAAATTTGGTGGCCATGTCTTCTTGGGTATGTCTACACTACAGCACTAATTCAAACTAACTTAATTCGAATTAGTTAATTCGAACTAAGCTAATTCGAACTAGTGCATCTAGACCTAAAAACTAGTTCAAATTAGCGTTTTGCTAATTCGAAGTAGCATGTCCTCATTGAGTGGACCCTGAACCAAAGTTAAGGCTGGCCAGAAGCAGTGCCAGCAGGGCATCAGGTTAGGACTTAGAGCGTGGAGCTGCTGTCTCAGGCTAGCCTACGGCCGTGCTTAAAGGGACCTGACCCCCAACCTGGACAGACAGTTCTCAGGGTTCCCCACTTGCTTGCCTACCACGACGAGGGACAGCAAAGCAGTCCTGACTTGGAGTGCCCTGAGTGCCCACACTCGGCACATCACAGCACTCAGCCATCAGCCCGGCTGCACTTGCCGCAGGCTGCCATCTGGGGGGGGAGGTCAGTCAGTCGTGGGGCTGTCAGGATCCAGGAGGCCCTGCAGGAGAGCTTCCACCCTGAGGAGCCCGCAGAGCCACCCCAGTCCTCCCCACTGGGGGCTCGTGCCCCATTCCTCCCTCACCTCCTTTCACTTGCCCCTCCCTAGCCCCCCTTCCTGATGTAAAAAATAAAGGACACGAGTGTTCAAAAATAGAAACTCTCTTTATTTAACAAAACTGAGGAGGGGGATTAACCTCTGGGAAGACTGGGAAAAGGAGGTGGGAGAGGGGAAGAGAGAGGGTGGGAGAGGGAGACGGAAACCTAGGAGGAGGGAGCTGAAAGGGGGAAGCCAGGGGAAGAAGGAGGAGAGGAAGTATAAAGCTACGGTATGCCATATCTTCAGTACAGTGTACAGATGTGGTCTCCTCACTTCAAAAAAGATATTTTGTCTTTGGAAAGGGTTCAGAAAAGGGCAACTACAATGATTAGGGGTTTGGAACAGGTCCCATATGAAGAGAGGCTAAAGAGACTGGGACTTTTCAGCTTAGGAAAGAGGAGACCGAGGGAGGATATGATAGAGGTCTATAAAATCATGAGTGGTGGGGAGAGGGTGAATAAAGAAAAGTTCTTCATTAGTTCCCATAATAGAAGGACTAGAGGACACCAAATGAAATGAATGGGTAGCAGGCTTAAAACTAATAAAAGAAAGTACTTCTTCACACAGCGCATAGTCAACCTGTGGAACTCCTTGCCACAGGAGGATATGAAGGCTAAAACTACAACAAAGTTTAAAGAGAAGTTAGATAAATTCATGAAGGTTGGGTCCATGGAGTGCTATTAGCCAGGGGATTGGAATGGTGTCCCTGGCCTCTGTTTGTGGAAGGCTGGAGATGGATGGCATGAGACAAATTGCTTGGTCATTGTCTTCGGTCCATCCCCTCTGGGGTACCTGGCGTTGGCCGCGGTCGGACTTTTGGTCTGACCCAGTATGGCCATTCTTATGTTCTTATGTTCTAAGCTCAGGACTCAGGGTCGGGGGTCTCACTGGGCCAACTTGATTTTCATGCAAACTTGCTCCTTTGGTGGCCAGGCTGGCAGCTATCCTGCCCTAGACAGCCGCATTCCTGTGCCTAGTGCGGAGATTGTGGACGTTGGAGGCCTCCCCCCAAACCTAGATAAGGTCCATGATCTCTGCACTAGATGAGGCGGGCACTCATCTTTTTCAGCTCCGGGCAGGCTTCTGGGAGCCGCCAGCCTGTTCCTGGGAAGAGGCGGAGGGCTGGGTGGCAGCGGGTAGCTGGCTCATGCTGTGCCAGGTGCAGGGTCTGCTGGCTGGGTGCTGGCAGGCTTGCAACTGGCACAAGCACTGTAGCCAGACCATACTCCTTTAAGGGCTCCGGGGCTGGGAGGGGAGCAGAAGAGTTTCCCTGGTTTGGCTCAGAGTGGCCACCAGGGAACGCTGGGGAGGGCTAGCCTCCAACGAGTTCGAATTAAGTGGCTACACAGCCCTTAATTCGAACTAGGCATTACTCCTCGTAGAATGAGGTTTACCTAATTCGAATTAAGCGCTTCGCTAGTTCGATTTAAATTCGAACTAGTGGTTTGTATGTGTAGCCCCTATTAAAGTTAATTTGAACTAACGGCTGTTAGTTCGAATTAACTTTGTAGTGTAGACATATCCTAAGTTATTCCTCCCCATTTCCTCCCTGGGCTCCAAGTCGAGTTAGTATGCCTACATTAGGGAAACCTGCCTTGGACTAATTTTGAGCCTTCCCTGTAGTGTAGACATGCTATTTCAAAGTAAGCTATTTCGGAATAACAATTCCAGAATAGCTTTGGGTACATCTACACTACAGCACTAATTTGAACTAACTTAGTTCGAATTAGTTAATTCGAACTAAGCTAATTTGAACTAACGCATCTAGAACTAAAAACTAGTTCGAATTAACGTTTTGCTAATTCAAACTAGCGTGTCCACACTGATTGGACGCAGGGGGGCATTTAAGGGTGGCTGAAACCGGTTCTGGCAGGGCATCAGGTCAGTAGTTGCTTTGTGTGGCTGCTGTCTGAGGCTATCTGAGGCTCGTGCTTAAAGGGACCCGCCCTGGACAGCAGGTTCTCAGCTTTTCCTGCTTGCTTGCCAACCTCGCCGAGGGACAGCGAAGCGTTGGTCTCTGTGCCCGTCTGTGTCGGTGCTTCCCTTCGGGGACGCCGCCGCAGGTGGCAACATGGAGCCAGAGCTCGCCCTGCACCTTCTGGTGCACTTTCTGGACTTGCTACTGCAAGCCTGCCACTAATGGCTCGAGGCTGCCTGGCACCTCCTGGTGCACGTTAGCCCCCTGCCTCTCCGCCTGGCCGCCCTGGGGGCCGTGGAGGAGCCGCGGCGGCGCCCCGGCACCGGCATGCCCCGCCGCATCTGGCGTCTGGACACCAGCACCGACTGGTGGGACCGCATCGTCCTGGAGCGCTGGGAGGACCGACAGTGGACCCAGAACTTCAGGATGAAGAGGGACACCTTCCTGGAGCTCTGCGAGTGGCTCGCCCCTGCCCTGCGCAGAAGGGACACTTGCATGAGCCCTGCCATCCCCCTCCAGAAGCGGGTGGCCATCGCCCTCTGGAAGCTCTCCACGCCGGACAGGTACCGATCCGTTGGGAACCAGTTCGGCGTGTGGAGATCCACCGTCGGAGCGGTGCTCATGCAGGTATGGCACTTGTCGGCCACTGCGCCGGAGAGGAGGGGGGCTGCGAGGAGGGGATGGGCCACCCCAGGGACAAAGGGGGGGCGGGAAGAGGCGAACGCGCCCCGCACCGGAGGGGTCGGTGTGTCCCGGCCGTACTACACGCCGCCAGGGGGGTTGCTTCCGGGAGTGGGGCGCGGGGCACTGCCAGGGCACGAATGCTCCCAGCCACCCGGGCGCCCCACTGATTGGCGCTTTGCTGTGTCTCTCTCTGCAGGTGGTCAAGGCCATCAACCGGGTGCTGCTCCGCAGGGTGGTCCGCCTCGCCGACCCGGACGCCGTCATCCGGGGATTCGGCGCCCTCGGCTTCCCCAACTGCGAGGGGGCCATCGACGGGACGCACATCCCCATCTGTGCCCCGAAACACCAGGCCTCCCGGTACGTCAACTGCAAGGGGTACTTCTCCGTGATCCTGCAGGCTGTGTGTGACCACCAAGGACAGTTCACGGACATTAACGTGGGCTGGTCCGGCAAAGCACATGACGCCCGGGTGTACCGCAACTCCTCCATGTGCCAGCGGCTGCAGGACGAGACCTTCTTCCCCGACCGCCACATCTTAAGGAAAGGTAGAAGGGAGACCAGCACAATTGAGGTAATGGATTTCAGGAAGGCAGATTTTGATAAGCTCAGAGAACTTGTAGGTAAGGTCCCATGGGAAGCAAGACTGAAGGGAAAAACAACTGAGGAGAGTTGGAAGTATTTCAAAGGGACGTTGTTAAGGGCCCAAAAGCAAACAATTCCGCTGTGTTGGAAAGATAGAAAATATGGCAAAAGACCAGCTTGGCTTAACAAGGAGATCTTGCACGATATCAAAATAAAAAAGGAGTCATATAAAAAATGGAAACTAGGACAACTAACAAAGGATGAATATAGGCAAGCAACACGGGAATGCAGGGGCAAGATTAGAAAGGCAAAAGCACAAAATGAGATCAAACTAGCTACAGGCATAAAGGGAAACAAGAAGACTTTTTATAAATACATTAAAAGCAAGAGGAAGACCAAGGACAGGGTAGGCCCACTGCTTAGTGAGGAGGGAGAAGCAGTAACAGGAAACTTGGAAATGGCGGAGATGCTCAATGACTTCTTTGTTTCGGTCTTCACCGAGAAGTCTGGAGGTGTGCCTAACGTAGTGAATACAAGCAGAGAGAGGGTAAGTTTAGAAGATAGGATACACAAAGAACAAGTTAAAAATCACTTAGGAAAGTTAGATGTCAGCAAGTCACCAGGTCCTGATGAAATGCATCCCAGGATACTCAAGGAGCTGATAGAGGAGGTATCTGAGCCTTTAGCTATGATCTTTGAAAAATCATGGCAGACAGGAGAGATTCCAGAAGACTGGAAAAGGGCAAATATTGTGCCCATCTATAAAAAGGGGAATAAGAACAACCCAGGAAACTATAGACCGGTCAGTTTAACGTCTGTCCCAGGGAAGATAATGGAGCAGGTAATTAAGGAAATCATATGCAAACACTTGGAAGGTAATAAAGTGATAGGGAATAGCCAGCATGGCTTTGTGAAGAACAAGTCATGCCAAACTAATCTGATAGCTTTCTTTGATAAGATAACGAACCTTGTGGATAAGGGAGAAGCGGTGGATGTCATATACCTAGACTTTAGTAAGGCATTTGATACGGTCTCGCATGATATTCTTATTGATAAACTAGGCAAATATAACTTAGATAGGGCCACGATAAGGTGGGTGCATAATTGGCTGGATAACCGTAGTCAGAGAGTGGTTGTTAACGGTTCTAAATCCTGCTGGAAAGGGATAACAAGTGGAGTTCCTCAAGGGTCTGTTTTGGGACCCGTACTATTCAATATCTTCATCAATGATGTAGATATTGGGATAGAGAGTATGCTTATTAAGTTTGCAGATGATACCAAACTGGGTGGGGTTGCAACTTCTTTGGAGGATAGGGACATAATTCAAAATGACCTTAGCAAGTTAGAGAAATGGTCAGAGGTAAACAGGATGAGGTTTAATAAAGAGAAATGCAAAGTGCTCCACTTAGGAAGGAACAATCAGTTCCATACATACAAGATGGGAAGCGACTGTCTAGGAAGGAGCATGGCGGAAAGGGATCTAGGGGTCATAGTGGATCACAAGATGAATATGAGTCAACAGTGTGATGCTGTTGCAAAAAAAGCAAATATGATTCTAGGTTGTATCAACAGGTGTGTTGTAAGCAAAACTCGTGAAGTCATTCTGCCGCTCTACTCTGCACTAGTTAGGCCTCAGCTGGAGTACTGTGTCCAGTTCTGGGCGCCACATTTCAAGAAAGATGTGGAGAAATTGGAAAGGGTACAGAGAAGAGCGACAAGAATGATTAAAGGTCTAGAGAACATGACCTATGAAGCCAGGCTTCATGAACTGGGCTTGTTTAGTTTGGAAAAAAGAAGATTAAGGGGGGACATGATAGCGGTTTTCAAATATCTAAAAGGGTGTCACAAGGAGGAAGGAGAAAATTTGTTCCTCTTTGTTTCTGAGGACAGGACAAGGAGTAATGGGCTTAAAGTGCAGCAGGGGAGGTTTAGATTGGACATTAGGAAAAAATTCCTAACTGTCAGGGTGGTCAAATATTGGAATAAATTGCCAAGGGAGGTGGTGGAATCTCCCTCTCTGGAGATATTTAAGAACAGGTTAGATAGACATCTGTCAGGGATGGTGTAGACGGAGATGGTCCTGACTTGAGGGCGGGGGGCTGGACTCGATGACCTCTTAAGGTCCCTTCCAGTCCTATGATTCTATGATTCTATGATCAGGGTCGGGGACGTGGACATGCCCGTGTGCCTGGTGGGGGATGCCGCCTACCCACTGCAGCCATGGCTGATGAAGCCCTACAAAGGGCACCTCAATCCCTCCCACCAGGCCTTCAATGCCAGGCTGACCAGGGCCCGCATCGTGGTGGAGGGGGCCTTCGGGCGACTGAAAGCCCGCTTTTGATGCCTCCTCACCCGTCTGGACCTGGCCGAGCACAACATCCCTCCCGTGGTGGCAGCATGTTGTGTGCTCCACAATTTATGTGAGCGAAAGGGGGAGGCTTTCCTGCCAGCCTGGATGGCTGAGGCTGACCGCATGGCTGGACACTACGCTCAGCCCCGCACCGCCGCCGTCCGGGAAGCCCAGCGGGGGGCCGTCCAGATCTGGGAAGCCCTGCGGGAGAGCTTCCTGGTGGAGGAGGAGGACTGACCTCTCCCTTGCATGCCCCACTGGGGCCTTCTTCCACCCAACCCCCCTTCTCCTTTCCCCTCCCTACCTATTGTCAAATAAAGACACCTGTTTTTCAAATAAAAATGTCTTTTTATTTAACATAACTGGGGTGGGGGGAGGGAGGAAGAAGGGTGGGAGAGGGGAGGGGGAAACCTGGGACGAGGGAGCAGGAAGGGGAGGGAAGGGAGGAAGAGAAAGGAAAGCTCAGGGGTGGGAGTCCAGCTGCCTCTCCTGTCTCGCCACACTGCGGGTCCGGGGGCATCGGTGGGGAATGGTTGAGGAGGGTGGGGCAGGAGGGACGGGGGGTGTGGAGGAAGCAGGAGCGGGAGCAGGAGGGGGAGCTGGGGGAGCAGGGGGAGCAGGAGGGGGAGCAGGGGACCAGGGGGAGCAGGACCAGGAGCAGGAGCAGGAGGAATTGGGAAGCGGTCTAGCAGGCTCTGGAGGTGGCCTCGCAGGGCACGGCCCTGCTCCTCCAGGGCCTCCAAACTCCTCCGGCGCAACCTCAGGTCCTCCTGGACCCAGTGGTCCTGGAGACGGAGCTGTTGCTAAGCTCCAGGAACTGGAGGTGCTGCCTCTGGTACTCCTCTTGGTTCCTGGCTCTCCTGCTGGCCCGGGCACGGGCGGCTGCTGCAGGCGGGGTGGTGCGCCCTGCAGGCCCAGGTGCTGTGGCTGTGGTGCAACAAGAACAGCGGTCAATTACCCCAGGGGCCCAGGTGTGTGAAACCCAGCTCCCCTCTGCAAGGCCAGGGCCCCTGCAGGATCCCCAGCTGCTGCTCCGTGGTGGGCAAGGCCCAGGCGCACGGTCCCGGGGCTCCCTCTCGCCCCAGCCCCCCGTACACATAAGGGGAGCACGATGGTACTCACAGGTGGACACCTCCCCGGCCTCGGACGACACAGTTGAGCGGTTCTGTGGGGTGCCTCGGGGGTCCCAGGTCCTGGGCAGGCTGCCGGCAGGCTCCTGGCTCTCGGAGCCCTCCTCCTCCTCCTCCATCTCCTGGAGCGGTCCTTCTGCCCCGGGGTCTATCACGTCCCGGGGGGCAGGGACGGCATGAGCCCCCAGGAGGCGGTCCAGGGCGTGAAAGTGGGGGCAGGCCTGCGGATCGGCCCCTGGCAGGCAGGCCCGGGAGTAGGACTGCCGCAGGTCCTTGATTTTGCAGCACACCTGCTCCCGGCTGCACTGGTGGCCCCTGGCGGCCAGGCTGGCTGCCATGCGGCCGTAGACTGCCGCGTTCCTGTGGCTAGTGCAGAAGTCGTGGACATTGGAGGCTTCCCCCCAAACCTCGATGAGGTCCACGATCTCCGCACTAGACCATGCGGGCGCCCACCTCTTGCGGCCCTGGGCAGGCTCCTGGGAGCCGCCAGGCTGGTCCCGGGAAGAGGGGGAGGGCTGGGGGGCATTGGGTGGGTGGCTTGATCCGTGCCAGGTGCAGGGTCTGCTGGCTGGGTGCTGGCAGCCTTGCAACTGGCACAAAGTGTGTAGCCAGCCCGTGGCCCTTTAAGGGCTCCGGGGCCGGGAGGAGGGCAGACAAGTTTGCCTGGTGTTGGCCAGAGTGGCCACCAGGGCAAGCTGGGAAGGGCTAGCCTCCCACTAGTTCGAATTAAGGGTCTACACAGCCCTTAATTCGAACTAGCTAGTTCGAACTAGGCTTAATCCTCGTAAAATGAGGTTTTCCTAGTTCGAACTAAGCGCTCCGTTAGTTCGAATTAAGTTCGAACTAACGGAGCGCTAGTGTAGTGCCTATGAAAGTTAGTTCGAACTAACATCTGTTAGTTCGAACTAACTTTGTAGTGTAGACATACCCTTATTTCGAAATAAGCATTCAGTGTAGGCGTACCCTAACAGATTTATTTGGGCATAAGCTTTCATGGTTAAAAACCACTTTGTCAGATGCATGGAGTGGAAATCAGATATGTGTGTTTGTGTGGGGTGGAGGTGGGTACTAATATATCAAAAGAAGGAAAGAAGGGAGTTACTTATCAAGTGTAGGACCTGTGTTAAAGAGGCCAATTCAATCAAGATAGATGCAGCTCTCTCCCAGCAGTTGATGGGAATTTGTGAATACCAAGAGAGGGAAATTTACCTTTGTAAATTAGATAAACTTATTCAGTCCTCATAACTTCTAGTGGGTTAACCTAGTGTTCTCCTAGGACAGTGTCTTTTTAAATATCTTTTCACTTTTTCCTTCTTGATCAGATATTTTCCCCATTCACTAAAGAAATCTCCCATTGTGAATGGCGAAAGGAACTTTGTTATCAACATTTCAGTTTATGGACTCTATCAATTGAAGAGCTTTTCTAAGGTTTTCAAAATCCATGTTTTGAATTGCTGAATTATGCTATAAATCTTGCAATTTAAATTATATTTTTGTTTATCTCTCATTAATATAGACCATGTTTCATTCCCTGAAAGCATGTTCCAGAACCATTATTTGTGTAGGCAGTAATTTTACATTAGTGTGATATAAATTAGGAATCAATATGTTTCTGTCTGCAGCTTATTTTATGTGACTTTTTACTACAAACATCCAATAGCTTGCAAAGTAATTTCTAGTGCAATTGTTTATTTGAGGGTACCATCTGGACCTCTGAATGCTTGTGAAAAGCTAAGCAAGTATTCAGACAACTCAAGAGCCAAGTTTGAGTCATTTTTCCTCTAATCTGCCTAAAAAATGAAATAATAAAATGTGTTTCAGTGTGTGTCAGTAACAAGGTTTGTTGTTTTATCTGAGGGCTGGAAGGACTCCACTGTTGTTGATTGTGTAATTTCTTCACTCCTAGCATGCCCCAGCGAATATGTTTTGCATATGCTGTAGTTAGTATTCTCTGTGATATCATTGCATTTGGAGTTGTAGCTTATTTTCTTTGGTGTTATGTCTAAAAAATTATTTACAAAGGTGTTCTGACCTGAGACTTGACTTTCATGGTAATGGTTAGAGCAGAGTTGCCCAGAGGTGAGGAGTAGAGATTTTGTCAGAGAGAGGGCAAGTTGAATGGATGGTCTGCCTCTGGCCACTAGTTTTGAATATTCTGTTCCATTCTATTTTCATGCAAGGAGTCCAGTTCTCTCTCTCTCTCTCTCTCTCTCTCTCTCTCTCTTTCTCAGACCAGCTATCCTTCATGTGCATGATTGATTCACGTTCTTACTAGACATGGCTCCAAACAATGATCCCTTATCCTGCTTCCCCCCAACACACACACACATATATTCTCTCCCCCTTCCCCATGTAGTATTCCTCCAAAAAGATAAGGATTCTCTGCTTTGTGTGTGTGTGCATGTGCAGAATCTCTTTGGTTGGGATCTGTGGGTACGTCTAAACTATGTTCTATTTTCAAAAGAGGCATTCCTGCAGAATTTGCATATCTTCTTCCGATCTCACTTTTGAAAGCAAAGCTTTCGAAAGTGAAAATAGTCTGGATGGGGTTTTTTCAGGAAAAAAACACTTTTTCAAAAAAAAACGTGTACACTTCATTTTTAAGGAAGAGTGTTTTTTTCGAAAAAGGGCGCTTTTTTTGTGAAATAAACATGTCCAGTCTACTTTCACTTTCAAGAGATCTGCTTTCAAAAGTGAGATTGGAAAAAGATATGCAAATTCCTGTGGAATTTGCATATCCTCTTTCGAAAATAGAACATAGTCTAGACATAGCCCTAATGTTTTGAAATATGAACTACTTCCACTTATGCCTCAGCCTGGAGCTCCCTTCCATTTGTAGCCCCTTTTGGGTTTAGAGAGGAAGGCCTACGGTTGCCAACTCTGACTGAAGCTATTCCAGGAAATTTTATTCCCCAATATGATGTAATGTCATTTTTAAAAAATATCCTATTAAAATATCCAGGGTTGCTTTCAATAGTTGCAGGGAGACTGATGCCAATTCTGGGAGATTCCAGGCCAATCCTGGCAACCTCAGAGGGAGGGAAAAGCAGAAGGAGGAAGTGATGTTGGGAGGAGGGGGGAAGAGAGAGATTCATGAGTTTGTTCTACAGCCTTATCTAAGAGACATGTGGATTTTAGCTGATGAAGTTGAGGTTCATTCATTTAGCTTCAGAAATTCCAGGTTCAATCCCACGCAGCGATGATGAGGATCTGTTGATATTACAAGTGGGGGCTCATCTGGGATTTCAAATAGGAAGTCGCTAAAGCTTGGGACATGCTTCCTGAGCTAGAGGAAGTATGTAACCCACCAACCTACTGGGTGTAGTGTTCTGTCCCACCTAGTGGCACTGAGAGAGAGAAGGGAGGCAAGCAAAGCGTGTGTGTCTGCAGCTCCAGAGAGAAAGGCTACAGCAAGCAAGTCTTCACTGAGTTAAGCAGCCAAGAACTTGCCCAAAGCAGCCAAGCAGGAACACTCCAGGACAGAAGTCAGGAGGAGTACTGTGCCATGGAGGAATTGCCTGAGACCGGAGCTGTACCCAGTGTCACTGTTTCCCATAGCTGTACGGGGCTGTGAAGACTGGGGTTTCTCAATCTGCATTAGAAATAAGGAGGTAGGTTGTTAGCTAGGTAAGTGGGAGGTTGTCACTTTGTGTGGCTTTGCAGAGAGTGGCAGAAGAGGGCACCAGTGGGGATTGTTTACTGGTGCCAAAGATGACCAGGACAAGAGCACCCAAGATTCACCATTGACTGGAACTTTACCCAGATCCCCTGACATAGACATGCAGATACATTATTTGGAGTCTGTCTTTTCAGACCCTGGTACCACTGAGCCTGCAGAACCTTGTTTTGAATTCAACCCTATGTATTTCCTCCTGTTGTTTGTCTCCTCTCACTCTCTGTAAATAAATATTTCCCTTTCTTATATTCATTGTACTTTTCCTGTGTGTTTTCACTTTGGCGGGGAGGGGGGAGGTTTGAGGAAGTGCCACTGATGTGGAAGGGACTTTCCCTGCCCATGCTCTCTCTTGGTCAGAGCTGCCTGCATGCAGACTCCATCTTAGCCACAAGGGCAATAAAGTTACATGTGTGATCTCTCCATGTATGGTGCATGGAATAGAATATGTAGGTTTGGAGAGAGATGGATTAATTCCACAGTAATTTCACCTTCAGTTTTCTATTTTTTTTATATAGCCCCTTCACCTTTGTAAAGACATGCTTGTGGAAGATTTAGAGATGCTCCTTCATAAGGGACAGTATTATGCATATAGGCTTTTAGAGATGGAAGCTGAGGTTGAGAACACAGGGTGGTTATGCAGAGCAGTTCACTACCGAAGCACCCTAGTTTGTTTCATTGAAAGTTTTATTTCTTTCTCATTCACTCACTTCTTGTTTGATCAACCCCCAAGACCATAAAAACCTTCATCTGTTTAATGCTATTTTTCAAAGAGTGTGACTTGGAGGCAGGTGGTATCTCAAAGCATCAGGATGGTTGCAGGGTAACTCTGAAAGAGCACAAGTTTGTGCTCATGGTCATGGCTGACCTTTTTAATCTCAAGGTCAACGAGCAGGGAAGCTGTTGACTTCTGTAAGCACTTCATATTTCTCTTATTCAGATTCTGAAGGAGGTAAATCACCTTCCTTTATCATGAATACAATGAAAAAGCTATGCTGTTAATATTTTGCCCAGTATTATCTCCTTCAGGATCCATGTACTCTTATAAAAACTATGGGATTGAAGCATGAGGTATAAGATCAGCTATCTTTCTAGAAATTCCAGTTTCGCCTGTTCCTGTAGCAAATCCATTAGAGCTGTTCACACTTTTGCAAAGGAAGTAAGGCGAGGCTTTCTTACTATAGTAATCTTTTTTTTCAAAAGGTCTGAGAGATGATTACTTTCACCACCAACCTCTCATCATATTGGAGCTAGTGCTATGTGACAGATTACATATAATCACTGCTGGGAAACTTCAGGCAAATGAGATGGTAAGAGGGGCAAGGAATCCGTTCAGTAAGTAATGCCACCCCCTGAAAAGGGCTATAGAAAATATGCTTTATTACGTTATGCCAGATTATCAGCCATTGTTCTTCAGAGTATCTACTGCATGTCAAACGTTTTGCATAAATGTTGCTAGAAACAGCCCCTTCCTCAAAGAATTTTCAATCCTACTCAGACTGTCTCATTTCCTTGTGCATATTTTTATTCTTCATTTTTTATTTCCTTTTGAGGCGTGCATGCTCTCAAAAGTTAATTTTCACATTTGAAATGGAGACAAATAAGAGGTCTTTGAGAGAGGGTGGAATTGAGTGGAGAGTAATATTTGATTTGATTTGTTGAGGAGAAAATTCAGATAATTATCTAGAATATACAGTGCTTCCTTGTCAGCCTTGATACATAATGAGAATTTGCTGATAGATATCCATAGGGAAAGTTGCCTTGATTTATCACATTGAATTGCATGCTGTTCAGTTGGTTTGAATGAATAAATAAAAAGAGATAAAAATAATATAGTTGAGCATGTGCATACAGTGAGTCACAACCAAGACTAAGAAAAGATTCACCTACAATTTTTGCCTTACAAGATGGTGTCTGTCTCATATTGATCTCCAGAGAGAAAGAGAGTGACCCATTCCAATGCTAATGCAGCACTAGGCACTCTCTTCAGTGTTGCTCTGAATATAAATGGATTATTCTAGTAAAGCTATAATGGGGAAGTTCCTGGGGAGAGAAAAGGAGCTTCATTAGTCTTTCCAAAAGAATGGAAGCATGTGGGGGAAGAAGAGGTTATAATGGATTACACAAGAAAGTCAAGGTGTTGCGACAAAGCTCCAGTGCTTCCTGGCAGATTTGCTTGCCTCAGAAGCTCACAGCAGCCCACAATTTAGGCACCATGTCGAGGACTTTAATTTTCTGTTTGTTGAGTTGTTTTCATCATTGGCAAGTGCAGGGGTTGGCAACCCCTGGCATGCATGCCACAAGTGGCATGTGAGCTGATTTCCCATGGCACACAGGACAGGAGCTCAGTCCTGCCCCTCCACCTCCCCATGCAGCAGGGAGCTCATGCTGCAGCTCCAGCCTCAGCCACACAGTTGCAGGCTGGAGCAATTCCTGCTGGGGCAGGGCATGGGAGAGGCACACATGCTAGTCCCTGGGGCTGCCACTGCCCAGCTTAGATGTGCAGCTCCTGGAGCTAAGGGGTTAATCCCCCCTCCCAGTTACAGGCTTCCTTCTTTGGGAGGGGTGGGGCTGGGTCTGCTCTACAGAGCCGGGGCTGGACAGCCTGCACACGAGATGTTCCAGGCTGCTCCTGCTGGGCTGTGTGGGGGGGCAGGGAGCCCCTTTCCCAGCACTCAACTGCACTAGGCCAGGCTTGAGCCGGCCCTTGGAAGCTCTGGGCTCTGCCTGCCCCAGCCCCTGCCCCAGAGCTGAAACCTGCAGGCAAAGGGCTGGTCTGGGCAAGGAAGAGACATTGCCCTGTTACCCACCAGCTCTGTGATTCTTGGGAAACCAGAACATGGTCACCTGTCAGCCTTGTGCTCTTGGGGAGCCAGGGAGTGACATTCATGGAAAACCATCCCCCTCCCTCAGGCCTCTGCTAGAATCAAAGACAAAGCAATGAAAAGGCCGGGGAAGACACACCTAAACTGCTTCAGACAAGGGTGATATAATTAAGGAAACACCCCAGCCATTTGCATTAAAGATGGAACAGAGGGACATCTCATTAGCATACAGAATGGAGAGCAGCTCTTCCAAGGCAGGAACCGCAGTGAACTATGGGACACCGAAAGCAGAGAAGCACTGCCTGATGGGAAATCCCTGCTCCAGATGCTAATGAACCCAGGCCTGCTCACACCCAAATTAGTCTTTATCAGACCAATTCTAGTAACGATCCTATTGACACCTAAAATACTGAAACTGCCTAGTTGCATTGTGAGCTCGTTCAAGGAACATCACCCATAACCAGGGGTGATCAGTCTCCATTGTCTCTCCTCTTTCTCTTTGAACTATCCCTATAAAAACTCCTATCCTTGCCCCAAGAAAACTGTTCTGATACCTGAACTTAAACTGCATCAGTTCCATTGAGACTTCTTCATCTCCTGTCTGATCATGCTGGAGGCTCTGCCCTGCTTTTCTCCTGCCCTCTGGACCCCCGGCTACCATCATCATCTGGGAACCCCGATCAGTGCAAGCTCCGTGGAGTGGTGAGGTCTCTCTCTCTCTCTCTCTCTTTCTCTCTCTCAACTATCTCTCTAAGCATAGCCTCCTGACCCTGCCCTGTGTAAACTGTTATATGGTTACCTAACGTTTGTAATCAGTTTCAATTTAGATTTAATATTGTAATTGTTAGATTTAATATTGTAACTGTTTGATATCTATTCACTACTCAGAAATAAATCACTTTCATTGTTAAACTGGTTGCTTCTCTCGCTTTCTTTCTCTTTTTCTCACTCTTCCTTAAGGGGTGTTGTTTTGGCTTCCCCATTCGCTCTGCAACAACGCTTCTTGTACCCAAGCAAAAGATCCATGTAGTGCCTAAAATCCTGTGGGGTTTGCTCATCGTGTGGTTTACCAGTGAATGACTGTGGTGTGAAAGTGGGGATAGGGGGTGCTGAACCTGGGGGCTTATGAGGATGGCAGCTTAAAGTGCTGTTTAATCCAGCCCACGGAGTCCAAAGGCACATGAGGGTGCACTGTGGCATTGCTGTGAAACCCAGCCAGCTGAGTCCAGGGACATATGAGGGGTCAGCTTGTGAGTGCTGAGTACCCAGTCCTCTCAGACGTGCTCTGTTAGTGGGTGTGGGTGTCTGTGTGTGTTGCTAAGGTGGGAAGAACCCCATCTGGAGGAACCTAGTTCCTCCAGGAGAGCTCCAGTGGGAGGGGGAATTGGCAGCAGGGAGAATTCAGCTCCATATGAAAGCCCAAGTAAGCACCAACAGCACACTGATAGAACTGTCAACCTTCCCCCAGTCCCATAAGGGTAACCCTGATAAATGAGCATACCCCAGAGTATTGGGCAAATCTGGTAACAGCCCCTCCTTCCCACCTCTCCTTGCCCTAGCACTGCTGCCCTGCCAGTGAGTGTGCTGGGGGCCCAGGGACGATGTGGGGGCAGCACGGGAGGGGACAGGGGTTGCACTGAGGGGCATAGGGTAATGCAGGGGATCAGGATGGGGGGCAGGGTTGCACTGAGGGGGGATGGGGCAATGCAAGGGATCAGGCTTCTGGGGCAGGATGAGAGCAGACAGGGGTTGCACTGAGGGGCATTGGGTGACCCAGGGGATCAGGCTTGGGGAGATCACGGAGCTGAGGGGAGCAAGTCTGGAGCAGAGGGAAGATGTGAGGTGTGATACTATTTTACTTTGCAGAAGCTGCACTTTCCTTTATTCCCCACTTCTTTGCTTCCCTCCGCAACTACGTGGCAGTGTTCTCATGCTCTCACTTTTTCTGCGTTTCTTCCCCAACCCCTCCTGCCCCCAAACTCCCTCTCGTTCCCCCACACCTTCTCCTGCTGCCAAACTACCTTCTAGACTCTGTCTTCCTCTCCCCATCCTGCACCTCACCTCCCGCTCAGATCCTGCACCCCTATCCCTACCTCACTCGCTGTCAGCCCTGTCCCACACACTGAGCCCCTCATTTTTGTTCCCACCCCAGAGCCTGAGGTAATCTGCAAAATCCACTAACTCTGGAACCCCAGAGAAGTAAATCTGGCCTATGGGAATCCCTGAACCATGGTCCTCCCTGCCCCTTCCCTTCACCCAGAGGGGCTAGAGTTCCACCAGAGTGAGGTGTCTCAGTTGGGGGACAAATCAGTGAGGGTTGGGGGATTAGGGAGGAGTTTTTTTACTTCTCACTTGTGTGGGCCCCAACTGATTTTTCTGTGGGTCAATGACCCCTGACCCAAAAAAGGTTCCCAACCCTGCCACAAATAAAGAAAACATTGAAACCTTTTGTGTTGAACATAATATTTTACTTTATTTAAAAATGAAGTTTGATAAAGTAACATGAGAAAGTTAAAATGCTTAATCTGTTTCATAATTTAAATTAAACCATTCTCCACAGCTGCAGCACTAGAAAAATGGCTGAGCCATAATTATGTAATTAATGGTGAGTTTCCATTAGCAACTGGTAGTCCGTGGAAAAGTTTGCATTGACCCAGGTGGTCCATGGGGTGTGTAGTAGAGAGATCCCCTCCTCGCCTCCCAGGACAGCAGCATGGCCCAGGACAGAAAGATTAAATCTTGGCATTTCACTTCAGAAAGGTTGCCTAGCTCTGGGCTAGCATATGATGAAATGGAGAATAAACTCCACAGTCCTTTTTCCCAAGTGGAAATGGGAAGGTAGGTGTTGGGGGGAACCCGGGCCCACACTCTACTCCAGGTTCCAGCCCAAGGTCCTGTGATAGTAGCTGCTCTTGTGAATCCTCAACACCTGCAATAGTACAGCTCCAAGACTTCTTGGACTTCCTGGGCTGCTTCCCCACCCCTTCCTCAGCACCTTCCCGCTCTCTGGTTCATCCTCCTAGTGGTGATCTCCTTCCCTCTTAGTCCTAGTGATACTCTCCTCCTTCCTCCCAGGTTAACACACTCTACAACTGCAGGCAGTCTAAACTAGTTTTCTTAATTACCCCCAGGTGTCCTAATTGGCTTAGGCTGGCCTGACTATGCAGGCCTGGTCAATTAGCCCCAGGTGTTCAACTTCCCCGATTGCCTCTGCTGGTTCTAAACTAGTGCCTTCCTGTTACTTTGGGGGCAGAGATCCCCTCAGTCAGAGGCTTATATATCTCCTCTCCACTACTTTTTATATCCTCCTGTTCTAACCTTGTCACCGTGTTTAATGCTTATTTGATTCTGTTTTCTCTAAAAAGATGAATGTTGACAGGTATTTAATACATTGGAAAGGGTCCGGTAGAAAGCAACAAAATTGATTAGGGGTCTGAAGCACATAACCCAGAGGAGAGGCTGAGGGATTAGGGCTTATTTAGTCTACAGAAGAGAAGAGTGATAGCAGACTTCAATTTCCTAAAGGGGGGTTCTAAAGAGGATGGAGAGAGGCTGTTCTCAATAGTTACAGATGGCAGAGTGAGGAGCAATGGCCTTAAGTTGCAGTGGGGTGGGGAGGCTAGGTTGGATATTAGGATAAACTATTTCACTAGGAGGATGGTGAAGCACTGGAATGGGTTACCTAGGGATGTGGTAGAATCTCCTAGAATTATTTTAGTCTCAGCCTGACAAAGCCCTGGTTGGGATGATTTAGTTGTAATAATAAGCTGGGGATTTTACCTATCCCTATATTGACTGGGCACACGTCACCTCGGGATGGGATGTAGAGATACAATTTTGTGATACCTTAAATGACTGCTTCTTGGAGCAGCAGGTTCTGAAACCCACAAGGGGAGAGGCTATTCTTGATTTAGTCCTAAGTGGAGCACAGGATCTGGTTCAAGAGGTAAATATAACTGGACTGCTTGGAAATAGTGACCATAATATAAAAAAAATTAACAGCCCTGTGGTGGGAAAAACACCTCAGCAGCCCAACACTTGTGGCATTTAATTTCAGAAAGGGGAACTACACAAAAATGAGGAAGTAGGTTAAACAGAAATTAAAAGGTACAGTGACAAAAGTAAAATCTCTGCAAGCTGCATGGAAACTTTTCAAAGAGGCCCAATTTAAATGCATACCCAAAATTAAAAAAACACAGTAAGAGAACCAAAAAAGTGCCAGTCTGGCTTAGCTACTAAGTAAAAGAAGCAGACACAGATAAAAAGACATCTTTTAAAAGGTAGAAGTCTTTATCAAAATAAGTGTAAAAATATAAGAAAACCCCAAAAGGAGTTTGAAGAACAGCTAACCAAAAACTAAAAAAGTAAGAGCAACATGGTTTTTAAGTACATCAGAAGTAGGAAGCCAGCTAAACAACCAGTGGGGCCCTTGGACAATCAAGATGGTAAAAGAGCACTCAAAGATGATAAAGTCATTGTAGAGAAACTAAATGAATTCTTTGCTTCAGTTTTCACAGCTGAGGATATTGGAAGATTCCCAAACATGAGCCATTCTTTTTAGGTGACAAATCTGAGGAATTGTACCAGATTGAGGAGTCATTAGAGGAAGTTTTGGAACAAACTGATAAATTTAACAGTAACAAGTCACCAGGACCAGATGTCATTCAGCCAAGAGTTCTGAAAGAACTCAAATGTGAAATTGCAGAACTATTAACTGTGGTTTGGAACCTATCCTTTAAATCAGCTTCCGTACCTAATGACTGGAAGAAAACTAATGTGATGCCAATATTTTAAAAGGGGATCTTGGCAATTACAGATCAGTAAGTCTAATGTCAGTACCGAGCAAATTAGTTGAAATTATAGTAAAGAATAATTTGTTGGGGGAAAGTCAACATGGTTTCTGTAAAGAGAAATTATGCCTTACTAATCTGCTAGAGTTCTCTGAGGAGGTCAAAAATAATGTGGACAACAGGGATCCAGTGGATATAGTATACATAGGTTTCCAGAAAGCCTTTGACAATGTCCCTTACTAAAGGCTCTTAAGTAAAGTTATTAGTCATGGAATAAGAGAGAACGTCCTTTCATGGATTGATAAGTGGTTAAAGGGCAGGAAGCAAGGGTAGGAACAGTGCTTTTTTTGTGATGGTACACATCGGGAGCACTTGCTGCTTTTCTCCGGCATAGCCGCCAGTCAAAGCTGGGAGCACTCGACAAAATCTTTGGAACCCTAGTACCGGCACCATTTTTTTTAACAAAAAAAGCACTGGGTAGGAATAAATGGTAAATTTTCTGAGTGGAGAGAGTTAATTAGTGAGGTCCCACAAGGGTCTATCCTGGCACCAGTCCTATCCAGCTTATTTATGTTGATAGATGTAAAGTAATGCACATTGGAAAAAATAATCCCAACTATACATACAATTTGATGGGGACTAATTCGTCTACAACTACTCAAGAGAGAGATCTTGGAGTCATTGTGGATAGTTCTCTGAAAGCATCTACTTGGTGTGCAGAGGCAGTCAAAAAAAGCAAATAGAATGTTAGGAATCATTAAAAACAGGATAGAGAATTAGACAGAAAATATTTTATTGCCTCTATATAAAACCATGGCACGCCCACATCTTGACTACCGAGTTGCCTCATCTCAAAAAGACATGTTGGCACTGGAAAAGGTTCAGAAAAGGGTTGACAAAAATTATTAGGGATTTGGAACAGGTCCCGTATGAAGAAAGATTAAAAAGACTTGGACTTTGGGATATGATAGATGTCTATAAAATCATGACTTGTGTAGAAAAAGTGAATAAGGAAAAGTATTTATTTATTCCCACAATATAAGAACTAGGGGTCACCAAATGAAATTAATAGGCAGCAGGTTTAAAACATACAAAAGAAAGTTTTTCTTCATTCAGTGCACAGTCGACCTCTGGAACTCCTTGCCAGAGGATATTGTGAAGACTAGGACTTTAACAGGGTTCCAAAAATAGCTAGATAGATTCATGGAGGTTAAGTCCATCAAGGATTGGTAGGAATGGTGTGTCCCTAGCCTCTGTTTGTCTTGAAATAGTTGACAGGGGAGGGATCACATGAGGATTACCTTTTGTGTTCTATCTCTCTGGCGCACCTGTATTGGCTGCTGTTGGCAGACAGGATACTGGGCTAGATGGATGGTTGGTCTGACCCAGGATAGCCATTCTTATGTTCTTATGATGGAGATTCCATCATTTCCCTAGGTAACCC
Source organism: Pelodiscus sinensis (assembly GCF_052426305.1). Taxonomy (NCBI): domain Eukaryota; kingdom Metazoa; phylum Chordata; order Testudines; family Trionychidae; genus Pelodiscus; species Pelodiscus sinensis. Next base: position 28,257,481 of record NC_143067.1, on the reverse strand, counting down.
ATTCCAGTGCTTCACCACCCTTCTACTGAAATAGTTTCTCCTAAAATCCAACCTAGACATCCCCCACTGTAACTTGAGAAGATGCTCCTTGTTCTGAAATCCATCACTACTGAGAACAGCCTCTCTCCATCCTCTTTGGATCCTCGCTTCAGGAAATTGAAGGCTGCTATCAAATTCCCCCTCACTCCTCTCTTCTGCAGACTAAATAAGCCCAAATCCCTCAGCCTCTCCTCAGAGGTCATGTACTCCAGCCCCCTAATCATTCTGGTTGCTCTCCACTGGACCCTCTCTAATGCATCCACATCCTATCTGTAGTGGGGTGGGCCCAGAACTGGATACAGTACTCTGTCAGTCCCCGTAATACACGAGGTTCGAAGGGATGCCGGAAAGGATGAGACCACAACTGGGGGTTTCAAAAAGCACAAACTGATTTTATTTTGATGGCGCCAGACAATCATCAGAACAAAAATTAAACAGATTGCCAGACAACACAAAACAATTCCCTGAGGCTTTTCTAAATCACAATAATTCCCAATAACTGCCCAGGGGTTAGGAACAGTTGAATTAACACTGGTATTATCCATAGGGCTGACTATTTACACAACTTTATACAAGGAAACAGTAAAAAACCTAAACCACAACTATTTATAAACTAACTTAGTAACTTTTTAGCCACTGTCACTTGGCAAGCAATAAGGACAACTAAAAAATCAATTAGGATAGGGATGATGGTTGGGGGGGGGGGTGTTATACCAGTTCTGGAGACAGCAGGAACACAAGTACCGGTCACACGCTCATAAACTGTCTCCACTCGGGTCGACCAACTCGGAGTACGCTCAGTAAGACTCCAGAGCGGGGGGTGCAAGGCGTCTGGGTGATCAGGCCAGGCGTTCACTCAATGTGAATCCCCAGTGAGAGAGGGGCTGCCTGCCTGTTTTATTGCCTGTGAACTTATCACCCCATAGGTTGGTTTTTGCTGCAGTGGGTGGAGTAGCAGGCCTGAGCACCAGTCAGCCCACTGGCTGATCTGTTACTGCAATGGGTGGAGCGAGCAGGGGAAGATTATTAATTTACATGCCCTTATATGGAAAACACTCCACCTCACAGACAGAGCCCCCTATACCAGCCTCAGAGGTATTACAGGCTATGGCTCCCTGTGACGGGCAGCCATTTCTGATGTTCTGTCTTGGACATACTCCATATGAGCCCTCACCAGTGCCAAATACACGGGAATAATCACTACTCTAGATCTGCTGGAAATGTCCTCCTAATGCACCCTAATATGTCTTGGCTACAAGGGCACACTACTGACTCATATCCAGCTTCTCATCCACTGTAATCCCCAGGACCTTTTCTGCCAAACTGCTTCTAAGCCACTCTGTCTCTAGCCTATAACCATGCCTGGGATTCTTCCATCCCAAGTTCAGGACTCTGCACTTGTCCTTGTTGAACCTCATGAGATATCTTTTGGCCCAATCCTCCAATTTGTCTAGGTCACTCTGGACCCTATCCGTACCTTCCAATGTATGTTTCTCTCCCCCAGCTTAGTATCATCTGCAAACTTGCTGAGGGTGCAATCCATCCCCTCATCCAAGTCATTAATAAACATGTAGAAGAAAACCAGCCCTAGCACAGATTGTTGGGGCACACCACTTGAAACCAACCACCAACTGGACATCAAGCCATTGAGCCCAATAATCTAGCTGGTTTTCCATCCATTTTACAATCCATTTGTACACTCTATACTTCCTTAACTCGCTGGCAAGAATATTGTGGGAGACCATGTCAGAACTTCGCTAACATCAAGGTATACCATATCCTCTTACTTCCCCATGTCCGCAGAGTCAGTTACCTCATCACAGAAGCTAATCAGGTTGGTCAGGCATGACTCGCCCCTGGTGAATCCATGTTGACTATTCCTGATCACTTTCTCCTCTTCCATGTGCTTCAAAATAGCTTCCTTGAGGATCCCCTCCATGATTTTTCTTGGGACTGAGGTAAGACTGATTGGTCTTTAGTTGCCTAGATTCTTCCCTCTTTTAAAGATGGGCAGTGCATTTGCTGTTTTCCAGTTGTCCGAGACCTCTCTTAATCTCTATGGGTATGTCTACACTACCACCCTAGTTCGAACTAGGGTGGTTAATGTAGTCAACCGAAGTTGCAAATGAAGCCCGGGATTTAAATATCCCGGGCTTCATTTGCATCTTGCCGGGTGCCGCCATTTTTAAATCCCCCTTAGTGTGAACTCCGTGCTCACAGCTACACGCGGCACGGAGTAGGTAGTTCGAATTAGGCTTTCTAATTCGAACTACCGTTACACTTCAGAGGCGGCGCCCGGCAAGATGCAAATGAAGCCCGGGATATTTAAATCCCGGGCTTCATTTGCAACTTCGGTTGACTACATTAACCACCCTAGTTCGAACTAGGGTGGTAGTGTAGACATACCCTATGAGTTTTCAAAGATAATGGCCAAAGGCTCTGCAATGATGTTTTCTAACTCCGTCAGTATTCTCATATGCATTAAATCAGGACCTATTGATTTGTGTAAGTCTAGCTTTTCTAAATAGTTCTTAACGTGTTCTTTCTCCACTGAGGGCTTCCCACCTCCTTCCTGTACTGCACAGCCGAGTGTAGTAGTCTGGAATCTGACCTTGTCTGTGAATATAGAGGCAAAAAAAGCATTGAGTACTTCAGCTTTTCCCACATCATCTGTCACTAGGTTACTTCCCTCATCCAGTAAGAGCACCATGCCGTCTCTGATCACCTTGTTGTTGCTGACACGCCTGTAGAAGCCATTTTTGTTTCCCTTCATATCACTTGTTAGCTGCAATTCCAATTGTGCTTTGGCGTTCCTGATTACACTCCTGCATGGTTGAACAATATATTTATACTCTTCCCTTGTCATCTGTCCAAGTTTCCATTTCTTGTAAGCTTCCTTTTAGTGATTATGCTCTCCAAGGGTTTCCCTGGTAAGCCAATCTGGTTGCCTATAATATTTGCTTTTCTTGTGCATTGGCATGGTTTGTTCCTGTTTCTTCAATAAGGTTTCTTTAGAATACCATCAGTTCTCTAAGGGAGTCAAAGTCTGCTTTTCTAAAGTCCAGGGTCTATATTTTGCTGTTTTCCTTTCTTCCTTTTGTCAGGAGCCTGAACTTGACCATCTCATGATCACTGCTGCTCAGGTTGCCACCCACATCTACTTCCTCTACTAGTTCCTCCCTATTTGTGAGCAGCAGGTCAAGCTTTGCATGGCCCCTGGTTGGCTCATTCAGCACTTGTACCAGGAAGTTATCCCCAGCATTCTCTAACAACTTCTAGCTGGCTCTCAGCTAAGGCTGTAGCATATTGCCATTATGGGACAGTATACCACATCCAGAATATATGTGGGTTACATATGCATAAGTGTTCCCTTTCTTTTCCTTCATCAGAGAAGATGAGCATTACAGATGTTTCCCTTTCAGGCTGCAGGTATTTAGACTTTCAGAAAGACCAGGATTCACATCAACATTCTGGAATTGCAGACAGCCAGGGAACCTTGAAAAGCCTTTCTCTTATTCATTCAAAGTCACCATGTCTTCATCATGTCAGACACTACAATAATAGGTTTTTAATCAATAAGCAAGAAGGAGCAAGATACATTCCCCTGTGTATAGAAACACTCACCCTATGGAGTTTGTTCATCAAATTCGGCAGTCAAATCACCCTGTCAGCAACGTACCTTCCAGGAAGTCAAAATGTGCTGGTGGACTCCTTTGGCAGACACTTAGCTATTGACCATGAGTTGGAGTTACACCACTCTGGTAAATAGTATTTTGCTCTTTGGGGACCCCTGAAGGAGACTTGTTTGCCTGTCAAATGAATAGAAAGTGCAACATATATTGTTCCAGAAGGGCTCTTGCTTCTGTGGTCAGGCCATCTGAATTATGCCTTCTCTCCTTTACTGCTCCTACCTCAGGTCCTGTGGCAAATTCATCAAGAAAAAGTGTGAGTCATCTTCATCACCCCCAACTGGCCCAAACAATTGTGGTGTCTATTGAGCTATGTACAAAATGTGCATAATTTCATTCTAGGAAATATGTGAGTGTTGTTTAATTGTTTCTAATGCTCTCATATGCATGCGTTAAAGTAATCAGCTATGTTGTGTGACGTACTATACTTGGCATGTCCTCACTGAAAAACAACATGTCAGTGGGTCATTTGTACTTAAAAGAAAAAACACTATAGCTTGAGGCTAAAGTAATATCTTTCAACTGTACATTTTCTCTTGTCAGTTGGAATCTGGTATTGTGACCCAGGTGCTGTCTCCTGTCTTTCTAAAATGAAAAAACTCAAGGCTGAGACTATGTGTATATATGCTGCATTGAAAAGGTCAATATGAATTTGGAAACTGATGTACGCTTTGGGCCTTTTTCATGCTATTACACTGAGCTCAGAGGTAAATTCATTGTATATTAGTATAATCCTTCAAACTAAAGCTATTCTGATTCTATTAAGCTAGTGTGTCACTGAAAGTTTCTTGAGGACAATAGTTTCTAACACTTAGTGTAAATAAATTCAACAGACTTGGTCTTGTTTAATCTTTCTTTTTCTCTTGAATTGCTGGCACATTACCTTATAACATGTGAAAGGCATTTTGTCCTCTACTGTCAAGCAAGCTTGATATAATAATGGAGCATTCAGAAAAAAAATCAATCAAGTACTACGGCATCCTCAGGGAATTTCTAGACTTAAGTGTGAGAATTTGAGTGTCAGAGAGATCTATCCTGCTTGAAAACCAACCTGTTTTTTAACAGATTGTGGTCTATTTTTCTGCATTGGGTTGTGTATAGATATTTAACTTATCACACGTTGATTATTGTGTATTGAGAGATTTTAAACAGTAAACACTTCCACAATTATTTTAGCAACTCTTACTATATGTTTCAACATATTTTCATCTTGTGTTAGTGATTTGAGGTTTTTAATATCCAATTTAACAGTGTCATTTACATACTTAGGGCTTGCCTACACCACAGAGAAGGTCGACCCTCCAGAGGTCGATCTTCTAGCATTCCATTTAGCAGGTCTGCTGTAGAGCCCCAAATCGAATGCTGAGGGCAGCTCTCACCAGTGTCATATATTTCTCATTCTGTGAGGAGTAAAAGAAACAACAGTGTGTGCTACTGTTGGCCACTCACAGTGTAGATACTGTGGCAGCTTGAATTAAGGTAAACCGAATCCAACTTGGCATTTTGTTTAGTTGGATGGTGTACCTAAGTGAACCTGCCTGGTCTAGTGTAGACCAAGAAGAAAACACCTGTATAGTTGCTTCAGTTCTTCACTGCGACCTTCTAACAATAAATTGTAGGCTGATTTAATATTCCTGTTGAGCTCAGGGAGCACCTATTGATGAAATCAGAATTACATATGTGTGAACTCCTGTTTATCATACCTGTGTCAGCCAACCACTCTTCTTCTATTCTTTTCCCAAATATAATACACTCATACACAACTATGAGATATACTTAACGGGCATCTTCGGATAAGCAGGAGAACTTTTCATAACAATTTTTAGAATGGAGCTTGGAGATAAAGGGATGGAGTAAACTACATGACAGAGACCGCCCAACATTTCAGATATTCTTTCATAAATATTCCATGTGCTCTGCTACAAAAGGTGTGAGGTGTATTAGAGGTTTGGTTTTAATTGTTACCTATAAATAGTGAAAAAGAAATCCAGTCACAAACTGAACTTCTTAGCTGTTATCTAGTGACATGCTGTAGTTCTACCTTAAATTTTAGTGGGCTTGATGAAGCAATTACTGGATAAAAATATATGATCAAAGTATTATCTGGGAGGTCAGAATAGATCACAGCAATACATTCTGGCATCAAATATAGGAGCTTATGAAAAAAGTGACTATTGGCCGATGTGTGGTGCATGTGAACTGCCTGAAGAGGGATGTAAGAAAAGAGAAAGAGTGGCTCTATGATTTAAGCAAGGCGCTGGAATGGCACTTAGGAAACCTGGGATATTTTGTGTTCTTGGACAAGTCACTTAATTTCTCTGCTTTGATTCCGCATCTGTAGAATGGAGCTAATAGTTGTCTGTTTTGATGATAAGATCTCTGCAGAAATATTTTTTCTCTGAATGTCTGTATGATGCTTTGCACACTAGGGCTCTGACATTGGTTGAACCTGTACATGCTAGTAAGGCAAAAACACATAGGAATATTATGTATCGATCGGACAACATGAATCTTAGTAACACACAAGCATGTCACAGAACAGAGTTGGCCAGAAAATAAAATTTCCTTCCTCTGGGAAATTCTGAAATTTCAGAAACAAAAAAATCATTCCAAAATGAAACAAACATGAAATTTCTCACAAAATGGGAATTCTGAATTTGGGTGGGTGGGGAGTGTGAAGGGGATGCCAGGAGACCAGACAGCTTTGTTTTCAAAATGTTTCCAAGGTTACCCAGGCTCCTTAAGTTCCAGCAGCCTGCCAGGTGGGACGCCTGTGAGCCCCAGAGCTCAGGCTGCAAGGGGTTTCAGGGTCCTCAGTATCAGGGCAGACTGTCAGGCAAACTCCCTTGATAGTAGAGCTTCTAGTGACTCCAGGGAAGGACATATGTACATCATGATGCCTGTTGCCTTCCTGCTCTCACCCAGTGGTTTGTAATTAACTAAAGGTACATCAACACTTCAGAGTTATTTTGAAATAACGTCCATTATTCTGAAATAACTTTATGTGCTATCTACACAAGAAGCCCTTATTTTGAAATAAATTCAAAATAATAGGCTTCTTACTCCAACTTCCTGTAAACCACATTGCATGTGGATTAAGGAAACCGGTGGAATAGCGATTTATTTCTAAATAAGTGTTGTGTAGACAGTGCCAAACTTTGAAATAAGCTCTTTTGAAACTTGCATAGCTTATTTTGAGGTACGTGCTACTGTTTAGACATACCCTATCTGAGCGAAAGAGATCATGACACCTGAATTTACATCATGCAGGGCTTCCCTGTGTCAGATTGGTGTAACACCATGAATTCTGATTGGCCACTTCTTCCCGTTTAAACCTAAAGTGGCACAGAGAGTTATTTGCACAACTGGATTATGTGTGGCTGCTATTTTGGACCTTACTTTCTTGTCTATCTCCTGAATGCTGCTTCTCTCCTTATTCCTCCTTCCTATCTTGTTCCTGATCCTTGCTCCTCATCTTTGACTCAGATTCTGGCTCTCATCACTAGACCCAGCTGCCTATATCACTGCCCCAACACTGCATTGTCATTTCATCTTAGCCAAAGGTATGTCCTTGCTGAGTTAAGGATGTAGAATAGAAGGTTGATCCAAAGGCCTTCTTTCCAATTTCCAACTCTTTTCCCATTCTTCTTCCTTACTCCTTTGTATCACAGCTTAGATACAACATGTATCTGCAGCCTGTAAGAGGCTGCCCTCTTTCTTTATAATAAAACCAAGCTGTCTGTGCCAATAGTAATGGGGTTATTTTTTTGCCAATTCAAATTCATTAAATTTTAGGAAACTGGCTAGAGTTCTGGAGAGTTTTCTTTGGTGAGGACTGAGTTCAGGAGGAGGGTGGGATTCCTGGCCATTGTGCAAACCCATGAACCATGGTATGGGAAATCTGACCCTGACTTGCCTCTTCCCTTGCTAGGGTCCCCTCCCATGGTCCGAGCTGTCAGTGTGGCCTATGTTGCATCAGCCTGTTCCTGCTTATCCCTCAGGCTGGGAGCAAATGCAGGAAGGGGGGTTGCTTTAGGAAGTGGCAGACAAGGAAATATTGGAAAGGAATTGAAAGAAGGAGAGGGGAAGATGTGGATCCACAAGGACTAATGAGAAGCATAAAAACACTAGATCCCATTGCAGATGCAAAAGGATGTGGCAGGTCCTAGTTGGGAGGGAAATGGCTGGGAGGATGTGGGGAGATAGGATTTGTAGCATATGTGGGATCTTATTCTCTTCACGGGATCATGGAAAGAATTCACAGTAAGGCTTAGTCTACACTGCCAAGCTTTGCTGACAAAACAAAAATCACCAGAGGGTATTCTTACTTGCTCCATCTGTCAACAGATCATATCCACAGTGAGAGCACCAGCGTTGACAGTGTGAGCAATACACAGTCTGTCTCCCACCCACTGAAGTAGCCTGCAGCTGTACTCCTAGTGCAGGGCAGAAAAGAAGCATTCCACTGATTTGCTCTTTGTTCCCCAAATTGGGCAGCACACTGACAGAATGTCTACACTGTAGAATTATTTCGAAATATCAAGGTGAGAGTCTATGCAGCAAGCCCATTAATTTCACAATAACAGGCTTCTTATTCCAAAATCTGCAACCCTCATTTCATGGGGAATAACACCGAATTCAAAATAATTATTTCAAAGTATGGTGCGTGTAGATGGGGCAGCTATGGTTATTTTGAAATAAGTAGCCTCCAGAGCATCTCAGAGCTACCCTGTTGACCCCACTCTGTTCACACTCATCAGAACTCTATAGTTCCCCTTCCCCTGCAGCCTTTAAAGCTGCAGCCACAGAACAAAGGACTTGCACAAGGAAAGCCCTGCTAGCCCTGTGCCATACAGCAGCAGCCTTCACTGCTTTTGCTGCCACCATGAGCAATGCCATCCTTGGCTGCAAGGGAGCCAGCAGCCAGCTCTCAAGCCCCTGCCTGGGGGTGAAAGAACAAGGCTCTTTCCTGGTCTGGTGTGGAAATCCTCAATCTCATTGAGGTCTGGGGAGTGGAGGCAAACCTCCAGGATCTCAGCATCAGATGCAGGAATGTGGACATTTACAGCTGGATGGCCAACAGCCTGGGCCACAAGGGCCACATGTGCACCCAGGAGCAGGCACACATGAAGGTGAAGGAGCAGAGGCAGACCTATACCAAAGCCAGGGAGTGCAGTGCCTGCTCAAGGGTAGCACCCAGGTCTGCCCCTATTACGACCAGCTTCACTGCATCCTGGAAGGGGGGGTCAGTCCCTTATCATAGAATCATAGAATTATAGAGCTAGAAAAGACCTCAGAAGGTCATTAAGTCCAGCCCTCCGCTCTAGGCAGGACCCATCCCAACTAAATCAACCCAGCCAGGGCTTTGTCAAGCCGAGACTTAAACATCTCTAGGGACGGAGACTTCACTACTTTCCTAGGTAACCCATTCCAGTGCTTCACCACTCTCCTAGTGAAATAGTTTTTCCTAATATCCAACCTGGACCTCTCCCACCGCAACTTGAGACCATTGCTCCTTGTTCTGCCATCTGTCACCACTGAGAACAACCTCTCTCCATCCTCTTTGGAACCTCCCTTCAGGAAGTTGAAAGCTGCTATTAAATCCCCCCTCACTCTTGGCTTCTGCAGACTAAACAGACCCAACTCCTCAGCCTCTACTCATAGGTCGTATGCTCCAGCCCCCTAATCATTTTGGTTGCCCTCCGCTGGACCCTCTCCAATGCATCCACATCCTTTTTGTAGTGGGGGGCCCAGAACTGGACACAATACTCCAGATGTGGCCTCACCAGCACCGAATAAAGGGTGATAATGACATCTCTGGATCTGTTGGCAATGCTCCTCTTAATGCAACCTATTCTGCCATTAGCCTTCTTGGCTACAAGGGCACACTGTTGACTCATATCCAGCTTCTCATCCACTGTAACCCCCAGGTCCTTTTCTGCAGAACTACTACTTAGCTGGTTGGTCCCCAGCCTGTAACAAGGCTTGGGATTCTTCCGTCCCAAGTGCAGGACTCTGCACTTGTCCTTGTTGAACCTCATCAGATTTCTTGTGGCCCAATCCTCCAATTTGTCTAAGACACTCTGGACCCTATCTCTGCCCTCAACCGCATCTACTTCTCCCCCTAGCTTAGGGTATATCTACACTACCCCGCTAGTTCGAACTAGCGGTGTAATGTAGGCATACCGCACTTGCAAATGAAGCCCGGGATTTGAATTTCCCGGGCTTCATTTGCATAAGCGGGGAGCCGCCATTTTTAAAACCCCGCTGGTTCGAACCCCGTGCAGCGCGGCTACACGGGGCACGAACTAGGTAGTTCGAACTAGGCTTCCTAGTTCGAACTACCGTTACTCCTCGGGGTTCGAACCAGCGGGGTTTTAAAAATGGCGGCTCCCCGCTTATGCAAATGAAGCCCGGGAAATTCAAATCCCGGGCTTCATTTGCAAGTGCGGTATGCCTACATTACCCTCCTAGTTTGAACTAGGAGGACTGGGGTGGCTCTGTGGGCTCCTTGGGGTGGAAGCTCTCCTGCAGCCCTCCGATTGCCTTCCCCCCCCGCCGATGGCAGCCTGCGGCAAGTGCATCCTGGATAATGGCCGAGTGCTGTGATGTGCCGAGTGTGGGCATTCAGGGCACTCCAAGTCAGGACTGCTTTGCTGTCCCTCATTGAGTTAGACAAGCGAGCGGGGAACCCCTGAGAACTGTCTGTCCGGGGTGGGGGTCAGGTCCCTTTAAGCACAGCCCTCGGCTAGCCTGAGACAGCAGCTCCACACTCTAAGTCCTAACCTGATGTCCTGCCGGCACTGCTTCCGGCCATCCTTAACCTCGGTTCAGGGTCCACTCAATGTGGACATGCTAGTTCGAATTAGCAAAATGCTAATTCGAACTAGTTTTTAGGTCTAGATGCACTAGTTCGAATTAGCTTAGTTCGAATTAACTAATTTGATTAAGTTAGTTCGAATTATGCTGTAGTGTAGACATACCCCATCTTATAGTCCATTTATCCAATCCATATTCCCTTAACTTGCTGGCAAGAATATTGTGGGAGATTGTATCAAAAGCCTTGCTAAAGTCAAGGTATATCACATCCACTGACTTTCCCATGTCCACCGAGCCAGTTACCTCATCATAGAAGCTAATCAGATTGGTCAGGCACGACTTGCCCTTTGTGAATCCATGCTGACTATTCCTAATCACTTTCCTCTCTTCCAAGTGCCTCAAAATGGATTCCTTAAGGATCCCTTCCGTGATTTTTCCATGAACTAAGGTAAGACTGACCGGCCTATAGTTCCCTAGATTGTCCTTCTTCCCTTTTTTGAAGATGGGCACTACATTTGCCTTTTTCCAATCATCCGGGATCTCTCCCGATCTCCATGACTTTTCAAAGATAATGGCCAAAGGCTCCTCGATGACATTTGCCAATTCCCTCAGCACCCTTGGATGCATTAAGTCCAGACCCATGGATTTGTGTATGTTTAGCTTTTCTAAATATTTCCTAACCTGTTCTTTACCAACAGGACTGTTGCTCTTCATCCCTTTTTGCATCACTTAGCGCATTAGTCCGGGAGCCGATCTTGTCCATGAATACAGAGGTAAAGAAATCATTGAGTACTTTAGCTTTCCCCACATCATCTGTCACTAGGTTACTCCCTTCATCCAGTAGGGGCCCCACACTCTCTCTGATCACCTTCTTCTTGTTAACATGCCTGTAGAAACCTTTCTTGTTATCCTTCACATCCTTTGCCAGTCGCAATTCCACTTGCGCTTTCGCCTTCCTGATAACCCCCCCCCCCCCCCCCCCCCGGCATTCTCGAGCTATACATTTAAACTCCTCCCTGGTCATTTGTCCAAGTTTCCACTTTTTGTAAACTTCCTTTTTGTGCTTAAGTTCACCAAGGATTTCCCCTGTAAGCCAATCCGGTCTCCTACCATGTTTGCCTCTCTTGCTACGCATCAGGATGGTTTCTTTCTGTGCCTTCAGTAAGGCTTCTTTAAAATACTGCCAGCTGTCCTGGACTCCTTTCCCCTTCATGTTAGCATCCCAGGGGATTCTACCCATCAGGTCTCTGAGGGAGTCAAAATCTTCTTTTCTGAAGTCTAAGGTGTGTATTTTACTACTCTCTTTTCTTCCTTTGGTCAGGATCCTGAAATCTACCATCTCATGATCATTGTCTCCCAGGTTGTCACCCACCTCTACTTCCCTTATTAGTTCCTCCCTGTTTCTGAGCAGAAGGTCAAGCTGTGCACAGCCCCTGGTCGGATCCTTCATCACTTGTACCAAGAAGTTATCCCCAACATTCTCCAAAAACTTCCTGGATTGCCTGTGGACTGCCGTATTGGTCTCCCAAAAGATGTCAGGGTGATTAAAGTCCCCCACAAGAACCAGGGCCTGCGATCTGGAAGCTTCTCTCAGTTGTCCGAAGAAAGCCTCATCTACCTCATCCACCTGATTCGGTGGCCTGTAGTAGACCCCAAGCACAACATCACTGCTGTTGTTTGCACCTCTATACTTACCCCATAGACTCTCAACAGGTTTTTCTCCCTGGCTGTGTCCAGACTCAGGGGTTTTTTCGGGAAAAGTAGCCTTTTTCCGAAAAAACTTCACCTGCGTCTAGACTGCAGCTGCGTTCTTTCAAAATTAAATCGAAAGAACGCGGCTTTTCTTTCGACGGCGGTAAACCTCATTTCACGAGGAAGAACGCCTTCTTTCGAAAGTGCTTCTTTCGAAAGAAGGCGTTCTTGAATGTAAATAGGGCTTCTTCGAAAGAGAGCACCCAGACTCACTGGATGCTTTCTTTTGAAAAAGCGGCTTGCTCTTTCGAAAGTTCCGCGTGCAGTCTAGACGCTCTCTTTCGAAAGAGGCTTGCAGTCTAGACATAGCCCCTCTGTATATTAGAGTTCAGAGCAATCATAGTGCTCTCTTACGTATAGTACAACTCCTCCTCCTTTTCTCCTCTGCCTGTTCTTCCTGAAGAACTGTCTATACCCTTCCATGACAGTGCTCCAGTCATGCGAGTTATCCTGCCAAGTGTCTGTTATCCCAATTAAATCATATTTCTTGGACTGGGCCAGGGCCTCCAGTTCTTCCTGTTTGTTACCCAGGCTTCTCGCATTAGTGCACAAACCCCTCAGATAACCAGTTGATCGCCCTACCTTCTCCATTTGAATCAGGGGTCCTCTCTTTGTTGTGGACTCAGGGCTGGAGATGCCAGTTGTCAGCCTCCCAAAGGGTGTGCCTTTAGATGAGGAGAAGGAGCTGCAGGAGGAGGAGGAAGCCATCATTGACATCATGGCCGCCAGCCAGGAGGTCATCCTGTCCCCGCACTCCCAGGATGTTGCCCAGGGGTTGGGTGAAGCCAGAGAAGGCCAATCAAGTGAGTTCCATTATTTTCCCTAGACACACATGGGGGAGGTTGTGGGCAACTAGGGGCTGTGCACTCCTCGCTCAGCCTTCTTGGCCTGGGGATCGTACAACAGCCTCTGAACATGGGTGCACATGGAGCACCAGTCTGGAGCACACAGCTGCAATGAGGCTGCCACGCAGGGACCTTGTGCTCCTGCTCAGACCTGCCTTACTCCCAACTCTGTGGTGAGACACTTTCCCACCACAAGCTACCACTAAGGAGGTTGGGGTCATAAACACACACACAGCGGTGTACATGGCAAACGGGCGTGCCCACACTCTCAGAGCAGCATCCGCTTCCCGGCAAGTATGGAGACGTGGAGGACACTGAGCCCCCACCAGGGGAGCTTGCCGGGAGAAGACCCCAGGACACCCTCCCTGATAAGTGGCATCTGCCACTCATATACATCTCCCCTAACATCCTCCCCACCTCTTCTCCAGAGAGCAGGGAAACAAATCCTCTCCCTGTGCAATGTGTGTATGGCAGGGAGGGCAGCCAACTTGACAGTGTTCCCTCTAAGGCAGGGCTGGCCAACCCATTACAGAGAAAGAGCCAAAATAGTGGTGGATACAGTGTAAAGAGCTGAGGGAAAAAAGTTGAAGAGCAAAAAAAAAAAAAAAAAAACCAACCCTGCCATGTAGAGCATGCGTTGCTCTTTTAAGGCAGCCATATTGAAGGTGGCCATTTTTAAGTCTGCACTGGACACTGCAACTCCAGCTCTGTCTCCTTCAAAGGGTACGTCTACACTACAGCGCTAGTTCGAACTAACTTAGTTCGAATTAGTTAATTCGAACTAAGCTAATTCGAACTAACGCATCTAGAACTAAAAACTAGTTCGAACTAGCGTTTTGCTAATTCGAACTAGTGCGTCCACACTGATTGGATGCAGGAGGGCATTTAAGGGCAGCTGAAACCGGTTCTGGCAGGGCATCAGGTCAGCAGTTGCTTTGTGTGGCTGCTGTCTGAGGCTATCTGAGGCTCGTGCTTAAAGGGACCCGCCCTGGACAGCAGGTTCTCAGCTTTTCCTGCTTGCTTGCCAACCTCGCCGAGGGACATCAAAGCGTCGGTCTCTGTGCCCATCTGTGTCGGTGCTTCCCTTCGGGGGGGACCGCCGCAGGTGGCAACATGGAGCCACGGCTCGCCCTGCACCTTCTGGTGCACGTTCTGGACTTGCTGCTGCAAGCCTGCCAGCAATGGCTCGAGGCTGCCTGGCACCACCTGGGGAACGTCAGCCCCCTGCCTCTCTGCCTGGCCGCCCTGGGGGCCGTGGAGGAGCCGCGGCGGCGCCCCGGCACCGGCATGCCCCGCCGCGTCTGGCGTCTGGACACCAGCAGCGACTGGTGGGACCGCATCGTCCTGGAGCGCTGGGACGACCGACAGTGGACCCAGAACTTTAGGATGAGGAGGGACACCTTCCTGGAGCTCTGCGAGTGGCTCGCCCCTGCCCTGCAAAGAAGGGACACTCGCATGAGACCCGCCATCCCCCTCCAGAAGTGGGTGGCCATCGCCCTCTGGAAGCTCTCCACGCCGGATAGCTACCGATCCGTCGGGAACCAGTTCGGCGTGTGGAGATCCACCGTCGGAGCGGTGCTCATGCAGGTACGGCGCTCGTCGGCCACCGAGCCGGGGGGGAGGGGAGCTGCGAGGAGGGGATGGGCCGCCCCAGGGACAAAGGGGGGGGGCGGGAGGAGGTGAAAGCGCCCCGCACCGGAGGGGTCGGTGTGTCCCGGCCGTAATACACGCCGCCAGGGGTGTTGCTTCCAGGAGTGGGGCGCGGGGCACTGCCAGGACACGCACGCTCCCAGCCACCCGGACGCCCCACTGATTGGTGCTTTGCTGTGTCTCTCTCCGCAGGTGGTCAAGGCCATCAACCGGGTGCTGCTCCGCAGGGTGGTCCGCCTCGTCGACCCGGACGCCGTCATCCGGGGATTCGGCGCCCTCGGCTTCCCCAACTGCGGGGGGGCCATTGACGGGACGCACATCCCCATCCGTGTCCCGGAACACCAGGCGTCCCGGTACGTCAACAGAAAGGGGTACTTCTCTGTGATCCTTCAGGCCGTGTGTGACCACCGGGGACAGTTCATGGACATAAATGTGGGCTGGTCCGGCAAAGCACACGACGCACGGGTGTACCGGAACTCCTCCGTGTGCCAGCGGCTGCAGGACGGGACCTTCTTCCCCAACCGCCACATCAGGGTCGGGGACGTGGACATGCCCGTCTGCCTGGTGGGGGATGCCGCCTACCCACTGCAGCCGTGGCTCATGAAGCCGTACACGGGGCACCTCAATCCCTCCCGCCAGGCCTTCAATCCCAGGCTGACCAGGGCCCACATCGTGGTGGAGGGGGCCTTCGGGCGACTGAAAGCCCGCTTTCGATGCCTCCTCACCCGTCTGGACCTGGCCGAGCACAACATCCCTCCCATGGTGGCGGCATGTTGTGTGCTCCACAATTTGTGTGAGCGGAAGGGGGAGGCTTTCCTGCCAGCCTGGATGGCTGAGGCTGACTGCATGGCTGGACACTACGGTCAGCCCCGCACCGCCGCCGTCTGGGAAGCCCAGCGGGGGGCCATCCGGATCCGGGAAGCCCTGCGGGAGAGCTTCCAGGTGGAGGAGGAGGAGGACTGACCTCTCCCTGCATGCCCCACCGGGGCCTTCTTCCACCCTACCCCCCCCCTTCCCCTTTCGCCTCCCTACCTACTGTCAAATAAAGACACCTGTTTTTCAAACATAAACGTCTGTTTATTTCACAGAACTGGGGTGGGGGGAGGGAGGAATGAAGGTGGGAGAAGGGAGGGGGAAACCTGGGACGAGGGAGCTGGAAGGGGAGGGGAGGGAAGGGAGGAAGGGAAAGGAAAGCTCAGGTGTGGGAGTCCGGCTGCCTCTCCCGTCTCGCCACACTGCGGGTCCGGGGGCGTCGGTGGGGAATGGTTGTGGAGGGGGGGGCAGAGGGGACAGGGGGTGTGGAGGAAGCAGGAGCGGAAGCAGGAGCGGAAGCAGGGGGAGCAGGGGGAGCAGGGGGAGCAGGGGGAGCAAGAGGGGGAGCAAGAGGGGGAGCAGGGGGAGGAGGAAATGGAAAGCGGTCCAGCAGGCTCTGGAGGTGGCCTCGCAGGGCACGGCCCTGCTCCTCCAGGGCCTCCAGACTCCTCCGGCGCAGCCTGAGGTCCTCCTGGACCCAGTGGTCCTGGAGACGGAGCTGTCGGTCCAGGAACCGGAGGTGCCGCCTCTGGTACTCCTCCTGGTTCCTGGCTGTCCTGCTTGCCCGGGCGCGGGAGGCTGCTGCAGGCGGTGTGGTGCGCCCTGCAGGCCCAGGTGCTGCAGCTGTGGTGCAAGAAGACCAGCGGTCAATTTCCCCAGGGGCCCAGGTGTGTGAAACCCAGCTCCCCTCTGCAAGGCCAGGGCCCCTGCAGGATCCCCAGCTGCTGCTCCGTGGTGGGCAAGGCCCAGGCGCACAGTCCCAGGGCTCCCTCTCGCCCCAGCCCCCCGTACACATAAGGGGAACACGAGGGTACTCACAGGTGGACGCCTCCCCGGCCTCTGACGATGCAGGCGAGCGGCTCTGTGGGGTGCCTCGGGGGTCCCCGGTCCTGGGCAGGCTGGCGGCAGGCTCCTGGCTCTCAGAGCCCTCTTCCTCCTCCTCCGTCTCCAGGAGCGGTCCCTCTGCCCCGGGGCCCCGGGGCCCCGGGGGGGGCAGGGACGGCATGAGGCCCCAGGATGCGGTCCAGGGCATGGAAGTGGGGGCAGGCCTCCGGGTCGGCCCTGGCAGGCAAGCCCGGGAGTAGGACTGCCGCAAGTCCTTAATTTTGCAGCGCACCTGCTCCCGGCTGCGCTCGTGGCCCCTGGCGGCCAGACTGGCAGCCATGCATCCGTAGACGGCCGCGTTCCGGTGGCTAGTGCGGAGATCGTGGACATTGGAGGCTTCCCCCCAAACCTTGATGAGGTCCACGATCTCCGCACTTGACCAGGCGGGCGCCCGCCTTTTGCGCCCCCGGGCAGGCTCCTGGGAGCCACCAGGCTGGTCCTGGGGAGCAGTGGAGGGCTGGGAGCCCTCGGATGGCTGGCTCATGTTGTGGCAGGTGCAGGCTCTGCAGGCACGGGTGCTTGCAGCCTTGCAACTGGCACAAAGTGAGTAGCCAGTCTGTGGCCCTTTAAGGGCTCCGGGGCCGGGAGGGGGGCAATAGAGTTTCCCTGGTGTTGGCCAGAGTGGCCACCAGGGAAACCTGGGAAGGCTTAGCCTCCCACTAGTTCGAACTAAAGGGCTACACAGCCCTTAGTTCGAACTAGCTAGTTCGAACTAGGCGTTAGTCCTCGTAAAATGAGGATTACCTAGTTCGAACTAAGCGCTCCGTTAGTTCGAATTAAGTTCGAACTAACGGAGCGCTAGTGTAGTGCCTAGGAAAGTTAGTTCGAACTAACGTCTGTTAGTTCGAACTAACTTTGTAGTGTAGACATACCCAAACAGAAATACGCTACCCCTTTAAGAGCCCCGAGCCAGGAGGACTGAAGGGAGTAAGAAGGGCAGGGTGCAGGAGCAGCAATTTTTTCTTTGAAGAGCCGCAGGCAGCTTGTGAGCCACAGGTTGGCCATCCCTGCTCTAAGGTTTTCCATCCATGAGTGGAGTGAGTTTTGTCTTGTGGACCAATACTGAAGTCATGTGCACTTGTTCAAATATCTTATAAACCTCTTTCTTTTCCCCTCTGCTGCCATGTCTTCCACCCTCTCCTCACCTCATCTGCTCCCCTGGTGCCTGCTGCCCCCAACCCCTCACTCTTCTCTGCTGTCCTGGTTTCTGCCCTTCTTACTCCCTTCAGCCCTCCTGGCTCCTCCCCCCCTCCTCATCTTCTCTGACCCCTGCACCCACCCTTCCTTTCCCCCCTGTGCTCACCCCCTCCTCTAGCTCTACCCCTTCCCATCCCCTCCCCATCCCCTCTCCTAATACCTCCCTCTACCCACGTGCTCTGCCACTCTCCTCTGCCTTCTGGTGCCTGTCCCTCTCCTCCCTATGTCTGCCCTGAATTCCCTAGCCAAAAAATTCATTACTAAAGTGTACAGAGGCAGGAACAAGACCTATCTTCCAACCTGCCAAACATTACTCCCGCAGATATCCTAGGGTTGGCAGCCAGTATTCAGTGAGCCCCTCAGCAAGACATAAATAACAAAGTATGCGCTAGCCTGAAGTAAGGAAAGGAAATACCTCTGGCAAAGTGCCCTTCTCCCTAAGCACAGGTAGGGACCAGTCCCGGCTCCCAGCACAGAGCAGCCAGTCCTTCTTGGGGCACAAAGCCAAGCATCCTGCACTGTGGAGACCCCCAGGGAAGAAGTCTGTACCAAGCAGCTCATACTGGCCACCAAGAGCTGCTGTTGCCACGTGGGGGCCGCAGGCGTGGAGAACTCTGGGTGAGGGGAAGGCACAGTGTTCTATTCTAATGGGAGTTAAACATCTGCACACAGGCTGCGGCTGCCAGGGCACACCCTGCATCTCCCAGTGCAGGAAGCAGCACACACCACCAGTAGCCCACTCCCTAGGTGCAGGTCTCCATGTGCCCCATGTGCCAGGACTGGAGCTGGGTCCACAGTGCTATTTTTAGTACTGTGGCCCAGGTTCCAGCTCTGACAACTGCCCCACTGCTCCCGGGCTAGGGCAGATATCCGCCACCTGGCCCTGCCCCCTGGAGCAGCTATGGCCATGGCTGCCTGGCTCTGCTGAGGAGGTGAAAGGGACTGCAATTCTTGGTGCACATCCATGCAGGCACACATCTTACAGGGAACACTGCGAGCTGCCCTGTCTGCCCTTCAGGCTCCTTGCTATTCCTGCTTCTCCATGGGGCGTAGGGGTAGCGAGGCTCCCCACTGGGATGTCTGAGCCCTGGAAGGAAAGTGCCTGCTATCTAGGCCTCAGATGGCCTTGTTTGAAGCACATTGCCATTGTCTGACCCAAGAACTATCGATGTCAGCTTAGAGATGAGGACTTAAGCTTCATGCACTGTGTCTCCTGAAATGACTGCCCTTCATCCTGTTCTTCATAGCTGGACCAGTTGCAAGGGGGGTGTGAGACACATCTCCTGCATCAGCCTCTGAACCCCATGAGACCCACTGGTGCCACTGACCCCATGAGGACCTTGAGCAGGAACACATAATCTGTCTCCATTCCCTACTGCAGTCTCTGGACTGACAGGACTAGACATTGGATGTGGACCTGGAAGAGCATCATGCAGACTGGGAGCTGTCCTGCTCCACCTGGAAGGAATTGTCCCAGAAGGCCTGCTCCTGCTCCTGTCCCTGCCCCTGCCTCACCAGCTTTTCCCCCTATACCCTGTGGCTGCAAAGGTGGTAAGACTGCTCCAGGCACCAGTTCGATCCCCATCCCCGAGCCTCTCCTCTCTTCCTCCCCGCTCCCAGGTTCTTTCCCCAGTAACTCCCCAGTTATGTTTACCCCAATTAAAATTACAGAGAGTTTACTCTTCCAAAACAAAAAATCTTGTTTATATTTTATCAGCAGGAGAGGAGGTGGGTCTCTCAGATGTCCTTGTCTGAAACTCTCTCTCAGGACCTCTCAGATGTGCACAGCTCCCTCTAGCAGTTGTGAGCAGCTGCTCAAATGCCCTGGTGAGCCATACTCAGCCTCTGGCCCCCATCCTGGCAGGAATATCTCCTCCTTTTCACAAATATTGTGGAGGACACAGCAGACCACCAGCGGACGTTCCACTTGTCAAGGTCCAACTGGGTCAGGAGATAGCAGAACCTTCCTTTGAGGTGGCTGAATGAGTCCTCCACAACAATGAAGGCCCTGTTGATCCTGCCGTTGAAATGTTTCTTGCTGTAGTCTAGGTGTCCAGTGCAGGGCTTCATAAGCTGCATCCCCTCGATGCACATGGGCATGTCCATGTCCCTGACTCTGATGGTATATTTGGGGAAAAAATGTCAGCGTGCATCTTGTGGTAGAGGCTGGAATTACAGAAGATGCAGGTATAGTGTGATTTCTCCGACCACCCAGTGATGATGTTGGTGAACTGGCTGTGGTGATACATGAGGGCCTGAAGGAGCATGATCTTTCAAAAAAAGGTTTTATTTTCGATTGATCCCCAGCTAAACATCCATTTTTCTTTGGAAAAGCCCCGTTTCGAACAAAACCGTGGCTACCATTATGCAAATGAAGCACGGGAAATTTAAATCCCAGCTTCATTTGCAATTTCAGAGTGTCTAATTTACATCCCTTTTTCGAGAAAAGGGATGTAGTTTAGACACAGCTAAAAGGTGAAACTTGTTAGGCTGTGTCCAGACTCAGGGGTTTTTTCGAAAAAACGTCACCTGTGTCTAGACTGCAGCCGCGTTCTTTCGAAATTAAATCGAAAGAATGCGGCTTTTCTTTCGACGGCGGTAAACCTCATTCCACGAGGAAGAACGCCTTTTTCGACGGCGATCCGTCGAAAATAAGTGAGTGTGGATGGGGGGAGGCCATTTTTTCGAAAATATTGGCCTCCAGGAAGAAGCCCTGGTGGACAATCTGGGGCATGGGTTGCATGTCTGTGGTTCCTGTCTGCAGCCATTTCTTAAAGGGACAGGCATCCTCACAGCCACTTGTTGCAGCAAAGGAGCCAGAGCACACGGCTACTTTGGTGCAGCATGTCCCAGCCCCAAGACCCTCCTGGCCCTTCCAGAGATCCTTCTGGGGACCCAGCCAGAGGCTCCAAATGCCGGGCACCATCCTGGTCTGGGCCAGAGCTCAAGACCCTTCTGGAGCTCTGGGGAGAGGAGGAGGCCTTACAAGCCCTCAAAAGCCGGCAGCGAAATGCTGACATTTATGGCCGCATGGCAGAGGCCCTGGCCCAGAAGGGACACTACCCCCGCACCCAGGACCAGGTGCGCTCCAAAGTGAAGGAGCTGCGGCAAGGGTACGTCAAGGTCAGGGAGGAGAGCTCCTGTTCTGGTGCAGCTCCCTACTACTGCCCTTATTACAGCCAGCTGGACCAGATCCTGGGTGGCAGTGGTGAAGCACGCACACCACGGCGTTTTGTCCAGTCAGGATTGGCAGACCCCGTGGTGGACGCTCCCGAGCAGGACCCAGAGCAGTCTGGAGACGGGGACATGGTGCCAGAGGAGGAGGACAGTGAGGAGACGGCGACCCTCACCCTGGAGCCAGTCACCCAGACCCCAGAGGCCTCCCAGGTGTCATCTGGCGCAGGAGAGGAAGCAGCAGGTGAGTGCAGTGAGGTTGTGTAACACCCGGGGGGGGGGGAGGTAGGTGGGTGCACAGTGGGTGATGCACAAGGGAAACCTGTCATGCTCAGGCTGATGCCCAGGTCACACACAGTGTTACCTTCAGAATGTCTGATTCCCCTGTCTCAGGGAGAGGGCATGCCCTTTTGGACAGCTGTTGCACACATGACTGATTGTGATAGAAATGTAGCCGTGTTACTCTGATCTGAGGAAGTGGGTCTGGCCCACGAAAGCTCATCCCCTAATAAACCATCCTGTTAGTATTTTAAGTGCTACAGAGTCCAGTTTTTTAGGACTGATTGTGTCTTCTTCTTTTCCTCCACAGCCGGACCAGCCGTGCAAGAGGGCCGCAGCACCCCACCCCCACCTCCATCCCCATCTCGGGGACATGGGAGCCACAGACACAGGCGTGTCTATGCGGACATCCTGAGGCAGCACGTGGAGGCCGTGCAGGAGCTCAACTCCATCCTGAGAGAGAGGGCGGAGGCAGAGGATCGGTGGCGTGACTGGCTGATGGAGGAGCTGGTCCAGCAGCGCACGTCCCTGACTGCCACTCTCAGGGAGGTCTGCGGCTTGCCAGCTCCTGTGTCTGGTCCTGCTCCTCCAGCACCCCATGACCCCGCCCCACCAAACCCCCCTTCCACAACAGCATCCCTTTCCCCCCCTGGCCCTCCTCTCCCCCAGGCCTCCACGTCCCAAGAGCACCCCAGCCAGCCAACCGACAGGTGCACCACCCGATCCCGTGCAACCTGATTCCCTTCCCCCCTCCAGGTTTCAAGTCCCCTTCCCCCCTCCAGGTTTCAAGTCCCCTTTCCCCCCCTCCAGGTTTCAAGCACCCCCATCACCCCAGTTAAATCACAAAGAAAGGGTTCAACAAGATGTTTATTGTACATAGTTTTGTCAACATCAAAAATGAACAAAAGCATTTTTATGTTTGCAACAGTTATACTATTTTTTGAGAGATATTTAAAAAAATTAAACAGAACATATTATTTTGAGACAAACCCTGGTGTTAATGATTTGTCCAAACAGGGTCAGGAGATGGGTTGTGGAGGGAAGCTTCTATTGGGCCAGGGCCCAGTCCCCAGGCAGAAGCCCCTCAGTAGAGTCAGTGGCCTCCACTTGAGAATTGCTCCCATAGGGCCTCCCGTATGCCAACAGCAGACCGGTGAGCCTGGCGGATGGCAGCTGTCCGGGGCTGGGCAAAGTGCCTCTCCTGGCCATCAGCACCTCTACCCCACCCTGGTAGGAAGGCCTCCCCTTTCCTCTCCACCAGGTTATGGAGAACGCAACACGCAGCCACCTCCTCAGGGATGTTGGTCTCCCCATGTCTAGGCGTGTGAGCAAGCACCGGAATCTGCCTTTTAAAAGTCCAAACGCACATTCCACCTGGTTGCGAGCCCGGTTAAGGTGAGCATTAAACTGCTCCTTGCTCGCATCCAGGTGGCCGGTGTAGGGCTTCATCAGCCATGGCATCAGGGGGTAGGCGGCATCAGCCACTATGCACACCGGCATGTGCACATCCCCAACCGCAAACTGGCGATGGGGGAAAAATGTTCCTGCCTGAAGCCTCCGGTAGAGGTACGAGTTCCTGAAGATGCGGGCATCATGTGCCCGCCCTGACCACACAACACAAATGTCAGAAAACTGGCCACGATGGTCGACCAGGGCCTGGAGGACCATAGAAAAGTAGCTCTTTCTGTTAATGAATTGGGCTGCTCGATGGGGCGGTGCACGGATTGGAATGTGTGTCCCATCGAGCGTTCCTCCACAATTCGGGAAGCCAAGGGCAGCAAAGCTGGCCATGACGCTGTCCAGATCTTGTAGACAGATGAGCCTGTTGAGCAGCTCCGAATTGATGGCCCTCACCACCTGCAGAACGAGACAGACAACAAAATGTTAGAAGGGGTGCCTTATCTCTTAGGAGGAGAACCCACCACCCACCTTCCCTCTCAAACACCCCGGGAATCCCCTCCTCAAACCCCCCCCCCAACAATTCAGGGTGAGTGGAGGAGCTCCCTCCCACTCCCACTCCACTTTGCCCTTCCTGACAGTCTCCCTTCCCCCCACCCCAAACTGTGACTGTCCTCAGACAATGACTTACCTCCATCAGGATGGATCCAACAGTAGACCTGCCCACTCCAAATTGGTGTCCCACGGAGCGGTAGCTGTCGGGGGTTGCCAGCTTCCAGAGAGCAATGGCGACCCTCTTTTCCAGGGGGATAGCGGGCCGCAGGTGGGTGTCTTGCCGTTGCAGAGCAGGGGCGAGCCAGGTACACAGCTCCTGGAAAGTGGTCTTTCGCATCCGGAAGTTGCGTAGCCACTCTTGGTCATCCCAGATCTCCATCACGAGCTGGTCCCACCAGTCAGAGCTGGTGTCAAGCCTCCAAACACGCCTGTCCACAAAGAAGTTTGCAGGCAAGGGCAGTGTGGCTGCTTGACGGAGGAGCCCTTCGTACCTCTGGTCTGGGTCCAGATGGGGAAGTAGCCTCATGACTGTGTCATGCAGATGCAGCAACAGTTGCAGTATGATGGTGTGGGGCCATCGCCTGCCCAGGGGCAGCTCTGGCTCCATGCCAAAAAAATGGGTCTCAAACAGAAAAACCTCCCGAGAAAAAAGCTGCTGGGGTGTCCCAGGAAGCTGAGCACTCCAAACCAGCACTGCAATGCCTTGCTTACCTCCTAGAGGGACAGCAAAGGCAGCTGCAGGAGCAGAGCAACGGGTGTTCAGGAGTGTCCCTTTAACCACGCCGCGTCTCTGCAAAGGGCAGGCAGGCAGCACCCGGAAGGAAATGCTGCCCCCATGCCCTGGCAGAAGCGGTTCCGGGTGGCTTTTAATTTCGAAAGAGCGTCCAGCAGTCAGGACGCTCTTTTTCGAAAAAGCGGATCGATTTTCCGATCCGCGTATTGTAGTCTAGACGCGCTCTTTCAAAAGATACTTTCGAAAGAGCCTCTTTCGAAAGAGGCTTGCAGTCTAGACATAGCCTTAGTGTAGACAAAGCTTAAGGAAAATGTTGAGAACCAATTTATTAACATTTATGACCTTTGTGTGTTAAAGATTAACGCCTCTCTAATTACTAGTGTCTCTATGAGATTCTTGCAAAAAACTATCAATATTTGTTTGCAGCCCTGTTGATAAGCTGCCCAGAATGAGGACTGAGCTAAATCCTTTACATTTTTCAGAACAGTCGTTAGTATATTTGCAGGCACGCTTAGGCTCTGATCAGATGCATACTGAGTTTGTATGAGAGCGATGTGCAGCTGAACAAGAGGTGGCAGATGCTATGGTTACAAATCAGAAGTAAGTCCTTGCTGAGTCTTTAAATATGTATGAAATTTGACTGAATGCAGACTTATAAACATCTAACAGCTCTTTGCTTACATTGGTGATAGTAGGAGCATGATCATGGATTAAAGGACTGGCCTTTAAGGCAAAAATCTCTTCTCCAGATTGAACTCATGTGCAATGCAGATCTCAGGTATATTCTGCCTTAGTTGCCCTTGAAGAACATGAATAGATTTCAGTGTCTACCTTTGCATTCTCTCCAATGCAGAATGCCTAGAAGAGAGGTGAATTGTACTCTTGAAATGCAAAAACACGGTTAGAATAATGCATGAGAGGGGAGAGGCACTCTGATATTTTTTAGTTTGTGATTGTACTAAACGTTAGGAATTGTAATACCAGAAGCAAAGATTAAACATGTTTCCCTGAAAGAGAGGATGAAAGAGAAAGACAAAAACCTCTGAAGTCGTCAAGTTAATATGGCTTTGTACTGGTGTAACTTGGAACAGAATCTACTCCAGTGTTACAGGATAAGATACACTGGCTATGTCTACACTGAGAGCTTTTCTGGGGATACCAGAGGTATTCTGGGAAAGCTCTGCCACATCCAAGGAACATGTCTGCTTTTCTGAAAAAACAATTTGGAAAAGCAGATGCGTTTTATTTCAACATCCCTGTAAACCTCGTTCTATGAGGAAGAAGGGATGTTCCAAAAGAGGGTTTTTTCCCAACATTTGGCCCTGTGTAGATGGGCCAAATGTTAGAAAAGCCTCTTTCGGAAGAACAGCGGAAAAGGATACGCAAATTGCGGTTTGCGTTTCTTTTTCCGACTTTTCTCTGCAGTGTAGACATAGCCACTGAAACAGACTTTTTCTGTACACCTAGTAAGAAATGGCCAGTATGGCTGAAGAAAGAAAAACTCGTATCCATTCAAACTCTTTCACTTTCCCTTAAGGACAGAGTTCTCGTTTTCATACTGCAATGCATGTGGCTGAATTTATGGATTTTGAAGAAGGTTTTTGCTAAAGTTCCACTTCACAGGCTCTTGCATCAGCTGAAAACTGCAGCTAGGCAGGGAAGGATGTCAGAATGGATGCATAGGATAAAGACTGTCTATAAAATGGGAACAAGTAGCTGATTGTCAGAAAAGCTCCTCAAAATTGGAAAGTAGTACTAAATAGGATCCCAAAGAGAGTTGTCCTTGGGCATCAACAGTATCTAATCTATATACATGACTGACAGGGAGAGTGAACTAGTTAGTTGCTGATTAAACTAAATTTGGAACAACATAGGCTGTGGAACAAACAATGAAAAGACTTGAAAGGATTCCAAACTGAAGTATAGCTGAGCCACAGTGCATTAAATGATCTTTAATGAAGACAGGTGAATATGGAGCTATAACAAAATTAAAATGAAGTGTTCCAAAGAGAAAAATCTACTTGATCTATGAGGGTATGTCTACACTACCCCCCTAGTTCGAACTAGAGGGGGTAATGTAGTCATACGGAGTTGCAAATGAAGCCCGGGATTTGAATTTCCCGGGCTTCATTTGCATAAAGCCGGCCGGCGCCATTTTTAAATGCCAGCGAGTTCGGACCCCGTGCCGCGTGCCTACACGCGGCACGGACTAGCTAATTCGGATTAGGCTTCTTGTCTGGCTTTGGCTGCTATGGGTTAATTATGGTTGGTAGGGAAGCAGCGTTTGTGTGCATATTACTGTAGTCAGACTGAAGAAGAAATAAATCAATAGTAACTACAGATGATTTTATTTCTAAAATGGACTTGCAATAAGAGATTTCGGTTTCAATTTAAATTGCATCTTGAATATGGATTTTAATTAGGATTTAAAAGACAGTTAAACTGAATGAGATACAATTAAATACCAGTTGCAATCCATGCAACAAAGCATAGATTTGTTGCCAATTGCACATGGCACATTTTTAATATTCATTAATCCTAAATTAATTGTTTGGATAATCAATTGTCATTTACCATTTTAATAATTGAAAACAGGTATATAATTTCCAATACTTCAGTAATAATTCTGCCCTCTTGTGGTACAGCTCTTTGGGCCAGATCTTTGTTCTGTTAAAGCTGTTCTGTTGGTCCAGTAGACCAAAGCTGCTGGAAATCTCAATGAATTGGCTTCATAAGGATTCTTTTCTTACAAGGGGAATCCCGAAGTGCTGTAGAGCCAATGGAGCTGCTCTGACAAGCCGCCAAGCTCTTGTAATGCTATAGACTAGACTAGGTTTTAGTCAGCTCATGGATTGGAGAGAATAAAAGTTGCTCAAAACCATCATTTTTCTGCCTGCTCCAAGTTTTACGCTTAGAATACCTCAGCTAGAAAATAATTTGAGTCATGGGCTCATTTCAGCATGGCGCTAATCTGTGTTCATGAAACCCAGTACTGGTTTTGGTTTAAATTGTAGTAATCAAAAGTTGTCACCCAGTGAAGAATGTTAATTCTATTCAGTTTTGAATTAGAATACACATTTATTTTATTATTCTTGAAAGTGTTCCTAAGGAACACTAGGGAATGTTAGTATTTGAAGTACATAAATTCAAGGCCACTTATATTTTCAGTCAGTCTAAAGCTGTCTCTTTTTGGCAGTCTGGCCTTTGCTATATTTTCACATAAGGCTTTAAAGCTTGTTAGAAATGTACTAATCTATGTGCAAGGTTCTTGAATGGCATCTGTTAAAATAAAATACTGTCTGCTATCTTCAATCAAGTTTTAGAGCTTGTACACTTTGGGATGCTCTCCAGAGCTTACATTTCCTATACGTTTCCATACAATAGGCATAATCTGAAGTCCTTGTGCACCTAAAATTCTTTGGATTAATTGGGTGTCTGGGTTACATAAAGATTGCAAGTCTGTACTGTTTATCTGAATTGCAGTAGTATGAATTATTATGCGGGGCTGAAGACAGAAACATGCCTTCCATTATAATCTGAGTTTTTACACCCCAGCTACCTTGACTAATATAAACCAATGTACTAGAAATTTCATTAGTGTGACTTTATGCTAGGGGAATTTTATTTTGAAAACAAATTTCTAAGCAATGAGTAGATATAACTCAAAAGCTTTAAATGCCTAGAAACTCACATTTTCTGTAATATGTTGGTCTTGGAGGTGCTGATCATTTGGATTGGTCCTGGGCCCCAGAATGTCTGGAACTATTTAAGGCCCAACATTGCATCTCTTGCTTGCGTTTGAATAATTTACCCCTCAAATAGCTCTCCTACCGCTTGATTGTAAGTAAGGGATGCAGGATTAGGCCCTTGATTCTTGTTGTGACTTCTCCATGCACTGAGTCTCTTACACACACAAGCAGGTACATCAGTAGTAACCCAAGCCAGAGTGGGAGACTCTGTTGCCCTCTGTGGGTGAGTAGACCGTCTAGAAAATAATGGGCCTTGCGCAATTGTGGCTAACAAGAACTGTGTCTTTTAGCTAAGGCAATGGAGGGTCATATGTTAAGAACCAGAGCTCCTAAAGTCAATCCCTGATGCTGATGATTTACCAAGGGTATCAGCATTACATGTGCACTTCAGGCTAAATTTTCTCACTCACTGCAAGTTTCCTAATCTAAAGGATTTGCAGTTTCCTAGTGCAGCACTTAGCTCATGAGTTGTACGGGCCTCACAACCCTGGGTGTCCCTAGGAAACATCACAGTGGCAGACAGGTAAGTATTAGGGTTGTCAACAATCAATACATTCACAATCTGTAAAAATAGCTAACATTGGACCTGTCCATAAAATCCATAAAAACATGTAGATATCTGTACAAACATTGATATTTGCAGTGGAGCTGAGGAGTTCCTGCCTCTTGGCCCTTAGAGTGGACTGTGCACCATCGGCCTGCTCCAGGGGGTCTACAATTCCCAGGTCTGGAGTGGAGAGGGGAATTCTCCTGATGGGGGCTCACTCCAACCTGCTGCTGGCTAGTGGAGGCTGCTGTTCTCTGCCTCCAGCTTTGAACTCTTCTTCAGTGTCACTAGAGTCAACACAAGCTCAGCTTTTGGTGGGTATGCATGCAGCACACATCCCTGCTGGGTTTCCTGCAGCTTGAGGGCAGGGGGTGGGAGGGGGGGGGCAGAATACAGCAGTCTAGGTATAGCAGTTTTCCCACAGGTTCCCTGCCAGTAAGTTACAGCAGGGCAGTCACTTAAATATAAGAAATAACCTGACCGCTCCTATGCTGGAGTGATTATTTCTGTCAAAAATGGACCTGGAAAAATTACTAAGGCAATGGTTGACTGTGACTGGTGCAATGTATGATCACAAACTGGAGAATTTGTATGCTGATGTGGCTAGTAAGTAGATTAAACTAATATAACATTGTGGTTGTGATGTCTGAATAAAAACTCTGAATAACGTTCATTTTTGTCCTTTTAAGCTGTCTTTATATTATGTAAGAATGTGTCTGTAAAAAAAGTTGTTTGTTTGTGATTTTTTTCTATATTGTTCATAAAAATTATTTTCAGCAGTTGGCAACTCTTGTATCAATGACTGAGTGGACGTAAACCTTGGGATAATCAGAGAAGGGAGGTAGAGAATAAGCGGATGTTGTCATTTAATAATCCTTTTGATAATCAGAAATAGTGCCCAATTACATGTACATGACTCATTCTGCTATGCAACTGGAACTAATTGAGGAGTTTTATTGCCATAGCAAATAATAGAACTCCCCTTGTGGCAGATATTTCAGGGGAGCCCGCATCCATCGGAGTAACCGAGATTTTATCAACTGAACATCAGGTGTTGCTCGAATCTATTTTTTTCTCCTCCTGCACACAATCACACTGTCTAACAAAGCAGATTTGTGCCTCTATTCTGAACTGAAAGGAGCAGTTTAAAACTCTGCTTCCCCCTCCATTCCTATACACTTTTTTTTAAAATCAGTGGTTTGTAGTATTATTGATGTCTGATTTGAAGAGAAACTAAATGCAGCCTTTTTAATATGTCATGCTTAGAATAAAATTCCAAGATGAATGGTTGTATTAGAAATGTAGGGAGTTTACTTGTGCAGTAGAATGACAAATATGAAGCCAAACTGCCCCCTAATGTACACCCTTTGTAAGTGATTTTGCCACAGAGCAATGCAGTCCCCTGAACTGCAGCTGGGGAAGGCACAGAAGAGAAGTCTTACAAGCAAGACTCAATTCTGCAGTTACAGAGCAAAGAAATATTTAATATTCAGCATGCAGTCTTCAGGCAAAACCCTTTGTGCATTGTCCAAGAAAAGATTTCTGTAGCAGCCTTACTAAATGGATGACTAAATGGTAGTAGAGATATTAAAAATATATATTATTACAAAAATACTCTAAACCTTTGAAGTATCAAAATCAAATAAATATTAGGAATTCTGCCCTAGTATATGTGCAAAGAATCAAAATAATCTCCCCATACATTGACATCCTTTTCTGTATGTATACTTGATATATTCTTTTAACTTAAAAGCAGGTTTTCTCTTTTTTTGAAAAAAAAAAGCAAATCAAGTCATGTTGAGAATGAACATTTAGAGCCAGATTTTCAGCACATGTAAATAAGCATAGCTGTGTTGACTTCAGTTGCACTTTGTGATTTCACACCAGTTGAAGCCCTGGCTAGCTTTGGGATTTTGGGGGTCTGAGTCAGAAGAGTTTCCTTGGCCTTTCCATTGAAGTCCATGCAAATCCTGGGGACAGAGCAGCTGCTTCAGCAGGTCCTAAGAGAATAAAAAGGAATGTATGGAGCAAATTTGTTTTGGGCAGTAGCCATTATTGCAAGAGACCTCTCCAGTGGATGTGTTAATATTGCACTCCTCTAATTGTGAACACTAGGTCATGGAAAAGGTGACTTCCTTACATGCAGAATATGGGTTTTATTCATAGTCTTCTTCCATGAAATACCTCAACACAGTTTAAAACTGTACTTTTCTGATTTCTTAATTGTTTTTTAATATGCTGAAATTCTGGTTCCAGAAATAACCTTCTGGGTCTAGAATCTTCATGTGGGTAAAACTTCCGTCTTTAATGAGAGCTCTGCCTTCATCAGCATCTGACATTATGGAGACCATTGTTGTTCATTGTGAGTTGCCTTTGTGACAGCCAGCTCCTCACCCTTGCCTCACTCCCATGTTGACTATTTATAAAGATACTCTGACCCAAAGGAAATTATGGCCTTTCCCATGAGCTCTGGGTTCAGGGCAGGGGGAAGAGGTGCTGAAGTCAAGGCAGATGGGACGTGTAGGACTCAGAGCATGGAGCGCAGGATATGGGGCTGGGAGGTGGGGTGGCTTACTGGGACTGCCTGTGGTGGCAGGGGTGGCACTGCTGCTGCAGTGACTCCTCCCATGAGGATGGGGCTACAGTCCCCTTCCAGCAGGCTGTCATGAATGGGAGCTGCAAAGGAGAGCCTAACTACCTGGAGTGAGGAAAGGGTTAAGCTAATCTTAAACTATTCTGTGCCTAAGGGAGGGGCTTTGGGCATTGTGCCAATGAAATGCAGTTAAAAAATTTCAAACTAGGAGAAGCATTCTTTTTTATTAGAGAGAGGCAGAATCTTCGCCAGGCATGGAGGGAAAAAATGAACTCCCCCAAAACAGATCCCCTGGGTACATCAGAATGTGAGAGTAGGAAAAAAAGTTTAGGTAGGTTTATTGTGGTGCTTGGAAATTATGTCTGAGATGTTTAATTGTATTTTTCTCTCTCTCTTTCTTGTAACCAATAATTAATTCCAGGGAGAATCCCTGATTTTTGTTTCAATTCATTTTACTATGCTTGCAAGAATAGTCTTGTTTTAATAATAAAAATGCTTCCTTTTTTTGTTTAGTTAACTGGTATTGGCTGATCTTTTGTGTTCTTAAACTTAAGTGCCTGGCTGCAGATACCTTACTGGAGACAAAGCACAGGTTCATTGTTCTCTGCTGGAGTGTTCTTGTTTGTTTGGGGAAAGGAGGTTGGGGGGTTTGCCCTCAGGGAAGAGATTCCGAGTGATTTTTTTCCTGGAAAAAGGGGGTACACTTGGTGGTGGCAATACTATTGAATTTCAGGAGAAACAGGAAAAGGTTTTTTTGTTTTGTTTCTGAGAACTGCAGATATGGGATCTGATAGAGTTTTTATTTTCCCAGCAAGCCCCCATTACCTACACTCAAAGGCCGTGTCCACACTCAGGGGTTTTTTCGGGAAAAGTAGCCTTTTCCCGAAAAAACTTCCCCTGCGTCCAGACTCAAGCCGCGTTCTTTCGAAATTATTTCGAAAGAACGCGGCTTTTCTTTCGATGGCGGTAAACCTCATTTCACGAGGAAGAACGCCTTCTTTCGAAAGCTCCTCTTTCGAAAGAAGGCGTTCTTCAATGTAAAGAGGCCGTCTTCGAAAGAGAGCATCCAGACTCGCTGGGTGCTCTCTTTCGAAAAAGCAAGCCGCTTTTTCGAAATTTCTCCGTGCAGTCTAGACGCTCTCTTTCGAAAGAGCCTCTTTCGAAAGAAGCCTGCAGTCTAGACATAGCCAAAGTGCTAGGTTGGGGATTTCAGCTGTGGCACGGGCCCCACAAAGTAGCCGTCCCCCATGGCCTACAGACTGTCTTGGAGGGACAAGGCTCCAGAGACTGCCACCCCTTCCAGGGCCACCACCCTTCTCCCCATGGCCTGCAGGCTGTCGGGGAGGAAGTGAGTCTCTAGAAGCTGCCACCCCTTCCAGCCCTGGCAGCCTCCAGTCTGTCTGTGGGGGGTGGGGAGATAATTCTCTGGAGGCTGCTGCCCCCTCTAGTGCCCCCCTCCTACAGTTTGGGGGTGGCGAGGCTCCGAGGGCTGCCCCTGGCCTCCAGCACCCTCGCTGGTGGCCTGCAGGCTATCTGAGGAGGGGTCAGGCTCCTGGGGGGCCCCCCCTTCAGCTGCTCCTCCTCCAGCAGTCACTCCCTCCCTCCTCCCCACAGCCTTCAGAGAGTGTGGGGAAGGGACAGGCTCTGGGGGCTGCCCCCTCCTCTGCATCTCCCCTTGCAGTCTGAAAGCTCTCCATGGGGGGGCAGTCTCCAGATTTGGGTTTGGGGAGTTCCTTACTGGTGTGTTGGCAGACAAGATGGTGGAGCCCGAGCCCTGTTGGCCACTCTCTTAGTGCTGCGGCTATCCATAATGGCCACTCTTTGTATCGTGTCCTTCTCCATGCCCCTCCATTTCGCATTCCTCCTCCCTCTGTCCCTCCCTTTCCATATTATCGAAAACAGTCCCATTCCCGGCACCTCCCATTTTCTAGGCACAACCAAACCCTGACCTTTGTTTACATTGGGGTGAGAGGAAGCTGCATACCTAATTTGGTGGTCCTAGTTCTTAAGGCTTAGGAGGAATTCTTGAACAAACAGGCACACAGATAACCTTGTTATAGGTTGATTCATTTTGTGCCCTCCCTTTTGATAATCTCCAAGCAGCATTATTTCAGAATAACTGATGTTATTCCGAAATAACATAGTGTGCATCTACACCGACAGCCTTTATTTGAAAATAATGTTGAGCTGGAGGATTTCTTACTCTGATTCCTGTAACCCTCCTTTCATGAGGAGGAAGGGAAGTTGAAAGAAGAGTGTTCTTCTTAGCCAAAATAGCCGAAATAAGCTATTTTGACTTAAGCTACACAATTGACGTAGCATAAGTTGCATAGTTTACTCCGACTTTAGTCGGGCTATGTAGACGTACCCCAATAGAAAATAGTGGCAGCCATGTCTAAAACCATCTATAGTTTTACACAAACCATCTTTGTTAAGCTGATTAAAAACCATTTGAGTTTTTTCCCCCTATGATTCTATTCTGAAAACTATGATTCTATTCCGGTTCCACCGTTTATTATATACCATTAGAACACACCATCAACATAGGCTAGAAATTAGAAGATGATACTGAGACTCGGTAGACCAACGGTAATCAAATGCTGATCCACAGGCTAGATCCATCATATTTACCTGCACCTCCATAGGTATGGGCAATTGCAGCTCCTGTTGGCCTCAGATTGCTGTTCCTGGCCAATGGGAGCTGCAGGAACTGGTGTCCTGGTCCCTGATACTTCCTGCAATCACCTTTACCTGTGGAGGCGCAGGTAAATATATTGGCAATGGCCCACTAGGGGATAAGCCTGGCAAACCACCACCATTTTATTGCCCATACCCAGGGCCGGCCTTAAGCCGATTCGGCCGATTTGAACCCAGAAGTGCTAGCAAGTTACAGAGCTGGGGGCCCTGCTCCAGCAATATGTGGAGCTGGGTCTCTCCCATAGAATGAGGTTTACCTAGTTTGAATTAAGCGCTCCGCTAGTTCGAATTAAGTTCGAACTAGCTGTTTGTATGTGTAGCGCCTATCAAAGTTAATTCGAACTAACGTCTGTTAATTCGAATTAACTTTGTAGTGTAGACATACTCTTGGATACTTGAAAGCTGCTCTCATGTCCCTTTTTGGTCTTCTTGTTTCCAAAGTAAACAAGGCCAATTTCTTCAGCCTTGCCTCATATCTCATGTTCTCTAGACCTTTCATCATTTGTGTTGATCTTCTCTGGACTTTCTCCAGTTTCGCCATGTTTCCTGAAATGTGGTGCCCAGATCTGGACATGATACTCCATCTGGGGCCTAATGTAGATTGCTCATTCCCTTCCTAGGGGACATAAGACTGGGTGGGTTAATTTCCAATCCTCCTGTTTATTCTTTTCCTAAGCCAGGAGGTCATGGTAGTTCTGATGGGGGCTCTGCAGGAAGGTAGCCCGCACTGCCCCTGCCTGAAACCTTTGCAGGTGTTAAACAGCTGTCCAGCCCACCCTAGAGGTGACTGCATTTCAGCGTGCCTGAAATAATACTGCACCAGCAATGGACAGAAGAATGGCTCCCGGGCATGGCTTGCTCATGACTGCTTCAGTCCCATTGATGGGCCTCAGCTTCTTTCCTTCCACTCCCCCGCTTTACAATGGGGCTGTAGACTCTGGGGGAGAAGGATGGAGGCATCCAGAGGTATCCCCCTGCAGCAGATGTAGACATGTCTCTGTATTAATCAATCTCTCATTGAAGTTTTTAGCTTGGTAGTGAGTCCTTTTACATGGAAACTTTGTATTACGTCTTGGTAGAATAGTCCCTAGGA
The DNA here is from genome assembly GCF_052426305.1 of Pelodiscus sinensis. Lineage (NCBI taxonomy): Eukaryota > Metazoa > Chordata > Testudines > Trionychidae > Pelodiscus > Pelodiscus sinensis. The sequence goes on along the minus strand of NC_143067.1, from coordinate 28,222,755 downwards.
CAAGTGAGGCAGAGACTGTCCCTGTGGGGTGAATGAGGTGGGAATGGATAAGGCGGAAGGTGAGCACCTCTGGGCAGTTGCAAAGGTTGGAGAGGGGATGGAAGCCAGATCCAAGATCAATGAGCCCTGGGAAGTGGGCCCATTGAAAGGAGACTGGACCTGTGGATACCTTAGAGGTCTGCAACAAGGACCTCCTTTGGGAAGCCCTCTCTTTGCAGGTGAATGTGGCAGCATTGAGACACCACCCAAAAGCAGGTGCCACAGACACTAACTGCAGATTCATGGGACGGCTCTCACAGATCTTGCACATGCATAAGATGATAGATCTTCAGGAGTGGGGGCAGTGGTGTAGTGAGGTGGCTCGAGGGGTCAGTTACCCCTGGGAGAAAAATAATATAAAATTTAGTTTAAAATAGATGTCACAAGCTTTTAAAAGGAATACCATATCTCCTGCCTTTTGTCTATTTTTGTCTCTTTAGGCCCCCAGTTAAAATTTTCAAAAGCACTTGAGTGACTAAAGTCATTTTTGAAAATTGGACTTGGAAATCTAAGCTCAGATTTTCAAAGGTAATTAAGCTCCTAAAGAGACAGTTGCCAACTCGGATCTTCAAAGATATCTATCTGATCTTTACACACCTTTGAAAATCTGGACATAAGTGTCCTAGTCAGTTCTGAATGTGAGATGTAGGAGCCCAGTCCTAATTCCTTCAGGCTTTTTTTTTTTTATTTGAACATTTATCTACACTAATTCCCCTCCTTTCTCTTTCACTATCCAATAAATGCATGGATCAAAATTATAGGTGCTTTGTGACTATGCTTATTTGAGAGTGGAAAGATTTCCTATTGTCATGTAAGATTCCTGGTAACCCATCTCAAATATGAAAAACTAGGTTGATACCTGTTCATATCAGGAGCTGTTGAATTCAGTTCACCATTTGCAGTATCTCATTAGGATGTTTAGTGAAGAAGATATTGGGTTTTTTTATTTATACTGTGAGCAAAGCATGGCTCACAAGAATTCCTCCATTGTTTTACCATGAGTCTCAAAATATTTGGTGTTTTTCTAAAGTCCTGGAGTCAATTGATTATGTAGGAATCTCAGCTTTCAGTTAAAAAAAGTTCTCTATACTTCTGGGCCTTACAGCTAAGGAGGAAAGCTTTAAAACATGAACCCTAAATACTCAAGAAACAAAAGGCCAATAAAAATCCAACTTGTTTTATTTTTAAAAAATCTTATGATGGCGTTCCTTGTGATCTTATGTAGGCGTTCCTAGTGATTTTTGGGTTGTCAATAATGCTCTTTGGTGAATTTAGAGAAGTCTCTCCCTTCAGTTTCCCTTTTCACCCTCCTTTCTTGTCACAGGTCATCAGAGAATCATAGGGTATGTCTACACTACAAAGTTAACTAACTTTGATAGGCGCTACACTAGCGCTCCGTTAGTTTGAATTTAATTCGAACTAACGGAGCACTTAGTTCGAACTAGGTAATCCTCATTCCATGAGGATTAAGCCTAGTTCGAACTAGCTAGTTCGAATTAAGGGGTGTGTAGCCCCTTAATTCGAACTAGTGGGAGCCTAGCCCTCCCCAGCTTTCCCTGGTGGCCACACTGGCCAACACCAGGGAAACTCTACTGCCCCCCTCCCGGCCCCGGACCCCTTAAAGGGGCACAGGCTGGCTACGGTGCCCGTGCCAGGTGCAAGCCTGCCAGCACCCAGCCAGCAGACCCTGCACCTGGCACGGATCGAGCCACCCACACGATGCCCCCCAGCCCTTCCCCTCTTCCCGGGACCAGGCTGGTGGCTCCCGGGAGCTTGCCCGGGACCGCAAGAGGCGGGCACCTGCCTGGGCTAGTGCGGACATCGTGGACCTCGTCCACGATCTCCGCACTAGGCACAGGAAAGTGGCCGGCTTGGGCAGGAGAGCTACCAGCCTGGCCACCCAGGAGCAGGTGTGCAAGAGAATCAAGGGGGTCCACTGAGAATCAAGGGGGTCCACTGGGTCAGACCAAAGGTCCATCTAGCCCAGTAGCCTGTCTGCTGACAGCGGCCAACCCTAGGGACTCTGGAGGGGATGGACCGAAGACAGTGACCAAGCCATTTGTCTCGTGCCATCCCTCTCCAGCCTTCCACAAACCTTGGGCTGGGACACCACTCCTACTCCCTGGCTAATACCACTCCATGGACCCAACCTCCATGACTTGATCTCACTTCCCTTTAAACTCTGTTCTAGTTGTAGCCTTCACAGCCTCCTGCAGCAAGGAGTTCCACAGGTTGACTCCTTGCTTCGTGAAGAAGAACTTTCTGTTACTAGTTTGAAGCCTGCTACCCATTCCTTTCCTTTGGTGTCCTCTAGTCCTCCTTTATGGGAATTAATGAAGAACTTTTCTACATGCACCGTCTCCACCCAACTCCTGCTTTTAGAGACCTCTATCCTGTCCCCCCTCCGTCTCCTCTTTTCTAAGCTGAAAAGTCCCAGTCTCTTTAGCCTCTCTTCATATGGGACCTGTTCCCAACCCCTGATCATTTTAGTTGCCCTCCCCTCTCCCAGCCTCTCTCTTCCCCTCTCCCACCTCCTTTTCCCAGTAGTGACGGTGCGTTCGGGGTCCCCCGTCTCCTGCACCCCGAAATGGCACAAAGAGACTCCACCAGCCAGTGGAATTGAGGGTGGTTTATTGCTTCTCCACGATACTGCATAGCACAGATGTAATCTGGTTACAGGAACTGGGGGCTAAGAGGCCTCAGTGCCCCCTTGAGATGGGGGGATCCCAGCCCCCTCCCCAGTTCCTTCTTCCCTGCTTTCCCGACAGGAACAAACTCTCCCTCCCTAAGCCCTGCCCCCAGCCAGAGCAGCATTCCACCTCCCTTTGTTTCTCCCCATGGGGGGTAGGCTGGTTCAACTGGTATGGTACCTTTGCATAATAAGGTTTTCCCTGCTGGGTCTTGCTCCAGACAGAAGAGGTCACCACATCCCAGTAAGTACCCCCACTACGTCACACCAGTCTCCCCCAGTTTTGTCCAATAAAGACAGATTCCATTTTGGAAGACACATTTTCTTTATTTTGTACATCAAGAAGAGGGGTAGGGAAGGGTAAGTGGAAGGAGGTGAGGGAGGAATGGGGCACGAGCCCCCGATGGGGAGGATTGGGCTGGCTCTGCAGGCTTCTGGGGGTGGAAGCTCTCCTGCAGCCCCCCAATTGCCCCCTCTCCCCTGATGGCAGCCTGCGGCAAGTGCAGCCGGGCTGAGGCCGAGTGGTGTGATGTGCCCAGTGTGGGCACTCAGGGCACTCCAAGCCAGCACTGCTTTGCAAGCGGTGCACCCCTGAGAACTGTCTGTCCGGGGTGGGGGTCGGGACCCTTTAAGCACAGCTCTCGGCTAGCCTGAGAAAGCATCTCCACGCTCTAAGTCCTCCTCTGATGCCCTGCCGGCACTGCTTCCGGCCATCCTTAACCCCGCTTCAGGGTCCACTTAATGTGGATGCACTAGTTCGAATTAGCAAAACGCTAATTCGAACTAGTTTTTAGTTCTAGCTGCGTTAGTTCGAATTAGCTTAGTTCGAATTAACTAATTTGAACTAAGTTAGTTCGAATTAGCGCTGTAGTGTAGACATACCCATAGAGAGAATGGAGAGTAGGGTGAGTCCATGACCATGGTTAATGACTGGTCAGGGTGACTAACTATTATCAGCCAGTGGTCTGAATGAGCTATCTACTGCCATCTGTTAATCAACTGTGGGAAAAGGCTTCACGAGCAGACCTTATTTATACAGACAACCTACTTTGCCACAGAGATCAGTAAACACACTTGCTGTGTCAATGGGTATGTCTACTCTGCATCCCTAGTTCGAACTAGGGATGCAAATGGAGACAATCGAAGTAGTTAATGAAGCGGGGTTTAAATATCCCGTGCTCCATTAACATGATCTCGCCGGCGCGCTAGTTCGAATCACAGCTGATTCGAACCAGGAAGTGCGCGCCGGGACGCGTTAGTTCGGACTGAAGCCCTTAGTCCGAACTAATGTTACTCCTAATTTTTTGATATGTGATATTTGTGTGTGTGGTTGTGGTTTTTTGTGTGTTTTTTTTTCTCAACAAAAAATCCTAAGTTGGGCGGGGCGGGGGGGGGGGGCGAGAGAGCGCCAAAACAGTTTGAATTGGGCCCCGCACTTCCTACAGCCAGCCCTGCCCATACCTGCCATAGACCTAGGTTCTATCTGTACCTCAGACCCACTGTATGATCTTGGGAGAGTCATCTTACCACTTTGATCATTGCCTGTATTTTAAACTCTTTTGACAGGACTCCCTCTCTCTCATCTATCTACGCCAGGGCGGCCACCCTGTTCCGGACAAAGAGCCAAGATCCAGCTGGATCCAGTGTGAAGAGCTTGGGCAAAAAGTTGTAGAGCAAAAAAACCAAAAAGGACTGCCCTTTAAGAAGGCTTTTTGGAGCTTTTTGGCCTTAGCAGGCTCCTATCGGTCACTGCGGCCACCATACTGAATCCACCATTTTGATCCAGATGGCTTCCCTGCCCTGGTGAGCACAGGGGAGCCGTGAGGTGTGGGTCGTGGTCAAGCGGTGCAGGGGTGGCTTCACAAGCTGACGGGGGAGAAAAGCCACATGTGGCTCACAAGCCACGGGTTGGCCACACCTGATCTACGCAGAGCCTAGAATAATGGAGTCCTGATCTTGTTGAGCCTCAGCCATTGCCAGAGCAGAAATAAATAAGATGACAAAAAGTTAGCTCTCAATAGTGCTTTTTCTCACTGGGAATCTCAAAGCTTTTGACAAAATGTATATTTCAGCTCTATTTAGCCATGTTAACCACAGTCTATAGAAATGGATGTTATTAATCTGCAATTTTATTTAATTGTTTCCTCTGCATTTCAAGGTCAGCTCTATCTGAATACTTAGTATCCATCTGTTACTAATTCTATAGGAATCTTAATTTTAAAATGACAAAAGATGGTAAAATAGATTTTTTTCCTTTTGGCATTATGTTTAGTAGAAAGATGAGGCAAAATTTGAACCACAATAGTGCTGTTAGAAGAAAAGGCTGCAGATGAATTTGACTGTGACAGGTAGAAAAACATCTGTGATTGGTTTTAGCAGTGCAGTTGCATTGCCTTTCCTGCTGTTTTTCGCTTTTTAACCACACTGTCTAAAGTGGTTCTGCAAGCTAATTAGATTAACATACAGACATTTTTGTCCCTGTGGCTTTGAAGAGGCATCAGCACAGCTTCCCATAAGACAGATAAGATTTGGTTAGTACTCTTAGGTTAGAGAGCACTAGATGTATAATCAGAATGGTAGGGAGTTCATTAGGAGGCTTCATTAATGCTGCTGTCCTGCATCCAGTATTGAGTTAACCTTGAATTGAGCTTTGTATTTTCCCTAAGAAGGTGGAACGAGAAGGAACTCCTGAGTCCACACCACTAAAATTATATTGTCATTTGGATTCAAAAAAGTCTATTCATGCAGTGCATTTTTTCTGCATTCATTTTATATAATTGTTTTTCCCAAATCATACTGTTAGGCTGCAACTGCACTGCATCTCAGAGTGAACCTCCTAACGTGGGGTTGACAGATGTGTGCTAGCTTCCTTTGACCTAGAGCTCTAAAAGTGGATGTTTAGCACTAGGGGTGTGTCTAGACTACAGGGTTTTGTTGACAAAACTATACCTACGTCTACACTGCTGCTGAGTTCTGTCAACCGCTGTAAACCTCATTCTACGAGGAATAACACCTTTTGTCGACAGAGTTCTGTTGACAGAAGGCGATATTGCATCTACACTGTCCTTTGTGTCTACACTCTCATGTCGACAGAGCGGCTTGCTTTGTCAACAGAACTGGATGTAGGCTATATGCTCTTTGTCGATAGAAGCTGTGTCGATAGTATCTGTTGACAAAACTTCTGTCGACAAAAGCCTGTAGTCTAGACGTACCCGTGGAGACTTGGGCTAGACACTTGAGCTCAAACCCAGGGAGAATAGGGTAATCGAGGGGTTCTTTTCTTTTCTTTTCTTTTCTTTTCTTTTCTTTTCTTTTCTTTTCTTTTAAGACTCCATGCTCCCTATCTGAGGTACAGATAGAACCTAGGTCTATGGCAGGTATGGGCAGGGCTGGCTGTAGGAAGTGCGGGGCCCAATTCAAACTGTTTTGGCGCTCTCCCACCCCAACTTAGGATTTTTTTGTTGAGAAAAAAAAACCACACAAAAAACCAATAAAGAATGTATAGAGAGCATAAAGTAGGATGGATGAATAGATGGATGGATAGACAGATTAGTTAGCTCAGAGAAGCAAAATTTACTCTGTGTGTACTGAGTGAAATGAAATCTTTTTGCTGAGGTGTGCTAGTGTTAGGTAATATAATGAAAGCATGTTGCTTTTATTTATAAATGTATTGCTTGTTTGCATCAACTAAAGAATTTATTTTGTCATTTCATAAGGCAATGTGGTACTAAGGTCAAGAGAGAAATCTAAAATGTAAGTACATTATTCCAGCACTTTGACTTCTATTTCCTCTTGTATGATCAAAAGAAACAAACAACTTGGAGGAAGTTTTAAAGCAGGCAGGGAATAAACTGGTTTCTTTGCATTGAATTAGAGTTAGACAAAAAGAAAGACAAATTGTCTTCCTCTGCTGCTATTAGATAGGCAGAATAATCAAGATTACCTGAAGTGTGCTTATTAAGTCAATGAAATGGATCAAATCATGAATTAGTGTTATAAAACTGGAGTGTAACCTCTCCATACTTACAGTCTAGTAATATTTACAAATAGTTTTTCAGATTACAGTGTATGTTTTCTATCTTATTTGTGAATTTTGTGTTTTATTATTTGGCTATATCCATTTTTCCAGCACAGAAACCACGGTAGAATTCATGTTGAAGTTAATGACTTATACGGAAGTCCTGGTATTTCTCAGAAATTTGAAGGAACTTGTAATGTTGCATGTAGAAAAAAATTGGCAGTAGAATTCTTACATTCATAGATGCCAGTAAAAACGAGTTCACTTGTTTCTGATTTACTTTAAATATTGGAAATATATGCCATAACTTTGTAACATACTCTGCAGAGTCTAGAAAATAACCTTGCTTACTGTACTGTATGATCCTGCTCAATATGGCTATGTCTACACTGGCATGATTTTGCAGAAATACTTTTAACGGAAAAGTTTTTCCGTTAAAAGTATTTGCGCAAAAGCACGTCTAGATTGGCATGGAGTTATCGTTATAACGATGCACTTTTGCGCAAAATCACGTCTACATTGGCGGCACGCTTTTGCGCAAAAGCAGAAGCCTGGAACCATTTTGCAGAGGGCAAAAGGGCACCAGCCCTTTCCGGGGGCAGGGGCTGGAGCTCCTTTGAGATGTGCTTAAAGGGATCTCCCTGGAGAGCCGTTTCTCTCCTGCTCCGTGCTTTAGGACCTTTTGTAGGGACTGACAGCCGTAGCAGTTTTGGTGGTTGCCCTCTGCCTTTTGGACACCACTGCCTTTTGCCATCTAATGCTTTTGCCTGGTTTTTTTTTCTTTTGCTTTGTTTTGTCTGCCATGGAGCCAGGGATGGCCATGTGCCTGCTCTGGCCCCTGCCGGCCATTTTGGAGTGCCTGCAGCTGGTGCTCCAGGCTGGTGCCCTCCTGTTCCAGGACCAGGAGGCGCAGATCACTTTGGACTCCCTCACCAGGGAGGCCATGTGGTATCCCCACCCCAGGATGGAGAGGCCACTGTGGAGACTGGACACCAGCACTGACTGGTGGGACCGGCTGGTCCTGGGGCAATAGGGCAACCAGCAATGGCTCCCTAACTTCCGCATGCGAAAGCGAACGTTCCTGGAGCTGTGTGCCTGGCTCGCCCCTGCGCTACAGAGAGCCACCACCCGACTGCAGGCACCCATCCCCGTCGAGAAGAGGGTCGCCATTGCACTTTGGAAGCGGGCCACCCCGGATAGCTACCGATTGGTGGCACACCAATCCAGTGTGGGCAGATCCACCGTCGGTATCATGGTTATGGAGGTAAGTCCCAGGGGAAGTGGGGAGTAGGATGGGGGGGAGGGTGCTGCACTCCATGCCCAGGGGCAGCCAAGACTTCAGGCTGGGTCACCCAGGGGTTTGGGCCATCCCTCCCTTGTACAGGCCTGCTGGTGGGGGGGGGGACGTGGGGCGAGGGGGCCCTGGTGTGTGTGTGTGTGTGTGTGTGTGCGTGCGTGAGGACAGAGGGAATCACGGGGGGGGGGCAAGGCAGCGCACACTCACTCCTGCCTTATGTGATGTGTTCCCCTGTGTTTCTCTGCACCCTTCTTCAGGTCATCCACGCCATCAACAATGTCCTGCTCCCGAGAGTGATCCGCCTGAGCGACGTGGACACTACTCTGGCCAGCTTCACTGCCCTCGGGTTCTCCAACTGTGGAGGAGCCCTGGATGCAACCCACATCCCCGTCCGGTCCTCAGAGCATCGAGCAGCCCATTTCACAAACAGGAAGGGGTACTGCTCCATTGTTCTCCAGGACCTCGTGGACCACCGGGGCCGCTTCCTGGATGTCTACGCGGGCTGGTCCGGCAGGGCACACGACGCCCGCATCCTCCACAACTCCGGACTGTTTTGCAGGCTGGGGGCGGGCACCTACTTCCCCTGGCAGGAGTTGACTGTCTGGGATGTGCCTATGCCCATCTGCGTCATCGGGGACGCGGCCTACCCCCTGCTGCCCTGGCTAATGCGGCCATACTCGGGGCGGCCAGACCAGAACCGGTCCCAGTTCAACCACCACCACAACTGGGCCCGAAATCAAGTGGAGTGTTCCTTTGGCCGCTTAAAAGCCCGCTTCCGTTGTTTGCTCACCCGTCTCAAGATGGGTGAGCGGAATGCAACGGAGGTACTGGCCACATGCTGCGTGCTCCACAACATTGTGGAGTGGAGTGGGGAGGCCTTCCTCCCTGCATGGATGGCAGCCAAGGCACAGACATTTGAACAGCCCCACAGAGGCCATCCGCTAGGCACACCAGGATGGGGTGCGCATCAGAGAGGCCCTGATGGGCATGTTCACACAAGCCCCATAGTAGGGTCGCCTCGGTCTCCCCATACAACTCTCTCCCATCCTCTCCCCTTCCTCTTCCCCCTGCCCTCTCCTTACCTCCCAATAAAAAACAACAGTTTGGTTTTCAACAGAAAAACTTGTATCTTTTTATTTACAAGGGGGGAAAGGGAGAGGAGACCTTGAACTGGGAGGGGGAGGCGACCTTCAACTGGGAGGGGGAGGAGCTACTCCTGGGAGGGGTGGCCCCTGCGACCACTCCTGCGGGGGCGGACCTGAACATGGGGGCCAGGCTGCATCGGGGCAGGCTGCATGGGAAGGTGGGCAGGAGGGGCAGGAGCAGGAGGGGCAGGAGCAGGAGGGGCCATTGCAGGAGGGGTAGGGACAGGAGCAGGAGGGGCCATTGCAGGAGGGGGCAGGAGCAGGGCTAGGAGAGGGATGGCGGGGGCGTGGGGCAAGGCCATGCCATAATGTATGGCATGGCCAATGTGGGTGGTGACGGTGACGATGGAGTCGGCCATCCTCACACACTGGGCCTGGAAGGCAGCCCAGGCCCCCTGGCACCACTGCAGGTCCGCTTCCACGTGCCGAGTGATGGCAGCCTCGATGCGCTTGACGGCCTGCACGTGGCGCCAAAGGAGCCGGTCCCAGTGGCGGAGACTTTGCCTTGGTGGTTGGGCAGCTTGGGGTGCTGCTACTGCCGGACTGGAGGGTCCCCGGCTTGTGCTTGGTCCCACTGCAGGGAAGAGAAGAAAGGATGGGCAGCCTGGCCACTGTCCCCACACCTCATGCCCTCCACCCCTGAGCCCAGGTGACACCACAGTAGCATGGCTTGGGCACACTTGGTTACCCCTCTGCCCCCTGTGTTGTATGCATAGAGGACCGCCCCTGGAGTAGGGTCCTCCTCCATGTATTGTAACCACTGGTCTGTGTCCTGGCCCAGTGGAGGATGGGAGGGTGCTTGTGTTGTGTTCATCTGTGGAACTCCCTGCTGGTGGAGGCTGTGAGGCTTTGGGCTAATCAATGGTGTTTGACAGGGAGTGAGATGTATCCTCGCACAGTGCCTGGGAGCACATCTGGCAGACGTGGTCTGGGCTCTCAGATCCCCATCACATGGGATATCTCCTGTACGGAACCAGGAGAGTGACTGGGGAGTGTCCCATCCTTGCAGCAAAACTCAGGCGGCCTTAGGGGCGGCCCGAGTGTTTCCCCCGCTTCTCCCTCCCACTATCCCTGCCACACGTAGCCCAGGGACATGTGTGGCCGCAGTAGGGACTTCCCTCAGGGAGCCAGCCAAGGCACCGGGAGCAGGTGAGGGGCTCAGTGGGGGCCACGCTCACAGGGCTGTGATGCTGCAGTTTACCCAAGAGCAGCTGGCAGTGCCTCACACCAGGCATGGGACAGTGTTGCCGTTCTGTGTGCTGCAGCCTTGTGGAGGTGCAGGCTCTGGGCTGAGCCCCTGGGGCCCTGGCTGGTTCCTGCAGGCATCCACCCTTCCCCTTGGTCCCGCCGGATGTGTGTGAACAGCGCGGTCCTAGGTGTGCCCTGGAGCTGCCTGCCGCGGCCAGATGCCGCTCAGTCACAAGGTTGCACGTGCTGCTTACTGCCTAATGCTACACAGCATGCAGCTCACGTGGCCTGAGTGACATGCTCTCCCTCTCCCCACTCCAGGCACCTGGCTCCCCCCCCCCCCCGCCGCCCTTGTGAGTGCAAAGTGCAACACTCACCAGTGGATCCTTCCCCGGCCTCCGAGGATGCGCGGGAGACGTTGGGGCTGCCGGAAGGGGCCTGCTGGGTGGCAGTGCTGGCCTCATCCTCCGACACACTGCTGCTGTCTCCTTCCCCCGTCTCGGTGGTCCTGGTGATGGGGGGGGGGGCCGCACGCTGCTGTCGACGGGGACTTGCGGGGCTGGCTCGCCCAGGATGGCGTGGAGCTGTTGGTAATGGGGGCAGGTGTCGGCTCCTGCCCCCTGGCCCTCGCTGGCCTGGACGTAGCCCAGGCGCAGTTCTTTTACTTTAGCCTGGACTTGCTCCAGGGTCCGGGCTGGATGGCCCTGCTGGGCAAGCGCCTGGGCCATGTGAGAAAAGATCTCAGTGTTGCGGTGCCGGGAGCGGGTCTCGTGCAGGGCCTCCTCCGCCTGCCACAGGTCCAGGAGGGCTTCCAGTTCCACCGGGGACCAGGATGAGGCCCATCTCTTTCTGGCCCTGGAGGCCTTCTGTGTTGGGGGGGCGGGTAGCTGATCCCCACCTGGAGCTGCCATCGTGCTTGAGGGGGCATCTGCTGGACGGCAGCGGCCACGTGGCAGAGCTGTGGCCAGAGGGCTCCTGCCTGGTGACCTCAACAGCCTGTGTCTGCTTTAAGAGGGATCGGATTACCAGGAAGACCGAGAGCTGATTGTGGCTACGGAGCCTCCAAGCACCCAGAGGGCTTTTTTCCGTTTTGCCTACTTTTGCGCAAAATGTCTTAGCTGCCTGTCTACACTGGCCCTTTTGCGCAAAAACATTTCCAGAAAAGGGCTTTTTCCTGAACAGGAACGTCAAAGCATTTGCGCAAGAAGCACTGATTTCAGACAGTACAACGTCAGTGCTTTTGCACAAAATCAAGTGGCCAGTGTAGACAGCTGGCAAGTTTTTGCGCAAAAGCGGCCACTTTTGTGCAAAATCTTGCCAGTCTATATGCAGCCTACATGTATTCTGGACTCTTGGAATTATATCAAGAATGTTTGGGAAGAAAAGAATGTTTGGTTGACTGCATTGTTAATGTGTTAACTAGGGGACTGCACTGCTTGCTTGCTACATTCACCAAAGCCCCTCTCACAGGGGATAGGCAACCCTGGCTTCCCATGAAGCCACTAGGGAGGGCCGGGCTGTGCCCGCACCAGCCCAAGCCCCTTCTCCCTCCCTCGCCCACAGCCATGCTAGCAAAGGCTCCTTCTTCCTCCCCTGCTGCACCAGCCCAGGCTTCCCTTCTCCCTTCTCTTCCCCAACCCCCCGCCTTCAGCCAGGACCCCTTCTCCCTTCCCCCTCCACCAGCCAGGGCCCCTTTGCCCTCCCCACCCCCCAAAAATTCCATCAAGGTCCCTTGTCTCTTCCCCCTCCCCTGACCAGCAGCCCTGGCCCCCTCTCCTTTCTCACTCTCCTCCCTCCCCCACCAGCTAGGGCCCCTTCTCCTTTCCCCTCTCCTCTGCCAGCCAGGGTCCTTTCTCTCCCTCCCCACCCCCACTTTGGCCTAACCCTAACCCCCATGCATGGGTACAGGCCATGCTGCAAGCCAGACCCGGTTCCCCATGTGGCTGCCAGAGAGGACCAGGCCTGAGCCCCATTGGGCCCTTTTTTTCCTCTGTCTGCTGGGAAAGGGAGGGGAGGGCTGGGCCCATAGGCAGCCCAGCTCTCTACGTGGGCTCTGGGAAGGGCTAGGCTGGGATGGAGATGGGGGGGATTTTCCTCTGTCGTCCCACAGGAAAATCTTTTTTAATATATAGATTATTTCCTCACAATGTATGTATTCTAAACAATTGTTCACTAAAGAGAAAATTTACCACTTTTTAGTTTTATAGATTGCTCATATGAATTGCTTCAATGAATATTTTATGTTTATTACTTTTTATATGACATACATATGTTTTTAGTATCTGTTTTATAGTCATGCTTAAATGAGATGATCTAAGAATTAAAGGTCCCTGAAAACTGCTAAATCATTTTCCAAACAAACTTCTTTACATATGTTAACAAAAACACATTAGAATAACAATGTTTGTTCCATTTATGCTTTGAATTTTGCTGTGAAATGCGTATCAATTAAATTGGTTTACCATTTGTTTCAGAGTCTTAAATTGCTAATACAACAATATTTAGAATACAAACATTATGGGGAAATAATTATTTGGCTTAAAGCAACTGTTCCTGTGGAGGCAGAGGGGAAAGAGTTTTTGTGTGCATGCACAGATAAGAGACATTTTTTATACTCCAAAACCAAAGAAATTGGGTTTATTTGGGGGACAAAAAGATTCTGAAGTAAAATATAAGTTAGCAATAATCCTTTTGACCCTAAAATGACCTTTTTTAGCATTTAGGTATTATTTGTTATAGTAGCTAGCCTGATATTCTGATAGCTGGAATCTAGTGGAATTAAATGTGTTATTTTATAAACTTCCTAATTTACCATGTGATTTACTCATCCAAGGATTGCCCCATTGCTACCTTTCCACCAGTTATAGGAATGTGAGATGCTGAAAGAGCTATGGCAGTTTAATGCCACCAAAGGAACTACAAACAGAAGAGAATCTTCCAGGGTTGTATCTGCCAGTTTAAGGGCAGTTTTGTGTCCTAGTCAGAGGGTAGGATTTGGCCTTTGTGTACTGATTAGATAGATAGATAGATAGATAGATAGATAGATAGATAGATAGATAGATAGATAGATAGATAGATATGAATAATTCCCATAAAGAATATGCCAACAGCCCAACTAGATTGGATAACAGTCGACTACTAAAAAACTTCATTATGCCTGTCTTACGCTGAATTCATACCAAACTACTGATGTAGTCCCATTGATGTCAAATGAGATTACTTGTATAATAGACACTACTAGATTTCATTAATCTAACAGAATTGGGCCCTAAAGCAAGAGTTAGGAATAAGACTCATTGCGATGCTATCACCATCTCCTATTGTGTAATTTATACATGACCATGTCTAGAGAAAGATTAGCTCTTTGTTTTTTGATGCAGTCAATGTCAAACAAGCAGATGTGATTTAGCCCTCTGACCCTTGAAATAGTTGCAGATTTTCATCCTAAACAAAATCACATTTGAATTGCAGATCCCTTTGAATATCATTATGCAATCAAAATGTAATGAAAAAAACTCATGCAGAGTTAAAGCAAATGTTGTGTTTTCTAGATGTAATTAAAAATGTCATCCTGTGACCCTGTAGTCAGACGCTGTACATCTGATCTATTTTGGTTTGTTTGATGGTGAGAGAAGCTGACTACGTGGCTTAGCAGAGTAGACTATTTTTTCATTTCCGTTTTCTTATTTTAAATAACAATTTGGTAAGAACTGCAAGAACTTTTTTCTCATAAAATAGTTCAGGGTGCAGCTTTTATAGTGTGTTTCTCCCTTGAGATTGTCAGTTTTCATCATTTGCCATTTCTGGGAGCTGTGAACACTTCATTGAATGGCTTAATGTTGGTTTTGTTTCTGTGTATCTCTCTGTCTTATGTTTATAGCAATATTTCCTCTGTCTCTCTGCAGACATCCCTAGTTCTTCAGGAAAGCAGCATGAGCATATTTTTTCTCCTTCTCCTGCACTGGAAGAAACACCATTGGCACCCTGCTGTTCTATCACAGACCTTTCACACTAATATTGGTGAGTCCTTGGATTGAAGGGCACCGGGGAAACATAAGGGCTTTTTTGTTTTGTTTTCTTACCCATGTATTTGCAAGGTGCTATACTGTGATGTCATAGCAGCTGGCAAACTGTACCCCAAACCCACGCGAGCTGTGAATTGTGGCAGGTCCTTTCCAGTGTCACATAGTGAATTAATGTGTAAAACAAAACAAAAAAGCTTTGAAGTCTGCTTTTTTGCATGTAATTATTATTTTGGAGGCCATTCCAACCTTATGCTGTATCTGATCCAGGTCTTGTATGTGGAGATTTTTTGTAGTGTCTGGGTGTAAACTGCTGCTTAAGAAGTACAGAAGGGCTGGGATTCCATGATGGAGGGTGATTCTGTGAACATCTTTTGAAAATAAAGGGGAATTGGCTGAATGGTCCAGGCCTCATTTATATTTCAGTTTTATATGATCATTTGGCATGCTATGGTTAAAATACAGTTAAGTTTTGAGTTTGGGGTCAATAAAATGCAGTTGACACTGTTTGAAGATGAAGGAGCAAGAGATATATGCTTGGGGTCACCTTGACTGAAGTTGCAGTCAGGCATGAATGGATAGGGGATACTGTACAGGGCAAAGAAAGAGAGTGAGAGGTGCTGAAGACTCTGAGGTACAAGGTATTACTGATTCCTTCCTAAGAGTTGAGAGAGGAGACTGCTGCAAAGCAGTGGACAGTACACTATAGTTGCAGGTTTGAGGTGGCAGAAGCAGCTTTGAGGCAACAGATGACACGAGAAGTAGTGATTGGCACAGAACAAGGCAGGTTAGGCTAATGTCACAAAGAGATTTCTTGCACAGAACTTAAAGCTGAAACCACTTCACCTGAATCAGGTAGTAATATCCCCATGCCAGACCAGGCAGCCCTGATTTACTAGTATCCTTGGACCTCTCCAACCCAGGACAGGTAACTGTAACTTGGGAGCTGAAGATGAGAGAAACGTAAGAACATATCAGCTGCTCACTGCTGCCAAAAAGGACTGAGGTTAGGACTGGTGTTAAGACACCCTGGCTGTGTCTAGACTGGTCAGTTTTTCTGGAAAATCAGCCGCTTTTCCGGAAAAACTTGCCAGCTGTCTACACTGGCCGCTTGAATTTCCGCAAAAGCACTGACTTCCTACTGTAAGCAATCAGTGCTTTTTGCGGAAATATTATGCTGCTCCTGTTCGGGCAAAAGTCCCTTTTGCGCAAAACGTTTGCGCAAAAGGGCCAGTGTAGACAGCTGAGATTT
This sequence comes from Pelodiscus sinensis, assembly GCF_052426305.1. NCBI lineage: Eukaryota > Metazoa > Chordata > Testudines > Trionychidae > Pelodiscus > Pelodiscus sinensis. The sequence goes on along the minus strand of NC_143067.1, from coordinate 28,207,105 downwards.
GTTTTGCGCAAAAAAGCCCCGATTGCAAAAATGGCGATCGGGGATTTTTTGCGCAAAAGCGCATCTAGATTTGCCACGGACGCTTTTCCGCAAAAAGTGCTTTTGTGGAAAAGCATCCACACCAATCTAGACGCTCTTTTCCACAAATGCTTTTAACGGAAAACTTTTCCGTTAAAAGCATTTGTGGAAAATCATGCCAGTCTAGACATAGCCCTGGTGTTTGTGTATAAGCACTTTAAAAATTTGTCACTATTTATCTGTCTGCCATTTCCTAATGTGTTAGACTTTCATTTGATTGTTTCTCATCTGATCTTACCCATACTCTATTATCATCCATCCTTTCCTTCTTACTAGAACGTGGAGAATCTCTATTAATATACCCTCCTCTAAGTGATGGCTCTGTTCGATCCATGTGCTCCTGCATAGTGGCTGGCTTTCCCCTAGCCCTTAGTTTAAAACCTGCTGTATGACCTTTTTAATGTTAAGTGCCAGCAATCTGGTTCCATTTTAGTTAGGTGGAGCCCATCCTTCATGTATAGGCTCCCTCTACCCCAAAAGTTTCCCCAGTTCCTAATAAATCTAAGCCCCTCCTCTCTACACCATCACCTCATCCATGCATTGAGACTCTGAAGATCTGCCTGCATATCTGGCCCTGTATGTGGAACTGGAAGCATTTCAGAGAACACTACCATTGAAATCCAGGACCTCTATCTCTTTCCTAGCAGCCTGAATTTGGCCTCCAGCACTTCTTTCCTACCCGTCTCTGTGTCATTGGTATTTACATGTACTATGACCACCGGCTCCTCCTCAGCACTACACATAAATCTATCTAGACACCTTGAGAGATCCACAATCTTTGCACCAGGCAGGCAAGTCACCATATGGTTCTTCTAGTCATCACAAACCCAGATGTCTATATTTCTAATGATCAAATCCCCCATTACTAACACCTGCCTTTTCCCTAATGACTGGAGTTCCCTCCCCCAGAGAGGTATCCTCAGTGCGAGAAGTTACCAGAACATCATCTGGAAAGAGTATCTCAACTATGAGACGGTTTCCCTCTGCTTCCATGAGCCTTTCATCACCCTCTTCAACAGCAGAAGGGCTGTCTGACTGGCAGTGAGATAGTTCTAGTGAGTTCTAGAAAGCCTCATCCACATACCTCTTTGCCTCTCTAAGCTCCTCCAATTCAGCTTGGGTGAAAGTAATCATGAAATGGTAGAGTTAGGCTGTGTCTACACTGGGCCACTTATTCCGGAAAAGCAGCCGCTTTTCCGGAATAACTTGCCAGCTGTCTACACTGGCCGCTTGCTTTTCTGGAAAAGCAATGACGATCTACTGTAAAATTGTCAGTGTTTTTCCGGAAAAACTATGCTGCTCCCGTTCAGGCAAAAGTCCTTTTCCGGAAAAACTGTTCCGGAAAAGGGCCAGTGTAGACAGCACAGTAGTCTTTTCCGCAAAAAAGCCCCGATCGCGAAAATGACGATCGGGGCTTTTTTCCAGAAAAGCACATCTACGTTGGCCACGGACGCTTTTCTGGAAAAAGTGCTTTTCCGGAAAAGCATCCTGCCAATGTAGACGTGCTTTTTCTGGAAATACTTATAATGGAAAACTGTTCCGTTTTAAGCATTTCCGGAAAAGGGTGCCAGTGTAGACATAGCCTTAATGTTTTTAGAGAGTAGTCGAAGGGAGAACAGCAGAATAAAGAAAATGGATTTGAAGAAGGCAGACATTAGCAAACTGAGAGTTGGTAGGTAAGATCCCATGGTTAGCTAGTCTCAGAGGAAAAGCAGTTCTAGAGAGTTGGCTGTTTTTCAAAGAGACATTATTAAAGGCACAAGCACAAATTACTCTACTGCATAGGAAATTCCTGAACCCTCACATCCAGAAGTCTCTTGACATATTTCCTACCTTAGCTTAACCAGGAGATTTTCAAAGATCAAAAAATAGTCCTACCAAAAAATGGAAGCTAGATCCAATTATAAAGGATGAATATAAACAAATAACACAAATATATAGAACCATCGTCACCAACAGGTTGATCGTGATCGACTGGTCGATCACAAGGCCTTGACCAGTCGATCGCGAAGCATCTGGCCCCCCCACATTTTCCCCCCACCCCCAAGAAGCCCCACTACCTACCTCCAGCGAAAATGGAAGTAGTGCCTGCTTTCTGCGGGTGGACAGAAGTCCCACAGCTTAGCGCCACTTCCAGGGGCTCCGGAAGTGCGCTGGATGCTCTACCGGGTGCACTGCGGGAGGGGGTGTCGGCCCTGGAGGAGGAGCATGGCGACTTCCCTGCAGGAGGGGTGAGTCGGCCCCTGGGCAGGTGCGCTCGGGGTTTCCCTGTGCCACGGGGGGAAGGAGTGTGTTTCAGCCCCAGGGAACGTGTGTGTGGGGTTTCCCTGCACCACAGGGGAGGGGTGTTTCTGCTCCAGGGCAGGCGCGCACGGGGCTTTTGGCCCCGGGGCAGGCACGCGCAGGGTTTCCCTGTGCCGCGGGGGGCAGGGGGAGTCAGGCCTGAAGGAGGCACGTGCTGGCTTCCCTTGGGGGGGGGGAATCCTGGGAGGAGGCAGATACAGGGGATTCTCTGCCTCCACTGGCACCCTGCCCCCTGTTCCCACTCCCCTGCCCGTTGTTCCCACTCCCCACACCCCTGTTTCCTCTCCCCTGCCACCACTCCCCAGTTCCCTCTCCCCAGCCACAGAACTCTGTCCCCACTCTCCTGCCACAGAACTCTGTCCCCACTCCCCTGTCCCCAGCTACAGAACTCTGTCTCCATTCCCATCCCCACTCCCAGAACTCTGTCCCCACTCTCCTGTCCCAAGCCACAGAACTCTGTCCCCACTGGCATCCTGTCCCCAGCTGCAGAAACCTGTTCTCACTGGCACTTTGTCCCCTGCTGCAGAACCCTGTCCTCTGCCCTCTCAGCAACCAGTTCCCTCTTCCCTGCCCTAAGCCTCAGAACTCAGTCTTCACTGGCACCCTGACCCCTGCCAAAGCACCCACTAGCACCCTTCCCCAGTACTATGTCCCCTGTTCCCACCAACACAGTTGGGGCCACATTAGTGCAGCTTGCGGGGGGGGAGGGTTGAAGGAGGGTTTTTTTGCATCTCACTTGTGTGGCCCTGTCAGCCGATGGTCAGGGCAGTGTTTTACACCCAAGTCTTCAACTGCTGAGACGCAAGGTCTCGTCACAGTGGGCAGCCTAAGAGGCTGCAGGGCGCCCCGAAAAAAAAGTTTAACGTCTGTGACTTTACTGCTAGGACCGGGGTCCCGTCGCAGAGGGCAACCAACAGGCTCTCAGATGCCCCGAGTTTATAGGAAGAGCTTATTACACCTCAGATTTTAGCTGCTAGGATATAGCATCCCTTCGCAGCGGGCAGTCTAGGAAAGACTGAGAGATGCCCCAACAGATCCCAAGATGGGGTTCATGTCTGGCTACAGGCCCCAACTGACTTTTCTGTGGATCAGTGACCCCTGACTCAAAACAGGTTCCCTGCCCTTCTCAGAAATAAAGACAATGCAGAAACTTTTTGTTTGACATAGTCTTTTATTTAAAAATGAAGCCTGGCCAACAAATCCCAAATTGGGCCCAAGCCCCCATCTGGCCACAGCATCATAACACTCCTGCACTCCCTTTTCCCCCAGACCCTACATCTGAGCCTATTATACACTGGAACCCCCTGCCCTGAGCCCCTCACATACCCCAACCCAAATTCCTGAACCCTTACATCCAGAAGTCTGTGGCTTGCTTAGTACTCTAACCCTACATCTGACCCCAACAGTGCCCAGCTTGGTGCACCCTCCCCGAGCCAGCATCCCCTTATCCACCTTCTTCTGCATCCAGAGTTCCTCCCAGAGCTTGAACCTCTCACCCCTTCCCACACCCAAATCCCTCATTCCCACCCCAGGATCTACTCATCCTGTCTCAACCCAGAGAGGTTATGGCTAGACTTCAGGAGTTTTTCAAGATTCTGGAGATATCCCAGAAAAACATTTCTGCATCCAGGGATGCATTTGTTCTTCTGCTTCTTTTAGTGGAAGAGCAAACATGATCTTTCGATCACCCCTATATTCCTCTTTCCACGAGGAATAAGAGGGCTTCCAAAAGAAGGATTTTTTCTGACATTTGGTCCAGTCTAGACAAGCCAAATGTTGGAAAAACCTCTTCCTACAGAAGAATTGGGGAAAAAAAGCAGCAGTATAAGGGTTGGGGATAGCAACTGATGGAGAGGAGGAGAATAGAAAGGGCGGGGCTTCAAGGAAGGGGCGGGCGGTAGATCTTGGCTTGTTCTGTCATTTAAAAAGTGATTTTGGGTATAAAAGGGTTGGAGACCACTGATATAGAAACAAAATTAGAAAGGCACAAAACAAGATCAAACTAGCTAGAGACATAACAAGAATGCATTCTATAAATACACTAGAAGCAAGAAGAAGATCAAGGACAAGGTAGACTCACTACTCATGGGTGGGGAGAGAACAATAACAGAAAATGTGGAACTGGCAGAGGTGCTTAATGATATCTTTGTTTTGATTTTCACCAAAGAGATGGGTAGCAATTACACATTTAACATGCCACTGAAAATAAGGTAGAATAAGAGGCTAAAATAAGGCAAGAACATGTTTAAAATAACTTAGAAGATTTAGATGTCTTCAAGGCCTCATGAAATACTCCTAAAGCACTCAAGGGACTGAGTCAGGGGATATCTGAGCCATTAGCAATTATATTTGAAAAATCATGGCTGACGGGAGAGATTCCAGAACATTGGGAAAGGGTAAGTATAGTGCCAATATCATAGAATCATAGAGCTGGAAGAGACCTCAGGAGGTCATCAAGTCCAGCCCCTGGCCCAAGGCAGGACCAATCCCAGCTAAATCAACCCAGCCAGGGCTTTGTCAAGCTGAGACTTAAAAACTTCTAGTAATAGAGATGTACCCGTGTTAGTCGGGTCTTGCTGAAAAAAAAGACAGGACTATGCAGCACTTTAAAGACTAACAGGATAGTTTATTAGGTGATGAGCTTTTGTGGACCAGACCCACTTCCTCAGATCAAATTGTGGAAGAAAATTGGCATGACCATATATACCAAAGGGATACAATCAAAAAAAAGTGAACACATATAAAATTGACAAATCAGATTTAGTGTCTATGGGTATGTCTACACTTGCAGCCTATTTCGGAATAGGGCTGCAAATGTAGGCATTCGGAATTGCAAATCAAGCCCGGTATTTAAATATCCCAAGCTTGATCTACATCTTCCCAGCCGGGTGCCATTTTTTAAAATTTACAAGCCTGGAATAACTGCCCGCATCTACACGTTGCAGTGAAACGGGCGTTCGAAATAAAGCCCTATTTTGAACTACCTGTTAAACCTCATTGCGTGGATTTGGTTCTGAGTAGAGGTAGGGAGTTCTTTAAGGAAACAGTGTATTTTCTTTTGGTATTTTGAAATGGGATCAGAGGAGAGAGGTCACTAAAAATTGGTGTTGGAAAGTTGTCTAGTTGCCTCCTGGTCATAGTTGGACTTATTCAAAATGACCACAGCACTCCATTTGTGAGTTGGTTTGATTATAATGTTCAGATTGTTTTTGAGACTCTGGATAGCACAGTGTTCAGTGTGGCTGAGATTGTATGTCGCTTGTTCTCGTTTGTGAATAATGTCAGTCTGTGCATTGTTGCGGAAGCATTGTATATAGAAATCCAGATTGTAATTCCGACTGTCAGATTCTCTTCTCAAACCCTATGCAGCCAACACTCCCAGCTATCTCCGAGATACTACTGACTACCTGAGAAAACTACAAAACATCAATAACCTCCTTGATAACACGATCCTTGCTACCATGGATGTACAAGCTCTCTACACCAACAGCCCATATGAAGATGGATTACAAGCAATTAGAAACACTATCCCAGAAGATACCACTGCCAATCTGGTAGCAGACCTATGTAACTTTGTTTTAAAAACTTCTAGGGATGGAGATTCCACCACTGCCCTAGGTAACCCATTCCAGTGCTTCACCACCCTCCTAGTGTAATAGTTTTTCCTAATATCCAACCTAGACCTCTCCCAGTGTCACTTGAAACTATTGTTCTTTGTTCTGCCATAAGTCACTACTGTGAACAGCCTTCTCCGTCCTCTTTGGAACCACCCTCCAGGAAATTGAAGACTGCTATCAAATCCCCCCTTACTCTTCTTTTCTGCAGACTAAACAAACCCAAATCCCTCAGGGTATGTCTACACTACAGCACTAATTCGAACTAATTTAGTTCCAATTAGTTAATTCGAACTAAGCTAATTTGAATTAGCGCATCTAGACTTAAAAACTAGTTCGAATTAGCTTTTTGCTAATTCGAACTAGCATGTCCACACTGAGTGGACCCTGAACTGAGGTTAAGGATGGCTGGAAGCAGTGCCGGCAGGGCATCAGATTAGGACTTACAGTGTGGAGCTGCTGTCTCAGGCTAGCGGAGGGCTGTGCTTAAAGGGACCCGACTCCCACCCCAGACTGACAGTTCTCAGGGGTTCCCCGCTTGCAAAGCAGTACTAGCTTGGAGTGCCCTGAATGCCCACACTCGGCACATCACATCACATCACTCGGCCATCAGCCCGGCTGCACTTTCCGCAGGCTGCCATCCGGAGGGGGGGTCAATCAAGGGGCTTCAGAAGAGTTTCCACCCCGAGGAATCCACAGAGCCAGCCCAGTCCTCCCCATCGGGGGCTCGTACCCCATTCCTCCCTCACCTCCTTCCACTTACCCCTCCCTAGCCCCCCTTCCTGATGTACAAAATAAAGGACACGTGTGTTCAAAAGTAGAAACCTCTTTATTGAACAAAACTCGGGGAGACTGGGAAAAGAAGGTGGGAGAGGGGAAGAGAGAGGGTGGAAGAGGGGAGGGCAACTAAAATGATCAGAGGTTTAGAACAGGTCCCATATGAAGAGAGGCTAAAGACTGGGACTTCTCAGCTTAGAAAAGAGGAGACTGAGGGGGGATATGATAGAGGTCTACAAAAGCATGAGTGGTGTGGAGAGGGTGCATAAAGAAAAGTTCTTCATTAGTTCCCATAATAGAAGGACTAGAGGACACCAAATGACATGAATGGGTAGCAGGCTTCAAACTAGAACTGGACACAATACTCCAGATGTGGCCTCACCAGATCCGAATAAAAAGGAATAATCACTTCTCTGGATCTGCTGGCAATGCTCCTCCTAATGCACCCTAATATGCCATTAGCCCTCTTGGCTACAAGGGCACACTGTTGACTCATATCCATTGTAATCCCCAGGTCCTTTTCTGCAGAACTGCTACTTAGCCATTCTGTCCCCAGCCTATAACAATGCTTGGGATTCTTCCATCCCAAGTGCAGGACTCTACACTTGTCCTTGTTGAACCTCATCAGATTTCTTTTAGCCCAATCCTCTAATCTGTCCAGGTCACTCTGGACCCTATCCCTGCCCTCCAGTGTATCTACCTCTCCCCCTAGCTTAGTCTCATCTGCTAACTTGCTGAGGGTGCAATCCATTCCCTTATCCACGTCTTTAATAAAGATGTTGAAGAAAACCTTTCCTAGAACGGATCCTTGGGGCACTCCACTAGAAATCAACCACCAACCTGAGATTGAGCCATTGATCACTACCCGTTGGGCCTGACAGTCTAGCCAGATTTCTATCCATCTTACAGTCCATTTTGTCCAATCCATATTCCCTTAACTTGCTAGCAAGAATATTGTGGGAGACCGTATCAAAAGCTTTCCTAAAGTCAAGGTATATCACATCAACTGACTTTTCCATATCCACAGAGCAGTTACCTTATCATAGAAGCTAAAAGGGAAATAAGCATATAAAAAGGGAAATAAGGACAACTCAGAATGTATGTCTAGACTACATGGCTCTGTCTCCAGAGCCATGTAGATTAGTTTACTAGACATACCCAAATGAAGTGGCGATTTAAATAATCAGCTGATCGGCTAAGCGCAGCAACCATTTTAATTTAAATGAAGCGGCGGTTATTTAAATCGCTGCTTCATTTGGGTATGTCTAGTAAACTAATCTACATGGCTCTGGAGACAGAGCCATGTAGGTCTATACATACCCAGAGATTAAAGGCCAGTTATCTTAACTTCTGTATATGGAAAGATAACGAAGCTAATAATCAGTTTGCAGACATCTGGAAGATCATAGGATAAGTAACAGCACTGATTTGTCAAGAACTAATCATGTTAAAGCAGCCTGGTAGGTTCTTTGGGTATGTCTACACTACCCTCCTAGTTCGAACTAGGAGGGTAGTGTAGACATACCCTTTTTTATTAGATAACAAGCCTTGTCAATAGGGGGGAAGTGGTAGATGTAATATAGCAAGACTTTAGTAAAGCTTTTGATTCTCACATTTTGTCATAAATAATGTCATAAATAAAATAGGGAAATACAGCCTAGATGGAGTTAAAATTAGGTTGGTATATAACTGGTTGGAAAACCATTCATAGTAATGCTTGTAGAGCAAATGAAGTGAGGTCCCAGCTGGATCAATTCTGAGTCCAGTTCTGTTCATATCTTCATCAATTATTTAGATAATGGTATAGAGAACATATTTAGAATATTTGTGGATGATACCAAGCCAGGAGATGTTTCAAGTGCTTTGGAGGATAATATTAAAATTCAGATTTACTTTGACAAACTGGAAAAATGGTCTGAAGTAAATATGATAAGGATATATGCAAAGTACTCCACTCGAGAAGGAACAATCAGTTGCAAACATACAAAATGGGAAATGACGGTCTAGGAAGAATTACTATGGAAAAGGTTTGGGGGGGTCATAGAAGTTTCATAAGCAATCCACAAGAAGTACAGGCAGTCCCCGAGTTACGCGGATCCGACTTATGTCGGATCCGCACTTACAAACGGGGCTTTCTCGCCCCGGAGCTCGCAGGCAGCGGGACCGCCCAGAGTGCAGCGGTCCCGCCACCTCGACCTCCGGGGTGAGAAAAGCTGCTCCGGGTGCCCCTGGTCTGCTGGGGACCGTCTCCAGCAGACCAGGGACATCCGGAGCAAAGCCGGGGAGGTGGAGGGGTCCCGCGCCTCTGAGGCTTTGCTGTGGCAAAGCCTCAGAGGTGCGGCACCCCGCCGCCGCTGCCGCTTTGCTCCCGGTGCCTCTGGTCTGCTGGGGACCGTCTCCAGCAGACCAGGGACACTGGGAGCAAAGCCGCAGTGACCCCTCCGCCTCCCTGGGTTTGCTAGTGCGCTTCCCCCCCCCCCAGCAGACCAGGCTTTTGTTGTGGACCCTGGGGTAGAGCAGCTGGGGTGCTGCCGGGTTGGTCCTGCAGGGACCTACCTGGCAGCCCAGCTGTTCTGTCCCAGGCTCGAGGTTCAGCCGCTGTTGAAACTGATCAGTGGCTGATTCCAGGAAGCTGGGGGCAGAGCAATTCTGCCTCCAGCTTCCTGTCGTCAGCCCCTGGTCAGTTTCAGCAGCAGCGGCTGAATCTGGAGCCAGTTCCGACTTACATACAAATTCAACTTAAAAAGAAACCTATAGTCCCTATCTTGTACGTAACCCGGGGACTGCCTGTAATTCTTTTGCTCTACTCAGGACTTCTTAGGCCTCAGCTGGAGTACTTTGCCCAGTTCTGGATAAATTGGAAAAGTCCAGAGAAAAGCAACAAAAATAGGTTTAGTTTGTCTGGGAAAAAGAAAACAGAGGGGACATAGCGGTTTTCAGATACATGCAAAGTTATTACAAGGAGGAGAGTGCTGGATCAGGGAGGTCCAACCTGTAGATGAAATGGTGGTATATTTTTAACTAAATTGTAAACAACTCCAGTGCTTGCTATCCTAAGTTATAGTGCTTTGCAAAATGTTAAGTTGATGCACGTAAATCATTTAAGTAATTTCCTAAAGCCAAATAATTTCAAAGATATGGAGATAACATATCAATGCTGAAAGGCTATGGCTACTCCTGGAGACCTAGGTACAGAGCAATGAAGCATAAGAAATGCAAACTGAACTATACAGAAGACAAGCTACATTAAAGAAATGCATCTCGACTTCTAGCCAGTGAATCCAAATATATTGTACCTTACGGAGATTACTTAGATTTGCATAATTATAAACTCTCCTTGAAACAGTGAACATAGCTGCAGACTTCAATAACACACAAAGCAACACTAGTATGCATTGCTGATTTGTCTTTTTTAATATTTTCAGGGTCTATTCACAAAAGGATCCTAGAACTATTTGGGGGTTTTAACAACATAGCAAGTAATCCATATTGGAAAGAAATTCAACATAAAAGTAAGAGTGTTCATATTCAATTTGGAAAGCTTGTCGTGATGTGTTTTGAAACTAACATTTATTGTTAAAAATGTATACTTTGGGTAAAATCTTAAATGCCTGCAAACCATAATCCATTAACATGGGCTGTCATTCTGTGCAGTGGGTCCAAAGAAGATAATTATTGCTCCAAAAAGTCAAAACAATCTGATTATTTATGGAATTGTGCTGCATGGCTGTGTAGCACAATAGTTGTATTAACAATGGAAAATAATGTTGGCAATACTTAATTTAAAACTATAAAAGAGTTGTTTTGAGAGGGGCAACGTGCAGAAGTTCAGATATGAAAATAAAGGCATTCTTAAGGGAACATACCTCAAAAACAAATGGCTTTCTTTTTTCTTTAAGAAAAAAACTGAAATAGAAAACTATACAGTTAGATTCTTTGGGGTTTTTTTGTTTTGTTTTGTTTGTTTCTTTTTTGGAAGCTATGTCTCACTTTTCTTTGCTGTCTCAGACAAGAATTTAAATGGATATTGACAAGGTATATGGTGTTTTCGCTTTTAATGTGTACTGTCTGTAATTATAAAGTTTCAAAGCAGTAATGCAATCTTCCTTTACAAATGTGTGTATTCCATTTTGTATTTTAGTATTGGCATTACTACAATACATTTGGTATTGTTATGGTAAAGTTGCTTATTTTTCACCAAAAAGTTTCTGGCACTGGTTAAAACACTAAACAATTAGTTTTGAGAACAATCACTTTAAAGATTACATCACCTTTATCGTTGGCTCTTGCTTGTATCTGTAAAATGTGTTATCTACCAACCTGTGGAATTGTTATTCAGTATAATATTGGCATGCCAGTACCCAGGATGCTCTTGCACTCAGTCTTTTCATAATAGAACTCGTATCTGAAAACTGGGAAGAGGGCTCATGAGTGTGGGATTTATGTCTGTATTTCTTAGTATGTCAGAACTGCGGTAATTTTTCCCACAGAATAAGCCTCCACTCTTTTTTACTAAGAAAACTATGTCCAAGAATCTTAGTGCACAAAATAATTATTTTTCTTAGAGTAAAAGAGACTTTTTTTAGATTTGCAAAAATAGTTCCTCTGAATGACAAATATTTTGCTAACTTCAGTTTCTGAAAACTTTTAGAAATAATCTTCCGAAGAAAAGAAATGTATGTAAAATGTGAATGATAATTTTAAACATCTATGCAAACAATAGTTACTACACCAACAAAAATGCATCTAATTTCTCTTTGCAAAAACTTATTTTTGAATGCAGGCTTACTTCTGATTTTAGCAAACTGCAAAACTACTAGTTCAGATGAATTAGGCCAGCTAGGGAAAACCTATCTCCATCTAGTTTGTGGGATTTTATTTTGTGTGTAGAACTACTTCTCTTGGTAAAAATTGGAATTTTAATGACATTTGCCCATCTTGGCAACAATATTATCTTCAAGAACAAATTAATCTCTGGGAAACATTAAATACTGGTTTTAAAAAATTGCAGGAGATATGTCTCACATGCATACACAGTCTCTCTCTTTTTCTAAAACTTATTTTGCAGTCTTCCTATTGGCATAACCAAAAATGAAGTTTAGGTGCAGGTGATCATTAACTGGCTTCATTCACAGTGACACCTTATTTATATGTTAATTTCTTAAGGATTGAAAGGGTATGGAATTAAAACACGTGACTGCTTAAATCCCATTGAATTCCCAAAATTTACATCCAACTGCTAGATATTCCACCTGCTCTCCCCCTTTCTTGCTGTTTAGTTACTTGCAAAGAGGGAATCTTTTGAGCTGTGGAATGCTGATTGGCGTAGACATGACCAATTTAATTTACTGAAATACCTTAGGTACCAACACTAACAATGTTTGTGGTATAATCCTCTATTCTTTATGATGTGAAGAAGTATTCAGCTCTATACTGAATCTTTAGAAGTGATGGCACTGTTTGCCTAGTGTGCTTTCTATTCACTGTGTTCATGCTCCTTACAATGAAAGTAGTAGTGCTGAGTGTTGATTCTGAAAAATCTTACATTTAGAGCCAACATAGCAAATTAGTATCTTGAACTGGTGGATTTCTGAGATAAATATGCACTCTAAACCTTCTTGGTTTCAGCTCCACCAGATTAATCTAGTCTCTGTCTCATATTGGGAGATCGAAGTAGAAAGAGGCATGATTTGATTTTTTTAAAAATGACTTGAGTCTTTATTGCTAAAGAATTATCTATTACAGTTTGGACCCTGTCTGTACAGCACCCTGAGCATCTGGAGCAATAAAAGAGACAAGCATTATTATCTCCCCATTTGTTTAATGAGCAGTTGACTGACAAAATGGAGACACCAAAACTCAAGTTACATTACTTCTATTTAATCAACAAAGAATCTTTCTAAGTGCTCTGCCTTAAGTCATTGCAGCTTTTTGTTTTCAAATGTAACAGCTGTGTTGATCAAGATGCGCTATCTCGCTGTGTCCATTTTTATGTTACTCACATAAAAATAGGGTAAAAGAGAACTCTGGTTTTCTTCAGTACACTTCTCTTTTTTCAAAGAGTATTGGTTGCACAAACAGAGACTTGAGAGAAAGCTTTCCAATGCAGAACAAAAATAAAGTTCAAATGTCAAAAGTTATCATGATATGGAACTTTCTTTTTCTGTCCAGTTTTATGGAAAAACATTCTGTTCTTGTAAGGCTGAGAATTAGGAAGTCTCAACTACTTCCTTATATTCTACCTATTGTACTTAGTCAAGCACTAAATATTTATCTTTAATTTTATTCTTTTTGACCATTCCTGGATGAATTTCTTTCTTCTTTTTGAACAGCAATATTCAAGTTTACATTCTGGTAGATAACCTGCCAGACTGTCAGCATTTTCTGTTGGGGGTGAGTGTCACAAAAGCATGTGAGAAGCAATTTTTTCCCCAATAAGTCACTTTTAAAAGTTCACATTTCTCAGAACAGTTTCTGGAAAACCTTTAGGATTTCACTCCCAAAGACGTCTCAAAAAAGTTGTAGTGTAGCTCAGTGTTGTTAGATTGTCAATGTGATCATGATAGTTGATACCTGCCAAAAGGCTTAAAATACCGTAAATATTTGATCTTCAAAATATTTTGGTGAGGGAGGTGAGTACAAACTAGAGATCAGACATAGAGTCAATGAGGCTAAATCATTGTTAAAATTCCATGGGGCGGGGGGAAATCTTAAGATCATGCTTATCCCACTGAACTACCAGAAAGATCCAGATTTTACACAATATTTAATTCCTACAAGTAGTGATGTTCCAGAAGGCAATACTTCTCACTCCATCTCTCTCCAGCCAAGGAAAAACCCTGAAAATCCTGACATTTGAAGGAAGCAGTCATTCAAGGCAAAGGTATAAGATGCTTTTTGGTAGATGGCAGGAAGGACTCTATTCTAGTCATTTAAACAGAGTTGAAAAACGAGTGAGTTTGGTTTATTGCAAGATTAAGGCAAAGGTTAAAGGCAATTCGTATTTACCAACATACTCAACTGCTGTATGGCTGTTAGAAACAAAGCAAATTACATTATTTCCTATCTGAGTTTAGTATTTCTAGCGTACTGGCACAAAAGCTCTTCCTTATGACTTCAAGACCCACAACCTGAAATATCTGAAGAAGATCCAGGGCAGACTAGGTAGGGGTTTAACGGTGTTGTACAAATCCCATTTGTACTCTTCCAATTCTAGATTGGCTGTGCAATAGTGCAGTTTATAGGCCCAAGTTTTAACCACCTAATATTTACCTAGATTTACCAGTGACGCCCAACAGGCTATTATGTCGACTGAGCATAGAGGGAAGGTCAATCCATGCCTCTTTTGAAATGGCTGTCCCCCATACAATAGACACAGGGTAGGGATATGGATTTGCAACCAAAAACCTGCCTGAAAATTCTTCCAGATGTCAATCAGCACTCTGGATCAATGTCACAACCGAACTTGCTTCCAAAGTATGTGGTAACTAGGGGTGTCCCCCAAAGGACCAATCCGATTTAACTTACTTAGAAATGATTTGGAGAAAGGGGTAAAGAGTGAAGTGACACAATTTGCAGATTATACTAAACTGCTCAAGATAGTTAAGAACAAAGCAGACTCTGAAAAGCTTCAAAGGGATCTCACAAAACTAGATAATTGGGCAACAAAATAGGAAATGAATTTTAATAAATGCAAAGTAATGCATATTGGAAAAAATAATCCCAACTACACATACAAAATGATGGGAACTAATTTAGCTATAACCACTCAAGAGAAAGATCTTGGAGTCATTGTGGATAGTTCTCTGACAACATGCACTCAAAGTGCAGCGGCAGTCAAAAAAGCAAATAGAATGTTAGGAATCATTAAAAAGGGGATTGATATTAAGACAGAGAATAATGTATTGCCTTTGTATAAATCCATGGTGCACCCACATCTTGAATATTGCATACAGATGTGGTCACCTTATCGCAAAAGAGAGATATTGGCATTGGAAAAGGTTCCAAAAAAGGCAACAAAAATCATTAGGGGTTTGGAATGGGTCCCATATAAAGAGAGATAAAAAGATTGGGACTTTTCATCTTAGAAAAGAGGCGACTAAGGGCAGATAGAGGTCTATAAAATCATGACTGGTATAGAAAAGGTGAATAAGAAAAAGTTATTTACTTGTTCCCATAACAGAAGAACTAGGGGTCACCAAATGAAATAAACAGGTAGCAAGTTTAAAGCAAACAAAAGGAAGTTTTTGTTCATGCACGGTTAGCCTGTGAAACTCATTGGCTGAGTTGTGAAGACCAGGATTTTAAGAGGGTTCAAAGAAGAACTGGATAAATTCATGGAGGTTAGGTCCATCAATACTTATTAGCTAGAATGGGTAGGAATGGTGTCCCTAGCCTTTCTGTTTGTCAGGGGCTGGAAATGGATGACAGCAGAGGGATCACTTGATGATTACCAATTCTGTTCACTCCCTCTGGGGCATCTGGCATTGTCCATTGTCAGCAGACAGGATACTGGACTAGCTAGACCTTTGGACTGACCCAGTATGGAGGTACTTATGTTCTTATGTCTTCCTCCTTTCCAGTACCCCTTAGCTTCCATCCTTTCCAGTACACCTCAGGCTATGTCTACACTACAGGCTTCTTGTGCAAGAAGCTTTTTGTGGAAGAGATCTTTTGCAAAAACTTCTTCTGCAAGAGCTCATCCACACTGCAAAAGTGCAATGAAAAAGCTATGCACTTTTCCACAAGAGAGTGTCCAGACTGAATGGAAAGGAAACTCTGGGGATACATCTAGACTACATTCCTCTTTTGACAGAGGGATGTAAATTAAACACTTTGAAATTGCAAATGAAGCTGGGAATTGAATTTCTCAGGTTTCATTTGCATAATTGCGTCATGGCGCTCTTTCGAAAAAGCACTATTTCAGAAGTAAAACCGCAGACTAGATGCAGTTCTTTTGAAAATAGAAGCCTTTTTTGAAAGATCCTGTAAACCTCAAAGGGTACGTCTACACTTGCTCCCTAGTTCAAGCTATGGATGCAAATATAGAGGACCAAAATTGCTAATGAAATGGGGATTTAAATATCCCACGCTTCATTAGCATAATCTCGCCTGCGTGTTATTCCTGCCCACTGGGCCCAGCCTTCTAGCCATTTATCCAATCCACATTCCCTTAACTTGCTGGCAAGAATATTGTGGGAGACGGTATCTAAAGCCTTGCTAAAGTCAAGCTATATCACATCCACTGACTTTCGCATGTCCACAGAGCCAGTTACCTCATCATAGAAGCTAATTAGACCAAGTACTGTCACAGATTCACACAGGCCTATGTCCCTAGTTCCACTTCTCTGAATTGTGAAACTGGGTTTTCCTTTGCTCTGAGAATGGGCTTACAGCACAACAATATGTCAGTCCGTCTTATCTGAAAGTGACACATTTGTCAGCCCTCGCAAACAGAATAGAGAGAAAATCAAAGGTAAGCATTGTTAAATAACAACTGTAAATTTCACCTATGAGGGTGTGTCTACACAATAATGTTATTTCAAAATAATATCAGTTATTTGTAAATAACTATGTGAATGTCTACTTAGTAGTTCCATTACTTTGAAATAACAGGTGGCTTTCTTCAGCATTTGTAAACCTCATTCCATGAAGAATAACACCTTTTCTGAAATAGCCCAAAGGAGGCTCTGGCTCCATAGCTGGATAGATGAGGTGTCTGCAAGGGCAACCACTGCATACAGAAGAATGGGTTTGCTATCTCTTGAGGAGGGAAGCAAAGGAAAAAAAACTGAGACACTGCTGTACAGTGGTGTCCCTTCAATCAAGAGTCTCAGCTAGTCTCAGGCAGCAGGCACGGGAAATGAGTGCTGTCCTGATGCCTTGCCTGAAGTTGTTCCAGGTGGCCTTAAATGTGATTTAGTGTCCAATCAGTGTGGATGCTCTATTTTGAAATAGCTAAGCGCTATTGCGATGTGAATTTGATGTGTAGACTCACTATTTCAAAATAAGCAATTTCAGAATATTTCTTCTGAAATAGTGATAGAAATGTAGCCATGTTAGTCTGGGGTAGCTGAAGCAAAATGCAGGACTATGTAGCACTTTAAAGACTAACAAGATGGTTTATTAGATGATGAGCTTTCGTGGGCCAGACCTACTTCCTCAGATCAAATAGTGGAAGAAAGTAGTCACAACCATATATACCAAAGGATACAATTAAAAAAATGAACAAATATGAAAAGGAGAAAGATGATGTCTGTCTGTATCTGTGTGAGTTTCTTCGTATGGTTGATGGATTTCCATGACTACTTTCTTCCACTATTTGATCTGAGGAAGTGGGTCTGGCCCACGAAAGCTCATCATCTAATAAACCATCTTGTTAGTCTTTAAAGTGCTACATAGTCCTGCATTTTGCTGCTTCTGAAATAGTTTATTCCAAAATAAATGTGCATTGTAGGCATAACATTAGAAATGTACAATTCTTAAATTCTCATAATTGTTGTATGTTTTGTCTCTAGCCTTGTACTGGCTTATACTTATTTCTTTACCACTATAAGTTCATTAAAGGTTTCACTGCACATCTCCCATGGTCCTTCCCCTTCTTCCTCAGGCTTTCAGTAGATTTTTAAGAAGCACATGTCAGACAGATTGATGTATAGAGATGAGCCCAAGTATACAATGAGGTACATGCTTATGTGGTTTTGCACTTGTGCCAGCCTGCATCCTCTGAAAGAGGCTGGAATTCCTGAACATCGTGCTCTTTGCCTGACCACTCAATGTAAATGTCCATGAACCAGCCCTGGTACTTCACGAGGGCCTGCAGCACCATTGAAAGTACCATTCCTATTTATATAGCCCAAGGCCTGGTGGTTGGGGGCCAGGATGGGGATATGGATGCCATCAATGGATCCTGCACAATTGGGGAAGCCCATGGCAGCAAAGCCAGTGACAATGGAATCCACATCACCCAGGGTGATGACTCGGTGCAGCAGGATGGCATTGATGGCCTTCACCACCTATAGAATCATAAGAACATAGAATCACGGGATTTTAAGAGACCTCGGAGGTCCCCGAGTCCAGCCCCCTTTCCAAAGAAGGACCAACCCCAACTAAACCATCCCTGGCTGCAAAAAGAATCTCTTGAATTTAAATACCATCATCTCAAGACTGCATGTTTATTTTCATTTGAGATGATGGTATTTAAATTCAAGAGATTATTTTTGCAGCCAGGAGCTTCAGGGTGTAGCCAAGTTAGTCTGTTACAGAAAAAAAACAGCAAGCAAATGGTCTGGTAGCACTTTATAGACTAACAAAACATGTAGATGGTATCATGAGCTTTCGTGGGCACAGCCCACTTCTTCAGATGACCGGAGTTATGATTAGAGGATAAGGAAACTTGAAATAAATAAGAGAAGGGAAGCGAGGGGGAGGGGGGAGAGGGGAGGAAGGTGTTCGGTCACCCACCCCCCTACCTCTATGCATAAAGTATCAGGAGAAAGGGTGCTAAACCAGGGTAGATAAAGATCAAAGTTGGTGGATGGATAAGGCAGGAAGGATACCATTCAGAAAGTAGTTAGCACCTTCATTGATAAAGGTTCTACCACCCCATATCTTGATTAAGTCCATAATGAATTTAATTGAATTTGCATGTATTGTGATTCCAAGCTTTCCCTGTGGATTTGGCTTGAGAAACTGGCCAGTGACACTTGGCAAAAGGATTACATATCTATTTATCAGAGAAGCAGTAAACTAAAGAAGGGAAATATTACGGTTGTTTATAAAAAGCACCATCATGTCAGAAATAATAAAATACATTGGACAAGACTTAGCCATTTGCCATGTTAGTCTCCCTTCCCCCTGTCATACTATATAGATAGATAGATTTTACAGTCATGATGCAAACGGGTAAAATTACAATCAAATCAATGCGCCCACTAACCCCATGGCTGAATTAAATGTTGAAAGATTTCACTGCATTATCTAACATTTCTTAAATACATATTTTATCAGACAGCCAAAAGAAGTATAATTAGTTCCTTTATCTTGTTGTTTTGAATGCCCTTAATAACCATGATGATAATAGGAGCTAAACCATCCTGATTTTTGTATTTCAGTCCTAGCTCTGTCACTGCCTTGCTGTATAAACTTGGGGAAGTCATTGAAGGCATAATTACTATAGCATGCATGTCAACCTGAAAACTCATCAACTTAAAAAGAGTTACTTATTACATATGCTTGAAACCCTATTCATTTTAGTGGCACAAACACACACTCACACACACTTCCTTATTAATGTGAGTAAGATAGTGCTTCATCTCTCCTCTCCCAGATGGTTCCTCCATGTTGGCACTCACCACAGTTCCCCTATATTTGTAATAGGTGCTGAGGCTGTCTGAATGGGTATGTCTACACAGCAAAGTTATTTCGAAATAACTATGTGAGCGTCTACACAGCCATTCTGTTATTTCAAAATAATTTCAAAATAATGGACAGCTTATTCTGGCTTCTGTAAACCTCATTCTATAAAAAATAACATGTATTCCAAAATAGTGATTTCAAAATGAGGCATGTGTGGACACTCTACCACTGTTATTTCAAAATATCCCCTCACTAAGTTATTCCTCCTGGGACTCTAAATTGAGATAGGACATCTACATTAGGGAAGCCTTCCTCGGTCTAATTTTGAGGCTTCCCTGCATTGTAGACGTGCTATTTCAAAATAAGTTATTTCAGAATAACTATTCTGGAATAGCTTATTTCAAAATAGCCGTGCAGTGTAGACATACCCAATGAATCCTGAGAACAGAACAGAAGGGACAAAGGCTCAGCAAGGGGAACCCAGACCTCAAGGTGTAGCTCTGGTGGAAGAAATAGCAACACCAAGCAACAAGGAACTGATTGCCTGCTTAGGTTTGGCCCCCATCGGTCAAACAATGGGTATATGGGTGCATGGGGAAACACAGGGATAAATGTCAATGAATGGCACTGCAACCTGGTGCCCAACAGACATAGCACTGATCAGGTTTAATGCAGCTGCCATCCCATCGTGACAGAAAGTCCAACGGGCCAAACCTGAGTAGGCAGTGGGAAGGCCAGCGCTGCTCCTATTTGCTGCTGCCAATGGGAGCGCACAATGCTGGTGAGATGCTGTATGTAAGGCATATACACTGTATGTAAGGCAGCAGCTATGGGCACCTTTCATCAGTGGAGCCTCGTGGATAGAATAGTGAGCTAGAACTCAAGAGAATTAGATTCTATTATTTTCTCTGTATCTGACCTGCAGGATAATCTCTTTGTCCCTCAGTTGCCACGTCAGTAAAACAGGCATAATGAGATTTAGTGATGAGAAGTACTGTATATGAGCAAGGTATTATACTACATCATATCCAGTTTTATCACTCTCGGTTATCACTACTACCTACCTGGTTCCATGGCTCACACAAGCATGTTAAGCACCTGAACTCATAAATTCTAGGTGGCGATAAAGAAAGGCTGGTATTTAAATCAAATAACTATGCTTCATTTTGATATATGAGTGAGAAACCGAGCACTGAGAAGTTAATTGGAATTAGGAAAGAGATCTCTAGAAAACTATCCTTTCCTGGATCATCTGTCAAATAAAAAAGGCAAAAGCCAGTACTCAACAAACATTAAGGCTTTGTTTACCCTGCACAGTTTTTAGCGACACATCCATATTGCTAAAAATTTGGCAATATAAACACTGCCTGCCTGCACTTTGCAGATGAAAAATTTCTACCCCCCAACAGCAGTGGTTGTTTTGTAGGCAAGAGAGCTGCTACAAAGTGATGTTTTCACTAGCACTTGCTGTGGCAAAGCTTTTCTTGTTGGGAGGGGCGAGGAGAGGAGTAGATTAAGCACCTGTGAATGACAAAAGCTTTGTCACTGTAGACCAGGGGTGCCCAAACTTTTTTCAAAGAGGGCCAGATTTGATGAAGTGAACATGCGTGAGGGCCGACCATTTTGCCTGACATTCTTTGAACCATTAAAATTAAATGCAAATTAACTATTTTATGCAAAGTTTATTGCAAACGGCATACTTTTCATTTCGTCACATGGATGACAAATCTAAACAGGTGTTAAATCACTCTGCCTTTCATATCTGAAGGCCAGATGAAAAAAAAATCCAGGAAGCTGAAATATATGTCAGGAACATTGTAAAGTACATTACATATTATTGGTAATAAAGGTTGTCTGTCAACTTTTAAGTTCAAAAAATATGAACGGGAACATAACACCAAGTATACATGTTGTGTCCAAATATATTTATAACTGATTTAGACCAACTGACATTAACTGAGATTTTACAATGTATTCATCTCAATACATATGGATTCGTTGGGGGCCATAAAAGATAGATATTGCCAAATTACCTGGGGGGCCGTATTAAACCAGAACACGGGCCGCAATTGGCCCGCGGGCCGGACTTTGGACATGCCTGCTGTAGACAAAGCCTCAATTTACTGGACTGACCACTGGAACATGCTTTGTAATCAAGGCATACATGTAGAGAGTTTCAACTGCATCGAAGAGAGGCCTGAAAGCTAATCATAGGAGATCAGGCATTTATTACCACTGTAACATGGAAGTAGATTATACAATAATCTCCAGAACCCAGTACTGATAATTCACAAATTCTGGATAGACTATCCTTTTGTCAGTTAGGCAGGGCATTTGATAGAATATTTTATAACTATCTTGGACTGCAGTCTTTTGTATGAGCAAGATAATTTATATTAAGTTTCAAGTTATGTTTCAGTATATGTTGCATATACTGTAAGCAAATTCTAGAGTCAGTCTATCACCGAAGAAAGCAATATCACCTGAGAATGACTCACTCTCATGACACAAAAAAGCTTACTACTGATTGGTAGGGAATGCTATATAGAAAACCTACACACTAATTCATGAGCAGTGATAACCAATCTGAAGCATTTCCTAGAGTTATTACTACTTTCAGCACTGACTGCAGTATTAAATAGAAAGAAACATCTAAATATCCTTGTGTTAATTTGATTCAATCTCCAAAAAGTGAAGTAGGAGGGAAAAACTGGTGAGAAACACACAATATTGTGACTTTTTCTAGCATTTCAAGTCTTAATATAACTTTCACAGTTTATAATTCTAACCTTACTTTCAAGCCACAAGGGAGCTTATTGAACAATAGCACAATATATTCCCAAACACAATGTATAAATATATATATTCTTCAGTTCTGCCTCTCAATAAGTACTTCATTATGACCTCGAAATATGAACAGCAAAAGAGCACGCGGGGCAGTGCAGCTGCTATTTCCACGCATTGCTTGTGCAGCCCTTAAGGCATGGGGCATAGCAACTTCATAACATGAACATGTTCTCTTACTGCAATGCAATGCCAAAGTAAAAACAAACAATGTTCTTTATCATCAGGGGAGAACAAATACAAGTTGTTTATAAAAAGCACCACAGTGTAAGAGATAATAAAATATATTGTGCAAGACTTAGCCATTTGCCAGTTCAGTCTCCCCTTCCCCACCACCCCAAAACAGCCATGAGTCAAACCAGTGAAATTACAGTCTAATCAATGTATTCACTAATCCTGGGACTGAATTAAATATTGAAAGATTTCACTGCTTTATCAAACATTTCTTAAATACATATTTCATCAGACAGCCAAAGTATCATCAGTCCTTTTATTTTGTTGTTTTGATTGTCCTTAATAACAATGATAATAAAAGGAACTAACCATCCTGATTGTTGCAATATAGTCCTAGTTCTGTCACTGCTTTGCTGTACAGGCAGTCCCCGACTTACGCGGATGCGACTTACATCGGATCCGCAGTTATGAACGGGGCTACCCCAGAGTACACGGACTGTGGGACCTCGCGGTCCTGCCGCCCGTGTACTCTGGGGCTTTCTCTGCGTCTCCCTGGTCTGCAGACCAGGAAGACGCAGAGCAAAGCCGCGGAGGGGCTCGGGCAGCCCAGGGGCGCCTTGCTGCCCGAGCTCCCCCGCAGCTTTGCAAAGCCGCGGAGAAGCCGGCAGCGGAGCAGTCCAGGCGCGCCTGGGCTGCCTCGCTGCCCTAGCCCTCCCCCCCCCCCCCGCAGCTTTGCAAAGCCGCGGGGGGGCTCGGGCAGCGAGGCAGCCCAGGCGCGCCTGGACTGCTCCGCTGCCGGCTTCCCCGAGGCTTTGCAAAGCCGAGGGGGGGGGCTCGGGCAGCGGGGCACCCCTGGCGTGCCTGGGCTGCTCCGCTGCCGGCTTCCCCAAGGCTTTGCAAAGCCGCGGGGGGGCTCAGGCAGTGGGGCACCCCGGGCGGCCTGGGCTGCTCCGCTGCCGGCTTCCCTGAGGCTTTGCAAAGCCGCGGGGGAAGCCGGCAGCGGGACAGCCCAGACGCCCCGCGGTTGTCCCGCTGCCGGCATCCTCAGAGGCTTTGCTTCCCATCTCCCTGGTCTGCTGGTCTCCAGCAGACCAGGGAGACGGGGAGCAAAGCCGCGGAGGACCCAGGCGGCGGGACCGCGGTGTGTCTCAGTCCGCCCCCCGTGTCTTCCTGGTCTGCTGGGGTGGGGGGGGGTGCAGCTAGTACGCCCCCCCCCCCAGCAGACTAGGCTTTTCTCCGGACGCCTGTGGCAGAGCAGCTGGGGTGCTGCCGGTTGGTCCCGCAGCGCCGCTCTGGGCGCTACTGGTCCAACCCAGCAGCACCCCAGCTGCTCTGGTCCTGATCAGCCGCTGCTGGTCAGTTTCTGCAGCGGCTGAATCAGGACGCCTGGGGCAGAGCAGATGGGGTGCTGCTGGGTTGGTGCAGTAGTGCCGAGGAGCAGCGCTACTGGAGCAACCCAGCAGCACCCCAGCTGCTCTGCCCCAGGCGTCCTGATTTAGCCGCTGCTGAAACTGACCAGTGCTGACTACAGGAAGCCTGAGGCAGAGTTGCTCTGCCCCGGGCTTCCTGGAATCAGCTGCTGATCAATTTCAGCAGCAGCTGACTTGGGGACGCTTGGGGTTCTTAAGTTGATTCTGTATGTAAGTCAGAACTGGCGGTCAGTTTCAGCAGCGGCTGAATCTGGACGCCAGTTCCGACTTACATACAGATTCAACTTAAGAACAAACCTACAGTCCCTATCTTGTACGTAACCCGGGGACTGCCTGTATAAACTTGGGGGAGCCATTGAAAGAATACTGACCTATGACACTTTGACAGCATTTTCTGTTTAGCCAATTTCCTATAGTCTTTAGGACTGTATCTACATTACTTATTTTTATTTTCCCAGCTTTGCAATACCACAAATGATAGTAATGATTTGGCATACAAGTGCAAACAGTCACCAGCTTTTTATCCATTTTGTTACCTAGTGATTGGTTAAGATCCTGGTGGCTAGGCTGTACGCTGGTGATAGCGCAAGGGTGGGACAATGTGAAAAAGACAATTATAGATTAGGCCTTAGTTCATCAACTTCCCATTTGTGTACTAGAATGTGCCATGTGAAACATTTCTGGGAGTGCCTCTGTCTCTCTATTGCCTTTCCTATGCACCCTGTAGCTCTCCCCATTGTGCAGCTTTCTTAGGCTACATATAAGCAACATGTACGCAACTACATACTGTCCTGAGCCTCTATGCATATATGTTGAGACAACAATGTATGTTAAGCAGCACAAGATTTCTGACTTTCTGCATTCTTCCAGCATTGTCCAGTGAACAAGTCAACAGTGTTACCAAACTGAGTAGACTGGAAAGCAATAAAACTGCTGTCAATTTGATTCTCTGTGGTTGTGTCAAGGGACCAGAAAAACAGATGGTGAATATACAATAGCATAACATATTAAATAATCCATTTGTCACGACTTTCTCAGGTCAACTCACTATATCATTTCTTATAATTCAAAGCACCTTATTAAATTGGATGTATATGCTACTCTTCTATGGTTGATCAAGATAGCAGGCTCAATGGTGCAAAGCCAGTTTTATCAAATAAGCATTGTTGGCACATTCACAGTGTTATAACCCTGATTCTGCAGTTCATCCCAGCAAGGAGAGAGAGAAAGAGAGAAGAGCTCTGTAGAATGATCAAATCATTTAATTAATCCTTGTAGAATAACCTTCGCATCTGACTGCTAGTTGTAGCTACAGCTGTAAACTTCTGCAGTTATTAATCATGCTTTTCAGCTACTTGGATCAGAACAAGTAGGATAGTTGTTTTCCAAAGTGTCCCACTTCCATTTGTTATAGGTCATAATTATAAAGAATTAGATTTTTAACGGTGAAACACAATTTTACTGAAGCTGAGAAAGCACCTTTTCCTGTCCTTTACAAAAATGTAGATTAATGAATGATTTTATCTGATATTATTGCCTTCCCTCAATAACATTTTATTTCAGAATTCTTTTGCACAGTATGCATTTTAGGACTTGTCATTAGGAAATGTAAATTACCAAAAATGGACAAAAGTTGTAATGAATTATTAAAAAACATGTAGGCTCATCAGCACCATGCCCTACTTAGTTGTATTGATGATTCTTGAGCAGCAACCTCCTTTTTCTGCATTTCTTTTCCTGCAAGTTGGACATCCAAGGGGTGGTTTTCAGTATTGATCCAAAGCTTTTAGCTACTATGTGCCAGATGACACCATGAGAGGTGGATTTGGCCTCTTACTGTCTAACTCCAGCCTTGGATGGGGGCAGGGAGGGCACGTTAGAAATGGCACCCTCTCCATTGATGTCATCTCCTGTAGAGACATGTGGTTGTAATATGAAGAGTGACCCTTCATAGTTATTGGAATAGGCTCTTGTGGAGGGTTGCTGCAGTATGGGAAGGGGCAAGTGTAAGGCAATGGGAATCCTCAGACTCAGGCTGGGCTGCTCCATGGACTTCAGTAGTCACTACAAAATAAAGAGGCCATTTTGGTTTCAGTATGTGATGGGGTGAGGTCACAGACGACCTATTGGAGGCAATTCCCAGGGTTCTGACAAGGTCATTGCCAGCCTCCTTTTTGCTTTCTGGGGCTTCTTGCTGCCCTGTCCTGCTGGGCCAGCTCCCTGGTCTCCCCCAGCCAAGGCACAGAGCTGAGAATCATGCCCACCCCTGAGAATCAATGCTGACACAATCTCTTCAGGTCCAAGGAAGATACCCAGTTTGGGGCCCAGCTTCCTGGGATACTACTCACCAAATGGGATCAAAACCCCCAATGAATAATTTGGGTAGGTCCCCTTTAACAATGAAAGGGGGAATGCACACATAGATTGCTCCCACAGGTAATAACTATTTACACTATGCTTGACAGAAAATAAAAGTGATTTTCTTAAGTACACGCAATAGGATTTGACTGGTGTTAAGTGAGAACAAGCACAGCAAAGTAGATTACAAATTCAAAATAACAGAAAATGCTTAGCTACTTCTACACTAAAACTTCAGTACACATGTATTACAAACTCACCCTAAAACTAATTCTTTACTGGCAAGCCTTCTAAAACCAGGGCTGTTCCCTCAGTTTGGGGTCTTTGGTTCCTTCCCTCTGGTGTGCCAGCCAAAGACCAAAGACTCCTACTTTCCTATTGTTTTTAAAGATTCCCTTATTGCATGGGAAGTCACCTGGCCCATCTCTACCAACCACTGCTAAGACTTAAGGACAAAAGGATATTTGAATATGATTGCCCAGACACAGATGCCTCTTTTAATGACTTTCATTCACACATTTAAAACCCATAAAGCATTCCCTGCTCCATATGTCTAATTTTACACTCAAGAAAGATACATACACCAAATTATGATAAACAGATCCAGCAGATTAAGACATGAATATCGATAGGTTACATGAAGTAATTTGCTCAAAGAACCTTTGCATTATGTACATTTATGTCCATAAGTCTATTTCATAAAGTATGGGAGGATGAACAGTCACAGTATAAATATCATCCCATCTCCTCTCCTTTTTCTTCACCCCCTATTTTTATTCTGTCCAGACTTTAGAAAAGAGAGATTCCAAATATAGAGTGAATGTATGTGTGTGGTGTATAAATACGTATTAACACAAGCACAGAATTGCCACTAGCAGCTGCTTTTCCCTTATGGAGCTTCTGAAAAATAGAAAGCAAGCTTTTGTAGCCTCATGTGTTCAGAATGATTAATACTTGATACTACATATATTAATTTAAATTCAAGAAAATCAAAACCTTCTATTTCAAAGCAACCAAAATTCACACTTTCATTCCAGTTCTTATTCTAAGTGCCATCCTCCAACTCTCCCTCTTCATTAGTTTGTCATGCCTTGTTTCCCAAGCATTCTTGATTGGGAACTATGTTGCTATGTGAGCTACTATTGAGTTCAAAGTAGATGCTCTCTTTGCCTACCTAGTTCCTCTGCTACCTATATCTAAATAATTAAAACACTTTGTGGTACCCTGAATGTAAAATGTGCTCTATAAAACCAATATTGTGTTTAAAATTAATTACTGAAGCAGACTAGTTCTATTGTCACCCTTCAACACAGTTTGCTAAGTGTGCACTTTTGGGGCAATCTATTTTATTTTTTAACATCATTTGATGCAGATAAAAGGAATAGATAGGCCTGCTGTTTGTATATTTGTGACATGAAAAAATAGCTCATGTGAACTCAGAAGATAAAACGAGCCTGGGATATGGATATGACACTTTAAGAAGTGTCATAAAACATTTCTTAAAACTATTGCAGATGGTTATACAGCTGCAGATAAGTTTGAAACAATGATGTAAGCTATTAAAAAAGAAACAAACAGATCAGCAAAACAGAGGTTGGTTAAACATCTGTTGTTAACCGTCCCTCCCCTTTTTTTTAAGGAGTTGCAGTATGTTGCTCATACCATCCCCTTTTTCAGATTAGTAAATATGGTTATCAGGAACAAAAATTCATAGGGTTGGAAGAGACTTCAGGAGGTCATTGAGATCAACACCTTGCTAAAACCAGGGCCAATCCCAACTAAATCATCCCAGCCAGGACTTTGTTAAACTGGGATGTAAAAACCTCTAGGAATGGAGATTCTACCACCTTCCTAGGCAACCCATTCCAGTGCTTCTCCACCCTCTTAGTGAAAGAGTTTTTCCTAATATCCAAGGGTATGTCTACACTACCACCCTAGTTCGAACTAGGGTGGTTAATGTAGGCAACCGGAGTTGCAAATGAAGCCCGGGATTTGAATTTCCCAGGCTTCATTTGCATATTGCCGAGCACCGCCATTTTTAAATGTCCGCTAGTTCGGACTCTGTGCCCGCGGCTACACGCGGCACGAACTAGGTAGTTCAGATTAGGCTTCCTATTCCGAACTACTGGTACACCTCGTTCCACGAGGAGTAACGGTAGTTCGGAATAGGAAGCCTAATCCGAACTACCTAGTTCGTGCCGCGTGTAGCCACGGGCATGGAGTCCGAACTAGCGGACATTTAAAAATGGTGGCCCCCGGCAATATGCAAATGAAGCCCGGGAAATTCAAATCCCGGGCTTCATTTGTAACTCCGGTTGCCTACATTAACGACCCTAGTTCGAAGTAGGGTGGTAGTGTAGACATACCCCAACTTGGGCCTCTCCCACTGCAACTTGAGACCATTGCTCCTTGTTCTGCTATCCGTTACTACTGAGAACAGCCTCTCTCCATCCTCTTTGGAATCTCCCTTCAGGAAGTAGAAAGCTGCTATCATCCTCTCCCCTCCCCCCCGCTACTCGTTTCTTCTGCAGACTAAACAAGCCCAAATCCCTTAGCCTCTCCTCATAAGACATGTGCTCCAGCCCCCGAATCATTTTTGTTGCCCTCCACTGGACCCTCTCCAATGCGTCTGTTATGCTTAAACAAAGCACAAGAGATCTTTTATAGGGGAAAAGGCAGTACACCACATTTATTGAGACTACAACAGTTGCATATGCTTTTCAATCACTCATACACACAAACAACATACACACAAATTTTCACCAGACAATGTCATAATTACCAGTCCAGAGTCTGTATCAATCTAGTGACCAGCTAGATTGAACACAGGGGGAAGCAGGGCCTTTGTCGGTCGATCCGATGTTCCTCTGGATTTGGTGGCAAGATATCCTTTCTGTAATGGGAGGGCGGGGAGGGTCAAGAATTGGATGCAATACTCCAGATGTGGCCTCACAAGTGCTGAATAAATGAAAATAATCACTTCCCTCCATCTGCAGGTAATGCTCCTACAAATGCACCCCAATATACCGTTAGCCTTCTTGGCTACAGGGATGCACTGCTGACTCATATCCAACTTCTTACCCACTGTAATCCCCAGGTCCTTTGCTGCCGAACTGCTACTTAGCCAGTCGGTCCCCAGTCTGTAACAATGCTTGGGATTTTTCTGTCCTAAGTGCAGGACTCTACACTTGTCCTTGTTGAACCTCATCAGATTTCTTTTGGCCCAATCCTCTGTCTAGTAACCTCTTCATAGAAGGCAGTCGATTTGGTCAGGCATGACTTGCCCTTGGTGAATCCATGTTGACTATTCCTGATCACTTTTCTCCCTTCCAAGTGCTTCAAATGGATTCCTTGAAGATCCAAGATTCCATGATTTTTCCAGGGATTGAGGAGAGATTGATTAGTCTGTAATTACCTGGATTATTCTTCTTCCCTTTTTTAAAGATGGGCACTTACATTTGCCTTTTTTCAGTCATCCAGGACTTGCTCACGATCACCATGAGTTTTCAAAGATAATAGCCAATCGATCTGTAATCACATCAGCCAACTCTTTTAGCACCTTCAGATGCATGAGATCTGACCTCATGGATTAAGAAAACATAAGGAAAAAAATAAAACTTTGCTGTAAACTTCACCTTTCTCTAAAACTTCATTCAGGTATGGGTCAGCGCACATCAGAAAGTTTAATACGTAATGAAACCATCAAAGACAGTGAGGCATATAACCCATTGTTAGTAACATTTAATGCTAGAAATATTGCATAGTGGAGGGGTTGAAATTATTGCACTGGGACAGTCATGAAACAAGAGATAGCCCAAGGAACTGGTGACAGATTGTAGGGTTTGTTCACTGAAGGGTTTTGTGGGAAAGAAGTCCAGGGCCATAGGGGTTGAAACTAGGGTTTTGTTTGTCTCTTTATCTACTTGAAGATAACACACCACAATTTTTCCTACTATTGCAAAATCCTGTTTCTCGGAGTGTTTTAAAACACCTCAGACATTCATGGTTATACAGCCAAGTAATGATTGATAAAAATGCTGTGAGGAATTGAAAACATGGTAGAACAGATGAAAAGTTTTCACTGCAGAAACTATGGAGGTTATGCTCTTTAAATAAATACATTCTGAGATAATTGTAGCTTGAATGTCATACTTAGCTTTCATGAATGCTGATCAGTTCACATCAAACTAGTATGCAGTTGGCAAGCTTTGTCTTTTGCTTCCTAAATTGAAATTAGAAAAATATATATTCTAAATGTAATTTACCCTTCATGAATCAACACCTCCGTTCATGAGCTGTATAGCCTTAGCTTCAGCATGGAAAGATTGATGACCCATAATGCTAATTTGTAGGCAGAAAGTTTGTAAAATATCAGTAGAGCACATCTAGATCAAGCTTCATTGACTTCTTGCCAACCTGCCTCATGGTGGTATGTTCTGATGCCACTGTCATTTATTTGCCTGCTGTGATGACAATTATTACCCTGATCAACAAAAAATGTGTTCTTATTACGTTATGGCCATTGTTTTGTGTCTGCACATGTTGTTTCTTCCCCAGGGAAAAAAAATAACTCCTCTCTAATGTTCATTGACCTAAGGCCTGATGTGTAAATAAGAGAGGGAAAGTTCTGCACCACTGGAAAAAAATCTGTGTAATTATTATTGTTATTCCACTGAACTTCATAATTTCCTCATTGTGGCAAGTGGCCAAGTTTCATTCTGTGCCACCATTTTGTCTTCTGATTAATTGTTTTACTTTTAGTAAAGTAAATATTATTAATTCCTCCTGATACTCTAATTATGTTTAATGTGCAATGGAGCAGCTGGTATGGTGATAAACTTTCTATGAGTACATTTTGTATAGTATCTGTTCATTGCTATTTTATTCTGGAGCCAAGTTTTAAAGGGCCTCAGAATTGCACAATATTTCTGGCAATTTTCAATGATCTTTTTGGGACAATGTTTTCTTTCACTTCTAGGACATATTTAACAGGACTGTCAAGGCTGCTTTCTCTTACAAACTGTAATGGTTTAGTGATTCTTCTCCTTTTGGAACTATGTAGACATGGAGCATTTTCAGGTTCAGAGCACCCAATTAAAATCTTGTCTTTCAAGACATATGCCTAAAGTGACACTGGGGTTACTCAGTTTCTTTTCTTCTAATGTAAAATACAAGAAACTATTGATTAAAAGGTAAATGCTAGTACAGGCAGACAGGGTGTTTGGATAGAAATGCCCCCTCTTCCGAGGCCATGAAAATATATACACAAGAATTAAAGTTACTCTAACTCTAGTACAGACAAAATATTTTTGAAATTTAAAGAAACATTCATTCTATTGCTTTGACAAAATATAAAGCTGACAAAAAATAAAAATAGAAAATTGAAAATATAGGGGGAGAACATGTAAAAAATGTTTCTCCTTCCCCTTCCCCTCATCTTTTCTGAACAGCTATTTCTCACACCTGACAGGACTATCCCATATTGAACAGGTCACAGTCATCACATTGTCATGTTACCACATTTGTAAAATAGCACATTATAATTTGTTCATTTTCTCTTGAAAATCTGTGTTGGAACTTGAGGATAAATTGTTTACCTCATTCCCACAGATTACTTCCATTAACATATACTGTAAGGGTAGTATAGTACTCAACGGGTGTGTCTACATAGCACCCAAAATTCAAAATAAGATATGCAAATTGCATAGCTTATTTTGAGGCTATTTTGAAATAATTTATTTTGTCATTTGGCACTGTCTACACAGTGTCAAATTTTGAAATAAAGCACTATCTCAAGCCATCCCTTACTCTTTGTAGAATGAGGTTGTTACAGACCGCCCCCCCCTGCTTTTTGAACTGGACTCATGGACATGAATATACATATCTCAAGTGTTTTGAGCGAATCATTTTGTGTAACCCATCAATCTTCATGTCACGACCACTGGTTCTCTTTATCTTACTCTGTTGTATGTATCTTTTGTGTGTGTAAAATTAGACACAGGGAGTGGGGAATAATTTGTGAGTTTCAAATGTATGAATGAGAGACATGGAGGGTGTTACCCTCAACTGTTAAATTATCTCTTTTGTCCTTCAGCCTGAGCAGTGGCTGGTAGAGAGTGACCTCAATCCTTAACAAAAGGAATAGGAAAGCAGAGGCCCGGGTCTTTTGGCTGGGCTGCACCTGAAGGAAGGAGCCTGAGACCCCAAGGTGGGGAGGAGAGCCCTGGTTTAGCGTGGCAGCTGGAAAAGAGGTGAGTTTGATTAATTTTGTCCTGAGGTTTCAATATAGAATTAGCCAAGCAGTTTTGTTTCTTTTCTTTTGTAACCTACTTTGCTCTGCCTACTTTCACTTATTACTACTTAAATCTTACTGCTTCAACTTAATAAAACCATTTTTATTTTCTATCAAACCCAGTGTAAGCGATTGTTACTTGGGGGGGAGGGGCAACCAGTGTGCACATTCCCCCTTTCATTGTTAAAGGGGGCTTATCTAATTCTTTGGGGTTTGATCCCATCTGGGGGTGCTTTCTCAGGAGGCTGGGCCCTAAACTGCACTCTCCTTGGACCTGAAGTGGTTCAGTGTCTGTGCTGCTTCTTGGTGGGGGTTGGGACCTCAGCTCGGGGCCTTGGCTGGGGGAGACCAGCGGAGCTGGCCCAGCAGGACCGGGTGGTGAGGAGCCCCAGAGAACAGGAAGGCAAGTGGAAGTGGCCGTGTCAGCACTCCAGGAGGCACCCCTGAGGGGTCATCTGTGACCGCACCCCTTCACAGAGGTTTACAGGGATGGTGAAATAGCGTGTGCCCTATATTTCAAAATAGTGGACACGTTCAAAAGATGTGGTGTAGCTATTTCGGGATACCTCTGGTATCCCTAAATAACTTTTTTGTATAGACATATCCAAAGGCTGCACTTTTATTCAAAGGAGGGATGTTTCTAATTATTTGAAAGTATTCAGTCTGTGTGTCCTGTGTGTCCTGTCTGTATGTTTGAATTTTCATTCATCAGTTGCAGAAGTTGAATTTTCTAAGCCATTTTTAATGAAGAAATAATGACCAGTCACTGATTTTCTGCAATGACAACAGAGTAAAATCATGATATGTTTTTAAACCATCATCACAGTGGAAAGGATGGGAAAATAGGTTGTCTTCCTAGGCTAGTAGACCTACAGTGTGCTTTTTTGGAAAGATGACTTATACCTACCAATCCAAAAAGATTGGACTTGCACTTTTGATGATGATTGTCTGACATAAGCGCTGTCAAAGAGCCATCTACCTTAGGGTTGCCAACACTGCACAACAATGGGAAACATTCATAAAAAATTCCATAACATTAACACATGCATGGGAATTGTAGATTTATAAATTCCAATATGACTGACAAACTTTTTTCTTTTAATATATTCTTAGAAATATTTTCACACTATTCTTAAGTGCAGTTAACAGACTTATTTAATCTTGGATTTTCATAACATGGAAGAGAGGGAGAGCTATTTCCAGCTCTTTTGGTTGTAGATATTTCTGCTGTGCCATTAGAGGTATGATTGCAGCACAAGTGGACATAACTTGTGCCATTTTTAATCTAGATAGTATGCTAAAAATAGCAGTGAAGACATGGCAACAAAGGCTTCAGAGCAACCCGGGTGTGTATTGGTTGCACATGCTGAAGCCTGTGCTGTTGTGTCTTTACTGGCTATTGTTAACCACCCTAGATAAATTAAAGCTACTGGAGATATGCCTACCTGTGCTATAATCAATCTTCCACCTTCAGTGGAGATGTACCAGTAGAATCATAAATTGCTGACAGCCATCAGGCTATTTCACCACTTGAATTCAACTTGCTTTTTTATTTTAGTATATTAATAATTAAAAGGGACTTTTTAGGACCATGTGTAGATATATTGTTGTGCTTAAAAATATCACTACTCCCTCTATACCAATGTATTATATGTAGGAAGCTATTGTCCTGCCTCAAAATGCTGTTAGCATCAATAATGATTCCTTCTTTTTAATTCCATATTTTAATTAGACATTGAGAGATGGTATAAGCTGTGAATGTTTATTTGCACACCTGCAAGTGATATGAATAGACCGAAGGCATGTCAAACCAATATAATAGCTTTCTTTGATAAGATGACAAGTCTTACGGAGTAGGGAGGAAGTGATAGACGTGGAATACCTAGATTTTAGTTAAGCATTTTATATGGTCTCACTGGACCTTCTTATCAGTAAACTAGGGTAATACAACTTAGATGGGGCTACTATAAGGCATGTGCAGAACTGGCTGTATAACCATTCCCAGAGAGTAGTTATTAATGCTTCACAGTCATGCTGGAAGGGCATAACAAGAAGGGTTCCACAGGGATACGTTTTGCGACTGGTTCTATTCAATATCTTCATCAACGATTTAGATCAGGGTTGGGCAAAATGCAGCCTGGGGGTTATATATGGCCCACCTAACACTTTGATCTGTCCTGAGGACTGCATCTGGCCACTTTCTGTTTATACCCTGATGCCCTTGCCACTGAATTTACAGGCAGAAGCTCAGGCAGCAGGATCATATTTAAATGGCTCACAGCTCACAGTCGCAGTGCTATCCTGGCAGGGGCCAGAGTGGCAAGCCCTTTAAATAACCACAGCAACCCTGGGCAACTTACAGGCACCATAGTAGTGGCATGGCTGGGATCCGCGAGCACTTTGCTGTGGTTTT
This sequence comes from Pelodiscus sinensis, assembly GCF_052426305.1. NCBI lineage: Eukaryota > Metazoa > Chordata > Testudines > Trionychidae > Pelodiscus > Pelodiscus sinensis. Next base: position 28,172,464 of record NC_143067.1, on the reverse strand, counting down.
AATTCAAAATCTCTGGCTCCAGATGGCTCTGGGGGAGACTAGTCCCCAGCCCCACCTCTTGTGTCCCAGGCCCCACCTCTTCCAGGGGGTGGAGCTGGCCTGTGACCACATACCAAAATTGGTGAGGAGTCCTGTGGCACCTTATAGACTAACTGAAGTGTTGGAGCATAAGCTTTCGTGGGCAAAGACCTGCTTCGTCAGATGCATGTAGTGTAAATTTCCAGAGGCAGGTATAAATATGCAGGCCAGAATCAGGCTGGAAATGATGAGGTGGATCCAAGCAGGGAGGATGAGGCCCACTTCTAGTAGCTGATCTGGAGGTGTGAATTCCAAGAGAGGAGAAGCTGCTTTTGGAGTTAGCGAGCCATTCACAGTCTTTGTTTAATCCTGAGTTGATTGTGTCAAACTTGAAGATGAACTGTAGCTCAGCAGTTTCTCTTTGAAGTCTGGTCCTGAAGTTTTTTTGCTGCAGGATGGCTACCTTTAGATCTGCAATTATGTATCCAGGGAGATTGAAGTGTTCCCCTACAGGTTTTTGTATATTGCCATTCCTAATATCTGATTTGTGTCCATTGATTCTTTTACGTAGGGACTGTCCAGTTTGGCAGATGTATATAGCAGTGGGGCATTGTTGGCACATGATGACATATATTACTTTAGTAGATGTGCAGGAGAATGAACCAGTGACGGTATGGCTGATCTTGTTAGGTCCTGTGATGGTGTTGCTGATGTATATATGCGGGTAGAGTTGGCACCGAGGTTTGTTGCATAGATTGGTTCCTGAGTTCGAGTTATTATGGTGCGGTGTGTAGTTGCTGGTGAGAATATGCTTCAGGTTGGCGGGTTGTCTGTGGGCAAGGACTGGTCTGCCTCCCAAGGCCTGTGAAAGCGAGGGATCATTGTCCAGGATACATACCAAAATTATTATCCACCCCTGAGTTAGATGATGGCATACAGAGTACACTTATAGGCTACGTCTAGACTGGCATGAATTTCCGAAAATGCTTTTAACGGAAAAGTTTTCCATTAAAAGCATTTTCGGAAAAGCACGTCTAGATTGGCAGAATGCTTTTCCGCAAAAGCACTTTTTGCGGAAAAGCGTCAGTGGCCAATCTAGACGCGGTTTTCCGCAAAAAAGCCCTGATCGCCATTTTCCCGATCAGGGCTTTTTTGCAGAAAACACTACTGTGCTGTTTACACTGGCCCTTTTGGGCAAAAGTCTTTCGGAAAAAGACTTTTGCCCAAATGGGAGCAGCATAGTTTTTCCAGAAAATCACTGACAATCTTACATGAGATCGTCAGTGCTTTTCCGGAAATTCAAACGGCTAGTGTAGACAGCTGGGAGGCTGGGAGGCTGGCGGACGAGTTCACAGAGAGCCTGTCCGGGTGTGAACAGGAGTCCCAGAGAGAAAGGGAATCGCGCAGAGACCGGTTCTTGGCTGAGCGACGGAGAGAGGCACCTCCGAGGTGAGCCCCAGGGACCAGGACCACTCATTGGTGCCCCAGAAAACCAGCCAGGGCTCAGGAAGAGCCAACCCAAAAGGGCCCGCAGAACCTAACTTGCCATCGCTGTGGGCAACAAGGCCACAAGAGGGCTCAATGCACCAGGCACAAGAACAGGTCCCATGACCTGGTACTTTCCAGGGTTAACTGGCTGGGGCTGGAGGAAGGGCAGGCTGCCCCAGAGGCAGGGACTAGCAGGCAAACCTCAGCTCAGAGTGGGGGGAAGGATGCTCAGTGTACCACCCCTGGGAGATCTGACCCTCAGGAGGCCGATTTCTCCGTGTACTGAGTGGGGGCATGGCGGCCCCTGCGGACTGAGTGCCTTGTACCCCTGGAGGTGGATGGTAGGAAGGTGACGGATTTCTGGGACACGGGGGCGGAGGTGACGCTGGCCTGACCCGACATAGTGGCCCTAGGCCGTATCCTAACCAACACTCACCTGACCCTGAGGGGCATAGACAGCACCCCATTTAAGGTACCCATAGCCAGGGTGCATCTGAAATGGGAGGCCAAGGAGGGCCCCAAAGAAGTGGGGGTGCACTCGCACTTGTCCACCGAGGTGCTGATGGGGGGTGACCTAAAGGAGTGGCCAGACGGACCCCACAGGACCCTGGTCACCACCCGTAGCCAGAGCCAGCGAGGGGAAGCCCGGAACTCGAGGAGGTTCCCCAATAGGGGGCCAGGGCCCCGTCCCAGCAGACATGGAGTCAGACCTAGGCAGTGGGGGGAAACACGCCCTTGTCCCAGCCCCAGCTGCTGAATTCCAGGCTGAGGTGCGGGCGGATCCCTCCTTGTAGGCCCTGAGGGACCGGGCCAACCTGGGTGCATCACGCGGCCAGTGGGTGTATCATGTTAACAGGATGAAGCCGTACTGGGACAGGGAGAACTTGGTGCTGGCTGTGTGTAAGCTCTGGAAGGAGCAGGGGGAGGATCCCCTGGTAGGCCTGTTCCCTGGGACCGGAGAGGACTCTTCGCTGGAGTCAATTTCCCTCTCGGACCAGCTCACCCTGGCCCAACAAGCCGAGATCCGAGAGGTGCTGCACTCCTGCCAGCAGCTGTTCTCCGACAAGCCTGGTCTCACCAACCTGGCTGTCCACTGGGTGGAGACGGGCACTCACCCCCCAGTGCGCTGCTCCCCGTTCAGGGTCATGGGGAAAACAGCCCAGGACCTGGAGAGAGAGGTCCAGGACATGTTGCCCCTGGGGGTGATCCAGCCATCCTCCAGCCCCTGGGCCTCTTCCGTGGTGCTGGTTCCCAACAAGGACGGGTCGACCCAGTTCTGCGTGGGCTACTGGAAGCTCAAAGCCATCACGGTGTCCAACGCCTACCCGATGCCAAGGCCCGACGAGCTCCTGGACAAGCTGGGGGGAGCTTGCTACCTCACCACCCTGGACCTCACCAAGGGCTACTGGCAGGTGCTGCTAGACCAGGAGGCCAGACTGAAATCGGCTTTCATCACCCTGCTGGGGCTCTATGAGATCTTGGTCCTGCTCTTTGGCCTCAAAAGGGCGCCGGCCACCTTCCAGCATCTGGTGGACCAGCTGCTGTGGGGAATGGAGAACTGTGCCCTAGCGTACATAGATGATATCTGTATCTTCAGCCAGTCCTGGGAGGACCATGTGGCCCAGATCATCCAGGTACTGGATCGGCTGAGGGAGGCTGGGCTGACTGTAAAGGCTGGGAAGTGCAAGGTTGGAATGGCTGAAGGGTCCTACCTGGGCCATAAGGTGGGGAGCGGCTACTTGAAGCCAGAGCCGGCCAAAGTGGAGGCCACCAAGAAGCAGGTCCAGGCTTTCATTGGGATGGCGGGATACTACCGGAGGTTTGTGCCCAACTTCAGCTCCATCTCTGCCCTGATCACAGAGCTGTGCAGGAAGGGGAGGCCAGACAGGGTGGTCTGGACGGAGCAGTGCCAGAGCACTCTCTGCGCACTGAAGGAAACCCTGGTCAAGGCCCTTTATCGTGTTTACCGATGCCTCGGACACCGGGCTGGGGGTGGTGCTGATGCAGGCGGACGAGAAAGGGGAACGCCACCCCATCGTGTACCTGAGCAGGAAGCTGCTGCCCCGGGAGCGGAGCTACGCGACCGTAGAGAGGGAATGCCTAGCGATGGTGTGGGCCCTGCAAAAGCTGCAGCCGTACCCGTTTGGCCGGCGTTTCACAGTGTACACCGACCACTGCCCCCTGACCTGGCTGCACCAGATGAAGGGGACCAATACCAAGCTGCTGAGGTGGAGCCTGCTCCTGCAGGACTATGACATGGAAGTGATCCACATCAAGGGGAGCACCAACATCATCGCTGACACTCTCTCCTGTAGCGAGGGGCCCAAACTTCCCTAGGTCACGAGCTGAGTGACCCTGCTCAGTTCACTCTTGGTGGAGGGAAGAACTGTGTCGTAGTGTGGGTACCTTGCTGGTTGCTAGGCTTGGGCTGTTGGTGACCCTCACTGACTGCTGTCTGTACCACGGCCCAGCCAAGTAGCTGATGGGACAGGGAGGTAACCTGTTCTACCAGTTACCTCCCAGGGAGAGGAACAAAGGAAGGTGGAATGCCGCCCCTGGCTGGGGGGCAGGGCTGGAAGGGACGGTCTTTAGTTTCTGTCTGGGATCATGGAGGAGACAGCTTAGGGAAGGGGCTGGGATTTAGGGGCCCAGTCTCCACCATCTCAAGGGGGGCTGAGGCATCCTTGGCCTGCCCTGTAACCAGATTACATCTGTGCTGTGCTGTATCCTGGAGAAACAATAAACTCCCTCTCTTCTACTGGCTGGTGGAGTCTGTTCGTGCCACTACGGGGTGCAGGAGACAGGGAAAACCCAATGCGCCGTCACACTGGGTCACTTGCAGTTGCTGCTGCGTGACTAACTGCTGAAGCAATTGGGTTTATTGTTGCTGTTGCTGAGCCATCTGCTTCTGCTGGTTATCCAGTAGCCACTCAAAAAAACTTGCCAGGATCCATCTTTTCTGTCCCTCCTGCTCCTTCTCCCAGGTTATCAACAGCCATCTTTGTCCAGCCTATTTACCCAGCGCTGTGTATGAAGGCAGGGATTAAGTTCATGCCCACATTTTCCACCAGTTGTCATGGGTGTCTTGCCCCCCCCCCAAGGGGGAGAGGGTGGTGTGCCTCTGTAACCCTTCAAATAACATTCAACCCTGTGTTTGACAGTTCCACCCATAGTGTTTTTCAACCATCGGGGCTGTCAGGCCAAGCTTTTAACTGGTCCTCTTTCTAGTCAATAGTAATGCACCTCTCTCTCAGGGTCATGTGGCCTAGCAGCCAGAGTCTGTATCAACACCCTCTCTCTGAGTGCAGTGCAGCCTAGAAGCCAGAGTCTGTATCAACACCATTCTCTTGCAGGGCAGCATGGCCTAACAGCCAGAGTCTATAACAATCTTCTGTGTAACCCTCTCCATCTCTGGTCTGGGGTCCTCACTTGCAGCCTTCCACTGACTGGCTTCCATGGCATGGTCTGTCAGCAGTTCTTTCTCTGGAGCTCCTCCTTCCCCGATGGCAGTCAGCTCTGGATCAGCACCTCCACAGACCTTTCATACGTGGCCTCTAACTGGAGCATGCCCAGCGGGGCTGTGGGGGTGGGACCTCCTCGGCCAGGTGAGCCAGGTTAACCCTTTCAGCCTCAGTTCAGGATTAGTACACCCTGTCACACTCATTAATTATTTAAAAGGCACTTAATAATAGATCATGGCTACGTCTACACTGGCATGATTTTCCGGAAATGCTTTTAACAGAAAAGTTTTCCGTTAAAAGCATTTTCGAAAAAAATGCGTCTAGATTGGCAGGACGCTTTTCCGGAAAAGCACTTTTTGCGTTTCCACAAAAAAGCCCCAATCGCCATTTTCGCGATCGGGGCTTTTTTGCGGAAAACACTACTGTGCTGTCTACACTGGCCCTTTTGCGCAAAAGTCTTTTGCAAAAAGACTTTTGCCTGAACGGGAGCAGCATAGTATTTCCAGAAAATCACTGATGATCTTACATGAGATCGTCAGTGCTTTTCCGGAAATTCAAGCGGCCAGTGTAGACAGCTGGCAAGTTTTTCCGGAAAAACGGCTGATTTTCCGGAAAAACTTGCCAGTCTAGACACAGCCCAATGTGGTTTAGGAAGGTACATTTGATGGGTCTAAAGGAAATTCAGTTCTATGTTGATCAAATAGTTACTGTGGTTTTTGTGGTTTTATTTTAATGTTTTCATGTGCCAGCTTCTCCTCCTGGATCATAATTTTTAAATTCCACTAACTGTGTAGATTGTTCATTGAAGATGGGAGATTTGTGCATTTAGACTGAGCACAAAGTAGCCAATCCTGCATAGATCTGAGAGGAAAACTTTGTCTTTCATTAGCAGAACTGAAACACTATTTTTAGATATTCACATGAAATAATATCGAGATATGTGAGTGATTGCCTCTCCAGAGATCTAAGATGGTAACTTAACGTCATTGATATAAGCAATGATTAAACAGTTTAAATGCTTTTAAATTACACACTGCCATCTGAGGTGTGATTGCAATGCGGGTAGGCATATCTGCTTTTCTGTGTTGAAAAATAGCAGTGTAGATGAGGCAGTACTGGCTTCACTATGGAGTATGTATCCAGGGTCTCCACGTGCTTATTTGGTCCATGCTGAAGCCTGCATCATTGCATCTATCTTGCTACTTTTAGCCAGGCTGTTTCTGGTAAACAGCGGGGCTAACAGCCACCCCAGGCCTGGGGCAAGGGATGGAGGTGGGCCCGGCTCTGCACTCCTGAATCGTCGGGGCTTCAGGTAGAAGGGGCGTGGTCAAGGGCAGTCAACACTTAGCTCTGCCCAGAGCACAGTGCTGCCCTCCCTTCCAGCCACCAAAGCTGTGTGGAGCAGTGCTACTTTGTTCCCATGGCAAATTAAAGGGAATACAGCCACCACTGCCACAGTAACAGCAATTGCTAGGAGCACCAGGACCCTGTGAAATACTGGGCATGGGGCAGCTGCCCACTTTGTCCCCTCTCCCCCACCCCAAGTCAGCAAGTCTGAGGGTGGATATATTTTTCTGTGCTGCAACCATACCACAGGTTGCAGTGTATACATACCCTCTGGGGCTTGAACCACTTTAACTAAACCATTTTTAAACAGATGTCTACAGTAGTAAATTATACTGATTTAACAAGACCTTCTGACAGAGAAAGCAGATGGATGCAGACAATTATTAAACCCGGGTCAGAATCTGCTTTGAATTATGCCCCGTGTATCTTCAAAAGGGAGATGTAAATCCAAAAACAATAAATCAGAGAAATATTTTAAGTAATAATCATTGTAATCCTGTAATAATGCACAGCCTGATGGTGTGTATCTCAGGCAGGTGTTCAGATGTTTGGTGGATATGGAGAGAAGAGGTAGATTTAAAAGGAAAAGAGAAATCAATATCTATCCAGGGACAACTACAGAATAATGCATTATAGATCAGTAACTGATTAGATTATCTGTTCCTCTTGAGATTTAAATAACATTTTAAATGAAGGACAGCTATTTATTATTACTGAATGTTCTGCCTAATGGCGGCAATTAAGACCTTGGGCTGCATGTGCTAGATGCTGTATACACTCAGGGTACGTCTAGACTACAGGCTTCCGTTGGCAAAAGTTTTGTTGACAGACTCTGTCGACAAAACTTCTGTCAACAAAGAGCATCCAGACTACATCGCTTTGTTGACAAAAGAGCATCCAGACTGCGGGACGCTCTGTTGACAGAAGAAGGCACCCGTAAGTACTTCTGGAAGGTCACAGGAGCAGCCATAAAGCCCAGACACTGCTGCATGCCCTCTACAGAGACACATGCTTAAAGGGATCCTCCTGGACAGCCGTTGCTCTGCTCCTGCTTCTGGGCTTGCCTACCTCATAGAGAGAAAGCAAAGCTGTTGCAGTTTTTTTGGTTTTGGTCGCCCTGCTTTGTCAGACGACACAGCAGTTTGTCTGTTTGTCTGTGTGTTTGCTTCTGTTTGCGCTTGTGTGTTTGTTTGTTTGTTTGTGTTTTGGCTTTTTGGGGGTTTTGTTTCTTTGTTTGTATTTTTGTCCTTCTGTTTGTTTGTTTCTTTTGTTTGTGTGTTAATTTGGCTTTTTTAGCCAGGGAGCCTGAGCTGCCCAAGGGCAGGCGATGACCCCACACGGTACTGCTGGAAGCTCTGCTGCATGCTCAAGAGAGCATGACCACCTTGGCGGCAGAGCTGGATTCTGAGCCCAACTTTGAGCCCCACACTCAAGGTATGTCTATACTACCCCGCTAGTTCGAACTAGCAGGGTAATGTAGGCATACCGCACTTGCAAATGAAGCCCGGGATCTGAATTTCCCAGGCTTCATTTGCATAAGCGGGGAGCCGCCATTTTTAAAACCCCGCTGGTTCGAACCCCGTGCAGCGCGGCTACACGGGGCACGAACTAGGTAGTTCGAACTAGGCTTCCTAGTGGAATGAGGAGTAACGGTAGTTGGAACTAGGAAGCCTAGTTCGAACTACCTAGTTCGTGCCCCGTGTAGCCGCGCTGCACGGGGTTCGAACGAGCGGGGTTTTAAAAATGGCGGCTCCCCGCTTATGCAAATGAAGCCCGGGAAATTCAAATCCCGGGCTTCATTTGCAAGTGCGGTATGCCTACATTACCCTCCTAGTTCGAACTAGGAGGGTAGTGTAGACATACCCTCAGGCTGCAGCCCTGCTGCCCTTGCCCCCCAACTTATTCCTGGAGAGGCGAGTTTGGAGGCTGGACACCAGTTCGGACTGGTGGGACCGGCTAGTGCTGCAGCAGTGGGACGACGACCAGTGGCTCCAGAACTTCTGCATGTGGAAGGCCACCTTCCAGGAGCTCTGTGCCTGCCTCGCCCCTGCTCTGCAATGCCAGGATACCCACTTGCGGGCAGCCATCCCCCTGGAGAAGCACTTTGCCATTGTGCTGTGGAAGCTGGCCACCCTTGACAGCTACCGCTCCATGGGAAATCAATTTGAGGTGGGAAAGTCTACCATCGGGGTTGTCTTGATGGAGGTAAGGCATTCTTGGGGGACAGTCCAGGGGGGCGGGCGGAGAAGGGGGATGATCAGGACCGGGCACAGGGACCGGGATGGGGTGGGAGTGGTGGAAGCCTGCCTGGCCTCACCCCATGGGAGTGCAGGAGCCATGGAGGGGTTGCCCGAGGGGGACTCTGGGAGTGGAGGGGTGGGGAGGCACCTCTCACCAGCCAATGCAGCTCCTCCCATGTCCCCTTATTCGTGCTCGTGTGTGTGTCCCTTTCTGCAGGTGGGGATGGCTATCAATTCTGAGCTGCTCCACAGGACCCTCCACCTCAGAGACCTGAAGAGCATCCTGGCTGGATTTGCGGGGCTGGGGTTCCACATCCCTATCCGTGCCCCGCCCCACCGAGCAGCACAGTACATCAACAGGAAGGACTATTTCTCCATGGTGCTACAGGCCCTGGTCAACCACAGGGTACAGTTCACCAACTGTTTGTGTCCAGTGGTCAGGCTAGGCACATGATGCCCACGTGTTCAGGAACTCGTACCTGTAGCACAGGCTGCAGGCTGGGGCATTCTTCCCAGAGAGGAACCTGGCTGTCGGGGATGTGCAGATGCCTACGTGCATCGTGGCCGATGCGGCCTACCCTCTCATGCCCTGGCTCATGAAGCCCTACACCAGCCACTTGGATGTGAGCAGGGAACTGTTCAACTCCCGCCTGAATCGGGCTCGCTTCCAGGTGGAATGCACCTTCCGCCGTCTGAAGGGCAGATTTAGATCCCTGCTCACTCGGCTGGACGAGGGGGAACGCAACATCCCCGATGTGGTTGCAGCATGCTGTGTGTTGCACAACCTTGTGGAGAGGAAAGGGGAGGCCTTCCTCCCTGCGTGGGGGACACAGGCTGATTTGTAGGGGAGGCAGTTTGAGCAGCCCCGGACAGCTGCCATCTGGCAAGCCCACCAGTTGGGCTTGCAAATCCGAGAAGCCCTGAGGGAGCAATTCTCCCATGGAGGCCGATGAGTTTCCCCAGGCCTTCCAAATGTGGGATTGCCCCATGCCCCGGTGTCTTCCTCCCCAGAACCCCTCCTGGCCCCACAGTCATATATTCTACTCCTTCCTCACACACTGAGAACAGAGACAGGCGTAGGTGAAAACATTTGAACTGTTTATTGCACTGTTGCTTTTTTGACAAAATAAAATAAAAAACTCTTTTGTGCAGAGAAAATAAACTGTCTGTAAACAAAAGAAAGTGCGCCCCTCAGTTACTGTCACTGGTGGGAAGGGGGAATGTAAACCAGGAAGCGGGGAGGGAAGCTCTGGGCTTATGGGGCTGCCTGGAGGAAGAGCCCCTGGCAGATTGGCTCTGGAGGCCTTGTCGCATCTGGCTGCGCGTGTGGGCTGCCACAGCAGGGGGCTGGGCAGAAGGTGAGGCTGGACCTGGATCTGGGATGGCAGGGGCTGAGGCGGGGGCAGGCTGAGGAGGAGGGGCAGGACCAGGCACAGGACCAGGCACGGGACCAGGGAAGGTCATGGCCTCCTGGATTTTTGCGCAGATGTCCCTGTGCTGCTGGGCAAATTCAGCCAGCAACTGCTGGCACCACTCAGCCTCTGCCTCCAGCCTCCTCTCCATTGAGTCTTGCATCCTTTGCAGGACTCCAACGTGCATGCGCACCAGGTCTAAGTAGATGCACCGGTGCCAACGGGTTCCCTGTGGTCGTCTGGGTGGTGGGGCAGGTGTGGCGCCCCCTGCTGGTCAGCTGGTCTGGCTGTGGAGGACAAGAGGGAAAAGTCGTCAGTCATGCATGCTCACCCTTTTCCTGAGAGGGCATGGCCTCCTTCCTGTCAGCAGGCAGTGCCTGTCCTAGGGTCAGAGGCTGCTCATGTGGATCTCAGTAAGGCATAGTGTGGCCTGGCCCACAGCCACAGCCTCCCTGGAGTCCAGAAGGTGTGCAGGCCACAAATCCTGCCTCCCTTCACACACACCCCAGGGCGGAGCAGCACAGACAAGTGTCAGGCCACAGTTGGGGTTCCCACAGAGTACTGAGAGGCCTGCTGTTGTGAACCAATCCTGGCGTCCCTGAACCGTGCCTGCCCCTGGCATCACTGCCTGCAGGACCAGGTGGTGCCTAGCAGGGTATGATGGCCCTCCTACAGGGCAGCCATGAGTGTGTCCCCTTTCCCCCCAGGTTGTGATGAGCATGACATATCACAATACTGCACTGTGCAATTTGCTCCCGCCTGCCCTAACCAGTGTGTGTTGGACCCTCACAGCACTCACCTGATGTTCCCTCCCCAGTGTCCGAAGTTGCCTGGGAGGCCTCCTGCACCTGGGCATCTGGCTCCTGGGTGCTCTGGGCGCTGTTCTCCTCTGCCTCCTCCTCTTGGAGCTCCAGGTTCTCAGGCTGCTGTTGTGGCCGCTGCTGAGCAGGGGTCTCCAGCCCAGACTCCACCAGCCGCTCAGGAGGCAAGGGTTCCCCTGGCCCCAGGATCCTGTCCAGCTCCTCGAAATATGCACAGGTATGTGCCGTTTCCCCAGAGCCCTAATGTACCTCTGCCTGAGCTCCTTGACTTTGGCCCTGATCTGCAGTGCCGTGCGGGGGTGGTGGCCTTTCCTGGCCAGGCTGTCAGCCATGCGGCCATAGATGTCAGTGTTCCTGTGCCTGCTCTGAGGGAGCTGAAGAGCCTCCTCCTCAGCCCAAGCTCCAGGAGAGCTTTCATTTCTGGCCCTGACCAGGAGGGTGCCCAATGCTTTGTGCCCCTGTCTTCCGGGGGGATGTGTCCCTGGAAGGGCCAGTGGGGCCTCAGGAGGCTTGTCCCTGTGCCATGGCTCACCACACAACAGAGCTACACAGTCAGGGTCTGCTCTGGAGCTGGCTTATTGCCAAAGTGCCGATCCTGGGTGCCTGTGCCTTTTAAAGATGGCTGCAGGCAGGAACAATAGAGTTGAAAGCTGTGGCAGGAGTGTCCACCAGGGGTTCTCTTGGAGGCCTTTTCTGTCCACATAACTTCTCCCCTGCGTCCACACCTGCCTTTTGTTGACACAACTCTGTTGGCAAAAGAGTTATTCCTTGTGGAATGAGGTTTACAGCCGTCGACAAAACTGCTGAGTTATGTTGACGTTATGTCAACAGAAGTCGACGGCAGTGTGGACGCAGGTAGAGTTTTGTCGACAAAACCCTGTAGTCTAGACACACCCTCAGAGTAAGAGACGTTCTGCCTCTAAGAGCTACTTATCTAGATAGACACCTCAGGGGAAACAGTGTCATAGAGAGCTGGAATGACTTGCCCATAGTCATGCAGCTGATCAATACTAGAGTCCAGTTCTGCTGATTCCCAGCCCAGTGTCTTATATGAGGGACTATAATGGTACTTTACAGCATAGGCCTCAAAGTGAAAACCATCACAAACTCTACCAAATACAAAATTTAAAAGGATGTTAACATTTCTCCATGGACTAAGGAGGAACACTGAGGTGGTGGAGGGAGAAGATGAGGAGAAAAAAGCGAATGTGCTATTGTGCAATTTTGAGGTTGGACAGTAAAAAACTGTCTCCCTTCCTTCAAAAAGTCCCTCTTAAATAAAAGATACACTACTTTCTTTCTTCTAGCAAATTTAGATTATATAAGTCAATGAGTTACGGGGGAGGGGAGATGAAGCAGAAGTCCATAGCTACAACTAATTATAACATTCATGGCTAATCAAAGAACATGTCAGTGAATTTCTTGTTTGCATTTCCCGTCTTGTTTCTTTCAAATCTCCTTTATATTAGAAGTTCCCTGATTTTCAACTATCAGTTCTCCTTGGAAATTTTATCTGTATGTGTACGATATTTGATTTCTGGTGCGAAAGCTTTTTTAATTTTTTTTTAAAGTATGTTCTCGCTGTTTGTACCCTCATTGTGCCTCTCTCAAGGAAAGACCGCACTTCCCAGTCTAAACAGAGAGCTGTGCCTGATATCAATTCTTCATCCCTAGCACCTTTGATGACCTTTGGTTTCCTTCAACTCCTGTAAGGCTGCACTTATCTCACCCTCAGGAGTAAAGGTGGCTATTAAGGGTCACCACTGAAAAATGGGTTGGTGGTCTTCCTTGATTTGTCTTCAAGAATATCTCTGAACTACTACACTTTGTCAATCGCTCTTCCCATGAGTGCTCTGATTGGAGGACTGAAGTTGTGAGGACTGAAGTTGTGGGGAGAACTGGGAAGAAGGGGGATTTTTGCAGTTTTGTATATGACCAAAGCTAGTGCTTTTAAAATGCTTTCCATTTGGTGTAAAGCTGCATGACTTGTTTTTTTCCCCCAGTTAATTGGATTAAGACTTCAAGAATTAAATCATTTGTATTAAAAATGAAACATCCTTCGCCCTTTTTAAATCCCTTTAAAATCAATTTTGATTATTTTTGGCAGCTGCTGGACAACACAGTCACTGGTTATAGAGAGATGTCATTTTGTATAAAAAGGCAAGCCAGGACTCTGAACAAGACTGAGCCTGTATGATACAATGTCAACAACTGAAGGTTATCGTGTCATCACTGCTGATGCTATATATCCTGCACTGTGCAAATTGCCCTATCCTTTGGTGATTTATGTGGTTAAATAAGATCAATTACCTAAATCAGTCAAAGTGATAGGAATGGATTAGATTGAAATAAGTAGAAGGTTCAATACTCTCATTCTCATTCACATAAAACGATTTATAGATTTTTAACAGGGGAAATACGATTCTTAAAAGGCTTGTAATGCAGTTTCTCCATTAATTGTGGGTAACATCAGGACTGAACAGAAACAGGCTGATAAAGAACCAGTTCCTAGCTTTAATATTTCAGGGCACTCTGTAACTTTCATATAAAGTTTGGGGATTCTGAATTTAAGTACAGTTGGAAGTGGACTTCTAGATTGTTAGTACTGTTGAAGGTCATGCTGTACCTTTTTCAAAGGGTAACTTTCCCTGCATTTGCAGTTTGACTGAAGATCTAGCTGTCATGACAACTTGTCCATTCTTAAAATCATACTTTTTTTTTTTAAGATGGGTCCTTCCACTCAGTTTTTTAGCATCATTTTTAATTGGAGCAAACCCTACATTTAATATTAAAATTGCAAGGATTGTCAGTTTTCATTTTTTTCATTTGTCCTCCATTTTTGTGAAATGTGAAAATTTCTGAAAGAAATTTGGAAGTAACTGATATGAAAGCAACAAATGACAAGATTCACTTGCCTGCTATAAAATAGGGGGCAGGGCTCCTGAAGATGGAAAGCCATCCCTTGACAAATTCCACAAAACAACTGCAATTTCTCTGTAACCCTTCTGCCGGGTAGGCCTGGCAGTAACCAGGACTGAGTTCGATATCTTGGGGTCCATCTCACATAGAACCGGCTCGAGCCCCCACCCAGTAAAATGAGAAATTCACATACCCCTAGGCGTCTCTGAGAGGCAATGCTTCCCCACTCACAAGCACTGAGTCTGAGTGTAGGAAAGAAACATTTAATGAAACAGAGAGAGAAGTCATACGGCATTAACTTGGGGAAAACACTACAGAGTTCATAACCCAAACATGAGCCAAGCCCCCCCTCCCCCAGCCAAGAATCACCCGAAGTCCAAAGAGTCCAACACCCCCAAAAGCCTCTGTCCCTGGTCCGTGCAACCCAGGCTGTGTCCAGACTCAGGGGTTTTTTCGAAAAAAGTAGCCTTTTTTTGAAAAACTTCCCCTGCGTCCAGACTCAAGCCGCGTTCTTTCGAAATTAATTCGAAAGAACGCGGCTTTTCTTTCGATGGCAGTAAACCTCATTTCACGAGGAAGAACGCCTTCTTTCGAAAGTTCCTCTTTTGAAAGAAGGCGTTCTTCAATGTAAATAGGGCTTCTTCAAAAGAGAGCATCCAGACTCACTGGATGCTTTCTTTCGAAAAAGCACGCCGCTTTTTCGAAATTTCTCCTTGCAGTCTAGACGCTCTCTTTCGAAAGAGGCTCTTTCGAAAGATGCTTTCGAAAGAGGCTCTTTCGAAAGATGCTTTCGAAAGATCCTCTTTCGAAAGAAGCCTGCAGTCTAGACATAGCCCCAGAGTCCCAAATTTCACCCGCAGGGTTTCACCTCCCAACCTGGGTAGAAATGAGGGTGTGGGGATAGATAGGGGGCACCTTATACAAAACTCCGCCACGCTCCACCGGCTGTCTCATCCCATGCCACTGGATGCTCCGCTGGGTACCTGCCACTACTCCTTGTCTGCTGCCACCGCTAGTTGCCACTCCTCGCCTACTGCTGCTCCACGCCACGCCGCTGGTCGCCGCCACTTCACTGGCTGCAATGGGTCTGGCTCTTAGCCAAACCAGTGATTTCATCTCTCCATGATTTCAACTCTTTAGCCACTAGCTGGACTGGCCAAGGAATCCAACTTCCACTGGACTAGCAAAAGAAAAGACTCCTTGGGGAGTCTGCTTTAGGTCTGTCCTTAAAACAAAGGGGGAAAGGGGCAGGTTGGGCCAGTCTCACAGCTCACACCTGGCAGGTGTGAAACAGGCTGACTCAAGTCCTTTAACCCTTCCCCTGAGATCAGTTCACTCAAGTCTGGAAGGGGGGAGGCTAGTTCCTCCGAGACCTCTTACCATGATGGTAGTGTGTCTCCTGCAAGCACTGGTGGCATATTTACAGTTCCCACATTTAGGGGTAGCATGCTTAGTGACCCCCACAACAGTCCCAAATTATTTACAATTCTCCACATTCCATTCCAACACTCAGGGGCGGATATAGGGCAGGGCGAACGGGGCGGCCACCCCGGACCCCGCGCTTAAAAAAGCCCCATGCATGCGCCGTGGCGCCACCACGCATGCGCATGGCGTCACGGCGCCTGCGCCATGGCAAAAGGGGGGCCCCGCGGAGTTATGCTGTAATCTGCCCCTGCCAACACTGACCCTCCATCAGCCCTGGCAGAATGGGATTTACATAGCCACACTTCTGATTCTCTCCTGAGCCGTATTTACATATCAACAGTTAACAGTTAATTACCTTGCAGAGCTAAACAATTTTAGTGGGCACATCCACCCCTCCTTTTAACTGGCTGATAGCAAGCAGCAGTTCAGCCCCTGCTTACATTCCCTTTATGACAATGGAGGGGACCATCCTAGGCTTTTCACCCGAAGGCTGGGTGACATTAGCCTAAGAGAGCATGGGAACCAGGCAGGGAGGGAAATAAAAAGCTGCTTCTCCTAGTGGCTGATCGTACTTGTTCTTGTTTATCTCATGTTCTTTTAATTTCAGGACATGACACTTTCATATGTTATGGCAATGCCTAGAGGTCACCTAGACTGGGGCTGTCAAGTTGGTGAGGTAACTCACATCTGAACCCTTCATGGCTTCCTTGAGAGCACCTCACTTGTTTCCAGATTTGTCCAATACTCTGGGGTATGCTCATTTATTAGGGTTACTCTTATGGGACTGGGGGAAGGTTAACAATTTTCTATCAGTGTGCTGCTTGTGCTTACTTGTGCTCTCATATGGAGCTGAATTCTCCCTGCTGCCAATTCCCGCCTCCCACTGGAGCGCTCCTGCAGGAACTAGGTTCCTCAGGATGGGGTTCTTCCCACCTTAGCAACACACACAGACACTCACAGACACTAACAGAGCACTCCTGAGAAGACGGAGTAATCAGCACTCACAAGTTGACCCCTCATATGTCCCTGGACTCAGCAGGCTGGGTTTAACAGCAATGCCACACAGAACCCTCATGAGTCTTTGGACTCAGTGGGCTGAATTAAACAGCACTTTAAACTGCCATCCTCATATGCCCCTAGGTACAGCACTTCCCTATCCCCACTCTCACAGCACAATCATTCACTGGTAAACCACACAATGAGCAAACCCCACAGGACTTTGGGCAATACAGGGATCTTTAGCTTGGGTACAGGAAGCGTTGTTGCAGAGCGAATGGGGAAGCCAAAACAACACCCCTTGAGGAAGAGTGAGCGAAAGAGGAAGAAGCAACCAGCTTAACAATGAAAGTTATTTATTTCTGAATAGTGAATATACACATACCCCCCCCACACACACACAAACTTGACAAACTGCGGCGAGAGCTCCTCGGCAGCCCCACACTGCGCATGCTCCAGGCCGGCATGGCACATGTGCCGGTGAATGGGGCACACAGAGTGACCAGCTGAAATCTACTCGCCCCAGGCAAGTAGAATCAACGGTTTGTTGAGCCCTGTATATATGGGAAGCCAAACACACAAAAATTACAATATTAAATCTAAATTGAAACTGATTCCAAATGTTAGGTAACCATATAACAGTTTACATAGGGCAGAGTCAGAAGGCTATGCTTAGAGAAGTAGTGGGGTGGGGAGGGGGGAGGGGCAAGAAGGAAGAGAAGGAGAGAGAGAGAGAGAGAGAGAGATCTCACCACTCCATGGAGCTTGCACTGATTGGGATTCCCAGATGAAGATAAATACAGGACTATGCAGCACTTTAAAGACTAACAAGATGGTTTATTAGATGATGAGCTTTCGTGGGCCAGACCCACTTCCTCAGATCAAGTAGTGAAAGAAAATAGTCACAACCATATATACCAAAGGATACAATTAAAAAAAAGGAACACATATGAAAAGGACAAATCACATTGCAGAACAGGAGGGAGATACGGGCGGGGGGGGGGGGGGAGAGAAGGAAGGTAAGTATGTATGAATTAATTATATTAGAGGTGGGGAGAGTGGGATGTCTGTGAGCTAATGGTATTAGAGGTGATAATTGGGGAAGCTATCTTGGTAATGGGTAAGATAGGTAGAGTCTTTGTTCATTCCTTCCCGGAGAGTGTTGAATTTTAACATGAATGACAGTTCAGAGGATTCCCTTTCAAGTGCAGATGTAAAAGGTCTTTGTAGCAGAATGCAGGTGGTTAAGTCATTGAGAGAGTGTCCTTTCTGGTTAAAATGGCAAGAAACTATCTTTTCTTTGTGATCTTGTCTGATATCTGTTTTGTGGGCATTGATCCTTTGGCGAAGTGTCTGAGATGTTTGTCCAATGTACATAGTAGACGGACACTTTCGACATGAAGATGGTAGCCAGGGGTCCAGAGGGCAGGAGACAAGCAGAGCAGAGCCCTCAGCATGATCAGACAGGAGATGAAGAAGTCTCAGTGGAACTGATGAAGTTTAAATCCAGGTATCAG
This sequence comes from Pelodiscus sinensis, assembly GCF_052426305.1. Classification (NCBI taxonomy): domain Eukaryota; kingdom Metazoa; phylum Chordata; order Testudines; family Trionychidae; genus Pelodiscus; species Pelodiscus sinensis. The sequence continues at coordinate 28,154,820 of NC_143067.1, read as the reverse complement.
AACAGTTTTTCTTGGGCAAAAGTAGGAGTTTTTAATAGGGACAGGACAACCGATGTGGGGGGGGCACCTGATAGCAGCTGTAAAATTGTGTCCCTTATAGCTGCCATCAGCGTCCCTTATAGCTGCCATCAGGTGCCGCGTGCCCAGCTCCTGCAGTGCCGGCTCCGCAGCGCCGGCCAGCAGCACCCTTTCCCCCATGGCCACAGGGCTCTGTTCAGCCCAGCGCGTGCACCAGAACAATAACCAGGCCGGGCTGGGTAGCGCATGTGCCGTGCGTCCTGGGGGGGGGGTGTCCCAGGCTGCACGCCAGCAGCCGTCGCCTTGCCGCGCATGCACCCCAGCAGTGAGCCCTGGGCCACGCGCCAGCAGCCATGGCCGGGCCACACATGCGCCGTGCACCCGGGGCACCAAAATGGCTCGAGCCGGCCCTGGTCTTCCCCAGCCTTTTCATTGCTTTGTCTTTGATTTTTGCAGAGGCCTGGGGGAGGGGGATGGTTTTCCATGAGTGTCACTCCCTGGCTCCCCAAGAGCACAGAGCTGGTAGGTAACACACTCAGGTGCTGGGCTTCTTGCTATGATTTCTTTGGGTGGAAACATGTACATTTCTCTCAAAGCCAGGCATTCAAACTGTCATTTTCTCCTGATACTCACTCTCATTACCATAATAAGTCTGAGTTCAGTTCAGCACCTCTGCCAAGTTCTTTCCAGGGGGTTATGTCAGAGTTAACCAGTGATCATCCAGCCTTCATAAAGCAAAGGTAGGACAGATGAAACATAGCTTGAAAACAATAAACAACTTGCATGCATGAATGTCTTACCAGGTGCCACCTATCTTTCTCCTAAAAACCTTGGTAAGTTTCAGTGTCCTTCAAACCCTTTCTGTTGGCAGTGTCTCTCCTGTCACAAGCTCACATCTGTTCTTGGATTCATTGAGAATGACCCCTCTTATTCAGGCTGGTTATATCATAAAATTCTTTTTTCAGTCTTCTTTAACCCAGTCAAGACAATATGCAATTTCCCCCGTGGATAGTACTTCAGCAGTCATGTTTATCTAAGGCTAGAAAGGACCTCACAACACAATCTTGTCCAGCTCCCTGAACTAAGACAGAATTATGTAAACCTAAACCATTGTTAATAGGTATTTGTTTAACCTGTTCTTAAAAACCTCCAATCATTGAAATTCCATAAACTCTCTTAGAAGTGTGTTACAGTGGTTAACTATCCTTATAGTTATAAAAATGGTCCTAATATATGACTGAAATTGTCCTAGATGCATTTAATGCAGAATTTTTTTTCAGCAGTAATAATGTGTAGCCATTCAGTTCCCTATTTTGTAAGCACCTTACCTGTGTATTTGATTTTTCCTTCTTCATTGAACTAATTGTCTTGAATTACATCTTGTTGGTTTCAGACTAGTTCTTCAATTTGTATTTTTATATTCTGATCCTGTCTCCAAAGTACTTGAAACCCCTCCAAGTGTGGTGTTATCCACAAATTGTATAAGCATATTATCCACTTCACTGTCTGAGTCATTATTAAAAATATTGAATAGTACCAGACCTGGGACTAACCTCTGCAAAAATCCCACTAAATACTTATTGCATTCCTTCCCCAGTTTAACAGTGAAACATTAATAACCTCTCTTTGGGTGCATCTACATAGCACCCTAAACTCAAAAGAAGATACGCAGTTTGTGCTCCACAGATTGCGTATCTTATTTTGATTGAATTTCAAAATAATGCACTATTTTAATTATATTATAATAATGCATGGAATGAGGGTTGCTGGGATGTTGAAATAGCGCACCTGTTATTTTAAAAAATATTTTGATATAACAAGCAGCTTGTGAAGACAGAGGGTAGCTATTTTGGGACACATCCAGTACTCTGAAATAGCTGTGCAGTATAGAAGTACCCTCTGAGTATGGTCTTACAACCAGTATTCATCCACTTTATAGTAATTTAATCTAGACCACATTTGCCTAGGTTGTTTATGAGAATGTCATACGTGACTTTGTCAGAAACCTTACTACCAGCTGCAGCTTCCCCCATTCGCTAAGCTAGCAACACTGTTAAAGAAGGCTATTAGGTTTCCTTGGCATGATTTGTTCTTGACAAATCCATTATATTCCTTATAATATTACAGGTGAGGCACTTACAAACTGCTTACTTAAGTTCTTTGTCTCCATTTGTTTTCAGGGATCAAAGGTGGGCTAACTGATCTATAATTCCCTGGGTCCTCTTATTTTCTTTCCTTTTTAAAATATAGGTTCTGTTTACCCATCTCCAGTCCTCTGGGACCTCACGCATGATCCATAGAGTCTCAGATATAATTACTTACAACTCTTAGTTTGCTTCAACTGCTTTTTTAAGTTTCTAGTGTGAATTTCATCAGGCTCTGCCAACTTGAATACATCAAAGTTATCCAAATAGTCTTCAATCTTATCTTTCCCTGTTTACACTTGCATTCCTTCCCTCATATTGTAAATATTCATTATGTTTAGTATCTGATCATCATTAAACTTTTTAGTGAAGTTGGAAGTAAAATAGACATTTAAGTATCTTATTAATGTCATCCATTATTAGCTATCCGTTCCAACAAAGTAGACATATTTTCCTTGGTTTTTTCCTCTTTGCTTTTAATGTATGTAACCTCTTCTTATGGCCTTTTATGGCCTTGCTAAGTATAGCTCATTTTGTGCCATTGCCTTTCTGATTTTGTGTTCACATGTTTGCGCTATACATTTGTACACGTCGGCTGTGTCTAGACTGGCCAGTTTTTCTGGAAAATCAGCCGCTTTTCCAGAAAAACTTGCCAGCTGTCTACACTGGCCGCTTGAATTTCTGCAAAAGCATTGAAATACTATGCTGCTCCCGTTCGGGCAAAAGTCCCTTTTGCGCAAAAGGGCCAGTGTAGACAGCTGAGATTTGTTTTCCGCAAAAAAGCCTCGATCGCGAAAATGGCGACCGGGGCTTTTTTGCGCAAAAGCACGTCTAGATTGGCCATGGATGCTTGTCCGGCAAAAGTGCTTTTGCGGAAAAGCATCCGTGCCAATCTAGACGCTCTGTTCCGAAAATGCTTTTAACGGAAAACTTTTCCGTTAAAAGTATTTCCAGAAAATCATGCCAGTCTAGACGTAGCCACCACATTTTCACTTCTTGTAGGGTTTAGGTACCTGCATTAATCACCTTCCTCCCAGCTATTTTAGTGCCTGATAGTTCACTTGTTAGATGACTTTCCCTCCAAGCTGTAAAAAAGGGATGAGACCAGGACTGGATAAATGGGCCTGGAAAGGGGGGATAACAAAATAATGGGACCAGTGGAACTGTTAAACAAAGAAGCATAGTAATTACAGCCATTTTTTTGTAAATGTTAATAGCAATGTAGAAAGCAAGAGAACAATAATTTATTATTTGTCCATGTTAACACTTCCATTTAAAGAAAAACTTCTCCAGCTATGTTGGATCATTTTAAACCAGTTTTTTTCCAGTCCCATAAGCCTGGAGTTATATTTACAAATTTCTAGTTTCTTCAAGTATTAGAACAGCTTTTTGTGCATTTCTTGGGCATCTATTGAAGCATTTTATGACCTGCCTTCCAATTTTTGCATTTTATTTATTCCTCTCTGTAACAAGGTGCAATTCATGGCCACAACACTTCCTGCTGGACACATAGGTCTACACTGCACACTTATTTCAGAATAAGCTATTTCAGAAGAAAAACTCCGAAATAGCTTATCTCAAAATAGCACGTCTACACAGCAAATGCCAATCAAAATAGTGCTGAGCTATTTTGAAATAGAGAGTCCACATGCATTGGTGCTTCAATCACATTTAAAACATCCAGAAACACTTCAGGCAGGGCATCATGACAGCAGTCAGTTCATGTAGCCTCAGGAAGAATCTATCTGAGGCTCATACTTAAAGAGACCCTCCAGTATAGCTGTGTTTCAGGTTCCTTTCTTTTGTCTATATCCTTGAGCAAGCCCATCCCACAGCCTGCTTTAGTTGCCCTTGTGGGCACCACAGCACTTCTGCCATTAAACCAGACCTGCCTCCAAGCAGTTGCCAGCTCCTGGATCTCATGCTGCAACTCCTAGAGGAGTTTTTGTAGGCTGCTCTCATGGCACTGCAGAAGCTAGACCCGGAGCTCCTTTTGCGGGGGACCTCCTCACCTCTCTCCATGTGCTGCTCATGCAGCACAGCCCTCCCACCCTCCCCTGAACACCATGCACCGCCGCTTCTGGTGGCTGGACACCAGCTCCGACTGGTGGAACACTGGAATGACCAGCACTGGCTCCAGAACTTCCACATGTAGAAGGACACTTCCTGGAGCTGTGTTCCTTGCTCACCCCTGCCATCAGGTGCCAGGACACCCACATGCGACTTGCCAGCCTCCTCCAGAAGCGGGTCGTTATCATACTGCAGAAGCTCATCATGACGGATAGCTACTGCTCCATCAGGAAGCAGTTTGGCATGGGGAGACTGACTATCAGGGCTGTGGTCATGCAGGTATAGAGCTCTTACTATGTTATTGGGAGGGAGATGAACTGCTAGAATGGAGTTCCATAGCAGAGATGGGGTTGGTGGTGGTGGAAGCTCCCTCCCTGGGAGATTTTTCAGTTCCACCTTCACAAAGGCCTGCCGGGGGATGGGGCAAGATCGGGGTTGGTCCTGGTGTAAGTGGGAAGTGGAGGGGGCTGGTCTCAGGGAGTTCCCATGGCTCTGGCAACCCTGTGATTCCCTGTTTCCTCCTTCTACAGGTGGTGAGGGCCATTAACACCATCCTGCTGCACTGGTTCATCCTTCTGGGCGGTGTGGACCCCATCATCACTGTCTTTGCCACCATGGACTTCCCCAACTGTGAGGAGGAAGGGTCATTCACAGCACCCACATCCCCATCTGTTCCCCAACAACCAGTCATCTGACTATATTAACTGCAAAGGGTACTTTTTTATGGTCCTGCAGGCCGTTGTAGACCACCAGGGCTGCTTCACAGACATTAAAGTCAGGTGGTTGGGGAAAGTGCACGATGCCTACCTCTTTAGGAACTCCAGCCAGTTCCAGAAGCTGCACACCAGCACTTTTTCCCCCGACTGCATATTCAAGATCAGGGACATGGACATGCCCATAAGCACAGTGGGAGACACTACCTACCCTCTGTTCCCATGGCTTATGAAACCCTACACTGGACTCCTGGACCCCACAAAGGAACGGTTTAACACCAGGCTCAGCAGGTCCCACATGATGATGGAGAGCACCTTTGAGTGTCTCAAAGGGAGGCCCTGACTGAACCTCAGTGAGTGGACTATCCCCCAAGTGGTGTTGGCAGATGTTCCAGCCAGGGTGGGGGGCAGAGACGAAGCGGCTCTCCAGGGCCTTTGAGCAGCCACGCATGGCTGCCATCTGGCAGGCTCATCAGGGGCCTGTGCACATCCAAAAGGCCCTCAGGGAGAGTTTCACAGAAGGACACCCGTGAGACTCCCCTGGGCCTCCCCACAAGGGGTATTTGCCATGCCCCAGTGTGCCCTTCCTCCTTCATCCCTCCCTTCCACTGTCCTCTGTTCCCCCCTTCCTCCCCCTCTGCTAAAATAAACCAGGCCTTTTATTTTCAAAGAATAAACTGTTTTTTGGTTTTTAATTTGGAGTTAATGTAACTGGGGAGGGACTGAAGAAAGAACCTGGGAGGGGGAAGGAGGGAGGTGGAAGGGAGAAGCGAAGGGAAGAGAGGTATGTGTGTGTGCCATGTGTGACACTGCTGTGTTTGTCCCTGACCCCATCCTCCTTGGTGCTGGCTTGTGGTGGGAGGATATTCCACCACGGAGTCGAGAGTAAAGCAGGCCTGTCCAGAAACCCTGTGAGCAGGAGCACAAGGGCCTCTGAGGCAACCTCATTGGGGCTGCTCACTCTGGAATGGTGCTCCACATGCACAGACCGCTGCGCAATGCTGAGGCTAAGAAGGCTGAGTGAAGCACGTGCAGCCCCCTCACCGCCCACCACCTTCCCCATGTGTGTCTAGGGACAGTAGTGGAGCTCACCTGATGGGCCTTCTTCGGCTTTGTCTGATCTCTGGGCAACATCCTGGGAGGGTGGTACCGGCTCCAGGGACTGGCTGAGCTCTTGGCTGGTGGCATCAGTAGTTTGCTCTTCCTCCTCTGCTATAGGCCTGCCCTCTGGAAGGGGGATGATGGGCATCTCCAGCCCAGAGTCCACATCATGGGGGATGGGAAGGGACTGACCTCCCTCACAGGATGGGGTAGGCTACATAGTCCTGTTTTTTGTTTCAGCTAGGATGGGGTAGAACTGGTCAAAGTAGGGTCAGGTCTGAGGTGCTTTGGGTAGGCCTGCCTGAGCTCCTTGACCTTCATGTACACCTGCTCCTGGATGCACATGTAGCTTCTCTGTCCAGGATGTCAGCCATCCAGCCGTAGATTCCTTGGCATTCCTATATCTGGGGCTTGGGAGCTGCCTGCAATACTGCTGGCAGCAGTGGAAGGCTCAGTAGGCGTGTTAGAGTCGGCTATAGCAGCAGGGAAGGCAGTGATGACTGCTGCTGTGTGGCACAGATCAGGTAGTGCTTGCATGGTGACACAAGCCCTTTCACCTGTGGCTGCATACACACACACACACACACACACACACACACACCCTATTTCAAAATAACTATTTCAGAGTAGGCGTTATTCCTCATAGAATGAGGGTTACAGAATTCAGAAGAAGACACCCATTATTTCAAAATCTACACATGCTCACTTTGTTATTTCAAAACAATGTGGCTGTGTCTACATTGGCACCCTTTTCCGGTAAAGGGATGCTAATGAGACAAGTTGGAATTGCAAATGCCGTGGGGGATTTAAATATCCCCCGCGGCATTTACATGAACATGGCTGCCACTTTTTTCTGGCTCGGGGCTTTGCCGGAGAAAAGCGCCAGTCTAGACGGGATCTTTTGGAAAATAACACCTTTTCTGGAAGATCCCTTATTCCTGATTTTAAGAGGAATAAGGGATTTTCCAGAAAAGGCTTTATTTTCCTAAAGATCCCGTCTAGACTGGTGCTTTTCTCCAGCAAAGCCCCAAGCCGAAAAAAAGCGGCAGCCATGTTCATGTAAATGCCGCGGGGGATATTTAAATCCCCCACGGCATTTGCAATTCCAACTTGTCTCATTAGCATCCCTTTTCCGGAAAAGAGTGCCAGTGTAGACACAGCCTGAGTTAATTCAAAATAATGCTCCTCTGTAGGCATGCCCTCAGGGAAGTAGCTCATTTCAGCCCTAGAGCACCCCTTTCTGGCTGATGTCTCACCTGCTTTACCTGTTCATCTGTTCTCCATTTTGAATCAGGACCTGATTCTTTTCCAGATTGTGGAGCCCTTCATTCAGGGTACTGCCCTGCACCCACCCTCTGGGATCCTCCCCCTCAGGAAACCCAAAACTCTTATGCCCAACTTGCCTCAGCAACTCACTGTCAGTCATCCTCTAGCCCCTGCCCCCTGGACAAACTGCAGTCTGCAATGGACCCTCATCATTGCCAAGGGGGTGCATCTCTTGTATTCTGCTGCCCTGGCTGCTTCCCTGTAGCCCTAGTAGCCTGAGGCATTGAGAGCAAGGCCCCAGTATGCGAGTTTGCCTGGCCAAAGCCCTGGCAGTCAGGTCCCTTCTGCTCCACAGCTGGAGCAAGAATATCTCTCATTTCTCCAGAAGCCCTCATTTATATAGCCCCCAGCTGGGCCCTAATTGGCTGATATGTGCCACAACTGTGAGCTCCATCTCAGTCCTCTCATAGGGCTGATTTTAACCCTTGTTAGGGCAGTGTGGGATCATACCCTCCACAGCATTTGACAAATGTGGCAGATTCTTTCTACCAAACAGTACAGTTTTACACATTTTCTGGTTTTGACAGTTAAATGTTACATTAAAGATTTTCCAGCTACTACTGTGGGTCATGTCAATGAGTGTTGTCAGGCACTTCAAAAGATCCCTGTCAAATTATCATCAGTTTAAGAAAAATACTTACTTTGCTGTTACATTTCTGAAGACATCTAATAAAAATGTCCGTTTCAATAAATCTCAAGGGTGGGTAAGAGTCTGTATTGGGGATATGGCTATTATCTGTTTTTTTTTTACCATAATTCAAAGATGACAGAGAAGAAGCAGAGTAATGGTTGGTATTGCTTTGGCTAAGAATCTCTTATAGCAGTTGTTCAACTTCGTTCTGCAGGGGTTTCCATCTTAACTCTTTTGAATTGCATTGGCTCACTAAAAATTATGTTTACTCCAAATAATCAAAATCCTTACTTTTTTCCATTTAAGGGCAGCTCTCAAAACAGTATTGATAATTTTAGTTGATGTTTTGAAAAGAGTAGCATCCAACAAATTAGTGCTTAAATGGGTATTGTTCTTCTTTCTATGCTTTCATTAACTAGAAAGAAGTTACTGTCAAAAAAAATTCCTTTTGTATTTTACTGTAGCACCCCGAAACACTGTAGTAATACTCCTGGCCTGTGTCTACATTGGCAAGATTTTGCGCAAAAGCGGGCGCTTTTGTGCAAAATATTGCCACCTGTCTACACTGGCCACGAGTACTTGCACAAGAACACTGATGTTCTAATGTATAAAATCAGTGCTTCTTGCACAAATACTCTGACACTCCTGCTCAGGGATAAGCCCTCTTGAGCAATTGTTCTTGCGCAACAGGCCAGTGTAGACAGGCAATATTAATTTCTTGCGCAAGAAAGCCCGATGGCTAAAATGGCCATCAGAGCTTTCTTTTGCAAGAGAGCATCTACAAAGGCACGGATGCTTTTGCGCAAAAGCACATCTCTTGCACAAAAGCACATGCCAATGTAGATGCTCTCTTGCGCAAATACTTTAACGCAAAAACTCTTGCGTTAAAAGTATTTGTGCAAAATCTTACCAATGTAGACGTAGCCCTGGGGATAACAGTACTTCCCTACATCACCTTGACCTACTCATGAAGAGTTATGTAAGATCTAGATCAGGGCAATAATTTTTGATGGGGGGGGCCACTCCAAGAATTTGGAAAGTGGTCAAGGGCCATACTCTTCCATGATATTAATCGAGGGCTGTGTCTACACTGGCATGAATTTCTGGAACTGCTTAAAACGGAATACTATTCCGTTTTCAGTTTTTCCGGAAAAGGAGCACCTACATTGGCAGGCTGCTTTTCCGGAAAAGCCCTTTTTCTGGAAAAGCGTCTGTGGCCAATGTAGACGCGCTTTTCCGGAAAAGAGCCCCAATCGCCATTTTTGCGATTGGGGCTTTTTTCCGGAAAAGACTACTGGGCTGTCTACACTGGCCCTTTTCCGGAACAGTGTTCTGGAATAAGGACTTATGCCCGAGTGGGAGCAGAATAGTTTTTCCGGAATAGCGGCTGATTTTGTACAGTAGAGCATCGTTGCTTTTCTGGAAATTCAAGGGCCAGTGTAGACAGCTCGCAGCTTATTCCAGAAAAGCGGCTGATTTTCCGGAATAAGTGGCCCAGTGTAGACACAGCCATGGGATGGAGATTAGGTGCAGAAGGGAGCTTGGGGTAAGGGAGGAAGTTTAGATGAAGGAGGTGGTTGTGAGCTGCGGCACTGGACTGGAGTGCAGGGGGTTGGACTGTGACCTAGGGCAGGGAATTGGGGTACATAAGGGGTGCAGAGGATTGAAGTGCAGGGGTTTGGGTTCTAAGCTAGGGCAGGAGGGGACTGTGATCTGGAGCAGGGGATTGGGGTGCCAGATCTGGGAAGGGATATGGGTGCAGGAGGGGGCAGAGGATTTGGGTATGTGGGCTAGAGGGCAGGAGTTGGGGGCAGAGGGTTGGGAGAGGTAGGGTCTGAGGTGCCAGAGGCAGTCTCTGGCCAGGAGACTTACCAGCCAGCAGCCCAGCACTTTCCTGAAGCAATCTCTGTGCTTGCCCCTTCCCCACATAGGCTGCAGCCATGTGTTCTGTGAATAACTACCAACCCCAGAGGGGAGAGGGTGTGGTGCTTCTTGGCTGCCATTGCCCAGTTTCTGGCCAAAAAATGGCCAATGGGATTGTGTTGGGGGCGGGAGCAGCTTCTAAAGCCTTCCCCCTCCCCTCTGGGCTCACAGATTTTAAAATGAAACTGTCCAGCAGCTGTGTTTCTGAGTGGCGTGCAGATGGGGCAAGGCAAGTGAGGAGCCTGTCTGGGGCTCCCCACACAGCATCTGTGGGCCTGATCTGGTGGCTTGGTGGGCCGAATTGGTCCCGCAAGCTGTATTTTGCCCAGGCCTGATCTAGATCCCTTGTTGTTATCAGTCCTGCATCATTTCTCTAAAGTCCTGCAGTGGTATGTGCTTGTTTGGTTGGTTTTTCTGATGGGATGTTGAAATAGAGAGGTCTCCTTAATCCTTTCTATGGATTAATTATTATCCTGTCTCCAGTGGCTACAAATAGCTGTGCCTCCTCTCTGATTTATTGCTTCATTTGTGTTTTTTGGTGGCCACTTCCATTCTTCCTTGACGATGGAGTAGTGATGCTAATCACAGACACCCACTTGCACTTCATACACAGTACGTAAGTCCCTTCTGTCCTCACACAAGAAAGAAAACATGACCTATTCATGGCAGGTCAGCTGAGAGTAAGATAAAAGAGAAGCATCCCTTCCTCTTCTGCACTTTCTGGTTTGTACTCCCCCAGGCTTCTTAGATTTATTTTATAAAGCCACAGGCTACTGAACCACAACTAGACCCAGATTGCAATCCCAACAACTGAGTGTTTTGCCAAATTAGTTTGCAAATTAAATTGCTAATTACATTTCTGATTAATTTGACCAATGGAAAATTTTTCTGTAAACAGCTTGTGCTACAGAATGCACAAGCCTTATGAATATAATTTCTTAGAGTGCAGCAGAAACCAGGAGTTTGAAGACACAGATATTTTTATAATTTATGAGAATAAACAGGCTGTACTCTTCACAGTTGCCTTGGTAACAAAGATCAGCTGTTTACCTGGTTCATGCTGTTATGAGTGGAAGAACACACACTAATTTCTCTGGGTCTAGTTCAGCTGTAAGGCATCTTTTAAGGAGGTATGAGCTAAAAGCAGCTTAAAGCTGCATGAGCACGGAGAGAAAAGGAATCAAGAAGCAGAGAGATTACATGAGCAGATGGTGTATACATGAGCAGACGCTGTATACATGCAATTTATAGAACTTTGCCCACTGTTTTGTTACTTAAAATAGACAGTTCTGTCATAAGCTTTACTATTGCTGCCCATCACCATGGTGAGTGACCTGAGTGTCTGATTGGATTCCCAGCTTCTTCTGGCTACCCATGTGATAAGTAGCAATGTTGTTTTTCCATCTGCACTAGTCAAGACTGTAAATATTTATTTTGGGTACAGACCCCATAACAGGGTTTTCATTGCCTCCAGATTAGATTACTATATGGGGCTGTATCTGAAGAACATTCAGAAATTTGAGCTGGTATGGCTATATGTATCTGCTTTCTTCAAGCCCAGGCTTGAAGGGCTAAGGAAACAGCTTGGGCCTCATTAGCCAGAGGGCTAGATAAAGCAGCCAGAGAGGAAGGGAGAGGAGTGGGGAGCAGGGTGAGGCTATGTGTACACTAGTGGGTTCTTGCGCAAGACACGTCCACACTGCCATGTGCTTTTGTGCAAGAACATCCATGGCAGTGTGGATGCTCGCTTGCGCAAAAAAGCTCTGATGGCCATTTTAGCCATAGGGCTTTCTTGTGCAAGAAACCGCTGCTGCGCATCCTCACTGCCCTCTTGTGCAGGAGCTCTTGAACAAGAGGGCTTACACTTGTTAGAAAAGAGCGTAGCTCTTATGCAAGAATCTCTCTCTTCCCATGTTTTACTGTAAAACTTATTGTGCAAGAGCAGGCAGGCAGTGAGGACGCTCTGTGGAAGAACGGCAGTTCTTGCACAAGAACCTTCCAGTGTAGACATAGCGGCTGTGTCTACACTGGGCCACTTATTCCGGAAAATCAGCTGCTTTTCCAGAATAAGCTGCGAGCTGTCTACACTGGCCCTTGAATTTCCGGAAAAGCAACGATGCTCTACTGTACAAAATCAGCCACTATTCCGGAAGAACTATTCTGCTCCCGCTCGGGCATAAGTCCTTATTCCGGAACACTGTTTCGGAAAAGGGCCAGTGTAGACAGCCCAGTAGTCTTTTCCGGAAAAAAGCCCCGATCACGAAAACAACGGAAAAAGGGCTTTTCCGGAAAAGCAGCCTGCCAATGTAGACGCTCTTTTTCCGGAAATACTTATAATGAAAACTATTCTGTTTTAAGCATTTCCGGAAATTAATGCCAGTGTAGACACAGCCAGCCTGAGTGTGCTGCCCCAGGCAGAAGGAGAGGCTGGCTAAGTTTGCTGTGAAGAAAAGCTCTGTAAATAGAAGGTAGTGGGAAACTGGCACTGACAATAAAAGGCATGGGTGACTGCACCAGAAATGGGTCCTGGTTGATTTGTGACCCAAGAAGGCCACAGGTGGTATGAGGAGCGGGATCCAGAGCCAGCAAATATGGTTGGCAGCCCAGAGATGGAGGAGACTTTGCAGTTGCTCTTCAAGCAACAAGAGCAAGTGCAGCAGGCCCTGCAAAGTTTCAGTAGTCCCACCAGGCAGAGAGACAGGCCTTGCTAACCCAGCAGGCAGACAAGCAGCAAAGCCTGCAGGACTTTATTAAGGAGCAGAGCAAGGTGTAACAACAAATGCAGCCAGCTTCTCCTTCTGCCTGGGGAAGCACACTCAGCCACACCTTGGCTCCTCTCCCGTCCCCTCTGGCTGCCTTATGTAGCCCTCTGGGTTCCATTAGCCCTTCAGGCCTGGGCTTGCTCAGCTGGCTTCCATTTGGCCTTTTCAGCCAGGCTGTAGTGGCAGAGCTCTGGCTTAGCCAGCAGTTTGTCACAGTATGTAAATAAACTCTGCACTCAAATCAAGATTAAAAGTCTCAGAGGGGTAGCTGTGTTAGTCTATAACTGAAAAAAACTTTAAAAACAATGAATGGTCCCACAGCACCTTAGAGAAAATGGTAGAAAAAGAGAGGATGAGGAGGGAAAGAGCCCCCCTTCTCCCTCCCTCCCTCCCCATCCCCTCTTTTTCTACTATTTATTTCTACCTCTGGACCCCTTGCTCCATTCATCTGAAGAAGTGGGTTGTGTCCACAAAAGCTCACGATACCATCTATATATCTTGTTAGTCTTTCAGGTGCTGCAGGACTATTCATTGTTTTTAAGGTCCAGATTAAGGTTATGAGGGGCCTAAAGCTAATATGAGGGAAGGTCCTAAGTATGAATTACATATTGCAAAAAAAATTATGAAGTCATCATAGTTACATAAAATCAACACATTTATTCTAACTCAGTTATTCAAACAGTTTTGTTTTCCTAGCTTTAGCTGTTGCAGAGTCATGAATTATGTAATCATAATTCAAAGAGCTGACGATTTCATTCTCAGTGCCCAAGAGGGGCAAAGCACTGACATGTTCTTGAGTCATGGTGGATTAAAGGACATTTTTGACCCTTGTTAGAAGATAGAAGGAATGTTCTCTACTACAGTTAGTGTTCATTAGTGACAGATGCAGCTGTAATGCAGTTTCAGTATTTGGAAAACATTCTGTCACATTGGATTCAGTTTTAACTTGATGTATCCAAATAGATAAGCTTCTTTTCTCTATAACTGAGAGTGACGTGAATTCAACAAATTGAAGAAATTGTTTAGTAAAACCTTCTGTGTACTTCTGACATGGATGCTGAGAGCATCTTCTTTGCCAGCAGTGGAATTAATTCATTACAAAGAGTCTTTGGTAGTTATGATGTATGGTCTTTTTCACAATTTGCTTTTCACTAATGTGCTGAGCTAAGAAATGGTCAATCTTCACAATTAGCTCTAGAACGCCAAGGTGCGATTGCCATTATGTTTTGATTCAACAGTCTCATCTGAGCCATCAACTGGCAGACCACGCTTGGCAAGAAAAACTGCAGTTTCCACTATGCATCTAAGTATATTCTTTCAATAAGTATGAGCTTCCAAAAACTGGTTTTAAATTTGGGTATCAATTCTGCCTCTAATTTTCTTTCAGGCAATATAGCTGCTCACTGACAGTGTATGTTCCTCAGTCATTGCATGATTGGTAATATATGCTGCGTTCTTCCAATCACTGAAGCCTTCTCTGAACATTCCTCATTTTTTGGTATCAGCAATAAATACAGTACACTTTCTTCCCCTCCTCCTTCTCTCCTATTTATTTTGGGTCTGCACATCCTAAACTCAGTACTCTGGTCATCTTAAGAAATGGGTTGTGCCCATGAAAGCTCATGATACCATCTACATCAGTGGTCCCCAACGCGGTGCCCGCGGGCGCCATGACACCTTCCGGGGCATTTGTGCGTGCCCGCCAACAACCTGGGCCGGCCCCGGCGCACGGCGCACAGGAGGTGCCGGTCTCAGGCACGTGATATGCACCGGCGCTGGGTGCGCAGCGCTCGGGCGGCCCCAACCCCGGGGCACATACGGGTGCTCGGCGCTCGAGCGGCGCCGGTGCCTGCCCCAGGCACGCGGCTCGGGCGGTGGCACCGGTCCCGGGCCCACGGCACAAGGCGCTCGGATGGCCCCAGCCCCGGCCCTAAGGCACATGCCGGTGCCGGGTGCAAGGGCATCCCCATCCCCTGGCGTGCCCCCGGACATGCGGCCCCGCCCCCTGGCGCCCGGCGCATGAGTGGCCCCACCCCCGGGCACCCGGGAGCCTCTAAAGGTTGGGGACCACTGATCTACATGTTTTGTTATTCTATAAAGTGCTATCAGACCATTTGTCATTTTTGTTTACATACTGTGTGGCCCGGTGGTTGGGGGCATGGATGGGGATGTGGGTTCCATCTATAGCCTTCCCCCCCCCCCCGCCCCACACACACACAGTTGGAGAAGCCCAGGGCAGCAAATCCGACCATGAGGGGTCCAGGCCTCCCAGACAGATGATCCTGCACAGCAAGACAGTGTTAATGGCCCTCACTACCTGCAGAAGGAGACAAACAAAGATGCAAAACAGAGAATCAAAGGGGGTGCATGAGCCCTTGGGAGGTCCCTGACCCCCTCCAGCCACTCCCACAAACACACCAGCAGCCACCCTTCCCCCTCAGCAGAGCAGTGTGAGGGCAGGACTGCAGAACCCCCCGTGGGACAGGGCTTCCCCTCCTCCCACCCACAGGTCACTCCCTGCACCTCCAACCCCCTTTTCCCTAGGGTCTCCCTTTCCAGTACTCTCCCCCCCCCCACTTCAGAGACTGCAGCCCGAGAGTGCCTTACCTGCATGAGGAGGGCCCCAATGGTCAACTTTCCCATGCTGAACTGATTGCTCATGGACCGGTAACTGTCTAGCATTGCGACCTTCCAGATAGCGATGGCAACCCACTTCTCCAGGGGGATGGTGGGTCACATCTGGATGTCCCATCATCGGAGGGCAGGGGCAAGTCAGGCACACAGCTCTATGAATGTTTCCTTCCTCATGTGGAAGTTGTGGAGCCACTGCTGGACATCCCAATGCTCCATCACCAGCCAGTCCCACCAGTTTGGACTGATATCCAACCTCCAGAAGCGTCTCTCCATCGTGGGGTGCAGTTGCAAGGGCATTCCCCCTGCACACAGGCAGAGGTTCTCAAAGATGAGCTCGAAGCCAAGCTCATGCAGGACCATGAAGGCAGCCTGTAAAAACTGCTGCAGAAACTGCAGCATGGCAGTGTGGGATCATCACATGCCCTGGGGCAGTTCTGGCTTCATAGCAGGGTGTGCTGAGGTGTCCTGAAGCAGGGTAACCACAGCATACAGTGGGAATGCTTTGCTGTCCCTCTGAGAGGTAGGCAAACAAGAAGAAGAAGCTGAGAAATGGCTGTCCAGATGCGTTCCTTTAAGCATGCATCTCAGATAGCCTTAAGCAACAGCACTCAGAAGCAACTGCTGACCTAATGCCCTTCTTGAACTGTTTCCGGGTGCTCTTAGATGCAAGTTAGCATCCAATCAGTGTGGACACTATCTTTCAAAATAGCACATCACTATTTCGTTGTGCTTTTTGTGTGGACGCTCTATTTTGAAGTAAGCTTTTCTGGAAGCTCTCTTCCAAAAAAGCTTATTCTAAAAGAATCTTGCAGTGTAGACTTACCCTCAGAAATAAATACATTCCGGGTATGTCTACACTACCACCCTAATTCGAACTAGTAAAATCTCAGTTAATGTCAGTTGGTCTAAATCAGTTATAAATATATTTGGACACAACATGTATACTTGGTGTTATGTTCCTGTTCATATTTTTGGAACTTAAAAGTTGACAGACAACCTTTATTACCAATAATATGTAATGTACTTTACAATGTTCCTGACATATATTTCAGCTTCCTGGATTTTTTTTCATCTGGCCTTCAGATATGAAAGGCAGAGTGATTTAACACCTGTTTAGATTTGTCATCCATGTGACGAAATGAAAAGTATGCCGTTTGCAATAAACTTTGCATAAAATAGTTAATTTGCATTTAATTTTAATGGTTCAAAGAATGTCAGGCAAAATGGTCGGCCCTCACGCATGTTCACTTCATCAAATCTGGCCCTCTTTGAAAAAAGTTTGGACACCCCTGCACTAGGGGGTCCACTAGATTTGTAATGTAATCTAAAGCCTTCTAGCTTTTGAATGACTAGGACAAAACAGAGCTATTCCCTCCCTATTGGTTTCTCTGCCTCCCTGAACAAAAAGACTTAATCAAAAATCAGCATCTCAAAAGAACCATCAAGCCTGGCTGGTGTTTGTTTACTAGGCCAATGTACAGATTGAAGAATCAAGCAGACAGGCTTGCTCCAGAGTCCACAGGGAGCTGTGGAGGGGAGGGGGAACCCTGGAGGAGAGCTGCATAAGAGGAGAGATGAATAGCAGTAAGCAGAGATGGCAACCTGCGGCAGTACCCTGCCCTTCCTCCCTACAGTGCTCCATCCAGCTGCAGCTCATTCAGTGCTTTTGACTCCTGGAACCTGAAGCCTCTTTCATCTGAAGAAGTGGGCTGTGCCCTTGGAAGCTCACGATACCATCTACATGTTTTGTTAGTCTCTAAGGTGCTGCAGGACTACTCGTTGTTTTTAAAGTTTTTCCAGTTACAGGCTAACATGGCCACCCCTCTGAAACTTCTGGAACCCTGTCACTCCCGCTCCCTAACCTGGCCCCAGACTTGCCAGACCAGGAGGGCCTAAACAATAAAAGGGCCTAAGGCTATAGCCTTATTAGCCTAATAGTTAATCTAGCCCTGTCTGCAACTCATCTGTGCAATTCACAACCAACTTCAGTGTTTCCAGGTATCTGAAAAAACAGAGAGCCATTGTAAGGAATGTAGGCCAGGAGTAGTGAGTCAAAAGGTGAACCTCAGACCAAATCCAGACCACCAGACCAGTGTTCCCTCTAAGGTGTGCACCTGTGTGGCCATACACGAAAACATACTAAGGCCTTCCACCTCCTTCATAGAGCCATGCAGCAGCACTTTCCTGCTGGACCTGGAAATGAGTGGTGTGGCTGCTCCCATGTCCTGAGCCACGTGGCAAGTGGGGACGGGGACAGGCCCGGAGCAGTGTTGTGGGGGGGAGGTGCTGCTCAGGCGGCTTCTCTCATGGCCAGGGCTGAGTTGGGAGCTGGCTGCTGCCAGGGCCAACACTGTGTTGGGGGGGTGGCTTCTTGCATGGGTTGGGAGGGTCCACGTGGCGGGTGGGCAGCTGCTGTGTCGGAGATTGGGCGGGTGGGCCATGTACAGGTGTGTGGCTGCTGCCACTGGTGCTTGTGGCCTCATGTGGATGGGATGCTGCTGCCAGTGTTTGTGGCCACATTGCAGGTGGTTGAGATGCTGCCGCAGGTTGGCAGCTTGCTGCCACCAGGGTTTGAGGCAGAGGGTGGGTGGGAGGGTCTGGGGGTGAGGGGAGCACACAAAGTCTCCTCTCACCCTGCCCCTGTCCTGCAAGGAGCATGCGGCACTTAGAAGCGCCTCACTTCTTGTAAGGTGGGGAAAGACTTTGCATGTTCCCCCGCCCCCAAGCCCTGATTGGCCTGGGGGCGTAGGGAGCGGCAGGGCTTCTGCTTGCCACACCAACTTGCTTGGTGGTTCAGATCTTGCCCTTTTGCCCACCCCTGTATTAGGGGCAGGTCTGGGAAGCCTCACTGTTTACCTCTTTCTCATCTATAAGTTGAATAGGATTGGTCCCAGGACAGACCCTTGGGGGACCCCGCTACTTACCTCTCTCCATTCTGAAAACTTACCATTTGTTCCTACCCCTTTGTTTCCTGTCTTTTAATCAGTTATCATGAGAGGGCCTTCCCTGTTATCCCATGACAACTTATTTTACTTAAGAACCTTTGGTGAAGGATCTTGTCAAAGGCTTTCTGGAAATCCAAATACACTATATCGACTGGATCTCCCTTATCCACATGTTTGATGACCCCCTCAAAGGACTCCAGTAGATGAGTAAGGCATGATTTTCCTTCACAGAAACATGTTGACGTTTCTTCAACAAATTATGTTCATCTTTGTGTCTGATAATTTTCTTCTTTACTATAGTTTCAATTTATTTGACCAGTACTGATGTTAGAGTTACTGGTCTGTAATTGCCAGGATCTCCTCTACAACCATTTTTTTTAATATTAGTGTCATATTAGCTATCTTCTAGTCATTAAGTACCTAAGCTGATTTAAAGGATAGGTTACAAACCACAATTAATAGTTCTGCAATTTCACATTTGAGTTCTTTCAGAACTCTTCGGTGAATGCCATCTGGTCCTGGTGACTTGTTACTGTTAAGTTTATTGATTTGTTCCAAAACCTCCTCTAATAAATAAAAGAACCTTTAAATATGAGAGGAAAAAGAGATTTGCTGTAGTAATCATAAGCAGTGGAATATGAAATATATACTAAACTAATATTATTTATTATTCATAGAATCATACAATACTAGGACTGGAAGGGACCTTGGGTAGGACTACACTACAGCACTAATTCGAACTAACTTAGTTCGAATTAGTTAATTCAAACTAAGCTAATTCAAATTAGCGCATCTAGACTTAAAAACTAGTTCGAATTAGCGTTTTGCTAATTCGAACTAGCATGTCCACACTGAGTGGACCCTGAACCGAGGTTAAGGATGGCCGGAAGCAGTGCCGGCAGGGCATCAGATTAGGAATTAGAGCGTGGAGCTGCTGCCTCAGACTAGCCGAGGGCTGTGCTTAAAGGGACCCGACCCCCACCCCGGACAGACAGTTCTCAGGGCTTCCCCGCTTACAAAGCAGTCCTGGCTTGGAGTGCCCTGAGTGCCCACACTTGGCACATCACAGCACTCGGCC
Source organism: Pelodiscus sinensis (assembly GCF_052426305.1). Taxonomy (NCBI): domain Eukaryota; kingdom Metazoa; phylum Chordata; order Testudines; family Trionychidae; genus Pelodiscus; species Pelodiscus sinensis. The sequence continues at coordinate 28,135,475 of NC_143067.1, read as the reverse complement.
ATCAGCCGCAGGCTGCCATCCGGGGGGGTCAATCGGGGGCTGCAGGAGAGTTTCCACCCCAAGGAGCCCGCAGAGCCACTCCAGTCCTCCTCATCGGGGGCTCGTACCCCATTCCTCCCTCACCTCCTTCCACTTACCCCTCCCTAGCCCCCCTTCCTGATGTACAAAATAAAGAAAACGTGTGGTCAAAAATAGAAACTCTCTTTATTTAACAAAACTCGGGGAGACTGGGAAAAGGAGGTGGGAGAGGGGAAGAGAGAGGGTGGGAGAGGGGAAGGCAACTAAAATGATCAGGGGTTTGGAACAGGTCCAATATGAAGAGAGGCCAAAGAGACTGGGACTTTTCAGCTTAGAAAAGAGGAGACTGAGGGGGGATATGATAGAGGTCTATAAAAGCATGAGTGGTGTGGAGAGAGTGCATAAAAAAAAGTTCTTCATTAGTTCCCATAAAAGAAGGACTAGAAGACACCAAATGAAATGAATGGGTAGCAGGCTTCAAACTAATAACAGAAAGTTCTTCTTCACAAAGCAAATAGTCAACCTGTGGAACTCCTTGCTGCAGGAGGCTGTGAAGACTAGAACTATAACAGAATTTAAAGAGAAGTTAGAAAAATTCATGGAGGTCGGATCCATGGAGTGGTATTAGCCAAGGGGTAGAAATGGTATCCCTGGCCTCTGTTTGTGGAAGGCTGGAGATGGATGGCACGAGACAAATGGCTTGGTCATTGTCTTTGGTCCATCCCCTGCAAGGTACCTAGTGTTGGCCGCTGTCGGCAGACAGGCTACTGGGCTAGATAGTACGGCCATTCTTATGTTCTTATGTTCTAAGCTCAGGGTCGGGGGGGTCTCACTGGACCACCTTGATTTTCATGCAAATCTGCTCCTGGGTGGCCAGGCTGGCAGCTATCCTGCCCTAGATGGCCACTTTCCTGTGCCTAGTGCAGAGGTCGTGGATGCTGGAGGCTTCCCCCCAAACCTCAATGAGATCCACGATCTCCGCACTAGACCAGGCGGGTGCCCACCTCTTGCAGCCCTGGGCAAGCTCCTGGGTGCCGCCAGCCTGGTCCTGGAAAGAGGCGGAGGGCTGGGTGGCAGCGGGTGGCAGGTTCATGCTGTGTCAGCTGCAGGGTCTGCTGGCTGGGTGCTGGCAGGCTTGCACCTGGCATGGGCACCATAGCCAGACCGTGGTCCTTTAAGGGCTCCGGGACTGGGAGCGGGGCAGACAAGTTTCCCTGGTGGTGCCCAGAGTGGCCACCAGGGCAAGCTGGGAAGGGCTAGCCTCCCACTAGTTCGAATTAAGTGACTACACAGCCCTTAATTCGAACTACTTAATTCGAACTAGGTGTTAGTCCTCGTAGAATGAGGTTTATCTAGTTCGAATTAAGCGCTCCGCTAGTTCGAATTAAGTTTGAACTAGCGGTTTGTATGTGTAGCGCCTATTAAAGTTAATTCGAACTAACGGCTGTTAGTTCGAATTAACTTTATAGTGTAGACATACCCTAATAGAGTGTGAGTCCAACTATTAGGAACCCAAAACTACCACCCCCAATTCCAGAACCCTGCAGGTGCAGAGTGCTGATTGTGCACCAGCCTAACAACGATGAAATGACCCAGACACAGCTCATTCCTTCCCCAACTTCTCTATAGCTCTCTTAAAGAGATGTCTCTCTATTAGGCATGTGGGTTACACAAGGAACGAAGAATGGCATGTACTGCACAACATTGATTATACACTTGATTGGCCAAATGCAGAGTGAATATTTTTCATGACTCGGTTGCTGGTTTTGCTAATCAGACATAGAGGTGTGTGTGTGGCATTTTACAGATACATGCATCACATGGAGGGGCCTTTGGAATGCCACATATGTGCAGGGTCTGCAAACATGGATGAGATGGCTGCATTAGGGGGCCCACAGCCCAACGTGTCAATAGGTGTTAGCTAGCATTGTGTTTAGTCACATGAACAGCACCATTACATTAAAATTATTCACTGCAATAGGCAAAGCTCCTGTTGTTTAGAATTCACAACATTTAAAAATAACTGAGGTTGTAGTTTGCCTGGATTCCTAGATATGTAATTTAAATTATTACATTCTGCCATACCAACTGTTTAAACATTATGACCTCCCTAACAGTCTCTTATCAGCATTCTACTAGATATAAAGAGAGTCTTTAAAGCCAGGCTGTATGGGTTAATGTTCGTTAAACAAAACATTTATAGATACTGTTTATTATTTGACAGTGTCTATGTATCCTTAGTAGCCTCAGAATACAAATAAAACAATGAATAATGGACTTGATTCTCTCGTGCCCTAGAACCATTTTGCACTCCAGTGGCACAAAGGGAACTACCCTAAGGGCAGTGATCTCACTTTCCCCACTTGGGGCTTAGTCCCTATGTAGGTAGGGGACTCCCTATCTTACTTAGAGCCAATGAAATAGCTCTGTGCTCCCTCCTCCTCCCCCGCCTAAAGCTCCTGGAATAGCGGCATTCTAGAAGAAAATTAAAGCAGTGCTGCAATGTGCTTATTTTTGTCCTCCTATGACTTCTATGGAACTGCGAACAATGCAGATTTAAAGCAGCCTTGAGGCTCATCTAATTTACTGAAAACTTTGTAGTATTAATTTTCTTTTTATTTGACTTCATATTAAATAAACATTTAAAGTCATGCACCTTGTTAATTATCCCTTGCTTTAGTATCCTTTCTTCCATAACATTTTAAAATATATTTATATATTTGTTGATAACTTGGGTGCCACAGTGGCCCACATCCAAACAAGTGCACATGATCTTAATATTGGTGCACAAGACAAAACTCACTTTGCTCATAGATGGAAAATCTTAGAGGGATCACTGCAGTAGACTCTTTTGAATTAATCCCAACATTTACTTGTTATCATTATTTTTTATTATTTTCTCTGGGGGAAGGACCTTGACTATACCTTGACCAAGTGTGACGGGGTAGGGCCCGCCTACCCCCCCAAAACGGGCCCACCCCGCACTGATCCGGCAGTTGCCCTCTCGCTGCTGGGGGCCGCCCGATGCGAGCTACGCGCGTGCCGGCTGTGTAGCGCGGCCACGCGTCTGGTGAGCGGCAGGTCAGGAGACGTTGCTAGGCAACGTCAGACGCAGTGGGTCCGGAAAATGGCGTCCGGAAATGATGCCGGGGGGGGGAGGAGCCGGACGAGGGGTGGAAGATACAAGAGGAGAGAAGCAGGGCAAACAAAGGGGAGGGAGCCGGAGCAGGAGCAGGAGCAGGAGCAGGAGCAGGAGCAGGAGCACGGGAGGCATAGGGAGGCGCAGGTGGGGTGGAAGTAGCCCATGGCAGGGCGAGGAGCCGGCGCACCGGCGGGTTTCGGGCTTGGACCCCCCCCGGGGGGACAGATCCCCAGCGATACTGTCCTTAGGGCCCTGGGCTGGGGTTTGGGAGTGAGGGTGGGCCCAGACCCCCCACCCCACATATCCTGGCGAAATAAACGTGTGGACTGTGGACAGTTGAGCACTCGGAAACAGGGCAAGGTAGCACAAGAAGGAGGGGGTGGGATTTGAACCCCCACACGTGGTAGAGAATGTGGGCAGCGGGGAGCCTCACGGGGGGGCGGGTAGCTTAGAAAAAAAAAAGGAGAGAGGGAAGGTGGAGGCGTTCTTTTTTTTGTGGGTTTGTTGTTTTCCTCTGTGAGCCGTGGGAGGGGCTGGTCACCGCAACAGGAGGGGTATCCAGTAACGCCCCACCCTGGAAGAGAGGAAAAGGAAAAGACTGACAGAGGACGAGGTGGTACAAGGGGATGGAGGGGTGGCGTCGGCCCCCTCAGCTGAGCAGAATATGGAGGCTGTGGAGATGTTTAAGTGGTTAACCGAGAACCAGAGGCAGCAACACCAGCAGCAGACAGCCCTCCTCCAGCAACTCGCGGCCCAGCATAAGGACCAGCAGAGGCAGCTCCTCACGGAGGTGGCGGAACAGTACAAAGCGAACCAGGAACACTGGGTAAGACAATGGGGCGGGCTGGGAAGAGGGCAACCCCTAGGGCCGGGAGGTGATCTGGCGGTAGCTTGCACAGCTACCGGTCCACTTAGCCAAGATGGGGCCCCTTGATGACCCGGAGGCCTTCCTAGTGACTTTTGAGAGGGTGGCCACGGCCGCCAGGTGGCCAGAACAACACTGGGCAACGATCCTAGCTCCGTATCTGACGGGCCCAGCCCAGTTGGCCTACCGGAGTCTAGACCCCAGGGATGCCCTACATTACTTTAAGGTCAAAGAAGCGATACTAGACCGGCTGGGGCTGACTCCTGAGTCCTACCGGCAGCGGTTCAGGCAGGAGAAGATCCCCCACGGGGCGCGGCCCCGAGCGGTAGCCCAGAGGCTAAGGGAGGCCGGGTGGCACTGGCTGGAACCGGAACAGCAGACGGGCCCCCAGGTGGCTGAGAAGGTGGTGTTGGAACAGTTTATAAACATTCTACCGGAGAAAGTCAGCGTTGGGTTCGCCGGCATCATTCCACCTCGTTAGGGGAGGCGGTGACCCTAGTAGAGGATTATATGGCCGCCGAAGGGAGTGAGGGGGGCAGTGGGGGGTGGAAGGACCCCCATGGAGGAGGCGGGAGAGGCGCCGTACCGGTGATCCCCCGGCTCGGGGAGAGATCGGGAGGCGGACCCCCCCAGTCCTATTAGGAACCACGGAAGACGACTAGCTCCCGTGTGGAATCGGCCAGTGGCAACTGAGCCCGTTTCTCGACCACCACCCCGGGAGGGGCACCCAGACAACCCCACTCTGGCCAGAGGATCAACCGGAGCGTGTTATCAGTGTGGACAGGAGGGGCACTTCAAAAGAGACTGCCCCTTTATGGACTGCTCATACGGGCAGGTAATGAGCCGAGCGGGTATGGGGGAAGTAGGAGGGCAGGGGAAGATTTTACGGGAGGTCGAGGTGGAGGGCCAGCTAGTCACAGCCCTGGTGGATTCCGGGTGTGGGCAGACCTTGGTACGGGCGGACCTGGTGGAGGAAGGGGGCCCGCGGGGACCCCCGGTCCACATTCAGTGTGTACACGGGCGCGTGGAGGCATACCCGACAGCCTGGGTGCACCTCAGGGATGGGGCTCAGGCCGGATGAGTCTATGTGGCCCTCGTACCGGGGTTAATATACCCCGTCCTGTTGGGGCGCGACTGGAAGGGATTTGAGCAAGCCCTACGAGAATGGCCGGGGCGGGAAGGAGGTAAGGTGGTATTAGCTGCCGACCCCGAGACGCCCTCTGGGGTCGCTGGGGACGGAGATGTGGGTTCCCCAGACTTTATGAGAGAGCAGAGGGAGGATCCCTTACTGCAGCAGGCCTGGGACCAAGCTGCTAGAAATGCAGGAGAGGCGGACAAACAGCGAATAGCGCAAATGTTTCCCCGATTTGAGGTCCAGGGTGACCGGCTGTATAGAGTTACAGAGGGGAAGGAACCTGGGGAGGTTATCACCCAGATATTGGTGCCGGCGCAGCACCATCGGCAGCTGCTAAGGTTGGCCCATAGTAATCCTTGGGCCGGACACCTGGGGTATGAAAAGACGATTAGCCATCTCCTGCAGAGGTTTTACTGGCCTGGTATTTACCGAGCCACGCGGGACTTCTGTGAGTCTTGCCCGGAGTGTCAGAAGGTCAGGCCCGGGCGGGTCCCGCAAGCACCCTTAGTAACTCTCCCCGTAGTCGAGGTCCCCTTCCGAAGGATAGCAATGGACCTGGTGGGGCTGCTGGAACCCACAAAGAACCAGTGTTCATACATCTTAGTAGTGATAGACTATGCAACCCGCTACCCGGAGGCCGTGCCACTGCAGAACACCACCGCCTCGACGGTGGCGGAGGAGCTGGTGAAGATATTTGCATGCGTGGGTTTGCCAGAAGAAATCCTGACTGACCAGGGGACGAATTTTATGTCCAACCTTATGAAGGAGCTATGTCGGCTGTTCCGAGTCAGAGCTCTGAGGACGTCAGTGTACCACCCCCAGACGGATGGCTTAGTGGAAAGATTCAATCGCACCCTCAAAGGTATGCTCAAGAAGTTTGCTCAAGAGGATCCCAGCGGGTGGGACCGAGCCCTCCCGGCCCTGATGTTTGCCGTTAGGGAAGTGCCGCAGGCCTCTACTGGGTTCTCCCCTTTCGAACTCCTATACGGGCGACTTCCCAGGGGGATTTTGGATGTGGTTTGGGAGGCCTGGGAGGACCAGGTGACACAGACAACCGGGTCGGTGCCCTATATCCTCAAGTTGAGAGAGAGGTTACAGCGGGTGGGGGAGTTTGCCAAACAGAACCTCCTTAAGGCGCAGGAGCGACAGGCCCAGTATTACAACCGCAGGGCGAGGCTACGAGTTTTTCAGCCCAGGGATAGGGTGCTCCTGCTGTTACCTGAGCAGTCATCTAAACTACTGGCCCGGTGGCAGGGGCCCTTCGAAATCGTTCGCAGGGTAGGGGAAGTGAACTATGAAGTGCGAATGCCCGGTAGGAGGAAAACGACCAATATTTATCACGTGAACCTCCTAAAGGAATGGCGGGTGCAGGAGGGCTTAGCGGGGCTCGAGGGTGAGAGGGTGGTGAAGTTTCAGGTAGGAGTGGAGTTGACAGAGGCTCAACAGGAGGAGTTACGACGTCTTTTGAATGAGTTCCCACAGGTACTGATGGATGTACCCGGATGCACGAAGGCGGCGTGTCATCACATCACGACCGAGGCCGGTTGTACAATCCGCGACCCGGTGCGGCCCCTGCCAAGGAAGCTGTGGCCGACAGTGAGGGCAGAGGTAGACAAGATGCTGCAGTGGGGCGTAGTAGAAGAGTCCCATAGCACCTGGAGGAGCCCCATAGTGCTGGTTCCCAAGTCAGATGGGACGGTCCGGTTCTGTATCGATGTCCGCAAGGTCAACGTGGTGTCGCAATTTGATGCGTATCCCATGCCCCGCATGGATGAGTTGTTGGAGCGGCTCGGGACGGCCAGGTATTTGTCTACCCTTGATTTAGCTAAAGGGTATTGGCAGATACCACTGTCGCAGGAGTCACGAGAGAAGATGGCCTTTTCAACACCCTTCGGCCTTTACCAGTTTGTAAAGATGCCATTCAGGCTTCAAGGCGCTGCAGCCACGTTCCAACGTCTGATGGACCGGGTGTTGCGACCTCATGAAAACTATGCGGCCGCCTATATAGACGACATAGTGATCTATAGCCAGACCTAGCCTGAGCATGTAAAGCGGGTAAGGGCGGTTCTGACCTCGTTACAAGAGGCAGGGCTGACGGCAAACCCAGCGAAGTGCCATTTTGGGCAGCAGGAGGTCTCCTATCTGGGGGATACAGTGGGCAAGGGTAAGATCCGTCCCCAGGTGGCAAAGGTTGAGGCACTGCGAGACTATCCGGCGCCGAATACCAAGCGGCAGGTGCGGCAATTTTTAGGGCTGGCGGGCTACTACCGCCAGTTCGTGCCGGACTTCGCTACGGTGGCCGCCCCATTGACAGACTTGACACGTGACGCGGCACCTAAAAGGGTAAGATGGGACCCCCGATGTGAGAGAGCCTTTAGGGAGCTGAAGCGACACCTCACCCAGACCCCGGTGTTGGCTCAACCTGATTTCTCGAGACCTTTTATCCTGAAAACGGACGCCTCAGAGGTGGGCCTCGGGGCAGTGCTCTCGCAAGGGGAAGGTGGGGAGGAACACCCCATCGTGTATATCAGCCGCAAGCTCCTGCCAAGGGAGCAGAATTATTCCACTATAGAAAAGGAAGCATTGGCTGTAAAATGGGCCGTTAACTTATTACGCTATTACCTTCTAGGTAACCCGTTCACGGTGGTGGCGGACCATGCCCCGTTGCGGTGGCTCCAGGTCATGAAGAATTCCAACGTACGGATTATGCGCTGGTATCTGGCGTTACAGCCTTATCGGTTCGAGATAAGCCACCGAGCGGGAAAGGCCAACAGCAATGCAGACTTCTTTTCAAGACACACAACGGCGGAACACGGGAGCCAGAGGGGCCAAGGACAGGACGTAAGGGGGGAGCTGTGTGATGGGGTGGGGCCCACCTACCCCCCCGAAACGGGCCCACCCCGCACTGATCCGGCGGTTGCCCTCTCGCTGCTGGGGGCCACCCGATGCGAGCTACGCGTGTGCCGGCTGTGTAGCGCGGCCGCGCGTCTGGTGAGCGGCAGGGCAGGAGACGTTGCTAGGCAACGTCAGACGCAGTGGGTCCGGAAAATGGCGGCCGGAAATGACGTCGGAGGGGGGGAGATACAAGAGGAGAGAAGCAGGGCAAACAAAGGGGAGGGAGCCGGAGCAGGAGCAGGAGCAGGAGCACGAGCATGAGCACGAGCACGGGAGGCATAGGGAGGCGCAGGTGGGGTGGAAGTAGCCCAGGGCAGGGCGAGGAGCCGGCGCACCGGCGGGTTTCGGGCTTGGACCCCCCCCGGGGGGACAGATCCCCAGCGATACTGTCCTTAGGGCCCTGGGCTGGGGTCTGGGAGCGAGGGTGGGCCCAGACCCCCCACCCCACATATCCTGGCGAAATAAACGTGTGGACTGTGGACAGTTGAGCACTCGGAAACAGGGCAAGGTAGCACAAGAAGGAGGGGGTGGGATTTGAACCCCCACACCAAGACATTTGTATCGTGACAAAAAATAATTGACTAACTTGACTTAGGCCTTATTTGCATGAAGAAATTGACAGGAATAGTGGCCACATGGAGAGTTAGTCCAGAATAGTTTGTTCTGCCATAGCTATCCTAGTCAACTACCCTGTGTCGTCAACCCTTTTGCCTGTTGTACAGAGGTAGATGTCCTTTCTTCTAGCCTTTTATCTCCTAGGCTGACTAGCCAAAGGATCTTCATAAATCAAAGACTATCAATCATGAAATAGAATGAAAAGCCTGAAATTTCCTTCTTGGCTTAATGCTGGAGATTTCTCTAATGTCATTTGACTTTTTTTCCCAGGAGCTTTGACAGATACCACTTGCAAGGGTCAGTTCTTTATTCTAAACAATCTGTTCTTGTTTCTACCATTGGATACTGTGTTTAACCCTATGGCTTGTCTGTTTCTTCCGTCTTCAGGAACCCCAAAGGGAATCTAGAAGGTCTGTAGTATCTTATTTATTGTGACAGTCTTGACTTTTATGATAACAAACATGGTTTTGTAAGCCATGCTCCTGCAAGTGAAAATATGTCACATAATGCTCCACTTTCATGTTGTTCAGCATGTTCAAAGCCTGCTTACAACCCTCCTTTCCTTGAAAGGAGGAATAAGAAATCCTCCGGAAAAGGCTTTATTTTCCGGAGAATAACGTCTAGACTGGCGCTTTTCTCCGGCTTTTCCCCAAGCCGGAAAAAAGCAGCAGCCATGTAAATGCAAATCCCGCGGGGGATATTTAAATCCCCTGTGCAATTTGCAATTGCGATGTGCTACATTAGCATCCCTTTTCCGGAAGGGATGCCAGTGTAGACACAGCCTTTGTGTTGGACATCATCTTTTGCTTTATTTAAAAATGAAGCCTGGCCAACAAACCCCCAATTGGGGCCCAGCCCCCATTTGTCCACAAAATCATAACACTCCTGCATTCCCATACACACACCAACCCTGAGCCCATCATACTCCTGAACCCCCTGCCCTGAGCCCCTCATCTCTCCAAATCCCCAGTCCCCTCTCATAACACTCCTGCACCCCCACACACTCCAAACTTGTGCCAAGTCCATTATATACCCAAATTCCCTGACCTGAGCTCCTCATACACCCCAACTCAGACTCCTGCACCCTCATTTCCAGGCCCCTGCCTTAAGATTGACAGAAGACAGCCTGAATGCATGCATGAAGCTGGATTTGACCAGTTATGATGTAAACTTCAAAGTACTGTGCAAAAAGATGCAGCAGCAGAATAAATAAAGTCTGTGAGTACATTTCATTTGTGCTATTATTAATCATTATGTCAAGTATCAATGGTATTAAGTTGTATATTTTCAGATATGCACATGGGGATTCTTATGCGGCTCTTTGTTGACCCCTTGTTCTGAACTTTTATGTAGTTTGGCTCTTTGGTTTGAAAAGGTTGCAGATCCCTCGTTTGGAAGTTTACTGGGTCTTCCAGGGCTATGGCCTCTTTCTTAGCAGATTCACTTGTAGTGCTTCTGAGTGAGCAGTGCCCTTTTTAAACATGGGTTTGTTTTTTTAATTATGTGTTTGAAATGGAGATCCTATGAGCACAGGAATAGAGAGTTGAAGACTTGTGGTGGTGCCTTCCAGGTGAATGATTTGGTGGGTATTTACTAAGGACTAGTGGGGAAAGGTTTCTGTCAGCAAACCAACAGTGTGCTGCTACTGGTCTGAGTAGTGCATCCAGACATGCCTGCAGAAAATGTGCAGTTCCTGCTTAATGTCAAAGAAGCAATAGCTATCTAGAAACCATGCAACTGTATGTACTTTTGGATTCTCCCTTTACTCTTCAGTCCTCTTTATCATTTATTAATTATCCATCTCTAATACAAAACTTGTGTCCAATTTGAACTCGTATTTGAATCAGCACAAACGTCTCTTTTTCAGTACTTCATACACTCTTAGCTAAAGGCAAAATGAAAGTAATCTCTGTTGATTAGAACTCCTAATCATTTTACATCAGGCCTGGGGTAACTCATCTTTCCTAGAATAATGCTCCACATAGCACCCTAGAGATGTATTGTAATAGATATAGATTCAGCCTCTAAAGCTTTTGTAAAATGGAAAAGTTAAGAGTCTGATTTTACTGATAGTCTTTTGTTAATAAAACTATTAGTTTAAAATAATATTGATTTATTATTCTGTGCTTCATAGTCAATTTCAGATGAAGATTGGATGCATCCTCTGGTTGGACTAGCATTAAGTAGAGTATTAAAACGTTTGCAATCTGTTTTAAAAATAATTTATAACATAAGCTATTCCCAGTTAAGTGTAATGGAAATGTAATTGACAGAGGACCTGAACTAAAGTGATTGTTGCAGCTAGTTTCTGAATGAAAGCAAATTTCATATATTTAAAGTATGTGTTTTTTCTTTTGGGGTGAATAAATCCATGAAGGCAAATGAAATTGCACAAAATGATTTCTGCTATCATTTAGACTATTCTGTGCAGGAAATAAAGTAGGTGTCCCACTTCTGACATAAAAGCTAATTACAGGGAAGTTGTTAAAGTAGACAAGCTCAAAATGTGTGTCCTCCAATAAAAGAAGTAATCAGCCTTTCCATAGTAAAGGCAAAAATCAGGTTAAATTCCTTGATTGTTAAAATGTTTGACCTCTCCAGAGCATATGCAGTTATGATAATTAATCTTAGCATCCTATAAATTACAGAAGGAAAGACATATGAAGGCACTACTTACCCCTGCTGGTGCAAGATGTTTTCTATTTTCTAATGTTTTGTTCAGGGTTAGGTGTTGGAGTTTTCAGTAATTTCCCTTGATGTTTTTCCAAAATCTAATAAAAGTTGCACTCTTTGTTGTGCTATCCTACTGTTAAGCCTACTGAATCCTTTGTTGTAATTCATCAGCACTGAAAGGACCTGTTCGAATTTGGCAGGTATTTATATTTTAAATAGATTATTGAGGTGCCCTCCTTATTGTAGCACCTATTAGGAGCACATAAAGCAACATGACTAAAGTCTGTTATATGTGGTTCATTTGAAGTTGCAGAATAGAAATGCTGGATTTTCCTGAATTTTTTTCTGCCAATGGAACTACTACTAGAAATGGTATTAATAGAAACAGGAATTGTTTCTACTATGAATCTACTATGTCAAGCCAGAAGCTCATCTCTCTCATGCTACTTTAGTGGAAGGAGCAAGAATCCTTGCAATAGACAAGTCTGTTATGGAATAACATGACCTTAGGGAAAGTTTCCTCCTGGATTATGGCCTGAATCATAAGCTTTCATTATATATTAAAAAGAAACTACCTTGTTTGGGACCTCTGGACACTATTATAATAAAAATATTAATTTACTTTTTTTCCCTAACATTTCAATAATTTACTAGAACTGGATGAACTTGGTGTGTAAAATGTTTTTTACTGAAAAAATGCAGATTTGGATCATCTTACACATTTCATAAATTCATATCTATTTTGGCAAATTATCTGAGACAAAAAAAGTCAGAAGCACTGAAATGGTTCATTACAAGCTTTCCAAACCAAGTGTTTGGATTTTTCAGGCTAGAATTACAAGACGACTTAGACACCATTCACAAAACTGAGGCCAAAGAGGTGGCCTGTCTTTTCCCCCTCTAATAGCCTATACGTGAGAACACCCACCTAGAATGTAGGAAATCTGTAGCCAGACAGCCCCCCCCCCATCTCAAACAATCTTGCTTGCCCTCTGAGATGTCTGTATACAGGGCAGAGAAGGAACAATAAGAAAATCAGCATAGCCATTAAGCTTTGATCTGCTTTGATGCAAGACCAGGATATGCGAGTTTCTCTGACTCTGAGTAACGATTAAGGAAATAAACTGAGCTCGAGGCTGCAAAAAGTGCCCGGCTGGCACCCATGTTGATTCGAACACACACTGTCCCTGGGAGAGGAATTTCCCACTGAGAAAAAGAATGTCCAGTACTTCCAATTTAATCCTCTCAACTCTCTCTTACAAGTGTAAATTAAGTTCACAACTCCCTTGTAAGAACTGGCATTACAGATAAGAAAGAGAAAATACGTGACTCAATGAGTATATATAGGTGGTACAGCAACACACTTTCTTTTGAGTGTCAATCTGCCCTCTACCTGCTGGTCGGGTTAGGTGTTTGACCTCCCAAGGTTCCACGGGGACGCCCACCTCGTATTTTTGTCTTTCCGAGGAATTGAGGGACCAATCCTGGCCTGACACGCTGGGACCGAGTGACGCAGAAGGGGGTAAAAATTGTACCTGTATGTGTCCTTTTGTTATAGTGCATGCATAGACTAGAGCTCTTTAAAGATTAAGCTGTCATTTGGTACCATTATTTTCTATTTCCTATCTTTATCTTCTTTGTAACCATTTATATATATATATATATATATATTTGTCAGCAGTTAAGAAATAGAACAATAGCCATTGCAACCATATGATTTATAAGCTTCCTCAATAAACCTGTAAATGTTTAAGCTTAACCTGACTCCTTCAGTTGCTGTAACAGAACCAGGCACAATTTAAAAGAACTTCAGCGGTCATTAGGGACAGATACAGGGAGAGCTTGGGCGTTTGGATTTGTGTCACAGCCAGGTGGCAAAATCCGTTGGGGCACTTCTCAGCCTCCCCGAGGCTGCCTGCTGCGAAGGAATCACAGATTCTAGCAGCTAAAATCTGAAGTGTAATAAGCTCTTCCTGTACACTTATTGGGGCGCCCATCAACCTCTTTCAGGTTGCCCACTGCAAGGGACCCCAGTCTCAGCAGTTGAAGTCTCGGGTGTATAGTACACACACACACACACCACTCACTGCCCTGACCGTCGGCTGACAGAATCCAGATTCAAATCCCTGCTCTACAGCAGGACCTGAACTCATGTCTCTCCTTTCCCAGGTAAATGATCTAAATGTCAGTGGTGCTCAGCCTTTCAAGACTTCTTTACCCCTCCCAAGAGTCTCATTTGTCTTAAATACCCCACGTTTCATCTCACATAAGAACAACTTGCTTACAAAGTTAGGCATAAAAATGCAGAAGTGTCACAGCCCCTGGTTACTGAAAAATTGCTTACTTTCTCATTTTTACAGAGTTTGTCTATCTGTCTGCCTGCCAGTCTGTCTGTTTACTCACGAACTCCTAAATGGCAAGGGCTAGGACCACCAAATTTGGTGTGCAGGTTCCTCTTATAACGTAAAGCAACACAAGGATCTGGTTGCACCAGGAAAATGTGATGTGCCTGGAATGGGATAGCGTCTCATAAAACAGTACAGAAAACAGACAAGATCACCAAGGAGGTGAAAGGGGAGGATGGCTGGGAGTGTGCCTTCCCCCACTCCCTCCAAGACTGTCCCAGCCCTGAGCCTCCCACCCCACAGGCACCCTTTAGGGAAGGATTAGCTCCTCCCCACCCCCCGAGATTCATACGGGGACATTGCTGGTTGTTACCCTTCATCAGGGAGCAGGAGAAGTGCAGTTTCCTAACTCTGACTGGGGAGCATAGCGGGCAGATGAGCTGTGTAATTTGCTCTCACTCCCTGACAGGAACAGGAAGGGGGAGAGCAAGCAGCCATGATACAAATCTCGGGGGGGATTCAACTGAGCAACACTGGGTAAATGTGCTAATTAGAATATAAATATTGTACTTATATTTCAGGGTATAGTATATCAAGTCATATGAAATTTTAGTTTGTATTGACTTCATTAATTTTTAATGTAGCCTGTTGTAAATATCTAGATGGCAAATATCTAGATGAGTTGATGTTGTAGCCCCTGGAAGATCTCTGCATAGCCCAAGAGGTAGATGTGCCACTGATGGATAACTACTGTCTAACCATTGGCTCCTGGCTATTTTGGAGATAGGGGAGACTCTGTCTCCTGCTGAAGCTGTTCCACTTTGTGTAAGTGATTAAATATTTGTGGTGCCAAAAGAAAACAACTCAACACACTGGTGGTGAGTGCCCAGAACTGAGAGGGAGAGGACAACATCATGGATTTTGCCCTCTATTGCCCTATTTCCTGAAAGAGTGCATTTGCTCTTCCCCATAGTCTAGACGTAGCCATACTTTTCTTACCAGCAAATTAAGGAAATATGAATTAGATAAATGGACTGTAAGGTGGATAGAAAACTGGCTAGATTGTCAGGCCCAACAGATAGTGATCAATGGCTCAATGTCTGGTTGTCAGTCAGTTTCAGGTGGAGTGCCCCAAGGATCCATTCTATCGACAGTTTCTTCAACATCTTTATTAATGACCTGGATGAGGGGATGGATTGCAAACTCAGAAAGTTTGCAGACGACACTAAGCTAGAGAGAGAGGTAGAGACTTTGGAGGGAGGGATAGAGTCCAGAATGACCTAGAGAAATTGGAGGATTGGGCCAAAAGAAATCTCATGAGGTTCAACAAGGACAAGTGCAGAGTACTGCACTTGGGATGGAAGAATCCCAAGCAATTTTACAGGCTGGGAACAGAGATGCTAAGCAGCAGTTAGGCAGAAAAGGACCTGGGGATTACAGTGAATGAGAAGACAGGTCTGAGTCAAAAGTGTGCCCTTGTAGCCAAGAAGGGTAATGGCATATTAGGATGCATTCGAAGGAGAATCAGGTGAGGGGCAGCGCTGCGGGACCAACCCGGCAGCACCCCAGCTACTCTACTCCTGGCTTCCCTAAGTCCGCCGCTAGTCAGTTTCAGCAGCGCTGGACTCGGGGAAGTCTGGGGCAGAGCAGCTGGGGTGCTCTGCCCCACGGCTTCCCCTAGTCCACCGCTGCTGAAACTGACGAGTGTTGGACTTGGAGAAGCTGGAGTCAGAGCAGCTCTAATTGTCCGGCTGGCCAGAGCACTTCTGGGTTCCAGATGGTGCCGGACTGTCGGGAGTGCTGGATCACTGGATGCTGAACAACTGGAGTTTTACTGTAGTTCTCTATCAGTTTCTCTTTTCAATATTTCTTTCTCTTTATTGAATATGTAGGACTTCATTAACAACATATAATAACCATTTGTGTCCATGATGACTATTGTGAGTGGTGTGCCCTGAAGGTTAAAAAAAGCTCAGCTTGTTTGATCATACATAGAAAACATGTTCCAGGTCTGAAAGTCCCCTGTTGAAAATGTCCAGTTTCTGGATTTGAAAACTAGGACCTATGAAGGAGTATACATCAGATAATCATAACTGGCAAAGTACTGCATGAGGATGTATGGCATCTCAAAGCCATATACTGTAGAACTTTGAAAAAGATGACCTGAAGAAGAGCTCTAAGTCTGAAAGCTTGTCTCGCTCACCAGCAGAAGTTGGTCCAATAAAATATATTATGCCATCCACTTGGTCTCTCTAATTAGACTTTAGAGTTGAATATCTACATCTCAATTACAAGGCAGAGTTTGTCCTCTTGGTGGGTACACTCAGTCTCTCATTGTGGTCCTCTTCTGTTCACATCAGTGTTGGAAAGTTGGCCCCAAAGCTCTAACTCACTAGGTTTTGTCTTTCACTTCTCAAAAATGAATACTGTGGGATGCTTTTATTAAAGAGAAATTACACAAATTCTCATACGCTTAATTGCATGTAGCAGACAATTCTGTATCTGTTTGTTTTTGTACTTATTGGGCTTGTTGTAGGGGTTCTCACCACGGGGAGGGCTTACGTCCGCCCCCCCTTAGTCCTTGTAGCCGTTGTCGGCCGTGTGCGCACAGCTTTGCCCTGCTCAGCTCGGCCGGTTGGAGGAAGGGGGTCCGGGCCCGCCCTTGCTCCGGACCCCGACCCAGGGCCCTAAGGTCAGGGAAAGAATCCTCACCTAGCGGGGGGGGTCGAGAACCCTAAACTCCCCCGCTCTCAGGGTCCACATCCCTGCCCTGGGCCACTTCTTCCCCCAAGTTAAATCGCTTCGCCCCCGAAGCCCTCCATGCCGGCCCCCGCCCAGGGCCTCCAGTACCTGAGCCCTTCCGCTCGCTGCCGGGGTGGGTCCGCCTCACCGGTGCCCCCCCCCCACTCGCTGGTCCAATGCGACCTTTTAAACTGCCCGCCGATCGCAGGCAGATGACGTCACCTCCCTCGTTGGCCTCCAGCCCCCCTTCGGGCCGGCCCACCGGTGACGTCACCTCCGTGGCCTCCTCCCCCCGCCCCTTGTCCACGCCGTCCGCCGGCCCCGGCTCGTAACCCGGCCGGTGCGCCTTCGCCCCCGCTCGGGGAGTACGGACGGCTGTGCACGCTGCGCCGGGGGGGTACTTTCCCCCGCGGTGCCCCGGCGGCTTCCGGGAGGGGCGGGGCTACCCCGCCACACGCCTTCCCCCTCAAGTCTTGCATCATACTCGCTGTTACTGCCTCCGGGGTTTCTGCTACACGGGAGAGCCAGTCCGCGTTCCCGTTGTTGACCCCCGGGCGGTGCGTGACTTGGAACTGGTACGGTTGCAGGCTGAGATACCACTGTAAAATCCATGGGTTCGTGTCCTTCATATGTTGCATCCATTGCAACGGGGCGTGGTCCGTCACCACGGTAAATTTATCTCCTAAAAGAAAGTAACGTAGTGAATCGATAGCCCACTTTAGGGCCAAGGCCTCCTTTTCGATCGTCGCGTACCCCCTTTCCCGAGGGAAGAGTTTGTGACTTAAATAGAGGATGGGGTGTTCCTCTCCTCCCTCCTCTTGCGTCAGCACGGCCCCCAGTCCCACCTCAGAAGCGTCGGTCTGTAGGGTGAAAGGCTTATTAAAATCTGGCTGTGCCAGCACCGGGGCGCGTACCAACTGGTCTTTCAATTTTCGAAACGCGTCGTCACAAGCTGGGGTCCACCTTACCCTCTCGGGTTGTCCTTTCCGTGTGAGATCTGTAAGGGGTGTGGCTAAAGATGAAAAGTTAGCGATGAATCGTCTATAGTAGCCTGCTAAGCCAAGGAATTGCCGTACCTTCCTTTTTGTGGTTGGGGTAGGGTGTTCCCGCATGGCCTTTACCTTATCTACTAAGGGTTTGAGCCTCCTCCTTCCCACTGTGTACCCCAGGTACGACACTTTGGCCCTCCCAAATTGACACTTCTTTGGGTTAGCTGTGAGCCCCGCCCTCCTCAGGGCTTCTAATACGTTGGCTATATGGTCCAAATGTTTTTCCCAGGACTCGCTGAATATTACTATATCGTCGATATACGCGGCCGCGTAATCCTGATGGTCCCTTAAGATTTGGTTCATAAGTCTTTGAAACGTGGCCGCGGCCCCATGCAGCCCGAACAGCATGTTCTTGAACTGATACAGCCCAAAGGGGGTGGCAAACACTGTTTTGCCTGGGCTTCGGGTGAGAGCAGGATCTGCCAATACCCCTTGGTCAAATTGAGGGTTGACAAATAGACGGCCCTTCCAAGACGACCCAGTAACTCGTCTATGCGTGGCATGGGATATGCGTCGAACCGCGAGATCGCGTTGACTTTGAGAAAGTCTATGCAGAACCTCGTTGATCCGTCTGCTTTGGGCACTAAAACAATGGGGCTCCGCCACTCGCTACGGGATTCTTGTATAACCCCCCACTCCAACGTGGACTGGAGTTCCTCCTTCACTGTACCCCATAGCTTCCGGGGGAGGGGGCGCATGTTATCTCTTACCACTTTCCCTGGTTCCATTTCTATCTCGTGTTGTATTAAAGGGGTCTGCCCGGGTCGGCTTGTCAATACTGGCCTGAATCGGTTGAGGAGGTGGTATAGTTGTTCTTGCTTCGGGGGCGGGAGCTCTTCTCCAATCCGTATCCCCTCGATCCTCACCTCTGGCTCCCCCCACGGGCCCAATTCGATGTCCGTTGCCCGAGGGTCGATCAGGAGGGCTTCCCATGTGTGCCACTTCTTTAGCAGGTTCACGTGGTAAATTTGAGTTTCCCGTCGGTTCCCGTTTACCCGCACCTCGTAGTTGACCGGGCCTAGTTTCCTTATTACCCGGAAGGGCCCCTGCCAGTGGGTTAAGAGCTTAGACTCCCCGCTAGGAAGTAATAGTAGGACTTGCTCGCCCGGTTCAAATTCCCTCACCTGCGCTTTCTTATCGTAGTATGTCTTCTGCCCTTCTTGCGCTTTTTCTAGGTTCCCGCGGGCCCGGCCCGCCAAGTCATGTAGGGTTTTCCTCAGTTTCTGCACGTATTGGGCGGCTCCCAGGGCGGAGGAGACCAACGTTTCCCACCCTTCTTTTACGAGGTCCAAAATCCCTCGCGGTCGCCGTCCGTATAACAATTTAAAGGGGGAATACCCGAGTGATGCCTGCGGTACCTCTCTTACGGCGAACATCAGTGCAGGGAGCAGCTTATCCCATTCACGGGGGTCGTCTTGTGCGAATTTTCGGAGCATCCCTTTCAGCGTGCGGTTGAAGCGCTCCACTAGTCCGTCTGTTTGGGGGTGATACACCGACGTCCGGAGCTTCCTGATCTGCAAGACCTTACACAGTTCGGTCATAACCTTAGATGTTAAGTTCGTCCCTTCGCCTCCTCCGGGGCCCCCGGCCACCCCGGGTACCACCGCCGGGGCCCCTCGCGCCATCTGCTCCTGCCGCTCTTGGAATTGGTTGAGGAGCTGTTGCAGCGCCTGCATCTGCTGTTGCTGCTGCGCCTTTTGGGTTTCCGTCCACCACTCCAGGATTTTATTCGCCTCCATCGTATCCTGACAATCAACACCCCGTTAGCGCCTTGCCCCTGGTCTAGACCCCCGTCTCGGGGTGTACAGTACCCACATTCTCCGCCACGTGTAGGGGTTCTCGCCCCGGGGAGGGCTTACGTCCGCCCCCCCTTAGTTCTTGTAGCCGTTGTTGGCCGTGTGCGCACGGCTTTGCTCTGCTCAGCTCGGCCGGTTAGGGGAAGGGGGTCCGGGCCCGCCCTCGCTCCGGACCCCGACCCAGGGCCCTAAGGTCAGGGAAAGAATCCCCACCTAGCGGGGGGGGGGTCGAGAACCCTAAACTCCCCCGCTCTCAGGGTCCACGTCCCCGCCCTGGGCCACTTCTTCCCCCAAGTTAAATCGCTTCACCCCCGAAGCCCTCTGTGCCGGCCCCCGCCCAGGGCCTCCAGTACCTGAGCCCTTCCGCTCGCTGCCGGGGTGGGTCCGCCTCACCGGTGTCCCCCCCACTCGCTGGTCCAATGCGACCTTTTAAACTGCCCGCCGGTCGCAGGCAGATGACGTCACCCCCCTCGTCGGCCTCCAGCCCCCCTTCGGGCCAGCCCACCAGTGATGTCACCTCCGTGGCCTCCTCCCCCTGCCCCTTGTCCACGCCGTCCGCTGACCCCGGCTCGTAACCCGGCTGGTGCGCCTTCGCCCCCGCTCAGGGGGTACGGACGGCTGTGCACGCCGCGCCGGGGGGGGATCCTTTCCCCCGCGGCCGCGGTGCCCCGGCGGCTTCCAGGAGGGGAGGGGCTACCCCGCCACACTTGTGAACATTCATTAAATACAATGTTGTATCTTTACTTCTCTCCCTTTCCTGGTATACATATGAATGAAACTACTGTATCTAAAAATGCCATTCAACTATACACAGCAGAAGATTAACACACTGAACATCTTACAGATCCTCCATATTTCATTTGTCCTAAGAGGATTTGCTTTGACAAAGGAACTTCTCAACAAGGTGGACAGGACCATCAAGCAACTAGTGAAGAGGTGGATGTTTCTTCCCCAGAGGGCCAGCAATGAGTGAAAGGTGCTGTAAGTGCCATAAGTGTGGTCATGCTAATGCACTGGTGTCTGACAGTGTTGACTTCCAATAGTGTTTTCACTCCTGGGCTGTGTCTAGACTGGCAAGTTTTTCCACAAAAGCAACCGCTTTTGCGGAAAAACTTGCCAGCTGTCTACACTGGCCGCTTGAATTTCCACAAGAACACTGACGATCTCATGTAAGATTGTCAGTGTTCTTGCGGAAATACTGTGCTGCTCCTGTTAGGGCAAAAGCCCTCTTGTGCAAATGCTTTTGCGCAAGAGGGCCAGTGTAGACAACGCGGTATTGTTTTGTGCAAAAAAGTCCTGATTGTGAAAATGGCAATCCGGGCTTTCTTGTGCAAAACCGCGTCTAGATTGGCATGGAGGCTTTTCCGCCAAAAGTGCTTTTGCAGAAAAGCATCCGTGCCAATCTAGACGCTCTTTTCCACAAATGCTTTTAACGGAAAAACTTTTCCGTTAAAAGCATTTGCGGAAAATCATGCCAGTCTAGACGTAGCCCTGCTGTCTGTGAGGAGTGCCGTAACTGCCAGCGCTTTATATTTGCCAGCACAGACATGGTCTGAGTCTATGCTTTGTGAACTTTGTAATAATGACTAGCATTCATTGCCATCTATTCTGTGAGTGTTTGAACTGTATCTCCGTTTTTGTTCACTTTTTTTTATTGGGGAGTTCTTGAACTGTACTTTGTATCTTCCCCATTAGAATGCAGATTGGTCCAAGGAGAGAACTCTAAAAATAAAATGTGTGTCATGGCTTTGATAACAAATAAATTATTAAAAATTGGAAATATAACTGGCATTGGATATGTACAGTTATGTTGCTGAATCTGCTCTATTGATAACTATAAAGGAGCATCTCTGGTACAAAACTAAACTTTTTATAAATTCTAGAAGACTATAATTTCTTTCTCCATCCAACTGGCTAGTGGAAGATATGGGAATAGAATAGGGCTCTCAAGCGATTAAAAAAATTAATTGCAATTAATCATGCAATTAATCGCACTGTAAAACAATAATAAGAATACTATCTATCTAAATATTTGTGGATGTTTTATACATCTTCTAACATATTTATTTCAATTACAACACAGAATACAAAGTGTATAGTGCTCATTTTATATTTTTTTTATTACAAAACATTTACACTGTAAAATACACTTCAGTTCATCTCACTGAAGTATTGTAGTACAAATTCTATCATGAAAATTGAACTTAAATTCTTCTATATAATCAATATATTTGTGTTCAATCCAAAGATTCCTTTTTTAGCTCAGCCCCAGCTGCGGGCGGCACAGGGCCAGAGAGGGGTAGACTCTGCCGAGGGCAGTGCAGAGTTTGGGGAGGAGGGCTCAGCCACCAATTGCAGGTGGCATAGGGTTCAGGGGTGGGGTCCAGCCCCCAAGCTGAGGGGAGGAATTAGCTCCTGGGCTGGGGGAGAGGTAGACCCCACTCTGGGCATTGCAGAGTTCGGGAGGGGGGACAGCCCCAGAATCAGATGTGGGGGGGGGTCAGTCCCAGCCCCAGGAGGCAAAGAGAGGGTGGCTTGGGTGAGCCCTGCCGAGGGGGAAAAGGACAGCTTGTTTAATTTTTAAAAATATGGTCACCTGCGAGGGAAGAGGGATAGGTGTCAGGGTCTTTACTTTTCTTGTTTACTTCTCCATTGGAGCCGTGTCTTCAGGATTTTTTCCTCCTTTCTGGTTGCTTCATTTTTCCATGCGCTCACTGGTGGCGGTTTGCATTACTGTGCCTTTCCAGAGACAGCCTCTGGAGCAGCTCATGCTGGTTTACCGACCTCTGCGATTAATCTGACTTAATTTTTTTAACGCGTTAATTCTGTCCTGCGTTAATCACAGGCGTTAACGCCCACTAATTGACAGTCCTAGAATAGAATCAAGTATGCTGAGTCCCAGTCTAGTTTCATCATCATCAACAACCATTGTCTCAACGCCCGTTGGTGTCCAATGCCTCCCTCACTATTTCCTTCCATCTTTCCCTGTCCAGTGCAGAGTGGCTTAGTTTCTGTAGACTAGCTCCAATCTACTATATCATCTACCCATTCTCTGTGGGGTCTGCTGCTCCTATTCGGACCATCCATTATGCTGAATACCAAGTTCTTAACTTTCTGCTCATTGTTCATTCTGCAAATATGCCTGAATAGCTGTAACTTCTGTTGTATAACCTTCTGCAGTAGGTTCTCTTTCGGCTGTATCTTCCTATGTAATTCTTCATTGGTGACCTTCTGCATCCATCCTCATCTCAGGATCTTTCTATAACAACTCCCCTTGAATGCCAATATCCTTCTCTTCTAATCTTTCATTATCACCCATGTCTCACATCCATTTGCTACCTATGTTGCACTGATTCCCTCCAAACTGTAGATTGAATCTGGTCTACTCTCCATTACTTGACTAATTTCTTCAAAAAAGACACAAAATGGCTGTAGGCTGAAGTTCAGACCTACGATGTATTGCTCATTCTAGACAGATTTTCTGAGTAACTTTCTGCAGCATTCTTCACTTTGGTATCTGTATCAGCAAACTGTATGTAATAATAGTTCACAACCTCACATTAGCTATGGAGTCTTAATTCATTAATGTTTTGTCCAGCCCTCTGAGTTTCATGTTAGACGGTGCAGAAAAAATTTGGAACAATTAATTATTAAATAAACACAGTGAATTAGGTCAGTTAACCTTAATGAAGAAACACATAGTTCCACTGAACTCAGTTGGACTACTGATGTAAAGAAGAAAAGCAAGATTTGGCTTCATTTGGTTCTAATAATAACACCTACCATGCTTTTCATTAGTAGATGTAAAAGCACTTTATTATCCTATCACGGGATGTTACACTCGACCGTCTCCCAGCAGGAGCTGCTGTGTTCCTGTGTTTCTTGGGACCACGATCAACCCCGTGTGCCCTCCAACGCAATTGTGGTTATATACCCATGACCTTCTGTGATGGGGCGGACAGGTCCCACACTGAAGTGCAGGAAGTAGCCCAGACCCAGCTAGCTGAGAAGGCCCTTCCCCTCCAACCCTTCTGGGCATGCTCCCAGCAGAGCCAGGCTATAAAAGCAGAGAAGGAGTAGTCCAGGCTGCGCCGGTGTTTCTGCAGCAGCTGAGACCAGAGTCGCTGCCCAAACCTAACCCTGAAGCAGGGCCAGCAGCCGCCAACCCAAGGGAGGCAGGAGCGCGCCCACAACCCCGATGGCAGCTCTGGCAGGTACCGACTCGGAGGCGAAGGGGCCCCAGGGGAGCCGGGGCGCGGTAGGAAGCAGCCCAGGGCAAAGGATACAAAGTTCGGCTCGGCCTGGATTGGCTGGATCCCCCGCCGAGCTGGCAGGAGCCATAGTCCCTGCCTAAAGGGCCCTGGGCTGGGACTCGGTGGAGAGGGAGGGCCCGGGTCCCCCTACCACCCATTTTCCATACCCTGGATGATCAACCCCTGGTCCAGGAGAGACTTCTCTGGGCAGCTAGGCCTCAAAGGCCATATTTACCCTAGTAGAGGGACACTGACTTCGGGAGCCATATTTACCCCAGTAGAGGGGCATTGACTTTGTGGTGCAGCCGAGGGGGGGATGAGCCCCTCGACACCCTCTCACTGTGGCCATGTGTCCTGGCAGCTGGAGTCTATAGTAAATGTCCCTTTCACCAGGGCATTGCAGCCCAATGGCTGGAGTTTCTAGTAAACACCCCACTTGGAAGAGCAGGGCAGCCTAATGGCTGGAGTCTCTAGTAATAAATGGGCGCTGTCCTCCCCAGTTCAGGGATTGAGGAGGGATTGTAGGGGGACCCCATTCCACTGGGTCCCAGCCCAGGGCCTTATTAGTAATGCTGAGATCCACTGCTCTCTCAGTGGGAAATCCTACTGCACCATGCTGAGAGCCATGGGCTACAATATCCCACGCTGGGCTACTTCCTACCAGTCCCCGCTGGCTTCCTTCCAGGGTCCTTCCTCCATATCTTCTGCTGTGACATTGGTGTCTCACTGGCTGGTTTCCAGGGTTGGTCTCTCCGGCAGTTTGCCTGCAGGAGCTCAGGCAATACCTCCTTTCTCCTCAGCAACCAGCCCAGACTGAATCTATCTCCAGGTTTTATACCTGGGCTGCAGCCTGAGCATGCCTGGTAGGGCTGTGTGGGCAGGGCTTTTTCAGCCATTTGAGCCTAGTTAGGCCCAGCTTGCCCAGTGTGGGGCTGGTACATCCCATGTCACATCCCCATTTTGCCGATGGGAAAATTGAGACTCAGAAGTGCAATGACTTGTTCAAGGTCACCCAACTGGCCAGTGGCAGAGATGGGAATAGACTCAAGTATGCTGAGTCCCAGTCCAGTTTGCTACCTACTGTGTTGCACTGCTTCCCTCCAATCATAATCAGTTTGTTTAATAGAAACTTCAGGTTAGTTGTGCCCATTGGCTTTCCTGTTCAGACAATTGAGCTGTCTTCATCCAGGCCATTGGACTTGTATTCTGATTCCTGACTGGACTTTCTGCTTAGGTTGCTGTGATATTTTGTACTGAGCTGTAATTGTTAGTTCTGTATCCTGCTGTTGGTAGGGCAGTACCATAAACCAAACCCAGAGAATGAATAGTTGGTAGGCATCACAATAGTTGAGGTAGCAAACGTGGATGAAATGGTGAATCTTACATTTTTTACTACTGAGTGAAGCTAAGGAGATTTAAACAAAGCTTTGTGTCATTAATAAAACAAAGGTTATGATTATGGGCAATGATTGTTCATTTATCTATCTGAATTTATGAGGTCTTTCCACGAGTCACATTTTTTCTTCACCCTGTTTCCTTTCCTTCAGAGTGAATGATTGTTCAGCTGGCAATGTAAACAAAGCGTAGAGTTCATCAATATAACTGCTTTCAGGAGAGCTGTTTGTATAGCAAAGCGTTCCTCCTAACAGTGGGAACTGACAGGCAGGATGTTCAGGTTGTAAAATACAATTACTTAAGTAGTTGTCTTCATGTTCCCCTTCTTACTGAAACGTTAGTGGAAAATCATTTGTGAGCTTTCTCCTCAGTTATTTCCTCTCCTGCTCTGAAGTTTGCAGGTTTACCTAGTATGAAGATGTGCACTTGCTGCTCCATCTATGCCTGATACACTGTTGCCTCTTATAATGTTGTGCATCATTGTGTAACGTATAGCTTTTCTCTGCTGATGAGCTGGTAAAGGAAAAGTTTGTAGTATCAAATAATTCCCTTATATGGAATTTGATAATTCTCTACAAATTTCTATGGACTGGCACTTTGTTGGACTATTCTAATGTCATTAAAGTCGATTTAAAAATCCTATTGATTTCCGTGGTTTGGGATCAGGACCCAAGCTGACAGTGAAAGATGGATATTTCTCCATTCAAGGCTATAAAACTTTCCCATAAGAATAATAGAGCAGAAAAATATGTTAAAATACATTGGTTTGCTTTCAGTAAATAGCCATTTTTTACAATTGAGATACAAATGTGTTTATTAATATTTTTAAATTATGGAAACCATTTGTTCATTTTAAAAACTAACTATTCAAAAGAATAATAGGGGAATTTTATTAGTCAACATTTCTCCCATTGCTATAGATTTGATTTACATTCTCTTCCATTTTACAATAATTATCTTTTCTTAATAGGCATAATGCTGGACTTGCACAGCACTGCGATTTACTTAGTGTTAATTATTTGGATGTAATTATTCCAGTATATGCCATAGATCACAATATAAGCATCAGATAATATCTGTGATCTGTGTCCATTGTGTCACATGACTCATGTCAGAGACCAGCTGGTCTACTGAAGTTTGTAGCCAGGAATAGGAGGCTGGGGTTGGAGCAAGAGTCAGATGCCAGATCTGGATTATCTCAGATAAGGCAAAGCTGCATCCAAAGCAGAGAACAAGCAAGCACAAGAGCTATCACAGTTATGGGTGAACGCTTTGAGCAGGTGCTGAACTGCTGCTGCTTCTTTGAGTGCTTGCTCATGTCCATTCCAATTAGGCATGTGTGTGCCATGTGCACAGATTCTGGAGCTTTTTTCCCTTAGCAGTACCTGTTGGGTCAGACAGGGAGCCTCCTGGAGTGGCACCGCTGTGTCAGTGCATATATATATATATATATACATACATACATACACACACACACACACACACACACACACTCTCCTGCTGGCTCTCCACCCCCTCAGTTCCTTCTTATTGCCCATGACAGTAGGTGGAGCCTTGTCGATGTAGTTAGTTTCCTTATGTGTATAGTTGCTGTTTCTAGTTGTTTAATTGTTCACTTTAGATGATGTTAATATATGGAGATATACCTATCTCAGGGTATGTCTACACTACAAAGTTAGTTCGAACTAACGGACGTTAGTTCGAACTAACTTCATAGGCGCTACACTAGCGCTCCGTTAGTTCGACTTTAATTCAAACTAACGGAGCGCTTAGTTCGAACTAGGTAATCCTCATTCCACGAGGATTAAGCCTAGTTCGAACTTACTAGTTCGAATTAAGGGCTGTGTAGACCCTTAATTCGAACTAGTGGGAGGCTAGCCCTCCCCAGCTTTCCCTGGTGGCCACTCTGGCCAACACCAGGGAAACTCTACTGCCCCCCTCCCGGCCCTGCACCCCTTAAAGGGGCACGGGCTGGCTATGATGCCCGTGCCAGGTGCAAGCCTGCCAGCACCCAGCCAGCAGACCCTACACCTGGCATAGATCGAGCCACCCACCCGATGCCCCCCAGCCCTCCCCCTCTTCCCGAGACCAGGCTGGCGGCTCCCGGGAGCTTGCCCGGGACTGCAAGAGGCGGGCACCCGCCTGAGCTAGTGCGGACATCGTGGACCTCGTCCACAACCTCTGCACTAGGCACAGGAAAGTGGCCGGCTAGGGCAGGAGAGCTGCCAGCCTGGCCACCCAAGAGCAGGTGTGCATGAAAATCAAAGTGGTCCACTGAGACCCCCGACCCTGAGTCCTGAGCTTACAATGGCCGTACTGGGTCAGACCAAAGGTCCATCTAGCCCAGTAGCCTGTCTGCCGACAGTGGCCAACCCTAGGGACCCTGGAGGGGATGGACCGAAGACAGTAACCAAGCCATTTGTCTCATGCCATCCCTCTCCAGCCTTCCACAAACCTTGGGCTGGGACACCACTCCTACCCCCTGGCTAATACCACTCCATAGACCCAACCTCCATGACTTGATCTCACTTCCCTTTAAACTCTGATCCAGTTCTAGCCTTCACAGCCTCCTGCAGCAAGGAGTTCCACAGGTTGACTCTTTGCTTTGTGAAGAACAACTTTCTGTTACTAGTTTGAAGACTGCTACCCATTCCTTTCCTTTGGTGTCCTCTAGTCCTTCTTTATGGGAACTCAGGAAGAACTTTTCTGTATGCACCCTCTCCACCCAACTCCTGCTTTTAGAGACCTCTATCCTGTCCCTCCTCCGTGTCCTCTTTTCTAAGCTGAGAAGTCCCAGTCTCTTTAGCATCTCTTCATATGGGACCTGTTCCCAACCCCTGATCATTTTAGTTGCCCTCCTCTCTCCCAGCCTCTCTCTTCCCCTCTCCCACCTCCTTTTCCCAGTCTCCCCCAGTTTTGTGCAATAAAGACAGATTCCATTTTTGAACACAATTGTCCTTTATTTTGTACATCAAGAAGAGGGGCTAGGGAAGGGTAAGTGGAAGGAGGTGAGGGAGGAATGGGGTACGTGCCCCTGATGGGGAGGACTGGGCTGGCTCTGCAGGCTTTTGGGTGGAAGCTCTCCTGCAGCCCCCCAATTGCTCCCTTTCCCCAGATGGCAGCCTGCGGCAAGTGCAGCCGGTCTGATGGCCGAGTGGTGTGATGTGCCCAGTGTGGGTAATCCGGGCAATCCAAGCCAGGACTGCTTTGCAAGCGGGGCACCCCTGAGAACTGTCTGTCCGGGGTGGGGGTCAATTGGGGGGCTGCAGGAGAGCTTCCATCCCCAGAAGCCCACAGAGCCAGCCCAGTCCTCCCCATCGGGGGCTCGTTCCCCATTCATCCCTCACCTCCTTCCACTTACCCTTCCCTAGCCCTTCTTGATGTACAAAATAAAGATAATGTGTCTTCCAAAATGGAATCTGTCTTTATTGAACAAAACAGGGGGAGACTGGGAAAAGGAGGTGGGAGAGGGGAAGAGAGAGGCTGGGAGAGGGGAGGGCAACTAAAATGATGACGGGTTGGGAACAGGTCCCATATGAAGAGAGGCAAAAGAGACTGGGACTTTTCAGCTTAGAAAAGAGGAGATGGAGCGGGGACAGGATAGAGGTCTCTAAAAGCATGAGTGGGGTGGAGAAGGTGCATACAGAAAATTTCTTCATTAGTTCCCATAAAGAAGGACTAGAGGACACCAAAGGAAAGGAATGGGTAGCAGTCTTCAAACTAGTAACAGAAAGTTGTTCTTCACAAAGCAAAGAGTCAACCTGTGGAACTCCTTGCTGCAGGAGGCTGTGAAGGCTACAACTAGAACAGAGTTTAAAGGGAAGTGAGATCAAGTCATGGAGGCTGGGTCCATGGAGTGCTATTAGCCAGGGGGTAGGAGTGGTGTCGCTGCCCAAGGTTTGTGGAAGGCTGGAGAGGGATGGCACGAGACAAATGGCTTGGTCACTGTCTTCGGTCCATCCCCTCCAGGGTGCCTAGGGTTGGCCGCTGTCGGCAGACAGGCTACTGGGCTAGATGGACCTTTGGTCTGACCCAGGACGGCCATTGTAAGCTCAGTGCTCAGGGTCGGGGGTCTCACTGGACCCCCTTGATTCTCTTGCACACTTGCTCCTGGGTGGCCAGGCTGGCAGCTCTCCTGCCCTAGATGGCCACTTTCCAGTGCCTAGTGCAGAGATCATGGATGAGGTCCATGATGTCTGCTCTAGCCCAGGCGGGTGCCCGCCTCTTGCGGTCCCGGGCAAGCTCCCGGGAAGAGGGGGAGGGCTGGGGGCATCAGGTGGGTGGCTTGATCCGTGCCAGGTGCAGGGTCTGCTGGCTGGGTGCTGGCAGGCTTGCACCTGGCACGGGCACCGTAGCCAGCCCGTGCCCCTTTAAGGGCTCCGGGGCCGGGATGGGGGCAGAAGAGTTTCCCTGGTGTTGGCCAGAGTGGTCACCAGAGAAAGCTGGGGAGGGCTAGCCTCCCACTAGTTTGAATTAAGGGGCTACACACCCCTTAATTCGAACTAGCTAGTTCGAACTAGGCTTAATCCTCGTAAAATGAGGTTTTCCTAGTTCGATACTAAGTGCTCCGTTAGTTCGAATTAAATTCGAACTAGCGGAGCACTAGTGTAGCGCCTATCAAAGTTAGTTCGAACTAACGTCCGTTAGTTTGAACTAACTTTGTAGTGTAGACATACCCTTAGATAAGAGAGGGAAGTTCCTCATCCCTCTTTGTCTCTCCCTGGCTGGAGAGGAGATGCCCAGACTGCAAGGATTCAAGCTGTGTGTTAAGTGCTTGAAGCCCATACCCTGCAGTGATCTGCATGACTCATGCTTAAAGTGTCTTGGTGAGGGCCATCATAGAAACAATTGCCACATTTGCAAGAGCTTTAAGCCCAGAACTAAATGTAAGCGGGACTACAGGCTTAGGATCATCCTAATGGAATCAATTCTGCAGCTGCCGGTACTGGAACCGGCACCATCGGTACAGAGCATATTGGCCTCTGTGGGAAACCTTGGCGGCACCAGTGAGGCAGGTCACAGCCTCCTTGAAGTCTTCAGTGCAGAGACATCGCTTGCAGTCTCCAGCGCTGAGACGAGAGAGCACAGGGAAAGATCCCCTGAGAGGTGCAGCCACAAAGTGCTCCCTTTGGCGGGGCACTCAGTTTCCTCAGTGCACTGCGATGCTCCTGGGCCGGCAAGGCACCAGCGGAGTTTGATGTGGAGGGAGACTTTGGTGCTGGACCTCATGATTGAAGAGGTCCAGCAACCGTCGACCCTCACGACTGTGGACGTGGCATGGAAGGTCATCGAGCTGACATCATCCCCACGCACCGAGATCTCAGCACTGTGTCAAAAGGCTCAGCCTAGGTCTCACACACCAACCCTGGCACCGCCCATTGCACCGCAGGTGTCTGTAGGAAGCCACCTGCCACTGGCACTGTTGGCACCAGCACCGGTTGTATTACTGGCACCGGGACTCTCAGAGGCACCGATGTCGACACCCATGTCCTTGACTCCATGAGACCCAGTACTGCAGGCATTGATGGCACCAGCGCAAAAAGCCCCAAGTCAAGTCATGGCACTGGCACCGGAGGGGATGGCATTCCACATCAGGCCCACAATATGGGACTCCCATGGCACCTTACCAGCCTGCACCGTTGAATCAACTGCTGTCTGCTGTGACTACAGTGCAGATGATGCCTCCGCTGGCACCAGGACCAGCCTATAGAGGAAAGCCAGTGGCCATGGCCCAACACAGGTGCTCACACTGTTCATTGGCACCATCTTCAGCACTGCTGTGGTTGACTTCCAAATATTCCTTGGATTCAGAGGCAGAGTCAATGCACTCTAGGGCCTCCACTTATAGGTCCAGATTGCAGCACTGATCATGCTCCAGACACAGGCCTCAGCACCAAAGCCCATTGATCAGCCAGACCTGGCTGCCTCAGTGGCCACCCCAGCCTCAGTGGCATTTTTTGACTCCAAGGGCTTACCATCAGGACCAGGGCCCATCCTGTCTAGATCTGTGTCAGTAGCCTCAAACACCAAAAGTGCTCCCTCAGCCAGCTCCCTACCAAAGGTCCCAGCATTGGGGTTGGCCCAGTCCTTCAGTAAGGATGTGGTGAGATCCCCAGTGGAAGGGGAGGGTCCCTTCCTTCCATCAGTTGTATCCTCGATCATTCCATCTGCTTCTTCCATTGCTTCCCCAGTTCAGATGGGGGAACCAACAGGGAAGCATTTGGTGGTTAGGGAGGAGTTGTCCTCCTTGCCTGATGACACCCTGGCCAGGGTGGAACTGCCTCTTATCAAGACCATGGAAAGAATTTTGAAAACCTTGTGGCAGGCTCCCACCTCTATCACCCCACCCCCCACCCAAAAGGAAGTAGAGAGACACTACTTTGTTTCCCAGGTGAAACAGGAGCAACTCTTCACACATCTTCCACCTGGTTCACTGGTGGTCCAGAGCATGGGCCAAAAGGATCATCAATGGCCACTGGGGTCAACACCCAAGTCCAAGGAGCCTAAGAAACTTACCCACCTCCCCTTTATTGGAGGATTCTGGCAAGAAGGAACTGAGGGGGAGGAGGGCCAGCAGGGGTATATATGTGCCAATCTAGTGGTGCCACTCCAGGGGGCACCCTGTCTGGCCCAAGGGCTACTTTGGGAAAATGCTCCAGAATCCATGCATGTGGTGCACACCCACCTAATTGGAATGGGCATGAGCAACACATCACAAAGGACAACAGCTGCGAGGTAAGTAACCATTTCTACCTGTGGGCTTAAAAACTGGGTGTGCTGATTTGGTTCCCACCAATAAGGCAGTGCAGGCAGATAGGGAGCCCTCTGTAGGCCAGCTATGCTCATTAAGTTGTCTGGAGATTGGCTCTGCTGCAATGTCTGATTCCTGGGGTACTTCTGATATAACTCTTGAAATAGGTCTGGAGCATAGATGTTCTCTACTGATTCCCAAGTCTCTTTGTCCAGACTGTAGTCTTCCAAGTCCACCAGGTAACAGAATGTTCCCCTAATGCACTGAGAGCTGAGGATTCAATGGTCCAAATACTCCTCCTGTGCACAAACTTTTATGGGTGGTGGTAATAGGTTTGAGTGACTCAGGTATGAGTTCTCTGTGTAGAGCTTTAAAATTGAAATATGAAAGGAATTTGTGCAGTTGTAACCTGACGGCAATTCGGTTTATCCATTCTATAATTTTGAAAGGTCCCAATTTTGGTAGTCTAGTTTGGCACATAAGCAGCTCAATTTAAAGTACTGTGTAGAGAGATGCACCTTGTCATTGATGGTCAGATTGGGAACAGCCTGATGGTCTTGGTGCATATTGTGTTTACAGTGTCTTTGGCAGATTGCAGGTGTTTCTGGTGCATCTGGTGTCGCTGGGAAGATAAATTCACAGCAGCTAGTACTGGAGACCTTGCAGGTAAGTCTGGTAGAAGTCATAGTTTGCAAAGAATGATATGTGTTGATTCAAAGTATGGGTTGCACTGTATACAGTGAGTGAAGCCAGTCATACTGGTGCTAACTCAGAAAACAAAGCTACTTGTCCAAGAATTAACTGACTCCTTCTGGTTGCCTATTAGTGTGTAAGGGCATGTCTACACTAGGAAATTATTTTGAAATAAGTAGAAATAAAAATAACTCCCCAAATAACAAAATCAAAATAGCGTATCCCCACCACGGGGAAAAATTGAAATTAGTCAGAATTATTTCAAAATAGCGTGTCCACACGGATTGGAGTCTGCCTTGGACTTAGCTCCCCTGGAAGCACTGCAGAGAGGGCACCAGGAGAATGGACACTTCCTCTGGCTGCTTGTGGAGCCCCTGAAAGCAAGCTGTGATGCATGCTTTCAGGGGCTCCTCTCTGGCTGCCTCTCACATGCCTCTCCTCCACTTACTCCCTCCTTGTGGGACACAAATTCCAGCTGTGTGCTCTTGTTGCTCTTGCAGACACTACAGCATTCACAACATGGAGCAGGAGCTACTGCAAAGCAGTGCCAGGCTCACAGGCCTCGTGCTGCGCCTCATGGCACAGTACTTCCATACTACACACATGCTGTTCCAGCGGGATGAGGACCAGCCCAGACCACAGGCCCCTATTACCCAGGTCCTGGTGCTCCTACTGCGGCAAATACCTCTCAATCCTCTGGACACCATTGAACCCCGCTTCTGGCAGCAGCGGGAGAGAAGCTTAAACTGGTGGGAGCATATCACCCTGCAGCTATGGGATGATCAGCAGTGGCTACAGAACTTTCACATGCAGAAGGTTGTCCTCAGGCAACAGGACACCTGACTGGGACCCACCATTCCTGTGCAGAAGCACATCTCCATTGCTCTCAGAGGGTATGTCTACACTACAATGTTAGTTCGAACTAACGGAAGTTAGTTCGAACTAACATTCATAGCCGCTACACTAGCGCTCCGCTAGTTCGAATTTGAATTGAACTAGCGGAGCGCTTAGTTCAAACTAGGAAAACCCCATTTTACGAGGATTAAGCCTAGTTCGAACTTACTAGTTCGAATTAAGGGGTGTGTAGCCCCTTAATTCGAACTAGTGGGAGGCTAGCCCTCCCCAGCTTTCCCTGGTGGCCACTCTGGCCAACACCAGGGAAACTCGTCTGCCCCCCTCCCGGCCCCGGACCCCTTAAAGGGGCACGGGCTGGCTACGGTGCCCGTGCCAGGTGCAAGCCTGCCAGCACCCAGCCAGCGGACCCTGCACCTGGCACGGCACAGAGCCACCCACCCGATGTCCCCCAGCCCACCCCCTCTTCCCGGGACCTGGCTGGCGGCTCCTGGGAGCTTGCCCGGGACCGCAAGAGGCGGGCACCCGCCTGGGCTAGTGCGGACATCGTGGACCTCGTCCACGATCTCCGCACTAGGCACAGGAAAGTGGCCGGCTAGGGCAGGAGAGCTGCCAGCCTGGCCTCCCAGGAGCAGGTGTGCATGATAATCAAGGGGGTCCAGTGAGACCCCCGACCCTGAGCCCTGAGCTTACAATGGCCGTCCTGGGTCAGACCGAAGGTCCATCTAGCCCAGTAGCCTGTCTGCCGACAGCGGCCAACCCTAGGGACCCTGGAGGGGATGGACCGAAGACAATGACCAAGCCATTTGTCTCGTGCCATCCCTCTCCAGCCTTCCACAAACTTTGGGCAGGGACACCACTCCTACCCCCTGACTAAGACTACTCCATGGACCCAACCTCCATGACTTGATCTCACTTCCCTTTAAACTCTGTTCTAGTTGTAGCCTTCACAGCCTCCTGCAGCAAGGAGTTCCACAGGTTAACTATTTGGTTTGTCAAGAAGAACAACTTTCTCTTACTAGTTTCAAGCCTGATACCCATTCCTTTCCTTTGGTGTCCTCTAGTCCTTCTTTATGGGAACTCAGGAAGAACTTTTCTGAATGCACCCTCTCCACCCAACCCCTGCTTTTAGAGACCTCTATCCTGTCCCCGCTCCATCTCCTCTTTTCTAAGCTGAACAGTCCCAGTCTCTGTAGCCTTTCTTCATCTTGGACCTGTTCCCAACCCCTGATCATTTTAGTTGCCCTCCCCTCTCCCAGCCTTTCTCTTCCCCTCTCCCACCTCCTTTTCCCAGTCTCCCCCAGTTTTGTTCAATAAAGAGGGTTTCTATTTTTGAACACACGTGTCCTTTATTTTGAACATCAGGAAGGGGTGCTAGGGAAGGGTAAGTGGAAGGAGGTGAGGGAGGAATGGGGTACGAGCCCCCGATGGGGAGGACTGGGCTGGCTCTGCGGGCTTCTGGGGGTGGAAGCTCTCCTGCAGCCCCCCAATTGCCCCCTCTCCCAAGATCGCAGTCTGCGGCAAGTGCAGCCGGTCTGATGGCCGAGTGGTGTGATGTGCCCAGTGTGGGTACTCCGGGCACTCCAAGCCAGGACTGGTTTTCAAGCAGGGCACCCCTGAGAACTGTCTGTCCGGGGTGGGGGTCGAGTCCCTTTAAGCGCAGCCCTCGGCTAGCCTGAGACAGCATCTCCACGCTCTAAGTCCTCCTCTGATGTCCTGCCGGCACTGCTTCCGGCCATCCTTAAGCCCTGTTCAGGGTCCACTCAATGTGGACATGCTAGTTCGAATTAGCAAAACACTAATTCGAACTAGTTTTTAGTTCTAGACGCGTTAGTTCGAATTAGTTTAATTCGAATTAACTAATTTGAACTAAGTTAGTTCGAATTAGCGCTGTAGTGTAGACGTACCCTCGGTGTGGCCTTTGTTGGCCAGGCTGGCAGCGATCCGGCCGTAGATGTCAGCATCCCTTTTTCTGGTGCAGAGATACTGGAGGTTGTTTTCCTCCCTCCAGACCTTGATAATATCCAGGATCTCTGCACTAGTACAAGCAGGAGCTCTCCTGCATCCCTGGCCAGAGCCAGCTGAGGGAGCAGCAGGATTACTGACAACTGTGGGAGGCTCTGAGGGAGCGTTAAGGTCTGTCATGGCTCCTGGGTTGCTGCTGTGGGGCATGGGACTGGCAAAGCTCACCACGTGGCATAAGCCCTTCTCCTGCTGCCTATAGTTTTAAACTCCATAGGAGAAGGGGAGCAGTGAAGCTGGCAGGAGTGGCCACAGTGGTCAGAAGTGCAGTTGTGAGAGGCCTCTGGAGGCCAATTATTTTGAATTAGCAGCAAAATAACAATTTCAAAATAAGCGTTATTCCCTGAGGAAAACAGGAAAACAGATTTTGAAAAT
This sequence comes from Pelodiscus sinensis, assembly GCF_052426305.1. Classification (NCBI taxonomy): domain Eukaryota; kingdom Metazoa; phylum Chordata; order Testudines; family Trionychidae; genus Pelodiscus; species Pelodiscus sinensis. The sequence continues at coordinate 28,099,859 of NC_143067.1, read as the reverse complement.
AACCAGCCCATTATTTCAAAACAAAGGGGTTGGTAATATGAACGCTTCACTTATTATTATTTAAAAATAAGGGATGTTATTTAAAAATAACTCACTAGTGGAGACCAGACCTAACTGATAGATGGATGAGGTGAGAGACTCTGAGACAAGGAATCTGATAAATTCCCACTGCAATTGGGAGATGAATTGGAATCCCTACTCTGGTACAATGCTTGTGTTGGTAACCTGTCTTAGTAAAAGACATTTTCCAGAAATAGCTGTGCCATTTCCCATGTGGTAGAAATAGTACACCACAGGTGACGTGTTTCAACTTTTTTTAAAAAACAACAAATAGTCTGGTAGCACTTTATAGACTAACAAAACATGTAGATGGTATCATGAGCTTTCGTGAGCACAGCTCACTTCTTCAGATGACCCACGAAAGCTCATGATACCATCATGTTTTGTTAGTCTATAAAGTGCTACCAGACCATTTGTTGTTTTTTTCTGTAAGGGTATGGCTACACTACAAAGTTAATTCGAACTAACAGACGTTAGTTCGAATTAACTTTGATAGGCGCTACACTAGCGCTCCGCTAGTTTGAACTTAATTCGAACTAGGTAAACCTCATTTTACGAGGACTAACACCTAGTTCGAATTAGCTGGTTAGAATTAAGGGCTGTGTAGCCACTTAATTTGAACTAGTGGGAGGCTAGCCCTCCCCAGCTTTCCCTGGTGGCCCCTCTGGGCACCATCAGGGAAACTAGTCTGCCCCCCTCCCGGCCCAGAGCCCTTAAAGGGGCACGGGCTGCCTACGGTGCCCGTGCCAGGTGCAAGCCTGCCAGCAACCAGCCAGCAGACCCTGCACCTGGCACGGCTCGAGGCAGCCACCCGCTGCCACCCAGCCCTCTGCCTCTTCCCGGGACCAGGCTGGCGGCTCCCAGGAGCCTGCCCGGGTCCGCAAGAGGCGGGCGTCAGCCTGGTCTAGTGCGGAGATCGTGGACCTCATCCACGACCTCCGCACTAGGCACAGGAAAGTGGCCGTCTAGGGCAGGAGAGCTGCCAGCCTGGCCACCCGGGAGCAGGTTTGCATGAAAATCAAGGTGGTCCACTGAGACCCCCGACCCTGAGCCCTGAGCTTAGAATATCCGTACTGGGTCAGACCAAAGGTCCATCTAGCCCAGTAGCCTGTCTGCCAACAGTGGCCAACACTAGGGACCCTGGAGGGGATGGACCGAAACAATGACCAAGCCATTTGTCTCGTGCCATCCATCTCCAGCCTTCCATAAACAGAGGCCAGGGACACCATTTCTACCCCCTGGCTAATACCACTCCATGACTTTATCTAACTTCTCTTTAAACTCTGTTCTAGTTCTAGCCTTCACAGCCTCCTGCAGCAAGGAGTTCCACAGGTTGATTATTTGCTTTGTGAAGAAGAACTTTCTGTTATTAGTTTGAAGCCTGCTACCCATTCATTTCATTTGGTGTCCTCTAGTCCTTCTATTATGGGAACTAATGAAGAACTTTTCTTGATGCACCCTCTCCACATCACTCATGCTTTTATAGACCTCTATCATATCCCCCCTCCGTCTCCTCTTTTCTAAGCTGAGAAGTCCCAGTCTCTTTAGCCTCTCTTCATATTGGACCTGTTCCAAACCCCTCATCATTTTAGTTGCCCTCCCCTCTCCCACCCTCTCTCTTCCCCTCTCCCACCTCCTTTTCCCAGTTTCCCTGAGTTTTGTTCAATAAAGAGAGTTTCTATTTTTGAACACACATGTCCTTTATTTTGTACATCAGGAAGGGGGGCTAGGGAGGGGTAAGTGGAAGGAGGTGAGGGAGGAATGGGGTATGAGCCCCTGATGGGGAGGACTGGGGCGGCTCTGTGGGCTTCTCGGGGTGGAAGCTCTCCTGAAACCCCTTGATTGACCGCCCCTCCAGATGGCAGCCTGTGGCAAGTGCAGCCGGGCTAATGGCCAAGTGCTGTGATGTGCCGAGTGTGGGCATTCAGGGCACTCCAAGCCAGGACTTCTTTGCTGTCCCTCATCGAGTTAGACAAGCGAGTGGGGAACCCCTGAGAACTATCTGTCCGGGGTGTGGGTCGGGTCCCTTTAAGCACAGCCCTCGGCTTGCCTGAGGCAGCAGCTCCACACTCTAAGTTCTCATCTGATGCCCTGCCGGCACTGCTTCCGGCCATCTTTAACCTCAGTTCAGGGTCCACTCAATGTGGACATGCTAGTTAGAATCAGCAAAACGCTAATTCGAACTAGTTTTTAAGTCTCGATGCACTAATTCGAATTAGCTTAGTTCGAATTAACTAAATCGAACTAAATTAGTTTGAATTAGTGCTGTAGTGTAGACATACCCTAACAGACTAACTCAGCTACCCCCTGAAGCTTCTCAGCTTTTTTAGGAGATTGATGACAACCAGGATTACTATGTGCCTCTGAGAGCTGAGCAACTCCACAATGAAATCCATGGATAAAGTAGATGAAGGCTGCAGAAGTGTAGACAGAGACTGAAGGAGACCTATGAATTTTCATTATGGTTTTTGGAAATAGGTGCTTGTAGGCCTGGCGACCAGAAATTGCTAAAGACCAGGTTCTGGGTCTTCAATTAGCCAAGATAGCCCACAATCAGCAATGCCTTGGAGGGACCATCAATGGAGAATATAGGCACAGATACCCTGAATTGTAACAATTTCTTCAAAATGGGGAGAATGCTTACTGAGCTCACATGATTTTTTTTATGATGATTAACTAGTCAATAATGAATTGTAAACTTTATTGAAGATTTTAAAATGGTAGCACTAGGTAGAGAAGTATTTTCCAGCTATCTCGTGAATAGAGCTGGAATCCATTCTAAATGACAATAATAAATATTTCTACTCTCTGCTCGTTAACTAGAGCTTCCATTTCTTAGCAGTACAGATTGCAGACTCTTTGTTCAAATCTAGCAATGGAGTCACAATGTTCCTGGATGATTAACTGTGGTTGCTAAGTAACCTCATGAAAGTCTCTCCATTGCAAAATCATTAAATCTCGCTTCCTTTTTAAACTCAGCAACAGTTCACTTATTCTTTGTGTAATTACCAATGTGAAGATTAGGATACTACTGGCCCATTTAAGATAATTATTTAATTATGTATTGCTAATTTCAAACACCGCCATCATGTTATAGTGCTGTCCAGTCTCTGGCAGCAAAAGGTGCTCTCATACATGACTATCTTTCTGTATAGCTGTTTTATTCCTCAAATCACATTGAGCTGACAATTTTGGCATTTTTTTCACTTTCAATATTGCAGACCTGTTAGTCAATATTGCACCGGGCATCGTATTAGATAATTAACATATGTACATGAAGATGCCAAAGCTTCACTTTTTCATTTCCCCACCTCTTAATGTATCCAAGAATAGATATCTTTCTGGAAGATATGCTTTAGTCAGACACAAGCTATTGGGGTCGCCATAGGGGTATAGATTAACATGTATTGCCTGTGTTATATACAAGATCAGACTTGACCAAATGGTGTGTTCTGGCCTGTGAACCTATACATTTCTGTATTTAATATTTATAGTAATTGAAGTATTGGAGAGGAACTCAAGAGGTCTTGTAGTCCAGTCCCCAGTACTCAAGAGAAGACTAAGTATTATCTAGATCAGGTCTGGGCAAAATATGGCCTTCAGGGTAAATCCGACATGCCAAGGCACCAGATCTGGTCTGTGGATGCTGCTGGGAATCCCAGGCAGGTTCCTCACTTGTCTTGCCCCACCCTCACTCTGCTCAGAAACGTGGCTGCGGGGTGTTTTTTCTTTAAAAACTGTGAGTCGAAAGGGGAGGGGGGAAAGCTTTATGAGCTGCTTCTGCCCCCAGCATAATTCTATTGGCTGATTTCTGTCCAGAAACCATCCAGTGGGAGCTGCCTGTTTCAATAATAGGCAGCCACGAAGTATAAGGGGCTCCAGAGCACATGGCTACAGCCTGTGTGGTGGTGGGGCAGGCAGAAGTGTTCCCTCTAAACAGGGCTACTCAACACATGGCCCATGGGCCGCATGCAGCTCACGGCCTGTTTGTTTGCAGCCCTCGGTGCAGTTTGGGTTTATGGGGGACTCAACATGTGGGATCCTTTGAACATGGCCTCCACTGGGAACATGCTCCACAATGGCAAGGCATCTCCCAGGTAGAGGTGAGCATTGAAAAATGCAAGCGGACGGGCTGGTTGGAACAGACGGGTACAGGGTGTCGTCGTTTCTAGCCCCCAGGAAGGAGGTACTGGGAGCACTGGGGCATTGTGTAAAAGAAGCTATTTACATTATTTGCATATATATTTGCAGTTATATGCAACCACACTTAATTTGAGGCCCTCAGCATGAGCTGTGAGTATCATTGTGGCCCCTGGGCTTCCAAAGTTGAGTAGCCGTGATCTAAACTGAACTGCAACGCAGCTTCATAGGTGATTAATCGACTCTGTCCAGTCAGAGGCTCTGGGCTCTGTGCACTGAGCTGACTGTCTGGACAGGTCTGATTAATCACCTGTGAAGCTGTGCTGCAGTGTCTATCAGGCAGGGAGGCGGATTCAGGATTGGGCTGCTGGCTGGTAAGTTTCCTGGCCAGACCCTTCCTCTGACACCCCAGCCCCACCCTTCCCCAACCCTCTGCCCCCTGCTCTTGCCCCCTACTCCACATACCCAAATCCACTGCCCCCTTCCTACACCCATATCTTCTCCCAGATCTGGCATCCCTTGCCCCACATCACAGTCCCCTCCTGCCCTAGCTCACAACCCAAGTCCCTGTACCTCCTCCTGTACCCCTGTTCCCTGCCGTAGGTCACAAAATCCAACCCCCTGCACCTAATCCAGTGCCCCAGGTCACAACTGCCTCCTTCACCCAAACTCCTTTCCTTACCCCAAACTCTCTTCTGTACCCATCCTCCATCCCAGACCTTGCACTTCCTCCATTAATATCACGGAACAGTGCAGTGTGACGGACCCGGCGGAGTCCGCACTAGAGGAGGGGATGGGACTCCCCCTCCCGCCGGAAAAACCTCATGCCGCAAGCGGCGCGCCGACCGGCGCCGCGGCCCCGGAGCCAGGGCAGTGGCAAGCCCAAACCAGGGCACCCCGCCGGAAGCAGGGGAGGGCGCGGACCGAGCCGAAGAGGCCAGCCCACTCGCCCCGGCTTGCGGCCCCGAACAAGGCATGGGCCCATGCCGGGGCGAGGGCGGGGGCGGGGGCGGCGGCGGCGTGCAGGCGGGGCGGAGCGCCCGGACGTCACTCCCTGGCACCCATAAAGGTGGCGGCCGGGCAGCAGGAGAGGGGGGTAGGAACGAGGAGGTGGCGGCCCTGGCTTCCAGGGGCACCAAGTTCCCGGCCCCCCGGGCGACCAGGAAGGACGGCGTCGGCAACTGGCGGCTCGCATTGGGACGGACCCAGAGACTCTGGCGCGGTGAGTGGACCCCGACCTGCCCCATCTCTGGGGCGGGCCAGCAGGGAGTGGAAGGAGCCCGAGGCAGGGCCCTTTTGGCGCCCGTGGGCGGATGAGTTGAGGGCTGCCGCCCCGTCCGCCGTGGAGGGCGACATTTGGGCGCCAAACTCCACTTAGGGCCTCGGGCTGGGACCCGGTGAGGGAGGGCCCGGGTCCCCCACTCCCCCATCCTCCCTGCAACCCTCGAGAGTTAGGAACTGGGTAGACTGGACCGGCGGAGGAACCATCCAAGGACCAGGACCCCACTCCCTTTTCCCCAACCACGCCATAACCCGCCCCCTCCCTCCGGCCGGAGAAGGGGGCCCGGACTCGGGGTTCGCCGAACCCTCTCTGCCGTCACTGGACGGGAGGTGATCGCACCCTCAACAGGCCCTGCCAACGAGCCCTGGTGTCAGGGACGAGGAGGGCAAGCGAAGGCGGTGGGTACGCGGAGCCCCACCCCCCTCAGCTCGGGGTGGAACCAAAAGGGGGGCGCGAGATGCTTGCACCCGGAAACCCACCACATGCAGTCCTTGACCACTTTCCAAATTCTTGGAGTGGCCCCCATCAAAAATTATTGCCCACCCCGATCTAGACCATACTTGCTGGTGAAGGAGATTCCACAGTCTTCCTAGACAATTTGTTCTAAAGTTTAACTAACCTAGGAAGTTTTTCCTAATGTCCAATATAGCACGCCCCTCCCCCCCACCACCACCATGCTCCCCCTTGCTGTAGTTTAAGCCCTTTGCTTCTTATCCTATCCTCAGAGGCTAATTAGAACATTTTTTCCTATCTTCTTGTAATTTTGAAGTTTTTTATGTATTTAAAAATTATGTCCTCCTCCCATTCTCTTCCCCAGACTAAACAAACACCATTTTCTCAATCTTTCTTAATATGTCATGTTTTATAAATCTTTAATCATTATTGTTGCTCTTCTTTTGAATTTCTCCAGTTTATCTACATATTTACCAAAATGTGCTACCCAGAACTAGACACAATACTCCATCTGAGGCCTTATCAGCGTGGAGTAGAATGGAAGAATTATTTTTGTGTTCTTCTTATAACATTCCAGAATGATGATCACATTTTTTGTAACAGTATTACACTGTTGACTTGTGATTTGCTATGATCCCCAGATCCTTTCCCACAGTGCCCTTCCTCAGCAGTCATTAATCATTTCGTATGTGTACAACTGATTGTTCCTTCCTAACTGCAGTACTTTACATTTGCATTTATAGAACTTCATCCTGTTTATTACAGGCCATTTCTCCAGTTTGTCTAGATCATTTTGGGTGTGTCTGCACTGCAGGGCTTAACTTGAAATAAGCTACGCAGATTGAGCTATGTCAATTGAGTATCTTATTTCGAAATAACTTATTTCAAAATAAGGAGCATCTACACAGCACTTATTTAGAAATAGAGCACTCTTCCTCCAACTTCCCTTTTCCTTGTACAATGAGGGTTACAGGACTTGGAATAAGAACTCCTCCAGCTTGAAAATGATTTGACACTATTTCAAAATAAGTTATTTCTGTAGCTAGTTAAATCTAGTTGGCTGTGTCTACACTGGCATGAATTTCCGGAAATGCTTAAAACAGAATAGTTTTCGTTATAAGTATTTCCGGAAAAAGAGCGTCTACATTGGCAGGCTGCTTTTCCGGAAAAGCCCTTTTTCCGGAAAAGCATCTGTGGCCAATGTAGATGCGCTTTTCCGGAAAAGAGCCCCGATCGGGGCTTTTTTCCGGAAAAGACTACTGGGCTGTCTACACTGGCCCTTTTATGAGCGGGAGCAGCGTAGCTTTTCCGGAATAGCGGCTGATTTTGTACAGTAGAGCGTCGTTGCTTTTCCGGAAATTCAAGGGCCAGTGTAGACAGCTCGCAGCTTATTCCGGAAAAGCGGCTGATTTTCCAGAATAAGTGGCCCAGTGTAGACACAGCTGTTGTGTCTAATTTTTGTCTGGGCCTATCTAATTTTGTCCCTTGCTGCTTGTGGTGTTTATTTATATTAATCTTTTGTAATTTGACCTAATTTCCACTTTTTGTAAAACTCTTTTTTGCAGTTTCAGATTATTGAAGGGACTGATCAAGGATGATCCAGGGAACAAACGTTCAAACAATCCCAGAACACACAATCCCAACTGATTCTGGAACTTTAAATTCCCTGAAACTAACAAGCTTACTCATCCCAAGATTAGAACTTGCATGTTGTTTAGTCAGCAGGGATATTGCCTCCACTACCTCTCAAGCTAACTTCTATTAGCAGCGTATTTTTGTCTGTGGAAATATACAGTGATCATGTTTGTTTCCTAATGTTACCAAAGAGAAACTCCATTGCTTGTGATGTCAGTGATTGGGACTTCTACAGAATATTCTTTCATATTAATGTTTTCATACTTTTTTGTAGAATACTAAATATAAAAACTGTTTGCTGAGGTCCTGACTTGTACTTATAAAGTAACAGCCAACAGGAATTTACCTTCCAGAAATAATTAATCTTACAGAATTAACAAGTGATGATAACATCCCATATCATGTATCAGAGGGGTAGCCATGTTAGTCTGAATCTGCATAAACAACGAGAAGTCCTGTGGCACCTTATAAACTAACATATTTGACAAAGTGGGTCTTTGCCCATAAAAGCTTATGCTCCAATAAATCTGCTAGTCTATAAGGGTATGTCTACACTACCACCCTAGTTCAAACTAGGGTGGTAATGTAGGCAACCGGAGTTGCAAATGAAGCCCGGGATTTGAATTTCCCGGGCTTCATTTGCATAAAGCCGGGCGCCGCCATTTTTAAATGTCCGCGCGGCACGGACTAGCTAGTCCGAACTACCTAGTCTGTGCCATGTGTAGCCGCGCGGCATGGAGTCTGCACTAGCGGACATTTAAAAATGGCGGCGCCCGGCAAGATGCAAATGAAGCCCGGGAAATTCAAATCCCGGGCTTCATTTGCAACTCCGGTTGCCTACAATACCACCCTAGTTCGAACTAGGGTGGTAGTGTAGACATACCCTAAGGTGCCACAGGACTTCTCGTTGTTTATCCCATATCATATGCATTATGCTGTGATAATGAGCCACATGAATCAACTAATGTGTCTCTGAGGTCACCACTTCTAGGGATTTGACCACATAAGAGCCTACATTTGTAATCTATTTATACTAATATGACAAAACATGGTTTTAAGGAAGTCCTTGATATAATCACAAAATATCTAACAAAAGAAGGTAGAACAGGGAGACTCTGCTTTAGGGACTATCAAGGGGCCAACCCTCTCGACGATCCGGAAGCCCCCAAGGTTGGGGTCCATGACCGCTTTTCGCTGGGTAAATATGACCCCTCAGACTCAGTCCCAGGATACGGTTCCCTCTATTAGGGTGAATACAGCCCTGCAGGCCTAAACCCCAAAATATAGTTCCCGCTATCAGGGTGAATACGGCCCTACCAGCCTAGTCCGATACACATTCCCCTCTCTCGAGGTCACAAGGGCCCAGCAGCCTAGTCCAAAGTAGGCTTCCCCGAATGCTAGGGAGCAAGATTGTTGTGGGGTCAGGAGGTAGGGGGACCTGGGCCCTCCCACTCCACCGTGTTCCAGCCCAGGGCCCTGTTGGCAGTGGCAAATTCCACTGTCTGCTCGGCAGGAAGGCCTGCTGGAACACACCGAGCTCCCAGAGGCCAATCTTCCATCCTGGGCTACTTCCTACCATTTCTAGTGCACTGCTCCATTCTCGGAGTTCTGCTCAGCAGGTTGGTCCTGGTTAGATGGCCTCCCTGGCTGGAGCTGCTGCTGGGGCTGCGGCTGAAGCTGCTGCTGCAGTTGCTGCAGAGGCGGCAGCTGAAGATGCTGCGGCTGCAGAGGCGGCAGCTGAAGATGCTGCGGCTGCAGAGGTGGCGGCTGAAGATGCTGCGGCTGCAGAGGCGGCGGCTGAAGATGCTGCGGCTGCAGAGGCGGCAGCTGAAGATGCTGCGGCTGCAGAGGCGGCAGCTGAAGATGCTGCGGCTGCAGAGGCGGCGGCTGAAGATGCTGCAGCTGCAGAGGCGGCGGCTGAAGATGCTGTGGCTGCAGAGGCGGCGGCTGAAGATGCTGTGGTTGCAGAGGCGGCGGCTGAAGATGCTGTGGCTGCAGAGGCTGTGGTTGGAAGGGCTGATCAGGATCCCCAGCCTGGGCTTCTTCCCCTCTGACAGTCAGCTCTGACTGAATGGCTCCCTGGACTTTTGTACCTGGTCTTCCTCTCGAGCATACCCAGCAGGGTTGTGGGGGTAGGGCCCTTTTGGCCAGCTGGGCCAGGGGAACTCCTTGCAGGGTAGCCAGACCCCATCACAGGGACATGGGTAGAGTAACATCTACACACTGATGGGAATTTTATAACCGGCAAAGAATTGTAGTCTAACTGTTTTGCAAGCATGGTAAGAGAGCATGCTCTCTCAAAAATGGGCCCATGTAATGCTATCTTCTTCCTGCAATGGTTAATTCTGTACCCTGGACCCATATAAAGTGACCAGGACCAGGATATAAAATCCACTCTCTTACAAATACTCCTTTATCAGTCCTACCTTTATTACAGGAAATACATCACACATCAGTCATTGATGTTTCCAATCAACATAATTCCTGATATAGCAAGACCTGGCATGTAGCAAATCTGGGACTCCAGTTAGAGAGAATATTTAAGGAATGGCAGACAAAAAGGAATACAAAGTAGTGACTTGATCCTGTCTCTTTTGAATTCAGTGAGAAAATTGCCTTTGACTTCAGTGAGAAGGCGGCAGGAACTTACAAAATATAACCAGTAAATTAGCAGAATACAGGCAAGCTAAAGTGTTTACTTACTTTTGGCAAGCAGTATTCCCTGTTCACAACAAAGTTGTTCAGCAGCCAAAATAGGATTGTAGCTAAATGTGGCTCATTTAATAATTAGGTAAGAAGACTGGATCAGGCAGTGTACTTATGGGCAAGCTCTGAGCTATAATCATCTGCTGTACACAGGTTAAAATCTCAGCCATATGCTTTTAAAAGCTGTAAAAGCTGCAATAAAATCATCACTGTAAAATGTGAGTTGGCTGCTTTGATGAAAAAATGACACTTGAGAGTTTGATGTTTGAGAAGCACATTTCAAGAACTCTGTAGAGCAGCTTGGGAAAAGCCTCATGTTTTGCAAGGAAGTTTATCAGGTCATGGTGCTTGAAAAACTTGGGAAATTCAAGTTAGAAACTTTAGTTCAAGAGATAAATAAAAGGGGTGAGTAATTTGTGTTTTCCACCTTTTGATTCAGGATCGGGCATGCTTATTGGTACAAATTTAACATTTCATTGTCTTCCTTTTGAAAGGAAGCTTACCAATGAAACTATACATCTAATCCTCACAGAATTCCATCTTTAGGTCATGACTCCATTTTGCAGTATTTGTCCTTGAAAACTGGCCATTTTGGATTAGAGTGCAGTGTGGCACTACAAAATAAGCATTCTGTTGGTTTCCAATGTAAAGTGAAGTAGCCAGTGATGGATTAGGTCTGAACCAACAGCCAACTGTGGAACCCCTGGAAAAAAATCCAGCTCCAGGAGGTGAAAGCCCTGGCAGCCAGCTGGACCAGAAAAGCACTATTCCCTGGCAGCAGTGCTGGTGTGTGTGAAAGTGAGAGCACTCACCTGAAGATCCCTCCCAGGCATCCGAGGAGGCCTCAGAGACATCCTGGATCACGTGCACCATCTCCAGGGAGAGGGTCACAGTGCCCATCTCCTCTTCCTCCACCTCTGCCTCCAGCTGTCTTTGGTTCTCCGGCTCCTCCTCCACCGAGACCTCCAGCTGGATGAGATGGGGTGTTAAAAATGTCTTCCCCACCCTCCAGGATCTGGTGCAGCTCCTAGTAATAGGGAAAGGTATGGGGTCCTAACCCTGAGAGCAAGCTGCACTTTCTGGCCCGCACATATCCCTGACTGAGCTTTTTTATCTTACTCCAGATCTGTTCCATTGTCCGGGGTGGGTGTCCGCACTCCGCCAGGGACTTGGCCATCTGGCCATAAATGTCCATGTTACGGTGCTTTGCCTGGGGATCCTGCAAGGCCTCCTCATCATCCCACAGTTTGAGAAGGGACTAGATCGCCGGGCCTAACCAAGATGGAGTGTGCCTCTTGCTCCCCCTGGGTGGATCCTAGGACCCCTGGTGCTGTTCCCAGCAAGGGCCAGGAGAGTCACGGGGGGCTAGAGGTTCACCCATCTGAGCAAGCCTGTGACAGGGAGAGCCACGTGGTGAAGTGCTAATCTTTGGCCAGCTTCCTGCCACAAGGCTTGTCTGGGGTGCCTACTGCTTAAAGAGGGACCAGGAAACAGGAACTATAGAGTTGTGATTACTTTGTATGGCGTGGCCACCAGGGCATCTGTGCTTTTTCCTGGAGGCATCTTCTTCCAAAAAAAAAACCCTTTTGCAAAAAAGCTTCTTCCTTGTAGAATGAGGGTTACTGCTGTTGGAAAAACCCCTCTGTTCTTTCAATTTCAAGATTGCAGTGTGGACGATTCTCAAGTTTTGTTGGAAAAATGGCTGTTTTTCCGACAAAACTCTGTAGTGGAGACATGCCTTCAATTATTTATTTTGTGCACCTTCTGACTTGCCAATGTCCTGCAGAATTAGCTCCTTAGCTCTGTTGGTGAGATAATTAACCAGACAAGTTATGTTAATGTGGTCCCAGAGGCATATAACCATTTGCAATTTGATAAATTATTAACAGCCAAGCTCTGCTTTGGAATTAGTTTTCTTAAATCCCCTCTAGGCTTCCCTCTTCACACTTGTTTTTCTTAAACTATTTATAGGGTATGTCTACACTACCCCGCTAGTTCGAACTAGGGGGGTAATGTAGGCATACCGCACTTGCAAATGAAGCCCGGGATTTGAATTTCCCGGGCTTCATTTGCATAAGCGGGGAGCTGCCATTTTTAAAACCCCGCTGGTTCGAACCCCGTGCAGCGCGGCTAGGAAGCCTAGTCCGAACTACCTAGTTCGAGCCCCGTGTAGCCGCGCTGCACGGGGTTCGAACCAGCGGGGTTTTAAAAATGGCGGCTCCCCGCTTATGCAAATGAAGCCCGGGAAATTCAAATCCCGGGCTTCATTTGCAAGTGCGGTATGCCTACATTACCCCCCTAGTTCGAACTAGCGGGGTAGTGTAGACATACCCATAGTGAGTTTTGCCTCTCCTACTCCTGGAATTTTTAAATGACTTCTAGTTACCTTGATCATTTTGCTCTCATGAAAATGACCATAAGGTGCAAGGCAACAGAAAATCGGGCCCAAGGAGTCGCCAGCATAAATGCTGGGTATGTTGTCACAGTTCAGGGCAAAATGGCCGTGTATTCCAACTACACTCAGGCTAGTAGCTCCCAAACCATTGTGATTCTGGCTAGAGATCTGTGTGTCTCTCTCCCATCTGAGCAGTGTAATTCTAGCTTGCACATTTTGCTCCTGTCATACTGTTCCCAGCACAGGCAAGCTACCCAAGGACATCTGCTTGCCTATTCTTCAGACAGTTAACAGGATATAATTGTTGCAGTTTTATGGTACCATACAACACTTCCTATGCAAGCTTTTGATAAACTGAGTAGTTAAACACTTGACCAGACTTTCCTTTCTAGTGACATATGCTTGAGACCATACAATTAATAGCATTCAGCGTCAATAATACTATAGTACAGGAAGAAATGCTCAATTTGATACAAGTTGCTGGGAAGGCACTTTATACAGGTGACAGCCTTAAGGGAATTTCTTTGATCTAACCCAGCATTTCAGGGCTGCAGCAGCTCTGGGGGCCGGTGTTGGGTTACACTGCTTCCAACACGGCTATTGAGAGAGGCATGTCTCAGCCAACCAGCGCTGGGCAGGGACAAGGTTTCCTCCCCTCCGCGAAAGAGTTTCCTATGCAGCAGGACCTCCTGCTGTGCAGTGATCCATTCTTCTGCAGCTGGGAGGAGACCCTGCCCCTGCCTGACGCTGGTTGGCTGAGAGGCAGGGCAGGATATGCTTCTCTCAACAGCTGTGGTGAGAGGGGAGGCGCTGGGTGGTGCTACCCAGCCCCAGCCCCCAGAGCCACTGCCAGGCGGGCAGCAGTGTAGGGCTAGGTGACGGAGCGGGGCTAGGTGAGGGGGCTGGAGGGCTCGAGAGGCTGAGCTAGTATTGGGGGGGGCTATGGAGGCAGGGCTGGCATCGGAGAGTTCTGGGGACTGAGCTAATATTGGGGACTGGCACTGGGGGAGTTTCTGGGAGGTTGGTTGCAGTGAGGCTCTGGAAACAGGAGGCTGGTATTGGAGGATCTGGTGATGCGGGAGGGCTGGCACTGGGGAGTTTGGGATGGGGATCTTGCACAGGGGGCTCTGAGGGTTGGAGGGGACTCAGGTCAGTGGCTGGAACTGGAGGGGTAGTGGAGGGGTAGGGGGCATGAGTTATGGCTGGCACTGGGGGACCTGGGGACTGGGCTTTTGGCTGGCCAGCAATGTTTATTGCATATTCATTCTTTGCATGATGAATATGCAAATAGCAAATAACATGTTACCGGGCCACTAAAAGTTGGTGAATAGGTTTGTTGGTCCCTGGTCTCAAAAAGGTTGGAAACCAATGATCTAGCCCATCACAGTGTTATTGTTACATTCTCTTTGTCCAGAAAATGTGTTCCTAAAATTACAAGATTCACTTGGGAATATTTTATAGGACAATTTTACAGATTACAGAACACTTTATATGTCACTAAAATCCAGCCCACCAATCCACCCTAGTTCCTTAACTTGTTCTGCCCCTTTCCTTACCTTTATTGTGGATACTAGCATTCCACGTATGTGGAGGTACCTCCCCGGCTTATATTAGGACAGAACATTGATGTACTTTGTCTTTGACAAGTTTCTGATTTTATAATGCCAATGCTTACTCAGCATGGCATTGTTGGCAGAAGTGAACAGAATTATAAAAAACACAGGCCCATTCAGGCCAAGTAACTGCTAGTTTATACATAATATAATGTTACTTTGATATGTATTGAATGCATACAGGTTGAACCCCTCTAATCCAGTAGCCTCAGAACCTCACTAGTGCCCAAACAGAGAATCTGCCAAACCACAAGAGCACAATTTTGTCTAGCAGCATTACCAACACTGTCACGACTTGCGGGGCTCTTAGAATATGTTTAAATTAGAGCTAAATAACTGTACACAGTACGCTGACAGCCAGCACTGATGGCTGTAAACAAACTTTATGGGACTAAGCAAAACTTGGCCACACGCATAATATGTGACATCCAGCTAACTAAAATCATGCTGAACCACAGATGTTGCCAGACCAGAAAGTGCCATACTAGAGAGGTTCAACCTATATTAAAAAATAGGATATGAGTAATACGTAGTGATAATGTAATCTATCTATATATAAAACAATTAAGATTCCTGTGGCACTTCAGGGTATGTCTATGAGGGGGAAATCTCGCTCCCCTGGGGTACAGAGCCCCCAGAAGGGTTCGAGGCTGGAGGTCAAATCAAATCAATGAGGCAAGAGGGAAACCTAGAAGAGAAAACTTTATTATGCATGCATGCAGGCTGGCAGCCGTAGCAGTCAGCCCTGAGTTACAGGGCTTTAGATCCTTTATACAGAATACTTAGACAGTTCATTTAACATATCAAAGTCTCAGCAGAAGTACTCTGAGACTTCTGTTCCCCCCAGGAGTGCTAGAAGTAAGTTTTACAAAACAAAGGCACATGAGAATGTGGAGTGAGTGGTCTTACAAGGCAAACTGTGACAAAGATAAGAGTTTACATGATAATTTGTGACAGACTAGGAGTATCCATGAATTTGAGATAGTCATTTGTAAGGGTCTTTGATTAGAGTTAATTTGATTTCATTCTGATACAGGGAGAGAGATCTGGAACTTTTAACCCTTACAGCAGTTTTATTAAGAGAGTTTTGATTTCTGCACAGTCCCCCCTTTAATACAATTGGAGTTATTGGATTTTTCCCACAATTCCCCCCTTTAATACTCCTATTGGAGTATTACTCATAGTTTATCCTGGACATTCTTAGGTATTCTTCTTCTGCTAGGATGCTTAGCCCATCCCCATCTCCCAATTTTTCCATCCTCATCTACACTACCGCCCTAGTTCGAACTAGGGTGGTAATGTAGGCAACTGGAGTTGCAAATGAAGCCCGGGATTTGAATTTCCCGGGCTTCATTTGCAATTTGCCAGGCGGCGCCATTTTTAAATGTCCGCTAGTGCGGACTCTGTGCTGCGTGGCTACACGCAGGACAGAGTAGGTAGTTCGGACTAGGCTTCCTATTCCGAACTACCATTACTCCTCGTGAAACGGTAGTTCAGAATAGGAATCCTAGTCCGAACTACCTAGTCCGTGCCGCGTGTAGCCGTGCGACAGGGAGTCCGCACTAGCGGACATTTAAAAATGGTGCCGCCCAGCAAGATGCAAATGAAGCCCGGGAAATTCAAATCCCGGGCTTCATTTGCAACTCCGGTTGACTACATTACCACCCTAGTTCAAACGAGGGTGGTAGTGTAGACATACCCTCAGAGATTAACAGAATTTATTAGGGCATAAGCTTTCATGGATAAAACTCACTTCATCTGATGAATTGCAGTGGAGGTCACAGAATCAGGGGTATATATAAGGAAATAGTTGCTTATGTTAATGAAGCTAATCAGGTCAGGGTGGAAGTGGGTCATTCACAGCATATGGTGTGGAGATGTTTACCAGGAGCTCGAATTCAGGATGTGACTGAGAGTCTTAAAATACTGATCAAACCTTTGGATCGCTACCCCTTCCTGCTTCTCCATGTGGGAACTAATGATACAACCAAGAATGACCTTGACCAGGTTACTGCGGATTACGTAGAGCTGGGAAGAAGGATCAAAGAATTCGGAGCACAAGTGGTGTTCTCATCCATCCTCCCTGTTGAAGGGAAAGGACTGGGTAGGAACTGTCGAATTTAGGAAGTAAATGTGTGGTTGCGCAGGTGGTGTCGGAGAGAGGACTTTGGTTTCTTCAACCATGGGACTCTGCCCCGGGCACAAGGATTGTTAGGAAGAGATGGGATCCACCTAACAAAGAGATGAAGGAGCATCTTCTTGGGCATGCTTTCAAACCTAGTGAGGAGGGCTTTAAACTAGGTTTGTTGGGGGGCGGTGACCAAAACCCTGAGGGGAGTAGGGAAGTCGCATACCGGGAAGAAATGCAAAGAGGAACGAGCAACAAAGGAGGACGTCTGATTCAAATGGAGAGAGTAAGGCGATCAACTAGTTATCTAAGGTGTTTGTACACCAATGCGAGAAGCCTGGGTAACAAACAGGAAGAATTGGAGGCCCTGGTCCAGTACAAGAACTACGATTTAATTGAGATAACAGAGACTTGGTGGGACGACTCGCATGACTGGAGCGCTGTCAAGGAAGGGTATAAACTGTTCAGGAAGAACAGGCAGGGGAGAAAAGGAGGAGGAGTTGCACTGTATGTAAGAGAGCACTGTCATTGCTCAGAACTCCAGTATATAGAGGGAGAAAAACCTGTTGAGAGTCCATGGGTCAAGTTTAGAGGTGTAGCAAGAGTAGTGATGTTGTGGTTGGTGTCTGCTACAGGCCGCTGAATCAGGAGGATGAGGTAGATGAGGCTTTCTTCAGACAATTGTGAGAAGTTTCCAGATCTCAGGCCCTGGTTCTTATGGGGGGCTTTAATTACCCTGACATCTGTTGGGAGACCAATACAGCAGTACACAGACAATCCAGGAAGTTTTTGGAGAATGTTGGGGATAACTTCTTGGTACAAGTGTTGAAGGATCTGACCAGGGACCGTACGCAGCTTGACTTGCGTCTCACAAACAGGGAGGAACTAATAGGGGAAGTAGAGGTGGGTGACAACCTGGGAAGCAGTGATCACGAGATGGTAGATTTCAGGATCTTGACCAAAGGAAGAAAAGAAAGTAGTAAGATACACACCTTAGACTTCAGAAAAGCAGACTTCGACTTCTTTGGAGACCTGATGGGCAGAATCCCCTGGGATGCTAACATGAAAAGGAAAGGAGCCCAGGAGAGCTGGCAGTATTTTAAAGAAGACTTATTGAAGGCACAGAAAGAAACCATTCCAAGGCGTAGCAAGAGAAGCCAATATAGTAGGAGATCGGATTGGCTTACTGGGGAAATCCTTGGTAAACTTAAACACAAAAAGGGAGCTTACAAAAAGTGGAAACTTCGACAGATGGCTAGGGAGGGGTATAAATGTATAGCTCAAGAATGCAGTGGAGTTATCAGGAAAGTGAAAGCTCAAATGGAATTGTGACTCACAAGGGATGTGAAAGATGACAAGAAAGGTTTCTCCAGGCATGTTAGCAAGAAAAAGGTGATCAGAGAGCGTGTGGGGCCCCTACTGAATGAGGGCAATAATCTAGGGTATGTCTACACCAGCTCATTAGTTCAAGCTGGGTAGGCAAATGAGGACAACCAGAGTTGCAAATGAAACCTGGGATTTAAATAGCTGGGAAGGGCTAGCCTCCAACTAGTTCGAATTAAGTGGCTACACAGCCCTTAATTCGAACTACTTAATTTGAACTAGGCATTACTCCTCCTAGAATGAGGTTTACCTAGTTTGAATTAAGCGCTCCGCTAGTTCGAATTAAGTTCGAACTAGCGGTTTGTATGTGTAGCGCCTATGAAAGTTAATTCAAACTAATGGCTGTTAGTTCGAATTAACTTTGTAGTGTAGACATACCCTTAGAGGGATAAATACCAGGGAGGGAGAGGAATTATTTAAGCTCAGTATCAATGTGGACACAAGAACAAATGGATATAAACTGGCTATCAAGAAGTTTAGACTCGAAATTAGATGAAGGTTTCTAACCATTAGAGTGAAGTTCTGGAACAGCCTTCCAAAGGAAGTAGTGGGGGCAAAATACCTATCTGGCTTCAAGATTAAGCTACATGGGTTTCTGAAGGGGATGGTTTGATGGGTAATATGATCTTGGCAACTAAGTGACCTTTCACTATCGGTTGTAAATAGGCCAATGGTGGGATGATAGGAGTTACTATAGAGAATTTTTCCTGGCTGTCTGGCTGGTGAGTTTTGCCCACATGCTCAGGGTTCAGCTGATCGCCATATTTGGGATCGGGAAGGAATTTTCTTCCAGGGTAGATTGGCTGAGGCCCTGGAGGTTTTTCACCTTCCTCTGTAGCATGGGGCACGGATCGCTTGCTGAAGGATTCTCTGCATTTTGGGGTCTTCAAACCATCATTTGAGGACAATATCTGAGATATAGGTGAGAGGATTATTCCAGGAGTGGGTGGGTGAGATTCTGTGGCCTGCACTGTGCAGGGGGTCATACTAGGTGATCTTAATGGTCTATTCTGACCTTAAAGTCTATGAGTCTATGGGTCTATTTAGTCTGCAGAAGAGACGAGTAAGGGGGGATTTGATAAAAGTCTTCAACTTCCTGAAGAGAGGTTCCAAAGAAGGTGGAGAAAGGCTGTTCACAGTAGTGATGGATGGCAGAACAAGGAACAGTGGGAGAGGTCCAGGTTGGATATTAGGAAAAACTATTTCACTAGGAGAATATGTCTACACTAGCCCCCTAGTTCGAACTAGGGAGGCTAATGTAGGCATTCGAAGTTGCAAATGAAGCCCAGGATTTAAATATCCCGGGCTTTATTTGCATCTTCCGATCTGGACACCATTTTTAAATCCCCCTAGTCTGAACTAACTGCCCACGTGACTGGAATGAGGTATAACAGTTAACTCGAACTAAGGACTTAGTTCGTGTTAACGTTTGACTGCTGCGTGTAACCGCGGGCAGTTAGTTCGAACTAGGGGGATTTGAAAATGGTGCCCGGACGGGAAGATGCAAATAAAGCCCAGGATATTTAAATCCCAGGCTTCATTTGCAACTTCAAATGCCTACATTAGCCTCCCTAGTTTGAACTAGGAGGCTAGTGTAGACATACCCGGATAGTGTTGAGGCACTGGAATGGGTTACCTAGGGAAGTAGTGGAATCTCCATCCCTAGAGGTGTTTAAGTCTCGGTTTGACAAAGCCCTGGCTTGGTTGATTTAATTGGGATTGGACTTGATGACCTTCTGAGGTCTCTTCCAGCTCTATGGTTCTATGATTCTATGACGAATATCCAGAGAAGGGAAATTGCCTTTGTAATGAGTTAACCAGTTGAAATCCTTATTCAGTCGTAAATTTAATAATGTTGAATTTTGGCCGGGGTTGATTAATCACCCGTGAAGCTGTGCTGTTAGACAGTTTAGAGGAACAGTTCCCTGGACCTGGCTTTCCAGGTGTGGGGCAGGCAGGGAGCTGACTGAGGCTCTTATGGCTGGATCTTTATCTGTTGGTCCCTGGAGAATCCCATCTGAACTAGTTTATGTGGACCTCTTGAGGAGGGGGAAGGAGGAGGCTTCCAAGTGGAGAAGATAAATTAGCATTGCCCTCCCTACCAGAGAAGGTACATACAATGCTATACTTATACAATTACATTTTAATACAGTGTACCCCAAATCTATTAACCCTAATTCACTAAAGGTTATTTTAATTCCATAAAGTTAGTTCAGGACAGCATCTGTCTCTTACAAAGGTGTTTTGGGGGTTCTATGTAAAACCTTTATGGTTTAAACCCAGCAAATTCGTATTTCTGCAGTTTATTTCTAATTCCTTGGGGCCAGATTCCTATGCTGTGCCTTGCAGGAATTGCACAAGAGACAGCTTGAGGAAAGGAGGGAAAACGAGGTGGCTTTGTATCATATGTATGTTTTCCAATCATGAATTAATCCAGCTAGGGTCCATGGTACTATTAAGAGAACCTCATGGGAGTGCTCTTTGTTATCTCAGCCTTGCAGGACTGCTGCATATTGGATGTGTCCCAGAATAGCCAGAGCACATTGCTCATAGATACACCTGTTATAGGCTGGGTGACAGAGATCCCCTTGAGACTGTCACCTGATGGGTTGATCATAGCACTGAGCCCACCTGCCTGCCCTGCAGGATGCCCCTGTCCTCCTGAGACAGAAGCCCTGGTCTCCTCCAGCAAAGACAAAGAGTTGGGGTAATAGCCCACAGCAGAGACATTGAGAAGAGCTCAGTTCTAGGAAGGCTCAGTCAAGATGTACAGCCCCAATGGGATTAAAACCCCAGATAAATTCATCTTACTTTGCATAAAAGTTTTATACAGAGCAAGCTCATAAGGTGTTCAGCCCTTTTATCAAATAAAGAGAGATATTCACAGTTATTCCCCTCCCCAGGTAACCATTATTTACACAGTGGTAGAAATGTAGCCATATTAGTCTGGTGCAGCTGAAACAAAAACAGGACTGTGTAGCACTTTAAAGACTAACAAGATGGTTTAATAGGTGATGAGCTTTCGTGGGCCAGACCCACTTCCTCAGATCAAATAGTGGAAAAAAATTGTCACAACCATATACACCAAAGGATACAATTAAAAAAAAGTGAACACATATGAAAAGGACACTTACCTCGCCCCCTTCCCCTCTCCCCCTTCCATTCCCCTTCTGTTCTGAAATTTGATTTGTCATTTTCATATGTGTTCACTTTTTTTTAATTGTATCCTTTGGTATAGATGGTTGTGACAATTTTCTTCCACTATTTGACCTGAGGAAGTGGGTCTGGGCCACGAAAGCTCATCACCTATTAAACCATCTTGTTAGTCTTTAAAGTGCTACACATTATTTACACAGGGTTTGATAATAAACAAAAGTGATTTTATTAAATATAAAAAGTAGGATTTGAGTGATTGCAAGTGATAACAGACATATGAAAAAATAAAACAAAACACCAGCTAAACTTAATATTTTTACAGATTATGTTTCTCACAAAGATTTCTGTGAGAAATCCTCCTAGTCTCTTAGCTTGGGCCCATTCCTTCCACTATTCACTCTCAGATGTTTCCAGCAGTCATATAAAGGGAATGGCAGAGGAGTGGGAGAAATAGGACAGAATTGGTCCCTTGGTTGTAAATTCATGTTTAGTATTTCCATGGTGCTTAAATGTAACCACTTTTTCTATGTACTTTCTAAATAAATGTATAAAACTAATTAATCTATATCTCTTAATCATATTATCTCACAGTATAAGTCATTCAACTTGTCCTAGCTTGTATCATTTCATAACCCAACGATTCCACACCTTCTCTGTGAAGCATTGCCTGAAAGCTGTTGCAACATGAATTCCTGCTTTTAAAAGAGAACTAACACATATAACTAATTTGAAGTGCCGACAGCAATTTGCAAATAATCTGGGTACTGCAGTGTTTATAAACTTCCTACTGTCACAACAGTACAGGGCAAACCACCTGTCTGTATGAAGTGTAACCCTTCTGCTGGGTAGGCCGGTCAGCAACCAGGGCCGGGTTCAATATCTTGGGGTCCATCTCACACAGAACCGGCTCGAGCCCCCACCCAGTAAAATGAGAAATTCACATACCCCTGGGCGTCTCTGAGAGGCAATGCTTCCCCACTCGCAAGCACAGAGTCTGGGTATAGGAAAGAAACATTTAATGAAACAGAGAGAGAAGTCATACGGCATTAACTTGGGAAAATACCACAAACAGAGTTCATAACCCAAACATGAGCTAATCCCCTCCGTACCATGCCGCTGGTCACCGCTCCTCGCCTGCTGCTGCTCCGTACCATGCCACTGGTCGCCACTCCTCACCTGCCGCCACTTCACGCCACGCCACTGGTCGCCGCTCCTCGCCTGCCGCCGTTTCGCTGGCTGCAATGGGTCTGGCTCTCAGCCAAACCAGTGATTTCAGCTCTTAGTGATTTCAACTCTTTAGCCACCACCTGGACTGGCAAAGGATTCCAGCTTCCACTGGTCTAGCAAAAAGACTTCTCATGGAGCCTGCTTTAGGTCTGTCCTTAAAACAAAGGGGGAAAGTGGCAGGTTGGGCCAGTCTTACAAGTCACACCTGGAAAGTGTGAAGCAGGCTGACTCAAGCCCATTCACCCTTCCCCCTGGCTCAGTTCACTCAACTCTGGAAGGAGGGAGGCTTGTTCCTCGGAGACTTCTTACAATGATGATGGTGTCTCTCCTGCAAGCACTGGTGGCATGTTTTACAGTTCCCACATTTAGGGGTAGCATGATTTGTGACCCCCACAACAGCCCCAAATTATTTACAATACACCACATTCCATTCCAACATTGATCCTCCATCAGCCCTGGCTGAATTGGATTTACATACCCACACCTCGGATTACCCCCCATCCTGGCATGAGCTGTATTTACAAATCAACAGTTAACAGTTAATTATCTTGGGGTATGTCTACACTACAGCACTAATTCGAACTAACTTAATTCGAATTAGTTAATTCGAACTAATTCGAACTAGTGCATCTAGACCTAAAAACTAGTTCGAATTAGCGTTTTGCTAATTCGAACTAGCATGTCCACATTGAGTGGACCCTGAACCGAGGTTAAGGATGGCCGGAAGCAGTGCCAGCAGGGCATTAGATTAGGACTTACAGCGTGGAGCTGCTGTCTCAGGCTAGACGAGGGCTGTGCTTAAAGGGACCCAACCCCCACCTCGGACAAACAGTTCTCAGGGGTTCCCCACTCGCTTGTCTAACTCGATGAGGGACAGCAAAGAAGTCCTGGCTTGGAGTGCCCTGAATGCCCACACTCGGCACATCACAGCACTCGGCCATCAGCCTGGCTGCACTTGCCACAGGCTGCCATCCGGGGAGGAGGTCAATCAGGGGGCTGCAGGAGAGCTTCCACCCCGAGGAGCCCACAGAGCTACCTCAGTCCTCCCCATCGGGGGCTCGTACCCCATTCCTCCCTCATCTCCTTCCTCTTACCCCTCTCTAGCCCCCCTTCCGGATATATAAAATAAAGGACACGTGTGTTCAAAAATAGAAACTCTCTTTATTGAACAGAACTTGGGGAGACTGGGAAAAGGAGGTGGGAGAGGGGAAGAGAGAGGGTGGGAGAGGGGAGGGCAACTAAAATGATGAGGGGTTTGGTACAGGTCCCATATGAAGAGAGGCTAAAGAGACTGGGACTTCTCAACTTAGAAAAGAGGAGACTGAGGGGGGATATGATAGAGGTCTATAAAAGCACGAGTGGTGTGGAGAGGGTGCATCAAGAAAAGTTCTTCATTAGTTCCCATAATAGAAGGACTAGAGGACACCAAATGAAATGAATGGGTAGCAGGCTTCAAACTAATAATAGAAAGTTGTTCTTCACAAAGCAAATAGTCAACCTGTGGAACTCCTTGCTGCAGGAGGCTGTGAAGGCTAGAACTAGAACAGAGTTTAAAGAGAAGTTCATGGAGGCTGGGGCCATGGAGTGGTATTAGCCAGGGGATAGAAATGGTGTCCCTGGCCTCTGTTTTGGAAGGCTGGAGATGGATGGCATGAGACAAATGGCTTGGTCATTGTCTTCGGTCCATCCCCTCCAGGGTAGCTGGTGTTGGCTGCTGTTGGCAGACAGGCTACTGGGCTAGATGGACCTTTGGTCTGACCCAGTATGGCCATTCGAAGCTCAGGGCTCAGGGTCGGAGGTCTCACTGGACCACATTGATTTTCATGCATACCTGCTCCTGGGTGGCCAGGCTGGCAGCTCTCCTGCCCTAGACGGCCACTTTCCTGTGCCTAGTGCGGAGGTCGTGGACATTGGAGGCTTCCCCCCAAACCTGGATGAGGTCCACGATCTCCGCACTAGACCAGGCGGGCGCCCGCCTCTTGTGGCCCCGGGCAGGCTCCTGGGAGCCACCAGCCTGGTCCTGGGAAGAGGCGGAGGGCTGGGTGGCAGCAGGTGGCTGGTTCGTGCCGTGACAGGTGCAGGGTCTGCTTGCTGGGTGCTGGCAGGCTTGCACCTGGCATGGGCACCGTAGCCAGACTGTGGCCCTTTAAGGGCTCCGGGGCTGGGAGGGGGACAGACGAGTTTCCCTGGTGGTGGCCAGAGTGGCCACCTTCGCAAGCTGGGGAGGGCTAGCCTCCCACTTGTTCTAATTAAGTGGCTACACAGCCCTTAATTCGAACTACTTAATTTGAACTAGGCATTAGTCCTCGTAGAATGAGGTTTACCTACTTCGAATTAAGCGCGCCGCTAGTTCGAATTAAGTTTGAACTAGCGGTTTGTATGTGTAGCGCCTATCAAAGTTAATTCGAACTAACATCTGTTAGTTCGAATTAACTTTGTAGTATAGACATACCCTTGCAGAGCTAAGCAATTGTAATAGGTACACCCACCCCAGGGCAGCTCTCTCTCCTTTTAGCTGGCTGATAGCAAGCAGCATTTCAGCCCCTTTTTACAGAAATGATAAGGATTTTGCTTTTTGTGTTGGTTTGGGTTGGTTTTGGTGGGTAATGGTATAATTCCCAAGACAGATGCTTTGTTACTGTGCACTTAGGGCATGCCTAAACAGCAGGGCTAGACTTGAAATTAGATATGCAACTTGAGCTACACTATTTGCATACCTTAAGTAAAAATACTTTATTTTGACTTTTGGCGCTCTCTACACAGCAGTTATTTCAAAATAGAACACCCTTCCCCCGACTTCCCTTATTCCTCATACAATGAAGTTTATGGAAGTTGGAGTAAGAAGTCTGTTCTTTTGAATTTATTTTGAAATAAAGGGCTTGCTGTGTAGACGCACACTACTTTATTTCAGAATAACTGATGTTATTCCGAAATAACACATCTGTGCAGAAATACCCTTTCAGAAACTAGGAAGAAAGACGTCACAGAGGATATGAACATTAAATGGGATATGATATAGAGAGCTTGATATAGAGAGCTCTTACACAGCTGGCCTTGATTTATGCTAAATTCTGAACATTCTAAAGATTTTATTAATGTAGGGATGTTAAGAAGCAGTGTACGGCAAATGAACGTCTGTACAAATTTGTTTGTTGTGATCTTTTAATATAGGTTTCTCTCCAATATGCAGTTTTGATCCCTCCTATTCCACAAGATTATTTTAAATAAATATAAAATATGCATTAAAATATCTGAAGAGTGGGCCTTTTCTCATCCCCTAAAGAAATTGGAAACCTATAGCAGTATATAGATCTTCTGTGGTAAGTAAAACACATGGCTTTTAAGTGGTATTTGAGTGTCTGTGTATTTTTTGTTCGGGGTATTAAATCTTTTGTTTTTACAGTGTTAGCAGGTGACAAAATGAAAGGCTTTTACAAATATGTATTAAAATATATGCAATGAAAAACAAGTAGTTTGGTTTTAAAAGTAACAGAAAATATAAATCAGTAATTAGGCACTAGAGGAGCAGACTTGGGATTTTTAATTTAGTGCTCTATGGCATTCTTTTCTAAATCAGCTCCACTTTCTTCTTCTTCTCCTGTAGTCTTCTTGCACCAGTTAGAATGGGTACATCTGAATCTGAGAGAACCTCTCATATTATGCTTTCACCTCTAATACCATTAACTCACAAACGTCCCACTCTCCCCACCTCTAATATCATCAATTCACAGACACTTACCTTCCTTCCTTCCCCGCCCAGGCCTGCAATCTAGTGAGCAAGACTTTGGTTCAGTAACAGGAGCCAAGAAAGAGGCCCTACTGATAACTATGTAATTGTGTAAGTTAGGTCAAACATGGAAGGACACAGGGAGGCACTGGGTACAGACTGTAAGCAAAAGGGGAGTAACAGAACATCTCAATAAAAAATGTCTTGGTACAAAGACTCCCCAAAAACTAATGTACATACCGGCCTAGGTTCAGGACCGGGTCGAGATTGACAGCATGAAGGACAGTAAGTAAACCCCCCTTCCATAAGGTGAGCGGTGGTAATTAAGGCAACAGAGGGTGGCAACCTGTTACGTAAAGAAATGATGTAAGTTGTTTGTACCTGTCTATAAAAGGACACCGCAAAAGGTGCTCTCCAGCCGACCTTGGGAGGGGGCGCACTAGGTGCCTGAATGGCAGGTGTCATTGCCTAAACTTATAGAATGCACAGTAGCTTAATCTTGATTAACTGCTGTTAATATCTGATATATGGCAATAGGCCTGCCCAGTGTTGGTACCTTGTCAACACAGGCCATAGTGCCCAGTGGTGTAACATTGTACTGATCTCTGTTACCAACTAGTAGAGCTTCGCATTTGACAATAAACCTGCTCGACTGATTTCAAACCTTGCCTGCATCTGTTGTTTCCGGGGCCTCTCAGAAATCTCTTGTGTTGACCCAAGTGCACGGGGTCTAACACTCTAGATAAAGGGAGTACCGATTGTTACCCACGCAGCTGAAAGTTTATTGTCACCGACGGAATAGAGGTCCTGTCAGAACGACCCTGACCAGACCACGCTGACACTGACAGTCCAGACCACTGAAGGTCCCGAGGTATGAAGACACCGAGGTACGACACACATGTAACAGTCCAGATCACAAGAAGGTGACCCTTCCTCTATGCCTAGCATGATACATAAAATAAGCAGTGTATTCACCACTGTTCGACTGGCTTTGATCATACTTATTTCCATATAATCCTTGTTACAAAGAGTTTTCATAAGGTCAAAGATTTAAACATGTTGATTAAATACAAGCAGTTAGGTCACCATCCTGGGTATAATGCATATTCCTTTCATGTGATTGTGGGACTGAATTCTCATTGAGCTTTTCCCCAAGCTGATCAGCTGATGTATAACTGTGTCTTATGGAATTTGGTAGTGTTTTTAGACTCTTTGTTGTCTCTCTCAGTTTAATATAAATAAATAACTGTTCTCTCAGGCATTTTAATTTACAATTCAGATACGGGAAAATGAAATCAAAACAAATCAATAAATTCTCACAAAAATCTTTGTGTAAAAGGTTTTTATATACAGAGGATCTTCAAGTCACTTCCAAATTTATTTTCAAGTTTTCTGCTTCCTTCTGGATTTGTTCCTATGGGAATTATGCAATGTTATACATGATCAACATAATAATCTTGATCACAAGAGCTTTACAATCATACATGCTATAAATATTAAATTGTCTTTTAAAGGATGCTCTGCTTTGATTTTGAAAAATAAGTGGAACAAAGAAGCTTATTATTCAAAGGATAGCTTTGATTCCAATGCCCTGTATTCTGACTTAAGAAGTAAATAAATACCACAATGGCATGATCTATATCAGTGGTCCCCAACATGGTGCCCGCAGGTGCCTGGCGCCCGTCGGGGCATTTGTGTGTGCCCTCCAAGTGCTCGGGGCTGCCCCGCCCTCGGCACGTGGCACATGCGCGGTGCTGTTCCAGGCGCTCTGCGCATGCGCGGCACCGACCCCGAATGTGCATTGCATGGGGAGCACCAGCCCTGGGCGTGCAGCTCTGGGGGGCGCCAGCCCCGGGCACACAGCAAATTGGCCACCTCAGCCCTGGGCACACATCACATGGGGAGCGCCGGCCCCGGGCGTGTGGCAAATGGGCGGCCCTGCCCCCGGCCCCGCAGCGCATGGGGTTGCTGGCCCCAGGCATGTGGCTCATGGGGGTCCCCACCCTCGGGCTTGTGGCGTATGTGCGGCCTGCCCCCGAGCGCGCGAGTTGCCCCACCCCCTAGCTCCCGGCGGGCGAGTGGCCCCACCCCCGGGTGCCCGGCAGCGCCAAATGGTTGGGGACCACTGATCTATATATATATATATATATATATATACACAGAGAGAGAGAGAGAGAGAGAAAGTCTTCTGAGTAAGTATTGCTTAGGAAAAATGGCACAGTACACATGCAGGGACCATATAATACAAGCTTTGCAAACAAGTAAAGGAAGAGCAATTAGGGACTCTTGGGGTAAGTGGTTGTAGTCTGTGTGTGGATTTGGGGGGTACTATCTGGTTGCCTGAAAGATACTATGTGCTGAGCTTGTGTTTGTCTATTTGTTTGGAGGTTCATGTGCTGAGCTGTTTGTTTGAAGGACTATGTGCTGAGGCCAGTAGTTGGAAACTGTGGGCTTCTTCATGGGGATTTGAAACCTATACCCTTCTGTTCATTGATCAAGACTTAACAAGGGGGCACGGCTATCAGGAAGACCAGGGCTATATAAAGATATCTAGTAAGTGACCACAGAACTATCAAACAAGACCAGATAAGGAGTTTAGAGGGGGAGTTTGAAGGGGGCTAGATACATTTAACATTGTTTAAAATTTCTTTTAAACTGAACTAAATCCAAACTAACTGGTTTAAATAAAAACCCTATCAAGAGTCTAATTGTCTGTAGGAGAGAATGCGGGAAGAAGCCCAAATGCAGAGTGAGGGTTATCCTTTTTATGGTACCCAATGTAGCATATATGATTATCTTCCCTATGGGCAGATGGCGTATATGTGCATTTGGTGTATTCGACCCTCAGAGACTGTGTATAGCAGTGTTTCTTAAACTGTGTTTTATGGCAGTGTGCCGTGAGGCGGTTGGAGGTGTGCCTTGGAGAACAACAGAGTTCAAAATGGCCACCCTTAAAGGGGCAGGCAATCTTTTTTTTTTTTTTTGCTCAATAACTTTTCCCCCGCCCCCACCTGCCCCTTTTTTTGTTAAGCAAAAAAAATTCTTGCTGTTCCTCATAAAAAAAATTATTGTTTGGTGTTCCTTAGTCTTAAAAAGTTTAAGAAACGCTGGTGTATAGACTTTGGAGGCCAGGATGGCTGAATTGGAGGAGCAAAGGGAAGCAGAGAGGTACATAGATGAGGCCTTCTGGGATACTGTAGAACTGTCCCACCTCCAGTCAGACCACCGCAGTGCTTTTGAAACTGCAGAACTAGTAACTGTGCTTTGTAACCTATCCTTTAAATCAACGTAGGTACCTAATGATTGGAAGATAGCCAATATTTAAAAAGGGCTCTAGAGGAGATCCTGGCAATTACAGACCATTGACTCCAATGTCAATATCGGGCAAATTAATTGCTCCTCTAAACCTGGACTCATCCAACAAACTCCCCTCACCCAGACTCCCATCCCACTGAGCCCCAGCAAGCTGCACCTGGATACCCTATCCTATGAAATTCCACTTCCCCAGCATCTGGATCCCACACCAACCCCCAGGTTTCCCAGACTCCTTAATTGAGCTGCACCAGAGACCCATTGACCCTACACCAGAACCCCACACTGAGCCCCTGTGCATCCAGAACTCCCACTGAGCCATCCACACCGCCCGACACCTGGGTTTCCCTACAACAGGGGTGGGCAATAATTTTTTATGGCGGGGCCACTCCAAAAATTTGGAAAGTGATCAAAGGCTGCACTATTGCATGATATTAATGGAGGAGGTACAGGGTCTGGGATGGAGGTTAGTGTAGAAAGAAGCTTGGGGTAAAGGAAGGAGTTTGGGTGAAGGAGACAGTTCTGAGCGGGGATACTGGACTGGTGATTCTCTCCCTCCCCTTCCCCCCATCCGAGGGAAGCTGGTGCGTGCCTCCTCTGGTGCTGAACCCTCCTCCCGTGGCGCAGCCAAACCCCCATGCGCACCTGCCCTGGGGCCAAACCTCCCTCCCATGGCGCAGCCAAACCCCCGCATGCATCTACCCCAGGACCAAACCCTGGGGCCAATGCCCACTACCGTGGTGCAGGGCAACCCCTGCACTCAACTCACCCCACGCTCCTCCTCCAGGGCCGACGCCCCCTCCCACAGCGTGCCTGGCACACCACAGAGCTAGCTGTGGGAGGGGAGCAGCCAGCACACTTCCAGAACCCCCGGAAGTGGTGCGAAGCTGCAGGCAGGATACTACGCTGAAGGTAGGTAGTGAGGCTTCTTGGGGGTGGGAGGGAAATGGGGAGTGGAGTGGGCCTAAACACCTTGCGATCGACTGGTCGAGGCCTCATGATCGACCAGTCGATCGCTTATCAACTGCTTGGTGACCACGGCATTAGCCATTGCTCCTGGATTACAGGAGAATTTCAATTTGGGACATTATGGGGTGACTCCTCTTCCCATTGTGTGATGCTGGAGCAATTTGCCAGAAGATGCAGGTGGGGTAGTGAGAGCAGGGCTCCATCTTGCCTCCTCCATCATGACTTTTCAAAGGGCTAATCGAAGATGCAGGTAGGCCAGCTAGCCTTATGCTGCGTGTGTGCTGCAGGGAGGACTGGCTCATTTGTGGCAGCAGGTACTCTGTGCTGGCCTGCTAAGTGGAACTGGGCAGAGCAATAAAGGGCCAGGAGGAATGGATCCCACTCCACCTGGGCCAGAGAAGCCCTTCAGAGCTTTCCCACAGGTAAGCAGTGGCCTCAGCTGGGCCAATTTGTTTTGTTTGTTTGTTTTTACTTGTTCAAATTCTGTGATGGTCAGGGCAGGGGAGAGCTGGGTTGGGGAGGGCAGTGATCTTGACTGGTGGGAGCCTGAGGAGAAAGGACTGTGGAGGGAAGAAGGGGGGGGCGGAAGGAGGAGGGATGTGGTGGCAAGGAAGAGAGAAGTTATTGGTAGTATAGGTCTTTTCAGTCTCAGCTCTTTTCAGTGGATGGGAGATTACATTTGCCTGGTGCGAACAGAGCTGGGGATTTGGTTCCTTTACCCCTGGTGATATTGGGTCTACCAGTCTGATACATAAAGCTGTCACCAGCATGCTGCCTCAGTGGGATACTTTTACACTGACCATACCTCCTGGAAAATCTGGGACTGTCCAGATTTTAAATACTCTGTCCCAGTGTCCCATCAAGTAGTGAAATGTCCCAGAAAGCCCCGCTGGCCATTCCACTACTTGATGGGGTCACTGGCTTGCAGGAATAAGTGACCAAGTCCGTGCATTACCATTGCTCGCAGTGCAGCATAGCAGCAACAGCTTCTTCCCCTCCCCACCTCTCCCAGAGAGCGTAGGTGGCTCCATTGGAGCTATGGGGGTGGGCCACCACTCACTGTCCCACTACTGTGTAGCCTCCTCCCTCCCCCCATTGGG
Source organism: Pelodiscus sinensis (assembly GCF_052426305.1). Classification (NCBI taxonomy): domain Eukaryota; kingdom Metazoa; phylum Chordata; order Testudines; family Trionychidae; genus Pelodiscus; species Pelodiscus sinensis. Next base: position 28,068,573 of record NC_143067.1, on the reverse strand, counting down.
ACTGCCTCTGTCGTGTGAGGTCCCGGTCCAGTGCTGTGCCTCCTTCTCCACATGTGCAGGTGGCAGCTTGTTCTTGATACAGCAGCCATCACTGCTGTCGCTGCCAGCAAGGGGGGTCCGCCAGGTCTGAGACAAAAGGTGCCAAGGAGCCACTCCCAGGCCTTGGTGCTTTTGAGCTATCCCCTGAGCCCTGCTGCGGCGCTGCCCTCCCCCCTTCAGGGTACAGAGGCTCGGTGCCCCCATGCACTGCTGCTCTCTCCCCGCCCTTCCTCAGGATGCCAGGTAAGCATCTCCCCTCGTGCCCAGACCCCGCACCTCAGTGCCCCCTCACTCACTTTCCTTCCCCATCCAAGACCCCACGCCTTCCCCTTGCTCCTGCATCCTCCCTCCTGGCCAGACACCCTGGCCCCATACTGCCTCTGCACCTCATCTCCCACCCAGATCCTGAACCCCATGCCTATCCCACACATTGGCAGGCCTGTCCCGCTCCCTGAACCCTCCTTTTTGTCCTCACCCCAGAGCCTAAGAGGGTCCATAATATCCACTAATTCCAGAACCCAAAAAAAGTAGATCTGGCCTACGGGATGCCCTGATCCTTAGTTGTCTCTGTCCTTTCCCCTTGCTGGAGTGCTGGAGAAGTGAGGTGTCTCAGCTGGGGACCAGATTAGTGAGGGTTGGGGGTTTTTGTAGGAGTTTTTTTGTTTCTCGCTTGTGTGGTTCCCAACTGATTTTTCTGTGGGTCAGTGGCCTCCAAACCAAAAAAGTTTCCTCACCCCTTCCAAAAATAAAGAAAACATTGAAACCTTTTGTGTTGGACATATGTTAATATTTTACTTTATTTAAAATGAAGTTTGATAAACTAAGATGAGAAAGATAAACCGCTTACTCTATTTAATCATTTAAATTAAACCATTCTCTCTAGCTGCAGCACTAGCAAAATCATGTAATTAATGGTGAGTTTCCATTAGCAACTGGTGGTTCATGGAAAGGTTTACACTGAACCTGGCAATTCACCTGCCAAAAAGTAAGAGACCACAGCAGGCTCCCTGCTGCTGCACAAGAGCCCACAGAGAGATCAGGTCTGTTACCATAGCGATGAAATCACCATGTCGCTCGGGTGTGGATGATGGACAGACTCTCTGTAAGTCTTCCTCATCCAAACAGTTGGGCTGTGTCTAGACTGGCCAGTTTTTCCAGAAAATCAGCAGCTTTTCCGGAAAAACTTGCCAGCTGTCTACACTGGCCACTTGAATTTCTGCAAAAGCACTGACTTCCTACTGTAAGAAATCAGTGCTTCTTGCGGAAATACTATTCTGCTCCCGTTCAGGCAAAAGTCCCTTTTGCGCAAAGCTTTTGCGCAAAAGGGCCAATGTAGACAGATCAGATTTGTTTTCTGCAAAAAAGCCCCAATCGTGAAAATGGCGATCAGGGCTTTTTTGCGGAAAGTGCATCTAGATTGGCACGGACGCTTTTCCGCAAAAAGTGCTTTTGTGGAAAAGCATCCGTGCCAATCTAAACGCTCTGTTCCAAAAATGCTTTTAACGGAAATCATGCCAATCTAGACACAGCCTTGATGATTTAAAGGGAGCATTAAGATGCCACATGAAAATACTTGGTGTGTCCACAAGGGGGCAGACTGTATCAGCTCTCTACAGAGAGGGGTGTCATGACTTATGTGTTTGGGTAAACAAATCCTTTGTGAGTTCTGTGAAAAGGTGAGATGTTTTGACTTCCAGTTTCAAGGGATTTGTTCCTCTGTCTTTGGGCTGCACGTTGTCTAGGCTTGAATGAAGTTAGCTATGACAACACATTTCTGAGTTATTTTGACACACAAAGTGAAACCAGTGCTAAACACTACATGTCCAGTGAGAGAAAGTGCTGCTGTCAAAAGAAGTCAGTTCAATGTCTCTCTAATTTTCATCAAAGATTGCCTCTACCAGGCAGTAGGGTTTTACTGACTGGTCTCTTATAATTTTGAAGGGTGACTAAATGTTAACTGGATCTTCTTGGGTAATATCAACAGATTGCTTTGGGCCCAATCCTACCTTAAAATTTAAATTGGATCAGGTCCCATTGGAAAGTTGTCTCATTTGGCAATTATTACTAGGTATTATTTACATAATATAGGCATTGTCATGATGGCATTGACATATACATTTCTCAGTAGCTTTACATATTAAATAGCCCAGCCCCATTGATCTTTATGGGAAATGTACCTTTCAAGCTGTGGTGCTGAGGATTAGTGACATGGGCTTCTCCACTCTGTAATTGCTGTGGTTAGTTCAGTATTGTCATTATGGCTTATGGAAATGGAGGACACTTGATAGTTTTCAGTAACTTCAAAAAATACAGTTGCAGTACATCTCATTAGGGATGCTAAGTCACACTGGGGCTGCCACTGGCTCCCAGCCCCTTTTGGAGCAGCCCCTGTCCACAGCAAGCTAAACTCCCCACAGAAAGAGGCTGCTCTAGACACTGGTGCAGTCCCTGTATGTGGCTCCCAGGTTCTTCACGGACAGGAGCTGTTCCAGACAAGAGCAATCCCTGTCTGCAGCAGGCCCTTTCCAGCCCCCTACTTTTGGTCCCATGAAATTGTGGGATAGTTCTGGATGAGTCCTAGGCCCTGAGTCAAATGGGGCTGCATCTACACTGCAAAGTAATAGGTCTCAGATCCTGGATCCTATCTTGAATCAAGGTTGTCCAGAGACCCTAGGTCTGGGGCCTGAGTTAATGCAATTGCAATATAGTTGCATGAGGAATTCCTATAATTCCCAAACCCATCCCTAGTGGTAAAGGATAGTAGGAGGAATTCTTGGGGAGGGGAGTCAAATGACACCCTTTACTTTTACTCATCTGTCCATCTTCACCTGCAGGTACTACCCCCAGGGGTGGGACTTCCTGTGGCAAGTGGGCAGTTCTGAAGAGGTCAGGGGCCTGACTAGCCGTGTCAGGGGGCATGGCTAATGTGTCCCTACTTTTGGATCAGAAAATATGGTCACTATAGACATTTTACCTTCTTGGTTCTGTGAGCTGAATGGGTGCAGTTGTTGTGAAAGCAGCAGCCAGCCCGTATTTTACTGGCATCTCCCTTGGCAATTCTTATTCGTTGCCTGAGGTGCTTTCTGCTGTTGAAACAATCAACATAGGAAGCCCTCAACTTGTTTGTGTGAAGAAGTGAAAATGAGGTGGCAACTTTTGCAGTCTGATTCTAGTCATTTTCTTCCTGTCAGGGGGCAAAAGCCAGCTGAGGGAGAGGCCTGACACCCTGTTCGACTGTGTGAAGAAAGAACAGATTTCTCAATTAGCTTTAACAGGTTGTTGGCATTCTGTGTTTCCCAGGAATAATGAGAGGATTTGGGAGCATGTGCAAGCTGCCTGCATGTCAACTATGAGGGTATATAGTAAACCTGTTATTGACATTCCTTATTCCGTGCTGTTAATTGGGTAACTTCTGCATACCTGGCACATGGTACAAAACATGCTCCATTTTGTTGAGAAAGAAATTGCAGAAAAGTGGAAGGCTTTTCAAAAATAACTTGTTTGGGTTCAGGGATTTGTCTGGAAAGGGACAAGCATGCAATGAGCAGGGACACAGGATGCTCAGGGAAGAGAGGTGACAAGAAATGTAGCCGTGTTAGTCTGGTGTAGCTGAAACAAAAAAAACAGGACTATGTAGCACTTTAAAGACTAACAAGATGGTTTATTAGGTTGTGACAATTTTCTTCCACTATTTGACCTGAGGAAGTGGGTCTGGCCCACGAAAGCTCATCACCTAATAAACCATCTTGTTAGTCTTTAAAGTGCTAAATAGTCCTGGTTTTTGTTTCAGGGAAGAGAGGAGAGAGACAGTGGGAAGAGGCAGGGCCTGGGCTGGGAGAGGGTGGGGCCTAGGCTGGGATGCTACTGCTTCCCCAAGTGGAAGCTTCACCAACCACCCATGTTAAGATTTATTTACTTTTTCTTTGCTCTATCTGAGAAGGGCAGATTGATAGTCACAGTGCAAGAAAGGCTATCAGACGATAGTTCATTTCTGTGTATTCTGCATTTGTACAAGCAAATAATAATGGCAGCAAGGCAGAATTCTTTCCTTGTGCAGTTTCTGACCTCTTCCATAAAAATAAGCTAAACCAAGCATTCATTTTTAGTACATTCAGACTGACAGCATCCTACTTGAGAAAAAGCCATTTGATAATCATAGGTGTCTACATGACCTGTGTGTCAGCATCTGCTGAAAACACATCTGTTTGGAGCAAGTCTTAATCATGCACCTTTAACTCTTTGAAAAATCAGGTTCTGTAAACATGCTGCTAAAGTTGAAGGAAAATTTTGCCAGGCATTAAAATCTTCTGTCTGCCTTGGGAAATATGTTATAAATAGCCCATTGTTGCAAGATTTTAGGATAAATTTCTCCCACTAGGAAAAACAATCTAATCACTGCATAAAAAGCTTGCATTACTCTAATAGAATAAGAATGGAAAGCAATGCATTGTAGTCTAATGATGCCTTAGTCTATTTATCCCACAAAAGGAAACATTATATAAATATTAATCCATAATGCATTTCCATTCAATGAATGACAGAACAGCCTGCAATGACAGAACAGCCTGAATTTTTGGATAATCATTACTTTAGGACCAGTTTTTAACTTTTGTTGATGCCCGCTGTGCATTATTTCTTCAGTATAGTGTCTAACATAATTCCAAACAATGTATATAAACTGCTCATGAATTACAATAGCCTCCCTCTCTAGCCCCATTCAATATTTTCATCAGCTTTCACTTGCCAAATATTCTTTTCAGGATTGGTTTGACTGTATCCTCATTACAGGAGGATTTATATAGCATAGCAAAAAAAAAAAAAAAAAAATCAGACGGCTTCCTAGCAGATAATTGCAATGCATATGAAAAAGTGTTGTTCAGCTTTTTAATGCTCTGCCCACTCAGCAATGTTTATTTCCCTCACAAAACCATTCTGAAAATGATTCACATAAGTGCCACATCTTTTATATAAGGCAACACAATGAAGAATTACTGCTATTTTCAATTAGGAAAGAAAGACGAGAAAACTTTAAAAAACTCAAATTAAGTGTTTAAGGGAGATAGTGTGTGACGTGTTCTACTAGTTCATAAGCAGGTATATAGGTTCTTTCAGTGTGCAAATGTAAGGTAATTGTTCGGATGAGAAAATTATCTGTTTTAGTAACATTTTATTAATGTATACATCCCTGTGAAAGGTCTTCAATGAAATTGCTCATGTTAATTTATTACATTTAGAATTCCCTTTCTGAATGAATTTTTGCCATGGAGTAAAATTTTCACAATCACATGCATTGACTCCTAAGAATCCTAATTAACTTAGAAACTTTTCAAAAAGGTTACGCCTTTTTTTTTGTATTGTTGATGTCTGGGTGGTTTTTTTTTCTATACATATGTTTTCACATACCATAGGACATTTTTCTGAACTGGGTCTTATCCCTCCTAGGCTATGTCTAGACTACATCCCTTTTTCGAAAAGGGGACGTAAATTAGATGTATTGCAATTGCTGATGAAGCGGGGATTTAAATCTCCCCCGCTTCATTAGCATAAAAATGGCTGCCGCTTTTTTTCCGCTTTGTCGGAAAAAAGCGCCAATCTAGATGCTGATCTTGTGGAAAATAAAGCCTTTTCCAAAAGATCCCTTATCCCTTATTTCATAGAGGGATAAGGGATCTTTCGGAAAAGGCTTTATTTTCCGAAAGATCAGCGTCTAGACTGGCACTTTTCCCCGGCAAAGCTGTGTGCGGAAAAAAAGCGGCAGCCATTTTTATGCTAATGAAGCATGGGAGATTTAAATCCCCGCTTCATTAGCAATTGTGATACATCTAATTTACATTCCTTTTACGAAAAAGGGATGTAGTCTAGACGTAGCCCTATGGAAGAATATAAAGGACATGATATTGCAAATCCTTGGTCTCACAGATACTAGCAATCAAAAGATTAAAAATCAGGGAAAGTATAAGTAAAGGCATACCAATTTGTTAAATGCTGCCCTTTGACAATAGCTAGACTGGTGGCAAAATGACACTATGGAAAATAGTGATTGTTATACTGAAACCTTATTTTCCCACTTTCCCCTCAGTTGTATCTCACACTCACCTATTGATTATTTTTAATAAATCAGGATGTCTACATGGGGCCAAACGTCTGAAAAAACCCTCTTTCAAAAGCCTGCTTATTATTTGTAAAACGAGGTTTACAGGAGCTTTCGAAAGAGGATTTTTTTCTGGCATTTGGCCCCATGTAGACAGGCCAAATATCGGAAAATCCTCTTCCAGAAAAAAAAAATTAAGAAGGTATGCAGGTGGGAGTGCGATTTGCATACCTTCTTCGAAAAAACCACAGTGTAGCCATACCCTCAGACAGGGACGTCATGTTCATAGAATCAGAATCAAAGAACACTAGAACAGGAAGGGACCTCGAGAGGTCATTGAGTCCAGTCCCCTGCCCTCACGGCAGGACCCAGTACCATCTAGACCATCCCTGATAGATGTCTATCTAACCTGCTCTTAAATATCTCCAGAAAAGGAGATTCTACAACCTCCCTAGGCAACTTATTCCAGTGTTTAACCTACCTTACAGTTAGGAAGCTTTTCCTAATGTACAACCTAAACCTCCCTTGCTGTGGTATAAGCCCATTGTTTCTTGTCCTATCCTCAGAGACCAAGGAGAATAATTTTTCTCCCTCCTCCTTGTGACACCCTTTTAGATACCTGAAAATTGCTATCATGTCCTCTCTCAGGCTTCTCTTTTCCAAACTAAACAAACCCAAATTCTTTCGGTCATCCTTCATAGGTCATGTTCTCTAGACCTTTAATCATCCTTGTTGTTGTTCTCTGGACCGTCTCCAATTTCGCCGCATCCTTCTGGAAATGTGGTGCCCAGAACTGGACACAATACTCCAACTGAAGCCTAATCAGTGCAGAGTAGAGCAGAAGAATAATTTCTTGCATCTTGCTCACAACACTCCAGTTAATGCATCCCAGAATCATGTTTGCTTTTTTTGCAACAGCGTCACACTGTTGACTCATATTTAGCTTCTGGTCCACTCTGACCCCTAGAACTGTTTCTGCAGTACTCCTTCCTGGACAGTCGCTTCCCATTCTGTATGTATGAAACTCATACAATCATAGAATCATAGAGCTGGAAGAGACCTCAGAAGGTCATCAAGTCCAGCCCCCTGCTTTAGGCAGGACCAATTCCAACTAAATCAACCCGGCCAGGGCTTTGTCAAGCCGAGACTTAAACACCTCTAGGGATGGAGACTCCACTACTTCCCTAGGTAACCCATTCCAGTGTTTCACCACTCTCCTAGTGAAATAGTTTTTCTTAATATCCAACCTGGACCTCTCCCACCACAACTTGAGACCATTGCCCTTTGTTCTGCCATCAGTTCGAACCCCGTGCCGTGGAATGAGGAGTACTAGCTGTACTAGCCGCGCCGCACGGGGTTTGAACTGCCGGCATTTAAAAATGGCGCTGGCCGGCTTCATGCAAATGAAGCCCGGGAAATTCAAATCCCGGGCTTCATTTGCAAGTGCGGTATGCCTACATTACCCTCCTAGTTCGAATTAGGAGGGTAGTGTAGACATACCCCGAGGGAGTCAAAATCTGCTTTTTTGAAGTCTAAGGTGTGTATTTTACTACTCTCTTTTCTTCCTTTGGTCAGGATCCTGAAATCTACCATCTCATGATCACTGCTTCCCAGGTAGTCACCCACCTCCACTTCCCCTATTAGTTCCTCCCTGTTTGTGAGCAGAAGGTCAAGCTGCGCATGGCCCCTGGTCGGATCCTTCAGCACTTGTGTCAAGAAGTTATCCCCAACATTCCCCAAAAACTTCCTGGATTTCCTGTGTACTGCTGTATTGGTTTCCCAACAGATGTCAGGGTGATTAAAGTCCCCCACGAGAACCGATAACCAGTTGTCTGAAGAAAGCCTCATCTACCTCATCCACCTGATTCAGTGGCCTGTAGCAGACACCAACTACAACATCACTGCTGTTGTTTGCTCCTATAAAATTAAGACTCTCAACAGGTTTTATCTTTCTTTATACTGGAATTCAGAGCAATCATGGTACTCTCTTATTTATTGTGCAACTCTTCCTCCTTTTGTCCCCTGCCTGTTCTTCCTGAACAGTCTATACCGTTCCATGACCGTGTTCCAGTCACGAGAGTCATCCCACCAAGTCTCTGTTATCCCAATTAAATCATATTTTTAGGACTGGTCCAGGGCCTCCAGTTCTTCCTGTTTGTTGCCCAGGCTTCTCGCATTAGTGTACAAATACCTCAGATAACCAGTTGATCGCCCTACCTTCTCCATTCAACTCAGGTATTCTTCTTTGTTGCTTGTTCCTTTTTGCATTTCTTCCCAGTATCCGACTTTCCCACTCCCCTCAGAGTTTTGATCACTGTTACCCCCAAAAACCTAGTTTAAAGCACTCCTCACTAGGTTTGCAAGCCTGCCCGTGAAGATACTCCTTCCTCTCTTGGTTAAGTGGATCCCATCTCTTCCTAACAATCCTTGTGCCCGGAACAGAGTCCCATGGTAGAAGAACACAAAGCCTTCTGTGCAACACCACCTGTGCAACCATGCATTTATTTCCTCAATTCGACGATCCTTGTCCAGTCCTTCCCCTTCAACAGGGAGGATGGACGAGAACACCACTTGCGCTCCGAATTCATGGATCCTTCTTCCCAGTGCAACATAATCTGTATTAACCCACTCAAGGTCATTCTTGGCTGTGTCTTTAGTTCCCACATGGAGAAGCAGGAAAGGGTAGCGATCCGAAGGTTTGATCAATTTGTTAAGCCTCTCAGTCACATCCTGAATGCAAGGCTCCCAGTAAGCAGCACACCTCTCCAGATTTGAGGTCCAGACGGCAGATGGATGGCTCAGTCCCTCTTAGGAGGGAGTCCCCAACCACCGTCACCCGTCATTTTCTTTTGGGGGTGGTGGCCGTGGAACCCTCATCCTTAGGACTCCGCATCACATGCCGTCCAGTAGATGTTGTTCCCTTCCGGTTTCTTCCTTGTGAGGTCCCTTCCAAAGTATTCAGCACTGCAGAGCCTGTGGATAGAGCCTGAAAGCGATTACTTACCTCTATAGCATTGGGGAATTCCCGTGCTGGCCTTTTTCCCTTCTAGAAGTTACATGCTGCCAGTTCTCTTCCTGGTCCCATACTGCCCTCTCCGGCTCTTCTGCCTGCTGTGCTTGAAGGATTAAACACTGCCTTCTATCAAGGAAGTCTTCATCCTCTCTGATCAAGTGTAGGGTTGACACTTGGGCCCCTAGTCCCCTAATTTTTTCTTCCAAAATGGTGACCAGCTTGCACTTTATGCAGATGAAATCTGTTCTTTCTTCTGGGAGGAAGACAAACATGGCACACTCCATGCAGGTAACAACAGCAGACCTATCACCATACATCGCTGCTGTCCTGGAGATGGGATTTAAAAAGAAAAGCAAGAGAACCTCACGCCCTTCCCTCTCCCTCTCTAAACTCCCTGTTAGCACTCACCTGTTCACAAGCTCCCTGGTCGCTTGCCCACTGCCTTATAAAGCCCTGGACTGCCTGAAAGTCACTCCCTCTACCAAAGCTCAGCCAATCTAGAATTCAAACTTTAATTAGAAGCCAACAGTTTCCACCTGCCAATCACAGCACACACTCCATGAAGGGGAGGGGGAGGGCAAAGGGAAGTGGAGGGGGAAAAAAGCCTCACTCACAAACACAGGGGAAAAAACAAACAAAAGCAAAAAAAGAACACACACCAATCCTCACTCACAAACACAAGCTCAGCATACAGCAAGAAAGCCCCAAACACAACACCCACTTCCCTTAAGAGTCCTGTACCTGCTTCTCCTCTATCTGGAGAACTCGCTCTCTAAAGCTTCACTCACAAACACTGATTGTTCCTTCCTAAGTGGAGTACTTTTCATTTATCCTCAGTAAACTTCATTCTATTTATCTCAAACCATTTCTCCAATTTGTCCAGATCATTTTGAATTATGAACCTATGTTCCAAAGCACCTGCAACCCCTCCCAGCTTTATATCATCTGCAAACTTAATAACCATTTTCTTTATGCCATCATCTAAATCAATGGCTCCAAAACTTTTCAGCCTCACACCTCCCTTTTGATTTTTGAGAAACCCTCACACCCTCTGTCTCTTCTTTACTATCATCCTACTCCCCTTTTAACAAAAAATGCAATTTGTAATTTAAAATGAAAAACAAACACAAAAACTTGGTATAAAAATATTTAAAATTAAAAATATTCACAAATAGTTTTTCTTGGCACAAAATTTAATAAAAATGTAATTTAACATCATAGAAGAAAAAATTGAATTTAATGTGAAGGATGATGCTGCATTTTCTTCATGAGTTGGGAAATCCTAGGTTTGAATATGAAAGTGTGCAATGTAAATCATTTTCGACATCCAGTAGATTTCTTTGTTTTGTTTTTAATGTAACTAAGCTTGAAAAGCTTTTTTCACAGAGGTACATTGACAAAAATGGAAGAATAATACGTAGCGCTTCTTCTCCAACTTTTGAATACATTGGGAAATATTTTATCCAAAATTCCTCCAAGCTTGTGTTTTCAAAATTATCTTTCGCACTTGAATCATATTTTATTTTGAGTGCTTGTTCTTGCAATACTTCTGGCAATGAATTGACATCAACACTGAATTGATATCATACTACTTTATGAATGGGGGTTTCAAAAAATGTTGGCAGTCCAGATGAAACACAATTTTGTTCTTCACATCCTTTTTACAAACTTCTTAGAAACATTCATTTTCAGTGAGTGATGAAAATGTCGGAAAAGACAAAAAGTTAGGCATCTGAGCTTGTGTTCAACATTTCCAAAGCTGGGTTTTTTTTGTATATGCTTTGATGGCATTGTGGAGCGCTATAATGCTTGCAGCTTCAAATTGAGGTTGTTCAAAGGTTCAAAAAATGTCCATGAGGTATGCCAGTGAAAGTTGAATGTTTGGTCTGTAAATGCATGATATAACTCTTCTTTCTTCTGTTGCTTGAGGAAAATTTCCACTTTGTCTTTCAGTTTGAATAATCTCGAAAGCATGTTACCTTTGGAAAGCCATTGTACCTCCATGTGAAACAAAAAAGTTTTATGATCCGCTCCCAAATCCATGCAAAGAGCATCAAAAAGTCTCATATTTAAAGCACTGTTCTTCACAAAATTGACAATTTTGATGGCCAAATTCAATGAGTCACATAGGTCGGCTGGAAGGGTTTAGCAGCCAACACTTGTCTGTGTATGACACAGTGAGTTGTGGTTACGGCTGGATTTTTTTCTTTCACCAATGTCACAAATCCAGAGTGAAAGCCAAGCATTGCTAGAGCCCTGTCTGTGCATACACTAACCAGTTTTCCTTATGAAAGTCTATTTTCTTCAAAAAAAATTGGAAATCATTTTCATAATATCAGAAGCCTTTGATGTGGTCGTCAATTCCTTTGAAAAAAGCAGTTCTTCTTTCACAGTTCTATTTTTAATGAATCGAAAGTAGACAAGCAACTGACAGCACTGTGCTACATCAGTGGTATTGTCGCACTGAATTGCAAAAAAAGGAGAAGCCAAAACTGACTCCACAACTTGAAGTTTAAGATGTTTCGCCAACTCATTGATTGGACATTTCACGGAATTGTCATAAAGTGAAATTTCTGAGTTTTTTCTTGCTTTCCACACCATGCACAATATCAGCTGCGTTTAACAAGCAAGGTTGCACAAAGGTTTCTCCGATTATGTGTGCTTTCTTGGCTTTAGTGATGAGCAATGACACGTCATAAGGTGCGTCTTCCACTTTGGCCAATAGTTGATGGAAAGCTCCAGTAGTGTCCAGCTTCATGTGTAACAAATTTTGAAGTATAGCAGCAAAAAGATCTCTTTTGGTTTCTCTGTCAAAGCACTATAGTTCTTTGTCAAGTGTCGCTCAAGATGAGTAGGTCTCAAGGCGTCATTGCTAAGAACTGTGTGGAATACTATGCACTGAGGATGATGGATCCCATTTTTTTTCTATGACAGTGCAGCCATACCTAATGTAGTCTTCCTTTTCTTAATCGCAGCCATAATATATTAATTTAAAAAATCTATAAAACTAATTTTCCCAATTAGAATAAATTTAATGGACACAATTTACTTTGATAAGTTATTGCAAACATTTATTTACTACTACTATTATGTACGGATGCATGCTCCTTATATATAACCCAGCACCAGTAACCATGCAAGACTGGTTACCTACTCCCATGATAGAACAGTCCCAAACACTCCCACAAGCATACTAGAAAGTTCGAAAAAAGTTTCATTGCCTTCTACATTGTTCTTTGGCCTCCCCACCAACTGAACTGGTACCCCTTCACGTCAAAAGGCAAATATTTTTCTGGTATAAAACTTGAAAATTAAAAATTGTTTACCTTACTGTCTCCAATCTTTTTACACCCAAGATCACTTTTTAAAAGTCAGAGCAAGCCTCAAGATCCCACCCCTTTCTAGAGGCCCGGCTCTCTCCATTTCCCTCCTCTCCATCATTTGCTGCCCCCAGCCCTTACTAACTCTCACTGGGTTGAGACAGGATGAGCGGACTCTGGAGTGGGAATGAGGGATTTGGGTGTGGGAAGAGGTGGAGAAGAGGGGGCTCCAGACTGGAGAGTGTTGGGGGTCAGGTGGAGTGTTGGGGTGCTGAGCAAACCACAGGCTTGTGGCTATGAGAGTGCAGGAGTTCAGGTTGGGATGTATGAGGGGCTCAGGGCACGGGGGTTGGGAGTATGATGGGCTCAGGACACAGATTTGCAGTGTGTGGATTGTGCAGTAGTGCTGTGACAGAAGACTGAGGATTTGAGATGCTCAGGACAGGGCGTTCCAGTGTATGATAGGCTCAGGATTGAGGTGTGTGTGCGGATTCAGGGGTGTTATGATGCTATGGCCAGGCCAGCACAAATGTTTCAGCATTGTCTTTATTTATGGGAGGAGTGGGGAACCTGTTATGGGTCAGAGGTCACTGACCCACAGAAAAATAAGTCAGGGAATACATAAGTGAGATGCAAAAAAACCCAAACACTCCTAGTTCATAATCCCCCATACACCACTGATGTGGCCCCAACTGAGTGACCTCCCTCCCCTGGTACCCCAGTCCCATGGGGGGTAGGTAGGATGGAGGCTCAAGGCATCATGCCAGATTAATTCTTCTGGGGTTTGAGGGTTAGTGGAATTTGTGGGCCCCTCTACACTCTGAGGTGGGGCCAAAATGAAGGATCCAGTGTTTGGGACAGGGCTGCCAGTGAGTGGGAGAGGGATGGGTGGGCAGAATCTGGGAGGAAAATAGGCTACAGGAGCAAGCTGTAGGTGTCTGGCCAGGAGGTAGGGGGCCTGCTTGAGCAGGGGACAGGTGGGTCCCTGGGTAGGGCACTCATGGAGATCTGGCAGGGGGGCAGGGGGACAGGGTACTTGTGGGGGTCTGGGCGGGGGGGCAGGGTACCAGTGGGGGCAGGAGAGTATGGTATTTGGGCTCTGGGCGGGGTGGGGCATGGTACTCATGGGGGCCTGGGAAGGGGGGGCAGCTAATTCGTAGGGTCTGGGCAGGGGGGCAGGTACCAGTGGGGGTTTTGGGCAGGGGGGCGTGGTACTTGGGTTCTGGGCGGGGGGCATGGTATTTGTGGGGGTCTAGGTGGGAGGGCAGAGTACTCGTGGGGGGTCTGGGCCAGAGGGGCAGGGTAATTGTGGGGGCGTTGGGTGAGGGGCAGGCACTTGTGGGGGTCTGGACAGGAGGCAGGGCACTCGTTGGGGGTTTGAGCAGGAGGGCAGGGCATGGCCCTCAGGGGGTCTGTACAGGAGGAGTAAGGGCACTTATGGGGATCTGGATGTGGGGAGAGGACAGCTAAGCTGGTACCTGGGGGTCCCGCAACCAAGTCCAGGTGCTCAGAAAGCACCTGTGCTGCTTGTTTCCTGGGCTGCTTCATGAGTCTGAGCTAGCAGCTGTTTGCAACTCTGCCCGCATTCGAGCCTTTTTAATCAATGATTATTCAAGGAGCCAGCTCCAAGGCCCTTTTTTGGGGGGAGGTTAGCACCTTTTCAAAGTCAGCTCCAAATTAGCACCTTTTCAAAGTGGCTCTGGGGCATGTCTGTAGCCCCAGGAGGAGGGAGGGAGACAGACCTGGGGAAGCCATAGTTCAAAACAAACAGTTACAGATGAACTTTGGGTGAAGTAACACCAGAGCGGGCTCTTTCTTGGGGGGGGGGGGTAACCTCGCTGGGTCACCTTGTGGCCCCCCGTGGAATTTCTTCACACTCCCCCAGTTTGAGAACCTATGATCTAAACGTTTGATGAAGCTATTGAACAGAACCTGTCCCAAAACAGACCCCTGCAGAACCCCATTTTTTAGGCCCTTCCAACAGGATTGTGAACCGTTAATAGCTACTCTCTAATGGTATGTCTACACTACCCCCCCTAGTTCGAACTAGGGCGGGTAATGTTGTCATACGGAGTTGCAAATGAAGCCCGGGATTTGAATTTCCCGGGCTTCATTTGCATGAAGCCGGCCGGCGCCATTTTTAAATGCCGGCTAGTTCGGACTCCACAAGGCGTACAGCTAGTTCGAACTAGGGGGGTAGTGTAGACATACCCTAAGGGTATGTCTACACTACAAAGTTAATTCGAACTAACAGACGTTAGTTCGAATTAACTTTGATAGGCACTACACAGGCAAACCTCTAGTTCGAACTTAATTCGAACTAGCGGTGCGCTTAATTCGAACTAGGTAAACCTCATTCCATGAGGACTAATGCCTAGTTCGAACTTACTAGTTCGAATTAAGGGCTGTGTAGCCACTTAATTTGAACTAGTGGGAGGCTAGCCCTCCCCAGCTTTCGCTGGTGGCCACTCTGGGCACCACCAGGGAAACTCTTCTTCCCCCCTCCCCGCCCGCAGCCCTTAAAGGGGCACGGGCTGGCTACGGTGCTTGTGCCAGGTACAAGCCTGCCAGCACCCAGCCAGCAGACCCTGCACCTGGCACGACTCGAGCCGGCCACCCGCTGCCACCCAGCCCTCCGCCTCGTCCCGGGACCAGTCTGGCGGCTCCTGGGAGCATGCCCAGGTCCGCAAGAGGCGGGCGCCCGCCTGGTCTAGTGCAGACATTGTGGACCTCATCCACGACCTCCGCACTAGGCACAGGAAAGTGGCCGTCTAGGGCAGGAGAGCTGCTAGCCTGACCACCCAGGAGCAGGTTGGCATGAAAATCAAGGTGGTTCACTGAGACCCCCGACCCTGAGCCCTGAGCTTAGAATGGCCGTACTGGGTCAGACCAAAGGTCCATCTAGCCCAGTAGCCTGTCTGCCGACAGCGGCCCACACTAGGTACTCTAGAGAGGATGGACCGAAGACAATGACCAAGCCATTTGTCTCGTGCCATCCATCTCCAGCCTTCCACAAACTTTGGGCAGGGACACCATTCCTACCCCCTGGCTAATACCACTCCATGGACCCAACCTCCATGACTTTATCTCACTTCTCTTTAAACTCTGTTCTAGTTGTAGCCTTCACAGCCTCCTGCAGCAAAGAGTTACACAGGTTGACTCTTTGCTTTGTGAAGAAGAACTTTCTGTTGTTAGTTTGAAGCCTGCTACCCATTCATTTCATTTGGTGTCCTCTAGTCCTTCTTTATGGGAACTAATGAAGATCTTTTCTTGATGCACCCTCTCCACACCACTCATGCTTTTATAGACCTCTATCATATCCCCCCTCAGTCTCCTCTTTTCTAAGTTGAGAAGTCCCAGTCTCTTTAGCCTCTCTTCATATTGGACCTGTTCCAAACCCCTCATCATTTTAGTTGCCCTCCCCTCTCCCACCCTCTCTCTTCCCCTCTCCCACCTCCTTTTCCCAGTCTCCCCGAGTTTTGTTCAATAAAGAGGGTTTCTATTTTTAAACACACGTGTCCTTTATTTTGAACATCAGGAAGGGGGGCTAGGAAGGGGTAAGTGGAAGGAGGTGAGGGAGGAATGGGGTACGAGCCCCCGATGGGGAGGACTGGGCTGCCTCTGCGGGCTCCTTGGGGTGGAAACTCTCCTGAAGCCCCTTGATTGACCCCCCCCCCCGGATGGCAGCCTGCGGCAAGTGCAGCCGGTCTGATGGCCGAGTGCTGTGATGTGCCGAGTGTGGGCACTCAGGGCACTCCAAGCCAGGACTGCTTTGCAAGTGGGGAACCCCTGAGAACTGTCTGTCTGGGGTGGGGGTCGGGTCCCTTTAAGCACAGCCCTCAGCTAGCCTGAGGCAGCAGCTCCATGCTCTAAGTCCTAATCTAATGCCCTGCTGGCACTGCTTCCGGCCATCCTTAACCTCGGTTCAGGGTCCACTCAGTGTGGACATGCTATTTCGAATTAGCAAAATGCTAATTCGAACTAGTTTTTAAGTCTAGATGCACTAATTCGAATTACCTTAGTTCGAATTAACTAATTCGAACTAAGTTAGTTTGAATTAGTGCTGTAGTGTAGACATACCCTAAGAATGGTTATCTAGCCAATTATGCACCCATCTTATAGTATCCCTATCTAAGTTGTATTTGCCTTATTTATTGATAGGAAGATCATGTGAGACCGTATCAAAGGCCTTACTAAAGTCTAGGTATACCACATCCACTGTTCCTCCCTTATCCATAAGACTTGTTTTCCTATCAAAGAAAGCTATCAGATTGGTTTGACATGATTTGTTCTTCACAAATCCATGCTGGCTGTTCCCTATCACATTATCTTCCAGATGTTTGCAGATGGATTCCTTAATTACTTGCTCCATTATCTTTCTTGGCACAGAAGTTAAACTGACTGGTCTGTAGTTTCCTGGGTTGTACTTATTTTTATAGATGGGCACTATATTTGCCCTTTTCCAGTCTTCTGGAATCTCTCCCGTCAAAGATGATAGCTAAAGGCTCAGATACCTCCTCTATCAGCTCCTTGAGTATTCTAGGATACATTTCATCAGGCCATGATGACTTGCAGACATCTAACTTTTCTATGTGATTTTTAACTTATTCCTTTTTTTATTTTATTTTCTAAACCTACCCCCTTCCCACTAGTATTCACTCTGTTAGGCATCCCGTCATCATCAGACTTCTTGGTGAAGACCAAAACAAAGAAGTCATTAAGCATCTCTGCCATTTCCAAGTTTCCTGTTACTGTTTCTCCCTCCTCACTAAGCATTGGACCTACCCTGTCCTTGGTCTTCCTCTTGCTTTTAATATATTTATAGAAGTACTGTAGCTAGTTTGAGCTTGTTTTGTGCCTTTGCCCTTCTAATTTTGCCCCTGCACACCTGTATTATTTGCTTATATACCACATCTAGATTTACAAGGCCTTGTTCCTTGATTGGGACTTGTAGGTTCTGGCCTCTTAATGCTATCTGCTTCTGTAGTAGTAGAAAGTGGGCTCTCATTAGTGGCAGGTAGGGAGAAAACAGCAAGATCACAAGTGTCTGGTAGTCACACTGGCCATGTGTAAGGAATTATAAATTCAGGTAGGAGTAAAGAAGCAAGAGAGAATCTCTCCCATTAGTTTGAGGGTGGCAAGGAAAGGAAGGGGAGAGGATTTAGCAGCAGTGATTCACAGGAAAGGGCAACATTGCACAAATGGAGTGTGCTGGGTTTGTTTGCAGTTCTGGCAAATAGGATATGATATGTGGTGAATGCATTTTAATGCCCTATTTTGTTGATATACTTGCTGGATATGCTGTTAAGATTCTAGAGTCCTATCCCAGTCATGGTTTATTTCTCATGTAAGATTAAGCTGTCACTAAGAAACTCTATATTATGTGCTGTAAATAAATGAGTAGGTAAAGTCATGATTGATTGGACCTCAGAGCGTGAGACAGAGATGAAGCATCTTAAAAGGCAAGGTACGACAAGCATTTAGTGGTTCATGTGTTTATGTGGAATATTAAACCATTTGAGCCAAAACCCTGCTCAGAGAATTTGGGCAGCATCCCTTTCACCCCATGGCTGTGTCTAGACTGGCAAGTTTATCTGCAAAATCATCTGCTTTTGCGGAAAAACTTGCCAGCTGTCTACACTGGCCGCTTGAATTTCCGCAAGAACACTGACGATCTCATGTAAGATCGTCAGTGTTCTTGCGGAAATACTATGCTGCTCCCGTTTGGGCAAAAGCCCTCTTGCGCAAATCATTTGCGCAAGAGGGCCAGTATAGACAGCACAGTACTGTTTTGCGCAAAAAAGCCCCGATGGCTAAAATGGCGATCGGGGCTTTTTTGCGCAAAACCGCGTCTAGATTGGCACGGACACTTTTCCGCAAAAAGTGCTTTTAAAAAAAAGTCCGTGCCAATCTAGATGCTCTTTTCCGAAAATGCTTTTAACGGAAAACTTTTCCATTAAAAGCATTTCTGGAAAATCATGCCAGTGTAGACGTAGCCCATAAATATACAAAATACCTGCAACCTTCTTCTCTATTACAGTAAATGACTTGTTCCCTCCACTAAAATCTTGATCATGGTTCTCTTTAGTTTCTGAAGTGTTCGGAGACCTCCTCACAGAGGACTTGAATCTCACAGATCCTGTGTTAATTCTATTTTGGTTCTGGGAAAACATGCCTTTAAAAAAAGTGAGGATTAGCTAAGAAACTCTAACGAGGTGTAGGGCAGAGCATATTTAAATCGGGATGAGCTGTCCAAGGCAAATATAATGAATCTGGCATTAGTCTTAATAAGCATGATTTTCGATAGTACCAAATAAAAAAATGAGACGAAAATAAATGAGTCTTTTAAAATTGTGATTTCAGGAATGGTAGCCTTGGGCCTTATGAGTTGTAATTCATGGCATCTTGTTGCAGTAAATACATTTCTTTTGGTTTTGATCCATATGTGAAATCCCTGACTGTGACAGTATAGTCAATAGTATTTCACAGCCAATGTGTTTTCTACAGTATCATTATAAAGCCTTTAGGGGAAAAATTTTATTCCCTTCCAGTAATAGCATGGAACATTCTTTTGAGGTTAATAAGATGATGGATATTTTAATCTATGTGAAAATGGTAAAGAAAAATCTGTTTAAAGTGATTCTCTTTTAATAGTATGTTGTGCATTGACTTGCTTGAGATAAATTTGAAGCCATTCTGAAATGCCTGGAAAAAAATATTAGCAAACTGCACCTGAAAGCTTATCACCAATAACTGAAAAAACAGCATGATGTTAGTTCTTTTTATATTGCAAAGAAGTCCAGATTTTTCAAAACCTTTTCTGCTGATTGAGAATTTTATCACTTTTATTTGTAGATTGGCATCTTATTCCACTGTCTTGTCAGGTAAAATATCTCTTATACATTTTTTCATATGTAAATCTTCCCATGTTTTTTTTAAAGGAGATAAAACATCTGTGGACAGTTATTTGTATTGTTTATGTCTGGGCCTCCTACACCAACATCATGTGCCTCCTATTCTGAAAAACCGTGTGTTATCTACAACCCTTTCCTCTTCCTTCCCAGAAATCCCACTATCTTTGTTTTGAATCACTTTGTACAATTGGGCTTCTAATTCTGATTATGCCACTCTGCTTTATTTTCAATTAACTTTGGTATAGTCGGATGATGTTTAAATTGCTTAGTATTGTTTTCCTTCTCAGATTCAATTCTTGCCTTTCTATATTTGAATAAACAACTAACTGTATACATGTCAGACTCCCTAAAGATTCTGAAGAATTCTTAAGGAAAATTTAAAAAGAGTAGTAAAAAATGATGGGGTCTGGGAAGGACTGACTTCACTATGTGAAGTTTGGCTATATAAAGATGGTATGATATAGTTACAACTTAATATGTGAAGGGTATCAATACAAAGGAGGGAGAGGAATTGGACTAACTTGTGAACCTCTTACTCATCTTTCTGAGTACTTAGTCCTACTGGAACTATGTGTAGTAGTAATTGCTTACCAGTATGATTTAGGATTTCATGAGAAATCCATTAAGAGGTACAGGTTGAATCTCTCAAATCTGGCACCCTCAGAACCCAAGAATTTGTTGAACCACAGTAGATCAATATTATCTAGCAGCATTACAAACACTCCAACTGCCTACTGGGCTCTAAGAAGACAATTAGGAGTAAATTAGAGGTAAATAACAGCACACAGAACACTGCAGTCCAGAACTGGTGGCTGTAAACAAACTTTATGACTACACCTATGGTAAGTGGACATCTGGCTAACTAAAATGTGGGATCATAGATATTGCCAGGCCAGAGAATGCCATACTGGAGAGATTCAACCTATACCCGTAGTTTCATTTAGGAATAATGAATTGAAATAAAGGAAAGTGGAAGAGAGGTGTATTTGGGTATAGACTAGAACTCCACAGGGAAGAGATGGAAACCTCATCAACTACAACTTTTCAAAAGACTGGACACGATGTTTAAATGTACTCAACAAGGACAGTTGTGCATTGGCAGAAATCATCCAACTTTTATGACCTTTCCAAATTCCTCCCTTATGCCCTTTATTCGTGTAGTAGGGTCACCGATGTAGTAAGGTTAGTATTTACTGCCGTAGTGTCCTGACAGGTCTTCTGCCCCATCAGTGCTGATAACCTGAAGGCTGCTTGCATGTGTACTCAATGATATGTGCTGTGTTGCCTTGCACAATTATTAGACACAGTGGACCTCAAAAGAGCCCCCCAAGGCCACAAGCCAGATAAGGATTGAAGGTGCCAACCAGGTTTATCGTAAAGTGAAGTACTGTAATCAATGTCAGTAGACTCTACCAAACTGCTACACATATGTATCGTAACAAAGGAATGACTCAATCAGTGGGAGGTCCCAGTGCCCCCAGGTCAGACAAAGACTGTCCTTCCAAGACACCACTTTATATACAGGTACAAACAAGTGATAGAAATGTAGCCGTGTTAGTCTGGGGTAGTTGAAGCAAAATGCAGGACAATGTAGCACTTTAAAGACTAACAAGATGGTTTATTAGATGATGAGCTTTCGTGGGCCAGACCCACTTCCTCAGATCAAATAGTGGAAGAAAGTAGTCACAACCATATATACCAAAGGATACAATTAAAAAAAATGAACAAATATGAAAAGGACAAATCACATTGCAGAACAGAAGGGGGATGCGGGGGGGTGGGAACGGGGAGGAAGGAAGGTAAGTGTCTGTGAATTGCTGATATTAAAGGTAGGGAGAGTGGGATGTTTGTGAGTTAATGGTATTACAGGTGATAATTGGGAAAACTGTCTTGGTAATGGGTGAGAAAGTTCAAAGTCTTGTTAAGTCCTTGTTGACAAGTGTCGAATTTTAACATGAATGACAGTTCAGAGGATTCCCTTTCAAGTGCAGATGTAAAAGGTCTTTGTAGCAGAATGCAGGTGGCTAAGTCATTTAGAGAGTGTCCTTTCTGGTTAAAGTGGCAAGAAACTGTTTTCTCTTTGTGATCTTGTCTGATATCTTGTTTTGTGGGCATTAATCCTTTGGCGAAGTGTCTGAGATGTTTGTCCAATGTACATAGCAGACGGACACTTTCGGCACATGATAGCATAGATTATATTTCTGGATGCGCAGGAATATGTGTTCTTGATCTTATAACTCACTTGGTTAGGTCCAATAATGGTATCAGCAGAATGAATATGTGGACAAAGCTGGCAACGGGGTTTGTTGCAAGGGAAGGTACCAGGGTTGGTATTAGTGTGGTATGTCCTGTGGTGGTTGGTAAGAATCATCTTGAGGTTAGGTGGTTGTCTATAGGAGACTATGGGTCTGTCTCCCAGAGCCTCTTTGAGTATGGTATCCTGTTCCAATATAGGCTGTAGTTTATTGATAATGTGTTGGACAGGTTTAAGTTGGGGGTTGTAGGTGATGACAAGTGGTGTTCTATTGTTGGTTTTCTTGGGTCTGTCTTGAAGTAGATGGTTTCTAGGTATTCGTCTGGCTCTTTCAATTTGCTTTTTTATTTCTCTGGGTGGGTAGTTGAGATTTATAAATGCTTGGTAGAGATCCTGAAGCTTCTGGTCTCTGTCAGTGGGGTTAGAGCAGATGCGGTTGTATCGAAGGACTTGGCTATAGACGATGGATCGTGTGGTGTGTTCTGGATGGGAGCTGGATGCATGTAGGTAACTGTATGAGTCGGTGGGTTTTCTGTAGAGAGTGGTGTCTAATTTTCCATTGTTGATTTGTACGGTGGTGTCCAGGAAGTGGATCTCTCGTGTAGAATGGTCCAGGCTGAGGTTGATGGTGGGGTGTAGGTTGTTGAAATCTCTGTGGAATATCTCCAGTGTTTCTTGGCCATGTGTCCAGATCATAAAGATGTCATCGATGTACCGTAGGTAGAGGAGGGGTGAAAGGGGACGGGAGTTGAGGAAACGTTGTTCTAGGTCAGCCATAAAGATGTTAGCATACTGTGGGGCCATGCATGTACCCATGGCTGTGCCGCTGATCTGGAGGTATAAGTTGTTCTCAAACTGGAAATAATTGTGGGTGAGAACAAAGTTACATAGGTCTGCTATCAGGTTGGCAGTAGTGTCCTCTGGGATAGTGTTTCTAATTGCTTGTAATCCGTCTTCATGTGGGATGTTGGTATATAGAGCTTCTACATCCATGGTGGCAAGGATGGTATTATTGGGGAGGTTATCGATGTTTTGTAGTTTCCTTAGGAAGTCAGTAGTGTCTCGGAGAAAGCTGGGGGTATTGGTTACGAAGGGTTTGAGAAGAGTGTCTACATAGCTGGATAGACCAGTAGTGAGCGTGCCAATACCAGAGATGATGGGACGTCCGGGGTGCCCAGGTTTATGGATCTTGGGAAGTAGATAGAACAATCCTGGTCGGGGGTCAGAAGGTGATTCTGTGAGGATTTGTTCCCGAGTAGCTGTGGGGAGGCTTTTAAGGAGACAGTGTAGTTTCTTTTGGTAGTCCAAGGTGGGGTCAGAGGGGAGAGGTTTGTAAAATGTGGTGTTCGAGAGTTGTCTGGTTGCCTCCAAGTAACACATCACTCCTCATATGTTAAGTTGCCACCCTCTGATGTTGTCAGGTTACCACCCATCATCCCATACCTCATGGTTTGA
The DNA here is from genome assembly GCF_052426305.1 of Pelodiscus sinensis. NCBI lineage: Eukaryota > Metazoa > Chordata > Testudines > Trionychidae > Pelodiscus > Pelodiscus sinensis. The sequence continues at coordinate 28,045,487 of NC_143067.1, read as the reverse complement.
TTAGATCATCATTCTGTCATTTTAGACCCTTTCCTGAAACTCAGTCTGTATTTGTAGAGAGTGTGGGTACCTAGGTGTTTTTTAATGAGCTGGTATTGCCATATGCTTTCGAGTTATGACCAGTACTAATTACTATTTTACAGTCAGTACCTATTACTAATTACTAGCCAAGTGTTGTCCATTGTCAGGCCTCAAACCAGGCCTGTGCTACATGGGCTTTTGTTTCAGGCCCTCATCTTACTACAATTAGCCATTTGTTCTCAACAATCCAAGTCTGAGAGCTGAGTGGAGGCAGTGCCAATAGCTTTTCCTGTGAAGTTCTTCTGCTTGACTTCTTGATTATCCAGAGGGCTGATCATACCACATAAGGACAGGATTCCCTGCACTTATGCCTAAACATGTGTCTCTCTTGTCCGCTCAGAGAAAGACTGACCAGAAACCCATTCTGTGTCCTATACCTGGCCTTAAAGCACACTGCTAGGACCTGATTATTGCTGTTCAAAGGCAATCAAATGTTTTAAGTTTCTGATAAATGTGGTGAACATTGAGAGAACACTGTTATTTTTTAGTGTTGGGATAGAATCAATACATGTTGTAACCCTAACACTGGATTAATATAGCAGGCAAATTAGAAGCAATATCACAGCAGCTGGAAAAATAAATTACTACAGTCTACATCTTGCCTTCTTTTTCTTTTGGGGTGCCTCTGAGGGTACAGAAGCATCATTTTCAAGGTGAGAGATGCTTGGTTGCTCTGGAAATCATTTTTTGAAAAGATCTGCTATTTACTTTAATAACATATAGCACCCCACGAATATATCGTAACATAGTGCTATAAATAATGTTTACTATATTTGTGGGTCTACAGAGATGACATTCTCTGCTGCTTTTTAGTTTTATATCTCACCTTTTTAAAGAAGAGAGAGAGAGAGAGAGAGAGAGAGAGAGACTGTGGGAACTGCTAGTATGAGAGCCTGGATATCAGTTGGCTGATATAATATGATACTGAATTTACAGAGTAGTGCCTCTGTGAGATCGTCCTTCCTTTCCCCAGTCATCTCCTAAGTAAGGTGCCAAGTCAGGTTCAAATTTATTCTTAATGATCCCAAAATATATCAGTTGCTTTCTGCTTCTTTGTTTTTTCCACCAATTTCATTCCTGTAACAAGGAAATCATTAACTTCTGCTTTGATTATATATCCAGCAATATAATTTTTCATTGCATAGCAGTTGTCCTTTTGCATAGTTTATGTTATGACATTTTAACATTTCCTGTGACTCAGTTAATTGTATGTTATCTCCAATCAATGTCCATCTCCATAGATACAGCACAATTCGTGACCATAGTACAAAGAAAGCCATGATAAGAAATGTTCTTCCTAAACTGAAGCAGAATAACTAGAGCAAGGTTATTCTTTAATTTGGGGTGGGCAATAATTTTTTACTGGAGGGGGGCACTCCAAGATTTTGGAAAGTGGCTTAGGGCCTCACTCTCATTATATTAATGAAAGAGGTTCAGGGTCTGGGATGGAGGCTGAGTGCTGAAGGGTAAGGGATTGAGGTGCAGAAGGAAGAATGGAGTGTGGGAGGGAGTTTGGGTGAAGGAGATGTTTGTCACTGGGGCACTGAACTGGTCAACGACTCATTAGAAGATTTAAAGTAACTTTAAGTCAGAAAAGTGGCTAAGTGGACAAATAAGGGGCTGCAAGTTTCTGACCACTGAGCACTCTTGCATATATGGATGTAGGAGGGGGCAGAGGGTTTGGGTATGTGGAGTAGGGGGGCAGGATTGGGGGGCAGAGGGTTGGGAAAGGGAGAGCTGGGTTGCCAGAGGCAGACTCTGGCCAGGAGACTTACCTGAGTGACTCCTGGCCAGCAGCCCAGCACATTTCTCAGGCAGGCAGAAAGTCTGTCCCACCTCCACACAGGCTGCAGGGCCATGTGTGTGTGAATAACTATGAGCTGGAGAGGAGGGGGGAGTGGTGCTTCGTGTGCTGCCTGTTATTCAAACAGGCAGCTCCCATTGTCTGGTTTCTGGGCAGAAAGCGGCCAATGGGATTGTGCTAGGGGTGCGGGCAGCACCTGAAGCCTTCCCACTCCCCACTCTGGGCTCGCAGTTTTTAAAGAGAAACGGCCTGGCAGCCACTTTTCTGAGCAGCATGCAGGTGGGACAAGGCAAGCAGGGAGCCTCCCTGGGGCTCCCCGCAACATCCACGGGCCAGATCTGGTGGCTTGACAGGCCAGATCCAGCTTGCAGGCTGTATTTTGCCTAGGCCTGCTTTAATTAATTAGTTTTAATGAAGTAGCGTAATAGTAAGATAAGAAAACAGCCTGAATATCATGAAAAACTTCATAGCTGTGAGATCTGTAAGGTTCTTGAACATTCTCCCAAAAGAAGTGGTGGAAGGCATTATTTTAGAAATTGAAAGACCAGACAACTGGCAAATAAACTTTTACTGGTGGGAAGAGATGCTCTGATTTAATATATGTTTTCCTCTTAAATACCTATGATTCTGAGAATGAACTCTATTTCATTTTTATTTGTAAGTGTAGAAGACTTTTATTTACCTAACTTTATTTCAACTAGGTGAAGAACTAGGAATATTAATAATTTGGGGGGTCTGATAGGTTAGTCAAAATGTATATCTGGCATGTAGGCATATGTAATTTTGTTAGAGACACATAGAATATAAAAAAATCAATGGGTAAAAGCGAAGAAAATCTTCACTTAACATTGAGCAGTATGTTACTCGGCATGAAATAAATATGTTTGCAGAGGTTCAAGTTAGCCACTCTACACTTCCCAATGGCACAATGCACAGCTGGCCAATATTAACTCTTCATTAACTATTTTTAAGTATTTAATAAATAATAGCACAGTGGTATGACATGTGTTCTGTTACTATAACTATGCGTATAAGCACCATATCAGTGTAACATATGGCATAAACTATGTCTCAGTATATTATTTCTCCTTATCTTTAAATATGAATAATTTAAAAAATATAAATAGTTTGTATATGACTCTTGATGAAGAGAAGGTGTGGATGTTCACAACTTTTAAGAGGAAAGAAGATTTGGAAAGTGGCAGCATAATGTAGGGAAAATGAGCATTTGTCTATATTAAATTGGCACTGATCAAATTTAAATTGTTTAAAAACTAATTTACTTAAACATAAACATATGTGAATTCTCTTAATCCTATTTAAATGAGACTACGATCAAATTTGCTTAAGCAGATTCTTTTCTGAATTAAACTAAATCCGGTATTAAAATAATTTAAATAAGATTAAGATTGTCCATATTGTGTGTTCTTCTAATTTAAGTAAATTGGTTTCACTTCAAAACTAAGTTAAAGCAGTACAGCTTTGAATATTGCCAAGGCTTGAGGCTTCTTCTTGTTTGTGCCATACTAGCTGTTTTATGTATCCAGCGCCTACGCTCATGCATTTTACTACAGTTGGGATTGGGCATAATGATATTGAACCCAGAGCCATACTTTTGAAGTCTTTGAAGAAAGTATTGTGGTATTACCTTCAGTGGGAATAGAATCAGGGACTTTACTGTATGACTGTGTTCCAAACTGTACTATTGCAATGTTTAAGTCACTAATATTTACTACTCAAGTTGTTAAAACTATCTAAACAGTAAAATGCCATTGCTTTGTTCTTGGTGAGTTCTTCATACAAATCATATTTCTATGAAGCTTGAAGAATGTTTTCCTGTCGTGAATGTAAATGAGTTTAAAATAACCAAACAATTCATTCTGACTATATCCTTTGTGTGTGCCTTTAAAATTCAATACCTTTGTAAAAGAACATGAATGGAAGAACCATCATGCAAAAGTAAGAGGCAGTCAAAGAAAAACTGCCAAACAGCTTTGGTTGTGGCAATTTGATTAAAGAAAATGCTATAAACTGGAAGCATAGCAAGCAATCAGTTTGAATCTGCCTTATTTGCATTAACTCACAGTTAGAACTCACAAATCATAAAGTATTTTTCTCATAGGGTTAAAAATGGATTTTTCCAATATTAAATATTTTTGATGTACCATTTAACTTCTGTACAGAAAGCCTAGAGTGTGAAGCTGAAAAAATAATATGTTGAACAGTACTGTTTACTGCTTTAAAATCATCACTGGCAAGACACAGAGTGAATATGTTACCATAATGGAATTGGCTTTCAGTCCTTGTAATGCATTTCTTTTTCAGCCTTACCTTGCTTCTTCTGGATGACTTTGTCAGTGGACTCCGCTTTGTATTGTTGTTGGTGTCTGGCTGCCAAAGGAGCCACTTGGACTCAGTTAGAATCAACACCTCTGCTCTCTTCTGTAAGAAAGAGGCTGAGATACAACTTGGACAAATGGAGGATTGTGATTCCTAACAATAAGAGACTTCAAGAAAATTGTGAGAAGGTTTCTAGGCTTTATTTTGGAAATGGGATACAGACCACAAAATACACCTTGCTCTCCTTTGTGCCCTGACACCTCTTTGAACAGTTTTACCGGTATACATTTGCAAAAACTAAAGCAATGATGGATCAGCTTTCAGATCCATCCCATCATAAGTGGTCTTTTTTGTGCGGGGAGGAATGTAGAGGGGGAGTAAGTTCTGAGTTTGACATTTTGCAGAAACCAAAATTGCAACTATGGAAACAAATGTGAGTGGATTACACTGCAACAGAAGTTACGGATGTAAAAAACCCCCATAAAATATATGAAAATTTAGACTAAAAAAAATGTATACCGAAGCAACCTGCTTCAAGACTGAGATCTGCACCCTTGTCTGAAGGTGTCAATCTGAGCAGCAAACAATCCTCAAAGATAATTAATATCCCTGATTTAGAATGCACAGATGGCTCAAAACAACATATTGAAAAGAATGTATTTTCTTACGGTCTATAAGATTTTAGAGATTTTTTTAAAACTATGTTAATTTTAAGTAAGCACATTGATGTCATCAATATAAAGGTACACAGAACTTGTCCAGAAAGGGTGATGAGATCTCAGTTTGTGTGGATCAGACTTTCCCACCAACTGCTTGTTGTAGGATAAGTGACATTGGCCTGAAGAATCCTGCCCAAAGCAGCCAGTGAGAAATGCCATTCTGATTGAGACAGGTGAAATTTGCACATCTAGCTCTCACTTTGAAATTCTGTAATATGATGCCTGGTTCTGTTATCCCATGTTTTGGCCTATTTTTTTCATTACCATATACCTGTAAATTCATATAGGGCCTAACCCTAACCTTAAAAACAAGCCCATACATTTCTAAACATAGCTTTTAAATATTTTATTGGCTTTTTTTAAGTTGGTAATCCTACAATCATAAATCAATGTAAATACAGGAATCTGGATGTAAAGGAAATCATGAGAAACAGTTTTTATGTGTTTGGATTTGAATGGTGATATTGTTCACAAATTAAATGAAATTATTTTGAATGTTATGAAACTATATCTCCTATAGAATCCTCATTAGAAATGGAGACATCACAATGTGGTAGGAAATAATCTGTTCTTTAGTGGGATGATGTGGAAAGAGAAGTGTGTGTGTGTGTGTATGTCTACACTACCACCCTAGTTCGAACTAGGGTGGTTAATGTAGGCAACCGGAGTTGCAAATGAAGCCCAGGATTTGAATTTCCTGGGCTTCATTTGCATGTTGCCGGGCGCCACCATTTTTAAATGTCCGCTAGTTCAGACTCCGTGCCTGCGGCTACACACGGCACGAACTAGGTAGCTCGGATTAGGCTTCCTGCAGAACCTGTGGAACCAGCGCCTGCCCACGTGGAGCTTGGTGCACCCTGGCTGAGTGCCATGGCCAGCTGGCCGGGCAGCCACTTCTCTTCCCTCCACCCCGGCTGCCCTGAGCTCAGCCCAGAGAGGCTGCCTCTAGCTCCAGCTTTGCTGGAGCAAGCTTCCCAGGCTGAGTGCACAATCACAGATGCCCATCTGATGGACTGTATACAACTAGCAATCTCAGACTACAACCCAGACTTCAAGACACTGGCAGATACTGTTCAGTCACAGGTGTCACACTGAGACTTTGTTATTGGAAGAAAAAATATATAATTATCAATACTTGATTTTAGATTTACAAAATAGCAGAGAACAAAATGTATAATTGTAAATGCTTCATTTGACATTTAAATAGCATGAATTAAAAACAGATAATTTATTTCATAACTATAAACATGTGATTTTAATTTTATATATTGCATAATTTAAAAATAAACTGTTTAACAGAGTGTATAAGGGCTGGGGATAGCAAGTGATGGACAGGAGAATAGAGAGGGCGGGGCTTCAAGGAAGGGGTGGGGTGGTAGATCTTTGCCTGTTCTGAGACTTAAAAAGTGATCTTGCGTGTAAAATGGTTGGAGACCACTGGTCTAGACAGTATTTGGTCCTGCCATGAGCACAGGGGATTGGACTTGATGACCTCTTGTGGTCCCTTCCAGTCCTAGTATTCTATGAATCTATGATTCTAAGAGGAGCTGGTTTTTAAACTGGGTGTCCTCACAGACCAGCTCCCATCGGGTACCCCACAGAAGCAGCAGCGTGAAATGGCAGGGGCTCCTCAGGAGTGAGGCTTGAGTGCACTGGCTGCCGGCCCTACGCCCAAGGGATTATAGAATAGTCAACTAATCAATAAGAATTCATGAGGTTAATCAACAATTCAATTAACTGATATTTAACATCTCTAGTATGTAACACTTTTCAGGAGTTCTTTTGTCATCAGTGAACTGCAACGAGACAGACTTTAGGACCCAGAGTCAGCCTGTCTGACAGTGGCAGAACTGGTTTCTTGGAGAATATTACCTATTCCTGTGACGTCTGTATTCCAACAGGTGTAGTTTTCAATCAAGTGAAAGACAGCAGTCCGGGAAAACTCAAACCCTCATTTCACTGCTGTGCATTCTTCTGGATTATTTAACCACTTTACCTTATTTTATTATTACTTCAAACTATAATTTAGAGGGAAATAAGATGCCACGGAAATATGCTCTAGGCTGCTGTTCTATGAAGATCATAAGGAAAAAACTTTTTTTCAAGAAAGCTCACAGCCAGCACACTGCTTCAGATTCTGAGACACAAAATGATGACTCAGAAAAGAGAGGAAAAGGTAAAAAAAGAAAGAAGAAAAATGAAAATAGATGGGTGGTTGTCTCCAACTTGCCCTTTGAAAGCTGCAAATGGAAAGAGAACCCAAATAGACATTATGACTGTAATAAAATCAAGACCACCAAATACACTTTCTTATCCTTCATTCCAAAAAATGTCTTTGAACAGTTTCATCGTTTTGCCAACTTATATTTTGTGGCCATTGTAGCATTGAACTTTGTGCCAGTGGTAAATGCTTTTCAACCAGCCGTTTCTGTGATCCCAGTTTGTGTTATAATGGCTATCACAGCAATTAAAGATGCCTGGGAGGACTTTCGGAGATATCAGTTGGACAAAGAGATCAATAATATGGTCTGCCTCATTTACAGCAGGTAAATAAATCACATGTTTTTCCATGTAATTGCCTCAAATTCTATTTTATTCAGAGTATCTTAATAAATGATGACGTTTCTGGAAACAAAATAACTACTAGGGGAAAAGCTCTTCCATAGTGGAAACCAATGTTTTTGTGTGTTTGATAGATAAAATTAAAGGGATGCCACAAAACAAATTTGTAAATAATACATTATGAGGGGCTAATTAGAATGATTTTTCCAGAATGACTAAGAAAAAACTAATTTCATAAGCTTATAAAAAGGTGTGACCCCTACATAAAGAGTACACCACCAAAATTGTCTATAGTCACAATTTCCTGAATTGCCTGCAGAATTGATGTTTTTTGTTTTCCTGTAGCATCAATGGTATTTTCAACCTTAAGGAAATGACACATTGTAATAGAGGTAATGAAAATATTGTCACCTTTATAAGAAAGGTGGTGATAAACAAAAAATCTTTTGTTTGTTTGTTTTTTGTTTAATTTTACTTTGCTCAGAAAAAGAAGTCTTAGGGAAAATATAGCAAATATGCTAAACATTAGCCGAGTGACTTTGTGCAGGAAATCTTAATTATCGCTCTTGTACACAAAAGAAGCATAATAAATTGTTTTAAAAAATCATTTACCAGAGATGGCTAATTCTAAGTGTTATGTGGGAATGCAGAGAAGTTATTTTTTGGTCTTTAGCAGTCCCTCTTGTGCCATTTTGTATTGCTCTATGTTCTTTCTAAATCTAGGAAACTGTGTGCACTTTGAAATGTCTTTGTCTTCCTAAAAAATTCTATGCTTATAGTTTCCAAAAGATCCAGTATATCCTTAAACCTTTTTTATGTATGAAAATATATCTGCCAACTTACAAGTGGATGTATGAAAGCTTTGCGGAAGTGAGCATAATGCCTCCAGCTCATTTTTTTCCTCCAGGCATGGGACACGGGGTTAATCAAACATTAAGAATAGTTGTTGGACCAGCCCAAGATGACGATGTATTCATTTGGATTGCAATGATGTCTGGAGATTCTGAAAAGAGTCCTTTTCAGTTGTCTTTCACCAGATATTTGTGGCCTTAAGGAAGCTGTAGAACAAGGGGAAGTGGGTGTCTTCAGGACAATAGAGGTTCTCTTCTCATGGAAAAAATGGTATATAAATTAAATTGCCAACAGACTTGTTATATGTTGTAATTAATCTGAATAACTTCAGTTCTTCAGGAAACTGACATTTCTTGTTCTTCTTGTTAGCTACACTGTCACAGAGGTGCTTAGTGTCTCCTGGTTTTCTTTTCTTCCTTATGAATCATCTGTCATATATTATTTTATACCAAGTGTGAAACACTTTTTTCTAGGCAGTGGAAGCCTTGTGAAACTAAATTATAATCTTGTTGCAGTAGAGCATTTTCTTTTAATACAGTGACTGATCTCCCATCTGAAGGTGAATGAGTAATCAGATTTACAGTATTACCCTATGAGAAATTGAATTGGATACTGTGTTATCTATCTCTGTGGTTTCAGAAGTCAAGCTAATGAATTCTGGAATCTGGTACCTCAACTCACAGTGGGGACTAATGAATTTAAACAGGGCATCTTGTAACATGGCCCTTTTCCTTTTTCCTTTTTTAACTAAGATGACATGTAAAGACAGTACTGGAAAGGGATAAGCTTTCCTAATAGCATAATTAAATAAGGCTCAGCTGAGAACAGGAGTGAGGACAATAGTCACTGAAGAGTGTTTTAGGCTCTAATTCTTGAATGGCTTATGGCCTTAGTAATTGGTGATGGAGGCTTGGATCTCTAGGGCTGCAAGTTCACAGAAAACATAATAAAGTGTTTATAAATTGTAGCATCTTGTGCACATATAGTACTTACAAAATAAATTAAAAAGTTAGTAATCTAATTGCAAGTTGAACACACCTGTCTACAGTCACCTCCATTTTCTGTGTCAGTACAGATTTGTCCCTACATATATATGTTCTGTCTAGTTTTCAATGTCACTATCAGGAAGTCATCTATGATATTTACCTTATAGTTTCTCTTTCTCAATTGCATTCCATTTCTTCAAGAGTACTCCTTCATATATGTACTCCTTCATATAAGCCTGATTAATTCTTCTTTATCCTTAGTATTTAATTATGTCCTTTAAATATTTGTGATCAAAGTCCCTTGACTACACTCATAACTATCTCTTAACAAAGATGCCAGAAAAGATCATGGAGAAAATAATTAAGGAATCAATCTGCTAACATCTGGAAGATAACAGGACAATAAGTAAGAGTCAGTGTGGATTTGTAAAGAAAAAAGCATGTCAAACCAATATAATATCTTTCTTTGATAGGATATCAAGCCTTGTGGATAAGGGGGAAGCAGTAGATATGATATACCTAGACTTTAGTAAAGCATTTGATAAAGTCTTGCATGACTTTCTTATTAATAAACTATGAAATTACTCCTTAGATGGGGCTAATCTAAGGTGGGTGATTAACTCGTTGGATAACCATTCTCAGAGAATGGTTCATTCTCAATGGTTCATTCTGGAAGTGCATAAAAAGTGAGGTTCTGCAGGGATCAGTTTTCATCAACAATTTAGATGATGGTATAGAGAGTACTCTTATAAAGTTTGCAGATGATACCAAACTGAGAGGGGTTGCAAGAGCTTTGGAGAATAGGGTCATAATTCAAAATGATCTGGACAAACTGGAGAAATGATAAAAAGGATGAAGTTCAATAAGGACTTCATACAAAATACAAAATACTCCACTTAGGGAGGAACAATCAGTTCCATACATACAGAATGGGAAGTGACTGTCTAGGAAGGAGTACTGCAGAAAGGAGATTGAGGGGTCAGAGTGGACCACAAGCCAAATATAAATCAACAGTGTGACACTTGCAAAAAAAATTCAAACATCATTCTGCGATGCATTAATAGGGATCTTGCAAGCAAGACACTGCAAGTAATTCTTCCCCTCTACTGTGGGCTGATTAGGCCTCAGATGGAATATTCTGTCCAGTTCTGGGTGCAACATTTCAGGAAAGATGTGGAGAAATCGGAGTGGGTCAAGAGAAGAACAACAAAAATGATTAAAAGTCTAGAAGACAGGACCTATGAGGGAAGCCTAAAAAAAATGCATGTCTTTAATTTGGAAAAGAGAAGACTGAGAGGAAACACAATAGCAACTTTCATGTATCTAAAAGGGTTTTAGAATGAGGAGGAAGAAAAAGGGTTTTTCTAATGTCCAACCTAAACCTCCCTGGCTGTAATTTAAGCCCATTGCTTTCTGTCCTATCCTCAGATGTCAAAGAGAATAAGATGCCTGAGAAGCAGAAATTAAATCCATAATTCTAAAAGAGCTGCACACTGTTCTAGAATGTCTTCTAACACCGTTCATACTGAAAGGACATACTGAAAACAAAGAGATATTAAAAAACAACAAATAGTCTTGCAGCACAGTAGAGACTAACAAAACATGGGTCATGAGCTTTCGGGGGAACAATCCACTTCTTCAGAAGAATGTGTGGATAAATAAATAATGGATGGGAGGGGGGAGAGGAGGAAAAAGAAAGGGGGTGGGAGAAAAAAAGGGAAAAGAATAGTCAGTTAGAGTGTCCTTGCTACATGAAGCTGATAGAGAAGGTACTAAGTGTTCTTAAGTACCCATTGTTTGGTTTATTTATGTCATTAGGATGTGGAATATAGCAAGCCATTGACCCTATGTGTTTGGAATCCATTCTATCATTCACTAAAGTCTGTCCAGGTAAAACTTAGATTATCTGGAATTTTCATACCTGTATTAACAACGTGGGTATGTACAGTCTGCTCTGTTATGAAAGATTGATGCACTTTTTGGACTTCTAGCAAATTGTGGCCATAAAATTAAAATAAATTTAATTAAAATAAAATAAAATTTGATGTGGCCATAAAATTAAAATAAATGACATCTATGTTGCAAGCTGCCATGGAACTTACTGAAAGCCATAGTATCAAATTTGTGAAGCAATAATTAAAAATGGAATTCATACCTTGGAGAGACAGCTCACTAAGTGGTAAAAGAATATCAAACCTGCTGAGCTGATTAAACTTAAAAGAACATCTGATTTTCAACAGTTGCTTTGTTTAGATCCAAACCTCAGAACTTAACATCAGGAAGCAGTGAGTTATCACTTCTTATTGCCAGTCAAAGTACTCCACTGCAGTCACGATTCTTGGCTCCCTTAAATTAAAACCTGCCATAGCAATGCTATCTCCTGTTTGTGCACTGCTTTAATAACAGCCTCTTTTAGGGCTATCACTTTATTGTGCTAAGACCTTTCACCTGCTTCACCCAAAAATGTGTATGCAGTAGTTTAACAGATGGTAACACCAAACTAATGACTAAAGACAAAGGGCAAACAGGCACCTTCGTTTCTGGTTTAATGAACAGGGCTCGAAAACCACTATTTCTACTTGCCCATGGCGAGTAGATTTCAGCAGGTCGCTCTGTGTGCCCCATTCACCGGCGCTGCGCACATGCACAGTGCCAGTCTGGTGCATGTGTGGTACGGGGCTGGCGAGTAGCTCTCGCCTCAGTTTGTCGAGCCCTGTTAATGAACATATCATGGCAAGGAGTGCCATGGAGAACTTACTAAGTGGCTGAAACAATGGGTGAACAGCTTATTGGGATGCTGCAAGCAGTCAAGCTGGCCTGAATGGTGCTAATGCAGAATTGGATAAGCAAACATTAAGTGACTAAACTTGAAGTGGTGTGCGCTCTCCATCTGCTGTCAGTTTCCAAGCTGCAGGATTCTGCAGTCACTGCTAATACATTGAGGTGTGAAATCAGAAAAATGTCAAAAGAGTGCCCTGCTTAGAAAATGCTCCTGAAAGTTACTAGACAGTGAAGTTTGAACAACACCAAAACTGCTTTTTACAAAATAAATAAATACATTTTAATTGGTCCAGTTTGTTTTCAAAATGGATTCTGACCAAATCTGGTAAAACAAAGAAATACAATAGTAAAATAGTCCTAACTCTTACCTATCTTAAGCCAGCACAGACTTGGAATGTCTACTCCATAAGAATATTGGCATCTTTTAGCATTGAAAGAATAGTGACCATGGTAGAAGGCAAGAGATTATTGTATTGAAATGTAGGGTCCCTTTTGTGGCATTAAGGAACTTTCAGTCCCCAGGCAGTAGGATTATTTTAATGGTATATTTTGTTACTTTCTAGAAAATAGCATGTCATAGCAATATCAACAGTATTGTTAACTTGCTAACTTATCATTCAAGACCAATCCTGAGTTTTTCCAATTGCAAGGAACATACATATCTGTTCACAAACGAGGACTTATCTGGCTGCATAAACTACAACTTACATAAAGAACTGTCACCTCTAGCTCATAGATTTGAATCCAGCCTAACAAAGCAGTGACTGGAAGATTGGCACAGAACTGGCCTCTTGTTCTTTCCAAACACATGTGTCCACCTCATAAAAATCACTTAGGCCATGTTTACACTAGGAAATTATTTCAAAATTAGTAAAATCAAAGTAACAGAATCAAAATAGTGTGTCCCCACTACAGGAGACCATCAAAATTACTCAAAATTATTTTGAAATAGTGCATCCACACTGACTGGAGCCTGCCGTGGACTTAGACCCGACCCCCCGCCCCCCAGCAGCACTCCGGAGAGGGCACCAGGAGGGTGGACACTTCCTGTGGCTGCTTGATCAGGCAAGCTGTGACACATGCTTTCAGGGGCTCCTCTCTACGGCTGCTTCTCACACACCACTCCTCCATTGCCTCCCTCCTCACAGGACACAAAATGCAAGTCGTGTGCTCTGGTTGCCCTTGCAGATGCCACATCATTCAGCTCTTCCAAACTGCTCACATGCTGCTCCAGCAGAACAAGGACCACCCTGCACTGCAGGCCCTGATCACCCAGGTCATAGAATCATAGAATCATAGAATAATAGGACTGGAAGGGACCTCAAGAGGTCATCGAGTCCAGCCCCCCGCCCTCAAGGCAGGACCAAGCTCCGTCTACACCATCCCTGACAGATGTCTATCTAACCTGTTCTTAAATATCTCCAGAGAGGGAGATTCCACCACCTCCCTTGGCAATTTATTCCAATATTTGACCAACCTGACAGTTAGGAATTTTTTCCTAATGTCCAATCTAAACCTCCCTTGCTGCACTTTAAGCCCATTACTCCTTGTCCTGTCCTCAGAAACCAAGAGGAACAAATTTTCTCCTTCCTCCTTATGACACCCTTTTAGATATGAAAACCGCTATCATGTCCCCCCTTAATCTTCTTTTTTCCAAACTAAACAAGCCCAGTTCATGAAGCCTGGCTTCATAGGTCATGTTCTCTAGACCTTTAATCATTCTTGTCGCTCTTCTCTGTACCCTTTCCAATTTCTCCACATCTTTCTTGAAATGTGGCACCCAGAACTGGACACAGTACTCCAGCTGAGGCCTAACTAGTGCAGAGTAGAGCGGCAGAATGACTTCACGAGTTTTGCTTACAACACACCTGTTGATACAACCTAGAATCATATTTGCTTTTTTTGCAACAGCATCACACTGTTGACTCATATTCAACTTGTGGTCCACTATGACCCCTAGATCCCTTTCCGCCATGCTCCTTCCTAGACGGTCGCTTCCCATCTTGTATGTATGGAACTGATTGTTCCTTCCTAAGTGGAGCACTTTGCATTTCTCTTTATTAAACCTCATCCTGTTTACCTCTGACCATTTCTCTAACTTGCTAAGGTCATTTTGAATTATGTCCCTATCCTCCAAAGAAGTTGCAACCCCACCCAGTTTGGTATCATCTGCAAACTTAATAAGCGTACTCTCTATCCCAATATCTACATCATTGATGAAGATATTGAACAGTACGGGTCCCAAAACAGACCCTTGCAGACCTCCACTTGTTATCCCTTTCCAGCAGGATTTAGAACCGTTAACGCTTGTTAACGGTCCTGGTGTTTCTGCTGCTGCAAAGGCCCCCTCAATATCCAGGACACTGTGGAATGCCACTTCTGGCAGAGGGAGGCCAGTTTGGACCGGTGGGACCACATCATTCTGCAGCAGGATGACCAGCAGTGACTCCAGAACTTCCACATGCTGAAGGCCACCTACCTGGAGCTCTGTGAGTGGCTTGCCCCTTCCCTCAGGTGATAGGACACACAACTGAGACTCGCCATTGCTGTGCAGAAGCGTTATCATCACCCTGTGGATGTTTGCTATGCTGGACAGCTACTTCTCTTCTCTTTTGGGAACCAGTTCGGCATGGGAAAATCCAAAGCAGGGCTGTGCTCCTGCAGGCAGCAAGGAGCCATGTGCTGCTACAGTGGGTTGTCACTCCAGGCAACGTGGACACCATTGTGAACTGCTTTGCTGCTAAGGGCTTTCCCAAATGCGGGGAGCCATAGACAGCACTCATATCTCTTTCCTGGCCCCCAACTACCATGTCTCAGACTACATCAACAGGAAGGGGTACTTCTCCATGGTGCTGCACGCCCACATGGATCACAAGGAATGATTCACTAACATCAGTGTTGGGTGGTCAGGGAAGGCTAATGATGCCCGCATCTTCCGGAACTCTTGCTAGCACTTTTTTTCCCAACTGCACCATCAGAGTTGGACGTGGACATGCTCATCTGCATCCAGGGTGATGCAGCCTACCCCTTGTTCCCCTGGCTCATGAAGATCAACACAGGCACCCTGGACTCCACCAAGGAGCACTTCAATACCAGGCTGAGCAAGTGCTGCATGGTGGTGGAATGTATGTTCAACGGCTTACAGGGGAGGTTCAGGAGTCTCCTCACCCATCTGGCCTCAGTGAGCACAACATCCCCTTTGTGGTGGCAGCAGCTTGTGTGCTCCTCAACCTATGTGAGAGCAAGGGGGAGACTTTTCTGCCAGGATGAGGGGCAGAGGCTGAAAGGCAGGCCAGGGCATACAAACAGTGCTATTCAGAGAGCCCATCAAGGGGCTGGACTCATCAGAAAGGCCTTGAGGGAGACTTTTGTGCAAGGCCAGCTATAAGACTCTTCCCAGTGCTCTCCACAAGAGTCCCTGCATTCCCTCTGTGTGCATTTCCTCCCCCACCCGTCCCTTCCCTGTCCTCCTCACTTTCCTCCCCTCCCCAAGAGGTCCAACCACCCCATATTCTGTGGCTCCAGCACGCCCTGGAGTGGGGGCTAGGAAAAGAAGCCATGGGAAGTCAAGTCTCCTCCACATAGCCATGCTTGACTGGGAGTGAATGCTACCCAAATGTGGGCATGACCCTGTGCTGTGTGCAGCACTGCTGTGTGGTTCCATGACCCCAGAATCTTTAGTGGTGGCTTGTTGTGGGAAGGTGTTACATCCCAGAGGCCAGAATAAGGCAGGCATCCCCAGGAACTTTGTGTGAGTGTCATGGGGCTGAGTGCTCCAGACTGGTGTTCCATGTGCACTCACATGCACAGGCTGTTGTATGACCCCCGAGGCCGACTAGGCTGAACAAGGAGTGTGCAGCTTCTTGCAGCCTATCACCTTCCCACAGAAGCTTCCCACCTGTGTGTATAGGCCTGCCAAAGCTCCTTGATTTTCATTTGGGCCTTGTCGGGTGTCCAAATGTGGTCTTTGTTGGTGATCTGGCTGTAGATATCAGCATTCCTTTTTCTACTGTGGAGATCCTGGATGTTGGTCTCCTCCCCTCTGACCTTGATAAGATCCAGCATTTCCACACCAGTCTAGGCTGGAGCTGTTTTCCGTCCCTGGCAGCCAAAGGAGTTGCAGGAGTGCTGGCAGCTGTGGGAGGCTGTAAGTGGGTGTTGGGATTGCTCATGGCTACCTGGGATGCTGCTGTGTGGCATGGAGCTGGCAAAGCTCATCACATGGCACAAACCCTGCCTATGGTTTTAAGCTCCGTAAGAGAAAGGGAGAAGTGAAGCTAGCAGGTGTGGCCACAGCAGTCAAAAGTGCAGCTGTGAGAGGCCTCTGGAGGCCAATTATTTCAAATTGGCAGCACCGGATCATCCACACTAACACTATTTCAAAATAACTCCCTAGTGTAGACCAGAGCCTACAGAATACACTAATTGACACCCTAGTAACAATGTTGAGAGAAATGTATGGAGCAGCATAGAGACCTAGCTACTTTCTCCTCCTCCACAAAAGTGGTTCCTTCATGTCAGAGATGAGGCATGCATGCTATGGCTCAGTACTGCAATGTGTTCTGTAACTAGACTTCAGTGTCTATTCCGTGTCTGTCTGATACCTTCCACAAATGCTAAATTCACTCCTAAACATTACTCCATAGTCTGTCTTTACAGAAGAAATTCTCAGCTTTTGGTTCTGAAGTTCTCAATTTTTTTGCTGAACAGTTCTTTTGATGAATTATTTTATAGCCTCTCTGGTTGCAAAGATAACTGACCAAGAATACACAACTGCAATAATATTCTGTTTACTGAATACATAACATCAAGGAATATAGAGTTGATTACAGTTTTAATTAAAAGCTAGAGATGGTGCTTCTTGAGATAGTTTTAAAATCTGGATTGTTATGAAATATATGTGTGATAAAAGGAAATGTCTGCATTTACATGATGCAGTGAATGTTTTTGCTGGAGGACTGGAAGAAAGGTTTTGTTTGTTTTTGTCTTTAAAAAACACTGCAAAAGATTCTTGGGTAGAAGAACAAAGGATTCAGGGCCAATGTGGTCACAGAAGAAAAAAAATCAGCTGAGAAGCAAAAATACACATTATTTGAAAGTTGTGAATGCTAATTGAGAACTCTTCCTATCAGGGAATTAACTAAATGACTATTTCAGAAGGCTTCACAGGTAAATCCTTTTGCACATGCCTGTAGCTAGTTTGCTGTCCCTTTACGGCAAGCCAGACTCAGCTTGCTTGTGATCATGCAACTATCCTCCAGCTGATTGTGATGGAATTGTGTGGTGCATCGGATCATGGAGAAGAGTACTTAACAGATGTGAAGTCATTCTAGGGAGGAGACCTGGGAGAGTGAAGCAAGAGAAGTTATCTTTTCAGGAAATGGCCTGGCGAGATCAGGCTGGAGAAGATACTCAGAAAGTGGGTTAAGTTCCTTGTGGAGTATGGGACAAGGAAATGAAATTGACCAGAGTCCTCAGGGAGTGGAGGCAGTGGAAGAAACTTCTGATTAGAAGAAGCAGCAGAAAATAAAGCTCTATAGATCTCTGGCAGAGGGGCAAAAAGCAGAGAATTTCTGAGTAGCCCAAGTAATAGAGATGTAGCCATGTTAGTCTGGTCTAGCTGAAACAAAAGACAGTACTATGCAGCACTTTAAAGACTAACAAGATGGTTTATTAGGTGATGAGCTTTCGTGGGCCAGACCCACTTCCTCAGATCAAATTGTGGAAGAAAATTGTCATGACCATATATACCAAATGGATACAATCAAAAAAAGTGAACACATAAAAAGGACAAATAAAATTTCAGAACAGAGGGGGGATAAGGCGGAGAGGTTAATGTCTATAAGCTAATGATATTATAGGTGATAATTGGGGAAGCTATCTTTGTAATGGGTAAGGTAATTAGCATCTTTGTTGAGTCAAATTTAAGCATGAATGACAGTTCAACAGAGGATCTTTAGAGATGATGACCCTTGCAATGCCCAATTAAGGCACACAGGGAACCTTACACGTGAAGGCTTGCAATTAAGTCTCCCAGCATAGCTAGCTTTGCCTTCCCTCCACTTGGACATTGTTTTTCTTAATACCTTGGTTTAGAAATCCCAGAAATCTGTTTGAATCCTAGAAATAAACTGTGATGACATTGTTGACACAATGTAAATCATTTATTCATATATAACCACTCAATTTTTTTGTGGGCCTTTTTTCTCAGATACAGATTCAGAAAACACCTTTGATCCATGTCCATGGATACATAAAGGGAAAGAAGTCAGAGCAACAGGAAGTAGCAGTGGCTTTTGACTGGCTGGATAGGTCTTTAGGACAACTAAGTGGAAGAGAAAATGATTATCTAGTACGAGATATGCAGACCAATTGGGAGAGGTGGGGGAAAGATAAGAATCATTCTATTGAAAACCTCAGATTTTGAAAGAGCCCGTTTTTTGCCTACAGAAAAACAGAGGTCTGTTCTTCCTCAGTTTCCTCTGTGGGCAGAGTCTTCATCACTGACATCTCTCATATTTTCTCATTCATTTGATCAAGTGCTGCTCTGCCTCATCCCAACATCCTGATGCTGCTTACTGGAAGGAGTAACTCAGGTTTCAAGTTCTCCACCTATCAGAAATCACTTCATGCTGATTTTTTCAACAGCATAATTATTTTTATTTGTTCATTGCCAGAACTGCCTAGGTTCGCAAAGTTGCTTTATTTATTTAGCACCAGGAGCTTGTGACTGTGCTGAGAACTTAAATCAATGAATAGCAAATAAGCATTGCTCACCGTCTATGTGAAACACTAAAGGAAACTGCTTCATTTAAAGATCTTGCATAAGACTTTAGCAAAGGTTTTTATACGGTTTCCCACAATATTCTTGCCAGCCAGTTAAGGAAGTATGGATTGGATAAATGGACTGTAAGATGGTTAGAAAACTGGCTAGACTCTCGGGCCCAATGGGTAGTAATCAACGGCTCAATGTCATGTTGGCCGTCGGTTTCTAGCAGAGTGCCCCAAGGATTGGTTCTAGGGCTGGTTTTGTTCAACATCTTTATTGATGATCTGGATGAGGGATGGATTGCACCCTCAGCAAGTTTGCACATGATACTAAGCTAGGGGAGAGGTAGATACACTGGAGGGAAGTGATAGGGTCCAGAGTGACCTAAATAGATTAGAGGATTGGGCCAAAAGAAATCTGATGAGGTTCAACAAGGACAAGTGTAGAGTCCTGCACTTGGGATGGAAGAATCCCAAGGATTGTTACAGGCTGGTGACTGAATGGCTAAGTAGCAGTTCTGCAGAAAAGGACCTGGGGATTACAGTGGATGAGAAAACAAAAGGAAAAACTATGTAGCACTTTAAAGACTAACAAGATGGTTTAATAGGAGATGAGCTTTTGTCAGCCAGACCCACTTCCTTAGATCATATTCTGGAAGAGAATTGGCATATTAGGTTGCATGAGGAGAAGCATTGCATTTATTCTCCTTTATTCGGCTTTGGTGAGGCCACACCTGGAGTATTGTGTCTAGTTCTGGGCCTCCAACTACAGGAAGGATGTGGACGCATTGGAGAGGGTCCAGCAGAGGGCAACCAAAATGATTAGGGGGCTGGAGCACATGACCTATGAGGAGAGACTGAGGGATTTGGGTTTGTTTAGTCTGCAGAAGAGAAGAGTGAAGGGGGATTTGATAGCAGCTTTCAACTTCCTGAAGGAAGGTTCCAAAGAGGATGTTCTCTGTAGTGACAGATGACAGAACAAGGAGCAATGGTCTCAAGTTACAGTGAAAGAGGTCTAGGTTGAATATTAGGAAAAGCTATTTCACTAGGAGGGTGGTGAAGTACTGGAAAGGGTTACCTAGGGAGGTAGTGGAATCTCCATCCCTAGAGATTTGTTTTTAAGTCTCGGCTTGACAAAGCCCTGGCTGGGTGATTTAGTTGGGATTGGTCCTGCCTTGGGCAGGGGGTATGACTTAATGACCTCCTGAGGTCTCTTCCATCTCTTTGATTCTATGTTTCTATGATTCTATAATTTCAAACCTGGTGGCTACGGGGGGGAGGGAGGAGTAGTGGAAGGGATTGCTTCTGAAGAGTTGTTTTGTGCCTTATATCTTGAGGTAAGGCACTATAAGGTGCTAAAATGTAAATGATGCCTTGTACTGAGGAAACTTGTTAATTACACTGTAACAGTGATAGAAATGTAGCCGTGTTAGTCTGTTGTAGCTGAAACAAAATACAGGACTATGTAGCACTTTAAAGACTAACAAGATGGTTTATTAGATGATGAAGTTAGATGAAGTTCATCATCTAATAAATCATCTTGTTAGTCTTTAAAGTGCTACATAGTTCTGTATTTTGTTTCAGTGATATAACAAATAGTGCTGTAAAAAAAAATTTAGGATGGGGAAGGAACATAGTCTTTTGATACAAAACATTTAAGAGCTCTAATTCCCTATTGAAGGTAGGAAGAGAAGAGACTAGTGGGAAGAAAACACACCTGCAAGCCAGGAACTCCTGAATATGAATCTCAGCTCTGAAATGACTGTCCTTGGAGCACTGAGCACATCATTTGGCATTTCTGCCTCAGTTTCCCTTCAGTAAAATGAGTTAAATATTACTCTGTGATAAAATTAAAGTTTCTAAAGCTCCTTGAAGATGAAAGGCATTACACATAATAAATGATAGAATCATAGAGCTGGAAGAGACCTCAGAAGGTCATCAAGTCCAGCCCCCTACTCTAGGCAGGACCAATCCCAACTAAATCAACCCAGCCAGGGCTTTGTCAAGCTGAGACTTAAACACTTCTAGGGATGGAGACTCCACTGCTTCCCTAGGTAATCCATTCCAGTGCTTCACCACTCTCCTAGTGAAATAGTTTTTCCTAATATCCAACCTGGACCTCTCCCCTCACAACTTGAGTTCATTGCTCCTTCTTCTGCCATCTGTCACTAATCTTTAATCAGGCTATAATCACCATCTCATTCTGACAGTTTACTCTCTTAACTGTTTTATTATTCAGAGAACTTTCCTGTAATTTTGTGTATGTTTCATTGAAAAGCAGAAATTCATTCATTCAGTAGGTTATTTTTGTTTACATAGGCTTTTTGGTCCCTTCTAGCTGTCAGGTAAATGGGCCAGGCTTTTCTAAAGATCTCTGTGAGCAAGATCAATGGAAAGAAAGTTTGGTAGATATTGGAACTAAACAAGAGGTGGGGAGAGAGAACACAACAGGAGTCTACTGCACTGCAGACTAGCACCATGCCCAAGTACATCTCGTAAAGGTTATGACACATCATCTGCTTATTGTAGTCTGCATCTGTCCTTTCGTTTCTATGTTCTGTACAAACAGATTCAAAGGTTTTACCAGGAAGGTGTTAAACACTGTTAAAGGTCACACTGCATTTGTATCATAGTCATACCCATCCCCACCTTCGTGAAACATTTAGTGCTCAGCTACTTAAATATTTTTAAGCAGCAATTTGTCAGAGTTACTGGGATGGAACCTTTTTTGTTTTTAATGTATAAATAACACTGAGCATCAGCTTAGTCTGGCCCACGAAAGCTCATCATCTAATAAACCATCTTGTTAGTCTTTAAAGTGCTACATTGTCCTGCATTTTGCTTAAAATAGGATTGACTTCTTAGGGTATGGGCTTTCAGCTCATTGTTGCAAAACTCTGGAAGCAAGTTCTTGGCAACCAGTTTCACAGGTGGAACAAATGTCTGAGAACAGCTTTGCTAACAGAATTAACATGGAGAGTTAGATTCTGGCAAGCCCCTGTGTGGTTGTGGTGCAGATTATAAGGATGTAATGTAGGGGTGGGGAACATTTTTTGGGTCAGGGCTGCTGACCCCCAGGATAGTAGATTTTGTATATACCGCCCCACGGTGGGATAGCAGAGGGTGCTGGAGTGGTAGTACAGGCTTCCCAATGCTGGGGGAAGCCCCAAGCCTCAGGGTCCAGATCCAGGCAAGCAGGGCACTGCCGGTTCCCCACCGTGGTGTAAGGAGTTGCTCCTTCTGCATGATCTAGCCATAGTTGCACGCCTCTGGCTTGCATGTGTTCAAAGACTGTTCCCTGGCTTGTGCTATGAGTATAACCCCATTCTCCTCTATCCTGACTAACCAACTGTGGAGAGGGTACATGCCGCAATCTGCTGGGAAGGCAGCAGTGGGCATGATCCCCACATGCTCCTGAAACCCTCCAGGGTTCTTGCCAGGGCAGTGCAGCTCTATATGCCTTCACTGTTGGCTAGCAGTGCTTTATATACACAAGCCCTTAAGTGAGTAGCTGTATATGATGCTGTGATGATATTCTCTCCATGTGATCTCCAGGCCCACTTGTATGGCCAGGAACATGTAGCCTACATGTTGGCTTCCACTCAGGATACTGTCTAAGAGCACTGTCCATCCATGGGACCAGTGAATTGCTAAATAATTTGTCCATAATCAACATGTTTCATAAATGCCCTTTACATAACCCCTTTAAATTGCCTCTGTCCACCAGATACATCAGAAGAATTGAAATCTACTGTATTGGTGGCTTGAGAACTGTTCAGTATTCAAGTAAAAACATATACTAGCTCTGTGGGATGGTGAGAGATCTTCTTTGCCACAGGGCATCTGCAAAACCTTGACTTATGGAACAGTTCTAGAGCCCTGTGATCAACTCATGACACTTTTAGTCAGAGCTCGTTAAATGTGACTGATATATAGGTCCATGTAATGATTAGCCAAATTTGAGATACTCTGAAAAAAGGGAACCAGCGAAGAAATTAGTTATCACAACGGAGTGTGTCGCAAAAAAGGCTCTAACTATACCAGGGAAATCTGTATTGCCATATGCAAAATGGACCTCTGCTTGTAGTGAATGGAGAATTCCTGAGGTAACTGCTGACCAGACTGTCAGTGCCTCATAATCCTTGAAAAAAAGATGTTGCTCAAGAAAACAAAACTTCATTCAGCACTGAAGTCACCACTGAAAGCAGTTTAAGCTGGTATTACTACACAAAGGATGAGGGGAACAAATTAGGGCATCCAACCCTTGTTCCCCCTCAAAGGCCCCTTTGGCTCCAAAATGAAGCAAAACAGGCAAACTGATAGACTCTAAGGGTATGTCTACACTACAAAGTTAATTCGAACTAACGGACGTTAGTTCAAATTAACTTTGGTAGGCGCTACACATGCGAACCGCTAGTTCGAACTTAATTCGAACTAGCGGAGTGCTTAGTTCGAACTAGGTAAACCTCATTCTACGACGACTAAGCCTAGTTCGAACGTCCTAGTTCGAATTAAGGGGTGTGTAGCCTTCCCCAGCCCTCCCGAATTAAGGGCTAGCCCTCCCCAGCTTTCCCTGGTGGCCACTCTGGCCAACACCAGGGAAACTCTATTGCCCCCCTCCCGGCCCCGGACTCCTTAAAGAGGCACGGGATGGCTACGATGCCCGTGCCAGGTGCAAGCCTGCCAGCACCCAGCCAGCAGACCATGCACCTGGCACGGCTCGAGCCAGCCACCCGATGCCCCCCAGCCCTCCCCCTCTTCCCGGGACCAGGCTGGCGGCTCCTGGGAGCTTGCCCGGGACCGCAAGAGGCGGGCACCCGCCTGGTCTAGTGCGGACATCGTGGACCTCGTCCATGACCTCCACACTAGGCACAGGAAAGTGGCCGTCTAGGGCAGGAGAGCTGCCAGCCTGGCCTCCCAGGAGCAGGTGTGCATGAAAATCAAGGTGGACCACTGAGACCCCCGACCCTGAGCCCTGAGCTTACAATGGCCGTACTGGGTCAGACCAAAGGTCCATCTAGCTCAGTAGCCTGTCTGCCGACAACGGCCAACCCTAGGGACCCTGGAGGGGATGGACTGAAGACAATGACCAAGCCATTTGTCTCGTGCAATTCCTCTCCAGCCTTCCACAAACTTTGGGCAGGCACACCACTCCTACCCCCTGGCTAATACCACTCCATGGACCCAACCTCCATGACTTTATCTCACTTCTCTTTAAACTCTGTTCTAGTTCTAGCCTTCACAGCCTCCTGCAGCAAGGAGTTCCACAGGTTGACTCTTTGCTTTGTGAAGAACAACTTTCTGTTACTAGTTTGAAGCCTGCTACCCATTCCTTTCCTTTGGTGTCCTCTAGTCCTTCTATTATGGGAACTAATGAAGAACTTTTCTTGATGCACCCTTTCCACCCCACTCATGCTTTTATAGACCTCTATCCTATCCCCCCTCTTTCTCCTCTTTTCTAAACTGAAAAGTCCCAGTCTCTTTAGCCTCTCTTCATATGGGACCTGTTCCAAATCTCTGATCATTTTAGTTGCCCTCCCCTCTCCCACCCTCTCTCTTTCCCTCTCCCACCTCCTTTTCCCAGTCTCCCCGAGTTTTGTTCAATAAAGAGAGATTCTATTTTTGACCACACGTTTTCTTTATTTTGTACATCAGGAAGGGGGGCTAGGGAAGGGTAAGTGGAAGGAGGTGAGGGAGGAATGGGGTACGAGCCCCCGATGGGGAGGACTGGGCTGGCTCTGCGGGCTTCTGGGGGTGGAAGCTGTCCTGCAGCCCCCCCAATTGCCCCCTCTCCCCAGATGGCAGCCTGCAGCAAGTGCAGCCGGTCTTATGGCCGAATGCTGTGATGTGCCCAGTGTGGGCACTCCAAGCCAGGACTGTTTTGCAAGCGGGTCACCCCTGAGAGCTGTCTGTCCGGGGTGGGGGTCGGGTCCCTTTAAGCTCAGCCCTCGGCTAGCCTGAGGCAGCAGGTCCATGCTCTAAGTCCTCATCTGATGCCCTGCCGGCACTGCTTCCGGCCATCCTTAAGCCCGGTTCAGGGTCCACTTAATGTGGACATGCTAGTTCGCATTAGCAAAACGCTAATTTGAACTAGTTTTTTAGTCTGGATGCGTTAGTTCGAATTAGCTTAGTTCGAATTAACTAATTCGAACTAAGTTAGTTCGAATTAGCGCTGTAGTGTAGACATACCCTAAGATCTTTGTCACATCTCTGAACCATTTGGCTGACACCTTCCTGCAGTTTCTATCCCAATGACTGAATCCAGAAAAGCATCAATAGAAAGTTGTTTGAGCAAGGATCAGTAGATAGGCACTGCAGATGTCATCACACTGATTCCTGTAACTATAACATCATCTTAATGTTCCCTTCCTGTGCAAAGGTATTGAGAAGGAGGTGACAAATTAGAAGTTTTGTGAGAAGTGAAAAGTATTTTTTCCTTTGAGTGTAGGAAAAGACTTTGACATCTATTCATTGAGCATTTTTTTCTGGACAAATAGTGTGGCACGAAAGAAGGTGAAGGACACAAAAAGCAGAAGTGTGTGTGTGGAGCATAAGAGTAATAAGGGGTCAAAGATGAAATAAGGGAAGATTAAAGAATTAATTTTTATTGCCATTAATATTAACAATATTTTAAACATATCTCCCATGTTATATATTCCCTGAGAAAGGTTTGTGAAGATTCTTACAGAGTAGGATTTCATGTAATGAATGTGAAGTGGATGCAATGAGGAAATGATATACCATTGTATTGTATGCAAAAATATTACCAGAAAATGTTGTGTTGGAATCAAGAGGTTTCCAAGTCACAGTATGTTATGTTCTTCCTTTTTAGATATAAGTATTGAAACACCTGCAGGGTAATCCAGGGTACTTATGTGTGTTGTAGGTGGAGTGGTCCAATGTCCAGGACATGCTTGCTTTTATTATACCCAGATATTTAGTAATTACTCAGAGCTATAAATTAATACTTATTGTTAGATGCAAGGCTCACTACTAGCTCTAATGCTTTGAGAGATATTAGACATTGCAGTCACTTGTCATTGTCATTGCATTTTCCCCCCTCCCACTTCAATTTTGACCTGATTTTCAGTAGGTGCTATCTCAAGACTTTACAGCGAGTACTTGAGCCTTTCTGAACTCTTGGGATTCAGATTATATAAAACATTTATTTCTAGCTCTTGGGGCTCATGAGACATGCTGGCAGTTAAAATCATAGTTGAATTGAAGAGTATTACAGGGAGTAAGCAACAGTAATGGGAAAGGTGTATGGGTGTCAGAATCTTAGAAATATAGGGTTGGAAGGGACCTCAAGAGGTCATCCAATTAGAGATAAGACCAAGTAAACCAAGGTCATCCCTGACAGGTGTTTGTCCAACATGCTCTTAAAAATATCAAATGATGGGAATTCTACAACCTCACATAATAACCTACTCCAGTGGTTAACTCCCCATATAATTAGAATTTTTTTCTTAATATCTAGCCTAAATGACTCTGACTGGAAATTAAGATCTTCTAGTGAACATGCAGAACAGTTGATTGCTGTCCTCCTGCTTTACCATGTTATCAGTCTTCTTTTTCCCAAATTAAACAAAAACAGGCTTTTTAAACTTTGTCTTGGAAGTTAGGGTTTCAATGGCTAAAATGAAGAAATGATACACTATTGTATTTCATGCAAAAATGTTACCAGAAATGGTAAGTGTTGGCATCAAGAGGTTCCCAAGTCACAGTATATTATGTTTTCTGTTACTGTCCTCTGGACTTTCTTCAAATTAACCACATCTTTCCTAAGGAATCGCACCCGGAACTGGTCACAGTATTCCAGAGGCCAACTAAAAAGTGATAGTTACTTCCATGTTTTACAAATGACATTGCTGTTATTAACCTGAGAATGATGTTAGCTTTTTTTTTCCAGCTGCATCAAATTGCAAACTCATTCAACTTGTGATCCACTATGACCCCCAGATACTTTTAACCTAATCTCAGTGTTCCCTCTAAGATTTTCCATGCATGAGCGGAGTGAGTTTTGTCTTGTGCACCAATATTGAGGTAATGTGCACTTGTCTGGATGTGTGGCACCCACCAGTGGCACTGCTCCCTGAGACAGTCTCTAAGGCCCCAGCAGCCACTGCGCCACATTGCAGGCCTTGATCCTGCAAAAAAAATCCATTTGGCAGAGTTGGGAATAGAACCTTAGGGACATGTCTACACTAGGAAATTATTTCAAAATAACTTACTTTGAAATAATAACTACCGAAATAACTATTTCAGAATAACATGTCCATACTACAGGGAAGCCTCAAAATTAATCCAAATCAGGCTCCCCTAATGCGAATGTGCTACCTCAACTTAGAGCCTCAGGAAGCACTGGGGAATAATTACTTTGAATGACTCTGGGGAGTAGTTATTTCAAAATAGCGGCAGTGGAGCATCCACATTCCTGCTATGTTGTAATAACTATATTGAAAAAAGCATTAATCCTAGTGGAAAGCAGGAGTTATTATTTTTAAAAAACCAGCTCCTTATTTTGAAATAACATGCTTGGAAGTGTGGACACTCGGCTTGTTATTTCAAAATAACCCCCTAGTGTAGACCAGGGGTAGGAGACCTGACCAATGTTCCCTATAAGCTGAGTACTTCTGCAGATTCTCAAGAAATTTAAATGCTGCCAAAGTGATTAACAGAGCACTCACAGCTAGGTTTTGTGTTTCTAGTGGTGGTGCATATTTGCTCATGCCCCGGTGCACATAAAAATTTATTCCACACATGGGTGGAAAAAATCCAGATATGGATAGAAAAAAGTAGAGGGAACACTGGTTCTGACTCCAAATCTGGTGTAGACACCAATTCTGGAAAAGTCTTCTGTGAAGTAATACTGAAATGTTTATGTGAAAATGAAAGAGAGTGGGAAGGAAGCTCAAACAGAAACCTCTGGCATGGTGCCACGGCCCTTTTCATAGCAATTTAAATATAAATCAATCTACAGAAACTCTTAGATTCAGGCCTGACAGGCTGTATTGGTGGGTTCAGGGCCAGCATTAGAGTGGAGCAAGGAGGACAATAGCCCTGAGCCACATGCCCCAGAGCAGGAGTAGCCAACCCAAGGCTCTCGAGCCACATGCGGCTCTTTGCTTAAAGAAATGTGGCTCTTGCTAGTTTAGAGCCGTAAGCCTGGAGTGCTCATGGACAGCTGCTCTGCACACGCACCCCACGGCCTGGAGGGAGAAGTGTGTGGTGGTGGCGGCTCCAAGATGCAGGCATTAGGTTAGAGTAGAGGGGAGGGAGGCTGGGGATGCTGGGCTCTGGGGTAGGGGAGGGGGATTGGGTTAGAGCAGGGGGAGGAGGGGATGTCTGGCTCTGGGGGAAAGGGAGAGCATTGGGTTAGAGCAGGGGGCTGAGAGTGCCTGGCTCTGTGGGAGGGGGAGGGCACTGGGTTTGAGCAGGGTGGGGGCGGGGACTGAAGAACCATAAACTCAAAGTCTTCATGAATGCAGCATAAGGCAGCCAACACAGATGTCATATTTAAATTCCAGGGGGGAAAAGAATCAGCATATACCTGATGGGTTTCTTTAAAGAAAATTCAAAGGCTATTGTTTGCCAGGCTGAAGCAATTATTCTGAGATATGAGTCTCTCCCTTATTGTTTTTGAACCTCTCATATTTGCAGTCTGGAACAGACCTGAATTTTTAGAACAATAAAAAAGCCATAATCTGCATAAGTAAAAAGAGGAAACCATACCAGAGATCAACAAGCTGGAGTGAAACAGGCACTTCAAATTGTGCTAATTTACTTCTCAGTTCATCTTAATTTTAAAAATCTCACAGGACATAATAGGGCAGTACCTAAAATACATGGTGGGGATACTTATTTTTAGTGTGAGAATATTACTATATTTTTAAAGGTTGTTGTTGGTTTTTTAAATTTGCTGTTTGTTCCTTGTTAAGTTCTCTGAAGATCTATGGACTGGCCATGAATGTTTTAAGTAACTAGAGACTTTTTTATTGTTTTTTGTCCAAAATGTCCTGTAATATTATTTTATCACTATACTCTGTGTACTATATCTATCTATCGATAGATAGACATATAACAATAAATATATAATTTGTGGATCTTTGTACCCCACAGCTATTTAGCTTTTTGTCTCTAAGTGGTTGGCCACCTCTGCCCCAGGGGATACTATCTGGTGGGGCTCAGGCAGCAGGCTTCAATTTCAAAACATTGCAGAAATCCAGCAAGTGAGCAGCTAAGGGAGGTAGGGTGGGGGCTCACTCTTTAGTTTCTGTCTTGAGGCCCAGTGAGTCTAACATCAGCCCTGAATGGGTTTTTCAAAGGCACTCATACCTTGGCTTAATTTATTCCCATGATAGTCAAATGTAAAATTCCCATTGATTTCAATAAGTGTAGAGTTAAGCCAATGCTGACTGTTTTGATCCCGCTCTATAGGATACTTAATCAACTTACGATGCTCTGGAATGCTTCAGTCATGCACTGCTGCATTATTAGTGTAGCAATGATAATTCACAGCTGTTAACATTCCTCTGGGCTAATTGGAGCAGTAAAAGGAGCCCATATCCCAAGATGGGAAGAAACCTAGCAGAAAAATGCATGACCATACCTTGTGTCAGGTGCAGAGCTGGATAATCAGAAAGTGTGGAAGACAATTCAATGAGCATGTCAGATCAGTTCCCATGACCACTTTGAAAAGAGAGTCATCTGCGCAATTAAAACATCTATTCTAACACTTCCTAATGAGCCATAGTTACTAATTAAGGGATAACAGTTCAGATGGAGACCTATACAAGGCAATAAATAGCATTTCTGGATGATTAAGCGCTGAAGAGTAACTGAAGTGTTGAATCATCACTTAAATAATTTAGTAAGTATCTATTCTAGTATCTGGAACATTTTCCTGATTGTGGGTTCAGAAGTAACATACTTCCACAAACCATATTACAAAAATAACCTTTCTGTTGCAAGGGTTTAAAAAAACCCTATGTTTCTGTTTCCAGCACTGACTTTCAATTGGCCATTTTTATAGCATACTGCAAGATTCTTTAGTTGGAATATGTTTTCCCTCCCAACACTAGCTGATGGACAACTGAGCAACATGGAGGAGAAAAGGTGTGTGTGTTGGGAAGGAGGTGACTCACTACTAACTCACAGCTAAATAAATAAATTATTCAGAGAAATAAATTGTATTTATTGGCCAGATATGCAGATAATGAGCTTTTCAGAAGCGTAAAACAGATAATCTCAGGCTCAAAGCTTTAGTGAATACACTTTTCACATGACACTTTTAAATAGAATATAATTGTAAAATAAAAATTGAGTGCTGTCTTAGGATACACATGCTAAGCCAGAGCAAGAACATTGTATCACCTGGAGAGCCAAAAAAGAAAACAAACTTGATGATAAGTGAGCAAAGTAGAAGATTCAGAGTTGGGATGAATCTGGCAAAAAGGACACATGGGGTGATGCAAAGTGCAGTGGAAATATAGCAAAAGCATTGCAGCTGTGAAGAAGATTCCTCTATTATGCAGAAAAAATAACCACTGAATATAGTTCTGCAATGGAAGATTCTCTGGCTTTCCTGTTCTGACTAGTGCAAAGGTTACAGAGTCACTTCAGTCATTTGGAAGCTAGGGACAGTGCACGAACTGTGGCATCCAGGAGGCAAACATGAGGTTGAGGGATGGATTTGTAGCTGTGTAGTTGTGGGGGAGGATCCCTCTTTCCAGTGCACATCTGAGGGTCCAGTCCAAACACCTTACTGGGGTAAGCTGATCCTTGCCCCTATAGCTAATGAATTACGCTGTTTTAAATGGCTTTCTTAGTTCTCTTCAGTCAGACCACACTCCATACATGCAATATATGGGTATTTCTTTATTTTAGTTTATATTATTTTATATTGTAACCATAATAAGCAGAGATGTAACTAATTCCTGCCCTTTGCACTAAGTTTTCATGAGAGGACTAAAAAGCTTCCAGGGTCAGAGAACACTAATAAAATGGTTGCATATGCCGTGGATAATTTTATCTATAACCTAGGTAGGCCAAAATGCAGAAGCCAAATCAGCCATCTTGTGCTTCCATTGATTTCCTGTGACAAGTGGCTGGAATGGGAATAGGTCTGGAAAACAGGCCTGGAGATGGAAGAAAATATGGTATGTGGAGAGTTTCACACATCCAAATGGAAGCTGCATGGAACACAAATTAAAGCAGGCAGCTGAGTATGAGCCAGAGATGCCTGAGGCAGCAGACTGTGCGCCAGTTAGAAAGAGAAGTGATCCCAGAATTCCTAGAGCCCAAAGTCGTAGTTTGGAGTCACTGTTTAAAAAGTTTGGCCTTCCTTGAATCATAGAGGGAAAGTCTGTTCAGTAGTTATTATTTGATTTATTATACTTTGAAATAAACCATATTTATCTTCCTTATGTCTTAAGGCTATAATACTTTTCTGTTTTCACTAATTCAAAACCTGTAAATGTGCTTCACCTTAAGATTTTCATTACCCTTTTTTTTTTAAAAAGTCACAGCAGCCTACTTATTTTAAGGTGGTGCCTCTCAGTTGTTGCATATATTGAAACCATGAAAGTGGACTAAACCTGAAGATTGTCATAACCTTTCAAGATTTATTAACTAGAGAGAGCTGAAATAACTGCAGCTGAGAAAGTCAGTCTGCCTTAAATATCTCTATTTTGGTGTTAGGAAACTCAAAAAAGTAGCCTTCCAGTCAAAAGTAATGTAGCGTTGTCTGGAAAATGTGAAACTCACTACAGAAGTTCTGTCCAGTGTACTTTTAGGGCTTAAATCTTAACATGAGAAATTTTTTTTAAAGTGTCCATCATTGTGAGGCGTATAGACCTAATATTTTTTAGCAGAATACTAAATGACATGGAGTGATGCTAGTGCCTTAAACAATCAAGATGCTATCATTTTACTTTGGTTAAAGATACTATTGTTACACAACTTGCTTTCCAACGTAAGGTGTGCAGAAGAGATGCTATGAGACTACAGTTTAGTGCTCTGTGTTTTCCTGGGCACTGTGACTGCGCGTCCGGGAGTCCCCGACCCTGCATGCTCCTTCGCAGCCTGATGTGACTCTCTTCCAGCTATAGAGTAAACAGGGTTTATTGCTTCTCTGAGATACAGCCCAGCACAGGCTCGATGTTGACATAGGAGCCAGGGCAGACAGCCTTAGTCTTCTTGGGGGGAAGGGGTTTACAGGCCCCTGAATCCCCCTGTACTGGACTTAGTCTGCTTCCTTCATGCTTCCCCCAGACAAGAATGCTCCTTCCCCCAGCCACCAGTCACTCATTCTCTCCAGGCAGTCACACCCCCTCCTTTGTTCAAACTCCTTTCCCTGGCCAGCTGTGAAGGGGCTGGGCCATTGTCTATCTGCCATAGACACACACAGTCTCTGCAGACCAGCATAGGGCAGTAGGGGTCACACACAGCATAACACAGTGAATGCAAAACCAGAGTGAATTCAGAGCCAAAAGAGTAGATAGAACACCTTCTCCCCCCTCCAGCCCCCCACATCACAGGCACCAAAACCTAAAGTATGGTATAGCTGGGTTTTCTTTTCATAAGGAGCTGGTAGTTCTAGCTTTTGCTCCAAATGTGGTTATTCAAATGTGGCATTTCTTTAACTCAACAGGAAAGAGCAAGACTATGTTGAGAAGTGCTGGAAAGATGTGCGAGTGGGAGACTTTGTGCAGCTGCAATGTAATGAGATCATCCCAGCCGATATCCTGTTACTGTTCTCCTCTGATCAGAATGGGATCTGTCACTTGGAGACTGCAAACCTCGATGGGGAGACCAATCTTAAACAACGACAAGTTGTGAAAGGATTTTCTAATCAGGTAGCCCTGTAGGACATATGACAAAGAATATTCAAGATTTTCTGCCTCTGTTTCCATGACAACTAGTTTCATGAAATACAATATAAGCACATTCTGAAGAGCTGAATAATACTTGCTCAGTCTCACAGAGTCATAGATGCACGCCATCTCAGGGCTTGAATGTATAGTATGATAAGCAGCAGAGTGCTTTAACAGGTTTGTGTAGGTGTGTCACAGAAGTGCACAAATATAAATGAATGTTGTGTAACACAAATAAGCGCATATATTATTCTGTTTCCTGCTTGTAGGAACTAATGACAGTACCTTCTGGGTTGCAAGTGGTATTCTACTTCCTGTTTTTGCAGAAAAACTTGCCAGCTGTCTACACTGGCCGCTTGAATATCTGCAAGAACATTGACGATCTCATGTAAGATTGTCAGTGTTCTTGAGGAAATACTATGCTGCTCCCATTCGGGCAAAAGCCCTCTTGCACAAATGCTTTTGCGCAAGAGGGCTAGTGTAGACAACGCGGTATTGTTTTGCGCAAAAAAGCCCCGATGGCGAAAATGACGATTGGGGCTTTCTTCCGCAAAACTGTGGCTAGATTGGCATGGACGCTTTTCTGCAAAAAGTGCTTTTGCGGAAAAGCGTCCGTGCCAATCTAGACGCTCTTTTCCGCAAATTCTTTTAACAGAAAAACTTTTCCATTAAAAGCATTTGCGGAAAATCATGCCAGTCTGTATGTAGCTAGAAGTGTTGGATGCACTCTGCAGACAATTATGAATGACATTTAATACACCCCTCCCAATTCAGTCTTTCGGCAAGAGAGAATAGGTGTATGTTTCATTCCCAGACTCTCTTATGGCCTTTGAGTTTTTATGGTTAGGTTCCTATACATCACTTTGACATATATTAAGCAGTTCTAGTGCACAGTAAGCTGAAAATAACTTTGTGAATGGCCCTGCTTGAGAGTACAATATATTATTCTTTAAGATATTAGGCCAAATTTTAATTTAAACTAAAATTGAAGATTGGCTGCTTAGTCATCAGCTTGAATATACAGAGGTGAGAAATTAAATATTTGTTGTTCACACTTTTGCATAGATCATTGTTCCTTTCTCAGAAGAAATTGATAAATCCTAAAAGTGAGAGAGCTTGACCTTAAAGGAATACTCTTAAATGACTAGTGAGAGGTGTCAAATAAGACAAAACTAATTTAATCAGATACATCAGAATGAATGGAAAAAACTTGTTTCATTGGGAGCTATAATTGCAAATGGGGTAAAAATAAAGAACATATAGATAATTCCTGTAACTGAATATCAATAGTTTTGTGAGCAGAAATTGAGAATAGCCATAATGCACAAACATAGTAACCATTATTGCACAAATCTCCAAATATTTTTAGCACAAAAATATTAATGTTTTGTTTTTTGTTCATTTCAATAGTTCAGTAGTTAATTTTTAATTCATTTCATTTTTAATTCATTTCAATAGTTCAGTAGTTAAGTTAAGAATGGGAAATGTGGTTCACCAGGGTTAGCCCCTGGTGGGCCACCAACACTTTATTTTCCTGTGCATTGGTAGATAGAGCCACTCGCAGCTCCCGTTGGCCGTGGATCATTGTCTTGGCCAATGGGAGCTGCAGGAAGCAGTGTCCCTGTCTGTGCTACTTCCTGCAACTCCCATTGGCTGGGAAGGGCTATCTGCAGCCAATGGGAATTGCAAGCATCTCTACCTGTGAACACATAGATAAATAAAGCACTGAGCCACTTATTGCCCACCCCTGAGTTAAGTAGCTTTAGAAGCAAATTTATCCCTACTCCATCCCCTTCATTTAATTCAGTGGGGACTCCTAAGATATTAGCTGTCATAAAAGGCATTCCTCATAGATCTTGAAGGTCTAAGGAAGTTAATGCTCCATAAGATCATATGAAATTTGTGATTTAAGGTGTACTTACATGAAAATTTCTATGAAAGGATGGGGAGAGAACAAAGAAATATGTTTTCTCAGCAATTTAACATTTTATGTTTCGTTCCCCCAAGCCCATACTATTACTCTGAACAGCAAGACAATTCCAGATGATAGGTCTTTAAAGAATAAGAACTCAATCCTTCACTGATCTCTCTGGGTATGTCTACACTACAAAGTTAATTCGTACTAACAGACGTTAGTTCGAATTAACTTTGATAGGCGCTACACATGCGAACCGCTAGTTCGAACTTAATTCGAACTAGCAGAGTGCTTAATTCGAACTAGGTGAACCTCATTCTACGAGGACTAACGTCTAGTTCGAATTAAGTAGTTCGAATTAAGGGCTGTGTAGCCACTTAATTCGAACTAGTGGGAGGCTAGCCCTCCCCAGCTTTCCCTGGTGGCCACTCTGGGCACTACCAGGGAAACTCTTCTGCCCCCCCTCCCGGCCCCAGAGCCCTTAAAGGGGCGCGGGCTGACTACGGTGCCCATGCCAGGTGCAAGCCTGCCAGCACCCAGCCAGAAGACCCTGCACCTGGCACGGCTCGAGCCAGCCACCCGCTGCCACCCAGCCCTCTGCCTCTTCCCGGGACCAGGCTGGCGGCTCCCGGGAGCCTGCCCAGGTCCGCAAGAGGTGGGTGCCCGCCTGGTCCAGTGCAGACATCGTGGACCTCATCCATGACCTCCGCACTAGGCACAGGAAAGTGGCCGTCTAGGGCAGGAGAGCTGCCAGCCTGACCACCCAGGAGCAGGTTGGCATGAAAATCAAGGTGGTCCACTGAGACCCCCGACCCTGAGCCCTGAGCTTAGAATGGCCGTACTGGGTCAGACCAAAGGTCCATCTAGCCCAGTAGCCTGTCTGTCAACAGCGGCCAACACTAGGTACCCTGGAGGGGATGGACTGAAGACAATGACCAAGCCATTTGTCTCGTGCCATCCATCTCCAGCCTTCCACAAACAGAGGCCAGGGACACCATTTCTACCCCCTGGCTAATAACACTCCATGGACCCAACCTCCATGACTTGATCTCACTTCTCTTTAAACTCTGTTCTAGTTCTAGCCTTCACAGCCTCCTGCAGCAAGGAGTTCCACAGGTTGACTATTTGCTTTGTTAAGAAGAACTTTCTGTTGTTAGTTTGAAGCCTGCTACCCAGTAATTTCATTTGGTGTCCTTTAGTCCTTCTATTATGGGAACTAATGAAGAACTTTTCTTTATGCACCCTCTCCACACCACTCATGCTTTTATAGACCTCTATCATATCCCCTCTCAGTCTCCTCTTTTCTAAGATGAAAAGTCCCAGTCTCTTTAGCCTCTCTTCATATGGGACCTGTTCCAAACCCCTGATCATTTTAGTTGCCCTCCCCTCTCCCACCCTCTCTCTTCCCCTGTCCCACCTCCTTTTCCCAGTTTCCCCGAGTTTTGTTCAATAAAGAGAGTTTCTATTTTTGAACACGTGTCCTTTATTTTGTACATCAGGAAGGGGGGCTAGGAAGGGGTAAGTGGAAGGAGGTGAGGGAGGAATGGGGTACGAGCCCCCGATGAGGAAGACTGGGGTGGCTCTGCGGGCTCCTCGTGGTGGAAGCTCTCCTGCAGCCCCCTGATTGACCCCCTCCCTGGATGGCAGCCTGTGGCAAGTGCAGCCGGGCTGATGGCTGAGTGCTGTGATGTGCCGAGTGTGGGCACTCAGGGCACTCCAAGCCAGGACTGCTTTGCAAGCGGGGAACCCCTGAGAACTGTCTGTCTGGGGTGGGTCGGGTCCCTTTAAGCACAGCCCTCGGCTAGCCTGAGACAGCAGCTCCACGCTGTAAGTCCTAATCTGATGCCCTGCCAGCACTGCTTCCGGCCATCCTTAACCTCGGTTCAGGGTCCACTCAGTGTGGACATGCTAGTTCGAATTAGCAAAATGCTAATTTGAACTAGTTTTTAAGTCTAGATGCGCTAATTCGAATTAGCTTAGTTCGAATTAACTAATTCAAACTAAGTTAGTTCGATTTAGTGCTGTAGTGTAGACATGCCCTCTCTTCCAAAGGACTGAGCACCTTTACCTCCCAATACGGTCAATGGAAGTTAAGGGCAATAAACACCCTCGCATCAAGCCCTATATTAGTATGTACTGATCTGTTGTTTCTTTTAAATAACTTGCCTTTCCACTAGCTTTTGTTCCAGATATCAAGGTAGAGCATGGCTAGGCAAGAGCCTGTCAGTGGGCTGAATCAGGCCCACCTAAGTCTTTTATCTGGCCCACACGGAAGTTCCCTGTCCTGCCCGATAACAAATTGCCTGGGAGCCAGGGACACATGAGCCCTTTCAACTACTTCTATTTAAAGGGCTCACATCTCCCCCGCAGCTCGTAGGCAATGTGTTAGCAGCAGGGCTTGGAGCTGTGAGCTCTTTCAACTGCTTCCATGTAAAGGGCTTGCCTTCCCCACCTGCTAAAATAGAAGGAGTTGAAAGGGCTTGCAGCTCCCGGCCCCACCACTAACACATTGCCTAGGATCCACAGAGGTGGCACGAGCCCTTTCACTTGTTTCTCTGTAAAGGCCCTGCCCCACCCCAGCTGGGGTGGCTTGTAACCACTTCCAAAATGGCCACCCCTTCAAAAATTATTGCTCACCTCTGAGGTAGAGGATAATAAACTACATTGTGTGTTAGCTATTATCTAGCTTGAGGTGGGCAATAATTTTCACAGGGTGGTCACTTCACAAATTTTGGTACCTAGTTGTGGGCTAACTTGGGCAGGAGGGGTGAAGCTGGGGACTAGAGAGAGAAAAAGAGAGTTGCGTGAGTGTGAAAGACAGACACTTCTTGTGTGAGAGACAGACTTTATTATACAGATTGTGTTTGTCACAGACCACCCCCCCATACCCACACAGGCTGGGGGTGTATGTCAATGACACAGAGAGTTTGTGCTGGCTGCTGCTGGGTAAGTTTCTGAGAGAAGACACACTCTGTCTCTTTAAGGGAAATCTGTCCTATTCTGTTGTTTCTCCCTTCCCTTGTGCTGCACTGCTCTGAGTCACTTTCCATCCATGTTTGAGACTGGAGCAGCCCCGCTGTGTGTATCTCTGTCCCCAGTTCCTGCTCTACAGAGATGGGATACAGGGGTGGGGGACACCTTGACTTCAGCACTTCTCTCTCCCCTCCATACTCACCTCCCCTGCTCTGCACAGCTAGCAGGAGAATCCTGGGAGCAGTTTCACTGCAGGATGGAGCAAGGGTTTGGAAGGGGCAGGTGAACACATGTTGCTGGCTGAGTATGCACACTCTGTTAATCATCTGGTCAGGCCAGAGAGAGAAATGCTTGGTGGGCCAGATCTAATCCCTGGGCTTGATTTTGCCCACCCCTGATCTAGCTGCTGCATATTCTGAATTCTCCCTACCATTTTCAATGTGAGAAGATCTGTGGTTTCAGTTCATCTCCTAATGCTTCAATTAATACAATCTTCTATTAATCTAACAGTTTTATTTGTCTGTTTCACTGTTTAAAAGATTGGTTCTAATTAAAATTTCCACTTAATAGATTTGCAACCTACTATTAGTTTGCATTCTTAAGACTATATACTCAATTGATTACAACAGTCCAAAATTATAGCTAGTTCTCTTTGCAAATGAAAGAATATATTTATTTTATTATATTTAAAAAGAGGTTACTTGTATCATAACTCAGCTGTGTGCAACTGGGGGGTCTCAATTGTTTTCCTGGCTTAGCAAGTGGCAGGGTAGCAGACTGGCATTTTAAATTAAATGGGCCTCAACCAAAATTTTCCCAGCTCTGGGGATCACGAATTAAAAAAAGGTTGAGTACCACTGGCATAACTGATGCTATGAGGAAACAGAATATCATCATTGTTACAGTTCAGGGCAAATCTACCTCATGGTCCTTCGAGGAGACCCACTGGAGGTGGAGAACTTGTACTGACCTCCCTTAGGTATTTCCCAGGAAATCCACTTTGTAAGTGTTTTCCCAAAAGTCCATTCTTATCTTGCATGTTATTCCATTTTGTCCAGCCAGGCCTTAAATCACATCTTCTTTCCTTCTGACCCAGAGAGGTTACATACAATCTTAGCCCAAAATAGTACATAAACTTTGTTTTTAGGATGAAGGACCTCAAAAATACTTAAACTTAATTCAATTAGATTTTTCAAATATTTTGCTAGAAATTGCCAAGTCAGTTAGGAAATTTTGAACACTTCTAAATGTTGATGAAAAGGGTAGAGAATGTCTGCATTTTCCCCTTCCATTTTTTCTCCAACATTATTAGCTCATAACATGTGGGGAGGAGGGTGGTATTTTCTTTTATATGTCTTAATATGAATAGCAATACCACCTCTTCCCAGTTTAGATTTCTCTCCTCTTAAAGTAACTGGCAGATAAGAAAGAAACAGGAAGAATCTGTCGTATCCTTTAAATGATGGTAAACTACAACCACTACTAGTTGCAGACAGGAACAATAAATCTACATATTCTTCATTCTTAGTATGGAATTTATCTTGTGCACATGCTTAAGTGCTTTGTCAGATTAAATCTATAGTTCCATAAAACTCAGACTATCTCTAAGCTAGTTATGACTGCAGTGAGGTGTTCTGATTGTTGGATTTTAAACGTTATTATTTGACTTAATTCCCAATGCATTTTCTTTTGTAGAACACTCCATTTGATCCAGAAATTTTCCAAAACACCATAGTCTGTGAAAAGCCAAATAATGATCTCAATAAATTCAAAGGTTATGTGTAAGTACTTGCTATTTGTTTCTATAAATGTGTTCAATCACCTCTGAGCTTCAAAGTACCATTTTTAAAGTTATTTTTCAGAAAGTAATGGGCTTAAAAGCTGCACTGTTACCTAAATGTGGGCTCTGGAAGCTGTGTTCTAGGTCCAATGTAGATGGGATTTGGCATTTGTGGCTATGTCAATGCCAATATTTGGGTTTGGATTCAATGTTGTCAGAATTACATGAACCCTCTTCATGAAACTTCAGCTATGTCTGTACCCAGATATAGGTCCTTTTAAATTTTAAATCTGACCTGGAACCAACACCAGAAGCACTAACCTGGGCCAGATTCTGAATCTAAATATCTGCTAATGTTCAAAGGGGTACAGATTCAAAGTTCTGGTTTCTTTATATATGGGTATGGCTAGACGACAGATTCTATCGACAAAGTTTCTGTCAACAAAGAGCGTCTAGACTACATCCAGTTCTGTTGACAAAGCAAGCCGCTTTGTCGACATGAGAGTGTAGACACAAAGGACAGTATAGATGCAATAATGCCTTCTGTCGACAGAACTCTGTCGACAAAAGGAGTTATTCCTCCTAGAATGAGGTTTACCACCATCGACAAAACTACTTAGTTCTGTTGACGTTGTGTTGACAGAACTCGGCGGTAGTGTAGACGCAGGTATACTTTTGTCAACAAAAGTCCACTTTTGTTGACAAAACCCTGTAGTCTACACACACCCTATATGTCGACAGGAAATAAAAGGCATCCAGGAATGAACTAATTTGGCATCATTTTCCTATAGTAGTAGAAATCAAGAGTAATTCCATTGAGATCAATGAGATTATATAATGTAAAATATGTGCACGTGAGGAAAGAATTTGCCTCTAATTTTTTATTCCTGTTTGTAGAATGGTAGTAGAGGTCTATATAATACAGCAAGGGCCAATTTTTCTATTGTAGTGTAATCACTGTGGATACGTCTAGACTACATGGCTCCATCGACGGAGCCATATAAACTAGTTTACCCAGCATAGTCAATGAAGCGGGGATTTAAATAATCCCCACTTCATTAAAATAAAAATGGCCACCGCACTGTGCTGATGATCAGCTGATCCGGCACAGCGCGGCAGTCTAGACATGGCGCAGTCGACAAGGGAAGCCTTTGTCTACCACTCCGGTATGCCTCGTGAAGACTGAAGCAAAGAATTCACTTAGTTTAACTGCAGTGACATTATAGTCTTTGAGGGCTCCTTCAGCAACTTGATTGTCCAAGGGCACCACTGGTTGTTTAGGAGGCTTCCTGCTTCTGATTTACTTAAAAAACATTTTGCTATTACTTTGGAGGGAGTTGGCTAGCTGTTCTTCAAACTCCCTTTTGGCTTTTCACTTCACAGATTTTATGCTCCTTTCTATTTTCCTCACCTGGATTTGACTTCCACTTTTTAAATGATGTCTTTTTATCTGTCACTGCTTCTTTTACTTCATTAAGTCAAGTCATTGTGGCACTTTTTTGGTTCTCTTACTCTATTTTTTAATTTGGGGTATACATTTAAGTTGGATTTCCATTATGTTGTTTTTGAAAAGTTTTCATGCAGCTTGCAGAGATTTTACATTTGTCACTGTGTCTTTTAATTTCTTTTTAACTAACCTCCTCACTTTTGTGTAGTTTACCTTTCTGAGATTAAATGCCACAGTGTTAGACTGCTGATGTGTTTTCCCCTGCACTAGGATGTTAAATTTTACAACTTTAAGGTCACTATTTCCAAGAAGTCCAGTTATATTTACCTTTTGAACCAGATCCTGTGCTCTGCTAAGGACTAAATCAAGAATAGCCTCTCTCCTTGTAGGTTCCAGAACCAGCTGCTCCAAGAAGCAGTCATTTAAGGTATCAAGAAATTTTATCTTTACATCCCGTCCTGAGGGGATGTGTACCCAGTCAATATGAGGATAGTTGAAATCCCCCACTATTACTGAGTTTTTTATTTTGATAGACTCTCTAATCTCCTTTAGCATTTCATAGTCACTATCATTGTCCTGGTCAGGTGGTCGATAATATATCCCTACTGCTATATTTTTATTATTGGAGCATTGAATTACTATCCACAAAGATTCTATGGAACATTTTGGTTCATTTAACGTTTTTACTGAATTTGATTCTACATTTTCTTTCCCATATAGTTCCATTCACCCACCAGCAGGACCTGTTGTGTCCCATTGATTTTCTGCAGTCCACCAAGTTTCTGTGATGCCTGTTATATCAATATTGTCCTTTAATACGAGGCACTGTAGTTCACCCATCTTATTTTTTAGACTTCTAGAGTTTGTGTATAAGCACTTCAAAAATGTGTCACTTTTTCTCTATCTGCCATTTCCTGATGTGTTAGACTCTTTTTTTTCATTTGACTGTGTCTCATCTGATCTGATCCATATATCATTTTCCATTCTCTCCTTCTGGCTAGAACATAGAGAATGTCTATTAATAGACCCTCCCCTAACAGATGTCTCTGTTTGATGTGTGTGCTTCTCTGCACCCATCGGTTTTCCCCCAGCCCTAAGTTTAAAAACTGCTTTATGACCTTTTTAATGTTAAATGCCAGCAGTCTGGTTCCATTTTGGTTTAAGTGGAGCCCCAGTTCCTAATAAACCTGAATCCCTCCTCTCTACACCATCATCTCATCAATGCATTGAGACTCTAAAGCTCTGCCTGCCTACCTGGCCCTGCATGTGGAACTGGAAGCATTTCAGAACACACTACCATAAAGGCCCCGGATTTCATTTTTTCCCCTAACAGCCTAAATTTGGCCTCCAAATCCTCTCCCCTACCCTTTTGTATGTTATTGGTATCTACATGTACCTTGACCACTGCTCCTTCCCAGCACTACACATAAGTTTTTCTAGATGTCTTGAGAGATCTGCAACCTTCACACCAGGTAGGCAGTCACCATATGGTTCTCCTGGTCATCACAAACCCAGCTATCTATGTTTCTAAGGATGGACTCCCCATTACTAATACCTTCCTTTTCCTAATGACTGGAGTTCCCTCTCCCAGAGAGGTATCCTTAGTGTGGGAGGATACCACAACATCATCTGGAAGGAGGCAACTATGGGATTGACATGCATCTGATGAAGTGGGTCTTTGCCCACGAAAGCTTATGCTCCAATAGGTCTATAAAGTGCCACAGGATTCCTTGTCAACTATGGGATGGTTATCCTCTGCTCCAGTTGACTGTTCTCCTCCCCTGAGTCTTTCATCCTCCTTAACAGCACAGTGGCCGTTTGACTGGAGG
The DNA here is from genome assembly GCF_052426305.1 of Pelodiscus sinensis. NCBI lineage: Eukaryota > Metazoa > Chordata > Testudines > Trionychidae > Pelodiscus > Pelodiscus sinensis. Next base: position 28,002,773 of record NC_143067.1, on the reverse strand, counting down.
TGGGACAGTTCTACTGTGTCCCAGAAAGCCTCATCTATGTATCTCTCTGCCTCTTTTAGCTCCTCCAATTCAGCCACCCTGGCCTCTAAAGCCTGTATACAATCTCTGAGGACCAGGAGCTTCTTGCATTGAATGCATGCATACACCATCTGTGCATAGGTCAGGTAATCATAGATGCTACATTGGTTGCAATAAATAGGATAGCCCTCACTCTGCTGCTGGGCTTCTGCCTGCATTCTCTCCTACGGAGAATTAGATTATTGATTGGGTTTTTATTCAAATCAAGTAGTTTTGGTTTTAGTTTAATTTAAAAGTTTTGAAGAATGCCAAATGTATCTTGACTCCTTCCAACTCCCCCTCTAAACTCACTGACAAAAATTCCTGTTAGCTGATCCTGTTCACAAAGCTCCCTGGTCGCTTACTCGTGGTCTTTATATAGCCCTGGCCTTACTGAAAGCCCCATCCCCTGGTTAAGGCTTGATCAATGAACAGAGGTTTCTAGATTTCAAATCCTCATCAGAGCTTCCAACCGCCAACCTCAGCGCACAGTGCTTCAGACAAACAGCTCAGCACATGAATCTCCAAACAAAGAAATAAACAGACAAGCACAAGCTCAGCACACTGTATCTTTCAGGCAACCAGCAAGTAATCCCCTGTGATGGAGTGAGGTCACAGAAAACCCCTTTGGGGGGCTTTCCGGAGTGCTGACAAGGCTATTGCCACTCGCCTTCCCACTCTCTGGGGCGTCTCACCTCTTGGTCCCGCTGGCCCAGCCCTGCTGGTGTCTCCCAGCCAAGGCAACAAACTGAGATCACTGCCTTCCCCTCTCCCCTCCCATTGAGAAGCAGTACAGATGATGAACCTGTTCAGATCCAGTTTTGGCTCAGCTTTCTGGGATACCACTCCCCAAATGGGATCAAACCCCAAAGATTGATTTAGGTAAGCCCCCTTTAACAATGAAAGGGGGAATGTACACACTGATTACTCCCACGTGTAATAAATATTTACACTGGGCAAGATAGTAAGTAAAAGTGATTTTATTAAGTACAAGCAGCAGGATTTAAGTGGTAATAAGTGAGAACAGGCAGAGCAAAGTAGATTAGAAATCAAAAGTAACAAAAAATGCTTAGCTAATTCTAACTCTAAATCCCCATGATGAATTTATTACAAACTCACCTTAAAACTGTTTCTGTTCCAGCTGCACCTTCAAACCAGGGAAATCTCCATTTCCCCTGGAATCTCTGGTTCACTTTCCCTGGGTGTGTCCAGCCAGCCCAAAGACAAAAGATTCCTACCTTCCTATTCTTTTTAAAGAATTCCCTATTCAATGGGGAGCCACCTGGCTGCTCCCTACCAACCACTGCTAAGACTTAAAGACAAAAGGCTATTTGCATATGATTGCCTAGACACTGAGGCCTGCCTTAATGACATTCATTCACACATTTAAAATCCATGAAGTATTCCCTGCTCCATGTCTAATTTTACACACAAGAATGATACACACACCAAAATAAGATAGACAGAACCAGCGGATTATGACATGAAGATTGATAGTTTACATGAAATAATTTGCTGAAAACACCTTTGAGTTATGTATATTTATGTGCATAAGTCCATTTCATAAAGCATGGGGGGATCTGCCATACCCACAAACACCAACACACACACTACAGACAGCCACTTACCCCACAGGTCCCATAATTGCTCCTTCTTCACCTGGAGAACTGCCTCACGAAACTCCCTGTTAGCTGCCCTGAACTTACTGAATGCAGAATCCATTCAGTGGTTTTCATCATGCTGGTCCAAGGACAGAGGGAAGAATCTTCAGTAAAAAAATATTCACTGAAGCTTAATGCATGTAATGATCAATGAGGCTTGAGTTCTTCCCTTTAGTTTTGCTATGGTTTAAGACAATTTAGAATCCTAATCATGGGAAACCAGAATTATTTTAAGCAATTTCCCACCGAAGGTTGATGTTCCAACAAATGATTGGAACTGATACCCCTCTGATACTCAACAAATGATTGTGACCCAATGTAAAATGAATGTATTGAATTCGCTCTAAGACTATGGTTCTCAAACAGGGGTATGTATATGCCTGGGGTTACCCTGAGGTCTTCCAAAGGGTACGTCCACTCATCTAGATATTTCCCTAGTTTTACAACAGGTTAAATAAAAAGAACTAGTGAAGTCAGTACAAACTAAAATTTCATACTGAGAATTACTTGTTTAAAATGCTGTATATCTGCACTGAGTGGTAAGAACAATATCTATATTCCAATTGATTTATTTTATAATTGCATAGTAAAAATGAGAAAGTAAGCTTTTTTCAGTAATAGTAGCACTTTCATATTTTAAGCCTGCTTTTGTAAGCAATTAGGTTTTTTTAAAGTGAGGTGCAACTTGAGGATACGCAAGATAAATCAGACTCCTGAAAGGTGTAGAATAGTCTGAAAATGTCGAGAGTCACTGCTCTAAATGGTATGTACCTAGAATAAAACAACACAATGGCTACGTCTAGACTGGCATGATTTTCCGTAAATGTTTTTAACGGAAAAGTTTTCCATTAAAAGTATTTGCGGAAAAGAGCGTCTAGATTGGCACGGACACTTTTCCGCAAAAGCACTTTTTGTGGAAAAGCATCCGTGCCAATCTAGATGCGCTTTTGCGCAAAAAAGCCCCGATCACCATTTTCGCAATCGGGGCTTTTTTGCGCAAAACAAATCTGAGCTGTCTACACTGGCCCTTTTGCACAAAAGCTTTGCGCAAAAGGGACTTTTGCCCGACGGGAGCAGCATAGTATTTCCGCAAGAAGCACTGATTTCAGACAGTAGGAAGTCAGTGTTCTTGTGGAAATTCAAGTGGCCAGTGTAGACAGCTGGCAAGTTTTTCCGCAAAAGCAGCTGCTTTGCGGAAAAACTTGCCAGTCTAGACACAGCCAATGTTTGGTTACATTTTCCTTCAAAAATTATTTCTGTGTTATAGTTATTTTCTGAAGCTTCACTGTAAAACTACAATAACTCCTACAAAAGGGCTTTCTTGGCTACAAGGGCACACTGTTGACTCATATCCAGCTTCTCATTCACTATAACCCCCAGGTTCTTTTCTGCAGAACTACTAATTAGCTGGTTGGTCCCCAGCCTGTTACAATGCTTTGGATTCTTCCGTCCCAAGTGCAGGACTCTGGACCCTATCTCTGCCCTCAACCGTATCTACCTCTCCCCCTAGCTCAGTGTCATCTGCAAACTTGCTGAGGGTGCAATCCATCCCCTCATCCAGGTCATAAATAAAGATATTGAACAAAACCGGTCCTAGAACCGAACCTTGGGGCACTCCTCTAGAAACCGACTGCTGTTGATCACTACGCGCTGGGTCCGGCCTTCTAGCCAGCTTTTTATTCATCTTACTGTCCATTTATCCAGTCCATATTCCCCTATCTTGCTGGCTAGAATATTCTGGGAGACCATATGAAAAGCCTTGCTAAAGTCAAGGTAAATCACATCCACTGACTTTCCCATGTCCACAGAGCCAGTTACCTCATCGTAGAAGCTAATCAGATTGGTTAGGCACAACTTGCCCTTTGTGAATCCATGCTGACTATTCCTGATCACTTTCCTCTCTTCCAAGTGCCTCAAAATGGATTCCTTAAGGAACCCTTCCATGATTCTTCCAGGAACCGAGGTAAGACTGACCGGCCTATAGTTCCCTGGATTGTCCTTCTTCTCTTTTTTGAAGATGGTCACTACATTTGCCCTTTTCCAATCATCCAGGATCTCTCCCGATCTCCACTACTTTTCAAGGATAATGGCCAAAGGCTCCTCAATGACATTTGCCAACTCCCTCAGGGTATGTCTACATTACCCCCCTAGTTCGAACTAGGGGGGTAATGTATGCATACCGAACTTGCTAATGAACTTGCCTCGTGGAACGAGGTGTACAGATAGTTCGGATTACGAAGCCTAATCCGAACTATCTAGTCCGTGCCGCGTGTAGCCGCGCGGCACGGGGTTCGCACTAGCCGGCTTTGAAAAATGGCGGCGCCGGCTTTATGCTAATGAAGCCTGGGAAATTCAAATCCCAGGCTTCATTAGCAAGTTCGGTATGCATACATTACCCCCCTAGTTCGAACTAGGAGGGTAATGTAGACATACCCACAGTATCCTTGGATGCATTAAGTCTGGACCCTTGGCAGGGGCGGATGAGAGTGCCGCGGGGCCCAGAGCAGCAAAATTTCGCGGGGCTCCCACTTTGACACGGCACATGCGCGGGGCCTCAGGAAGCGTGGGACCCGGGGCAGCCGCCCCGCTCGCCCTGCCCTAAATCCACCGCTGACCCTTGGATTTGTGTACGTTTAGCTTTTCTAAATAGTTCCTAACCTGTTCTTTACCCACCAAGAGATGTCCATCTTCATCCCATCTTGCGTCACTTAGCGCATTAGTCCGGGAGCCGACCTTGTCCATGAATACAGAGGCAAAGAAAGCATTGAGTGCTTCAGTTTTCCCCACTTCATCTTTCACTAGGTTACCTCCTTCATTCAGTAGGGGCCCTACACCCTCTCTGATCACCTTCTTCTTATTAACATGCCTGTAGAAACCTTTCTTGTTATCCTTCACATCCTTTGCCAGTCGCAATTCCAATTGCGCTTTCGCCTTCCTGATAATCCCCCGGCATTCTCGAGCTATACATTTAAACCCCTCCCTGGTCATTTGTCCAAGTTTCCACTTTTTGTAAGCTTCCTCTTTGTGCTTAAGTTCACCAAGGATTTCCCCTGTAAGCCAATCCAGTCCCCTACTATGTCTGCCTCTCTTGCTACGCATCGGGATGGTTTCTTTCTGTGTCTTCAATAAGGCTTCTTTAAAATACTGCCAGCTGTCCTGGACTCCTTTCCCCTTCATGTTAGCATCCCAGGGGATTCTGCCCATCAGATCTCTGAGGGAGTCAAAATCTGCTTTTCTGAAGTCCAAGGAGTGTATTTTACTACTCTCTTTTCTTCTTTGGTCAGGATCCTGAAATCTACCATCTCATGATCACTGCTTCTGAGGTTGTCACCCACCTCTACTTCCCCTATTAGTTCCTTCCTCTTTGTGAGCAGAAGGTCAAGCTGCACATGGCCCCTGGTTGGATCCTTCAGCACTTGTACCAAGAAAAGTGTTCCTTTCTGGAATGAAATCTGAGCAAAGGGATGGGCCACATCAAGACTTTTAGGAAATGATCTTATCAGTGCCTTCTCTGCATGAGGATAAAAAGAGGTCACTGGAGTTCTTTATAACTGAAGACTTTTAATGCGGTTTAACTAACACATCAGCAGTATAACACTTTTTGCAAGTTACCTCAACTACATCACTAGTTTTGGTACACTAAACTTTTATTGCTCCAAAAATATATTTGTATGTATCAGCAGCATTTAATTCTGACTACCTAGTGTTCATATGCAAATTGCTTTTTTGTGAGCAAACAAGATGCTTTGGGCACCTATAAGCTACTTGTGAAGATCTGTCCCTGCAACCCATTTGTGGATTATATTGCAAACTGAGCACATGCTACTTTGCTAGCTCATCAGACTTGAGGATAAAGTGGTTCCCAACAAGTCTATAAACATTCTGACCTGATTCTTCATTGCCTTGCACCTTGTGCTGTCATTATAATATGGGCCAACTGACTAGAAGACACTGAAAGTGCACTCATTTATTTACTTTGCACTCACTTGCTCAGGTGTCTGTGATATGCCATATGTGAGGTAGTGGATAAACAGGCCTCATCTCTGAATAATAACATACTTAACCAAGGCTATGTCTAGACTGCAGGCTTCTTTCGAAAGAGGCTCTTTCAAAAGATCGCGTCTAGACTGCAGGCGGATCTTTCGAAAGAGAAATCCACTTTTTCGAAAGAGAGCACCCAGCGAGTCTGGATGCTCTCTTTCGAAGACGGCCTCTTTACATTGAAGAACGCCTTCTTTCGAAAGAGGAACTTTCGAAAGAAGGCGTTCTTCCTCGTGAAACGAGGTTTACCGCCATCGAAAGAAAAGCCGCGTTCTTTCGAAATAATTTCGAAAGAACGCGGCTTGAGTCTGGACGCAGGGGAAGTTTTTTCGGGAAAAGGCTACTTTTCCCGAAAAAAACCCCTGAGTCTGGACACGGCCCAACAGAAGTGTAGCTGAATATAGTTTTTTTTTTTTAAATAAATGGAAGCCGGGAACACTTGTGAACCTCCTGTTCAATGCTGATGTTTAAAATAGCAACATTATTTCACTAGGTTAGCACTGACCTACATCATAAATCCCAATTCAATGACTTAGCATGGTGTGTAACAGTGCAAATGTGATGTGTTCAGTCCCTAGAGGCTGATACTGAAATGTTTACCTGAAAAAACAGCTTCATAGTGATTTGCTCAATATACGAATCATGTCTCCACTATCGTCCATCTTACTAGCAATGAGGTCTATTTTGTGATTGTTCATCCTAAACTAGGATGCTGTAAAGGAGGAAGAATGATGGGATCAATAATATAGTGAAGGAAAAAGTCTCATAAGGTTGTTTGAAAAACTTCTCCTCCCAGCTGGTTGTCTCTTAGAGTACATCTAGACTGCCTGTAGCTTTCGAAAGAAGATATGCAAATTTGGTGCAAATTTGCATATATTTTTCTGATTACATTTTTGGAAGAGTTTTTTTGGAAAGAAAAGCAGTCTAGATGTGGTTCTTATGGGGAAAAAAAACCCTTTTTCGAAAGATCCCTTCTTCCTATAAAAATGAGGTGTATAGTAAAAATGAGGTGTACAGGGTTCTTTCAAAAAAGGGTGGTTTTTTTAAAGAACCACATCTAGATTGCTTTTTCTTTAAAAAAAAAAAAAAAAAAAAAAAAAACCTCTCCAAAAATGGAGTTGGAAGAAGATATGCAAATTCGGCAAGAATTTGCATATCTTCTTTCGAAAGCTGCGGGCAATCTAGACGTGCCCATAGAGATGACCCCATGAATGATAACCACAGCAGACAAAGGATATGCACATGGTGGTCAGTGTTTCTTCTAAGCTGTGTGGCAGCACAGCTTCACAGGTGATTAATCAGCCCCACTTCACTTCTAGATAGTCAGTTCCATGCACAGTCCTGAGCCTCTGACTAGGTGGGGCTGATTAATCAGCTGCAAAGCTGTGCGTCCAATCAGCTTAGAGGGAACACTGATGGTAGTATGTGTTAAACTGTCTCCACAATATGATAAAATCTATTAATCTTAACCATTAGTACCAGAGAGAACATCTTTAAGATTTCTTTAATAATTTCATCTGAATCCTGAGTTAAATTGTACAGTTTCTCTTATCCCCATTTATGAAATACTAAATCTGTACAGAATCAGTGGCTCCAATCACATAAATTATATATTCAGGTTTAAATTTTGATGTTTTAGTCCATATAAACAGGTTATATATTACAAGATACAAAGACATCTATACACCCTCGGCTGTGTCTATACTGGCAAGCTATTCCGGAAAATCAGCCGCTTTTCCGGAAAAACTTGCCAGCTGTCTACACTGGCCACTTGAATTTCTGGAAAAGCACTGACAATCTAATGTAAAATCATCAGTGCTTTTCCGGAAAAACTATGCTGCTCCCGTTTGGGCAAAAGTCTTTTTCCAGAAAACTGTTCCGGAAAAGGGCCAGTGTAGACAACACAGTAGTGTTTTCCACAAAAAAGCTCTGATCGCGAAAATGACCATCGGGGCTTTTTTGCGGAAAAGTGCGTCTAGATTGGCCACGGACGCTTTTCCGGAAAAAGTGCTTTTGCGGAAAAGTGTCCTGCCAATCTAGACGTGCCTTTCCGAAAATGCTTTTAACGGAAAACTTTTCCGTTAAAAGCATTTCCGGAAAATCATGCCAGTGTAGACGTAGCCCTCCAATGTGCACCTTTTGACAGAAGCTGGATATGGTGGAACACACTTCTTAGTTCTTAAAATTTGTTGATTCAAACCTGAAAGAAAAAAATGCACAGAATAGAACAAAAATGTAAACCATAATTTATTTTCTTCTTTGTAGTGAGCAGCCAGATCAGAAACGGATTGGTTTTGGCAGTGAAAGTCTTTTGCTTCGTGGCTGCACAATCAGAAATACAGAGATTGCAGTTGGAATTGTCATTTATGCAGGTAACAACTCCCTTTTTTACCTTTTCTTTTAGTTAAGCATGGAGTTGCTCTTAAAATATCTTACAAAAAGAATAGGTAGAGTCTGATATTGAACTGTGATATTTTATTTTAAGAAGTGATGGTTTATAGAAATAAACTAGGTTGAAAAAGTGGAAGCACTGGCCATGATTCCAACCCCCTGCTAAAAGCAGGACCAATCCCAACTAAAATCATCCCAGCTAGGACTTTGTTAAGCTGAGACTTAAAAACCTCTTGTTACCTGTTTGTCGAACAGAATAAGGAAATGTCAAGGGTGTTTAAGGACTTTTCCCAAAGAGATAATTTAATATCCCGACCGATCCGCTTGGGGATGGTATATCAGGATGGGACCCTCTCCTCCCATATCTAATCACCGGGTAGAGTGTGTGGCGCGTTGAAATAAAAACTTAAGTCTGGGTTTTAAACTGACAACCACAAGACTATATTAAACAAAAATAAAATTTACAACAGAGATACCTCGAGATAACATCGGGGGCAGTCCCCGTTTTACACTAACAATAGACCAGAAGGGGAAGTCCCTTAAGGTCCTTATACCTACAACAGAGTCTGCAGCGAGAAGGGGCGATTGATGTGATGCTGGCGACCTACGACCCTCGGGCTAATTGAAAGCCTTCAGGGAGGAACTACCAGGTGTCCCTTGTCGGATGATCCTGTTGCTTGGCGACCTACAATCCTTTGGCTAATTGGAAGCCTCAGGAGAGGAACAACCAAGGTGATCCCTCGAAGTACGGGTTGAGTTCGGTGACGGTCGGTTCACCTTCCGTGAAGCCTCTGGTCTCCGGATACTCTTCTCGCGCTTCGGTAGCAACAGGCGATGGAAGCTAGACTCTATCCTAACCCTATCCTAACCTTAACCTAAAATAAAAACCCAATACTAATCTCGACGCACCCAACGTACAGACTCGACGACGGCCGACATGCGTGGATCGACGCAGCCTGACGTACAGACACGATGACGAGATCTACCTATCTAACCTTACCTAAACTAACTAAATAATCTAATTAGGAGAACTGACCTTCCGTCAGACTCGTTGAAGGAAAAGAAAGATACCTAGAGTACCATTATAAGCATTATAGGCTGTAGAAGACCTCTTTCACTCTCTTTCGCTCATCTAAACCTATTCCCGATGAACGAGCGACGCCCTGATCCCGGGTTAAGCCCAACGAACCAGAACGAACTGATGCTAGGGAAGGGCTTTTATATCCTCCGCTCATGAATATGCATGAACTGCAATGGTTTAAAACGATTGGCTGCCAAATGATGCACCTTGGGCGTGGTACAAACTGATTGGATAGTGGGACTGCTTATGAATATTTATATATTATGTAAATGATACCTGACAGGTGAATGATGTTTTAAACTTTAACAGTCACCTGTGGACGTGACAGAATGTTGGACCTTAATGGATGGTACAAGAGGCATTCCAAATTCAAAATGGAGTTTTAGACTCCATTTTGAGACATTGCAAATTTCCAAATATTTCAGATATACAGGCATTTTACTACGAGAATTAATATACATATATATAACACAGTCCTTTGTATTTTACAGATGTTTACAGGGTGACATGCATTAGACCTTTGCATTTACATTCAAATAAATCTGCATCTTGATATTCCTGCCTTACACTCTAGGGATGGAGATTCCACCACCACCCTAGGTAACCCATTCCAGTACTTCACCACTCTCCTAGTAAAATAGTTTTCCTAATACCCAACTTAGGTTTCCCCAACTGCAACTTGAGACCAATGCTCCTTGTTTTGTCATCTAGGATCACTGAGAACAGCCTTTGGAATCCCCCTCAGGTAATTGAAGGCTGCTATCAAATTCCCCCTCACTCGTCTGTTGATTAAATAAGCCCAGATCCCTTAGCTTCTCCTCGTAAGTCACGTGCTACAGCCCCCTACTCATTTTTGTTGCCCTCTGCTAGACTATCTCCACATCTTTGATACCAACTGCCAACCAGACATGGAGCTATTGATCACTACCTATTGAGTCTGATGCTCTAGCCAGTTTTCTAGCCACGTTACAGTCCATTTATCCAAGCCATACTTCCTTAGCTTGCTGACAAGAATACCTTGCTAAAGTCAAGATATATCATGTTCACCATCTTCCCCTTATCCACAGAGCCAGTTACCTCATCATAAAAGGCAACAGAGTTGATCATGACTTGCCCTTGGTGAATCCATGTTGACTATTCCTGACCCTTTTCTCTCCTCCAAGTGCATCACAATGGATTCCATGATCCCCTCCATGATTTTTCCAGGAACTAAGATGAGGCTGACCAGTTTGTAATTCCCAGTAATTTTCCTTGTTCCTTTTTCCAATTGGCCTTCCCCTGATTACCTCCCCAAATCACCACGAGTTTTCAAAGATAATGGCCAATGGCTCTGCAGTCACATCAGCCAACCCTCTCAGCACCCTCGGATGCCTTAGATTCAGCCCCATGTATCTGTGTATGCCCACCTTTTCTAAATAGCTTGTTCTTTCTCCACTAAGGGCTTCCCACCTACTCCCCAGACTGTGCTGCCCAGGGCACCAGTCCAGGAGCTGAGCTTGTCTGTGAAGACAGAGGCAAAAAAAGCATTGAGTACTTCTATTTTTCCCACATCATCTGACACTAGGTTACCTCCCTCATCCAGTAAAGGCCCCACACCCTCTCTGATCACCCTCTTATTGCTAACATGCCTGTAGAAACCTTTCTTGTTACCCTTCACATTCCTTGCTAGCTGCAATTCCAATTGCACTTTGGCCTTCCTGATTACACCACTGCATGCTTGAGTAATATATTTACACTATTCCCTAGTCATCTGTCAAAGTTCCCCCTTCTTGTAAACTTACTTTGTGTTTACTCTCTCCAATGATTGCACTGTTAAGCCAATCTGGTCACCTCCCATATTTTCTTTTCTTACTGCACATCAGGATGGTGTGTTCCTGTGCCTTCAATAAAGCTTCTTTAAAATACAGCCAGATCACCTGAACTCCTTTCGCCCTAATGTTAGATCCTTCCCATCAGTTCCCTGAGTCTAGGTCTACACTGCCTCTTTTTTTCGGTAAAAGCTACGCAAAATGCTCTCTGTCTAAACAGGCCTAAATGTCTGAAAAAAAACCCTCTTTCAGAAGCCCCCTTATTCTTCATGGAATAAGGAATGCAGAGGCTTCTTTGGAAACATTTTAACACAAACATATAGTGAAATTTCATAAACACATTTTTTATGAAAATCACACATAATAAATCAGTGTTCCCTTTTTTCTAAAAGCAGCAAAATTTGTTTTGAACACACTAAACCACCCTAACTAATTTAAAATAAGTCTTTGTTTCACTTGTAGTAATCTGAAATGATTGCTTTATGAAGACTTAAAAGTATATTTAAAATATAAAATCAGCTTAGAAATACTGATGAAGAAAATGTAAAACACAGAAAGGCTGCATCATGTATTCCATAATATATAATGTTGTATTCATCAGGACAACTGACTTGCCCTTACTGCCAAGGTTTTGCAAATAAATCTCTGACAAACTTCAGAGCATATCAAAAAAACTGTTACTGACATTTTTTTATTCCCAGATGTGTTTCTTTTAATTAGGTACCTTCTGCATGTCCAGTCTTTACAATCTGGCATACAGTGGGAAACATGCTCCTTGTCTTTAGAAAGACATTTCAGAGAGAGGGTTTTTTTCCCCAAATGTCATTTGTTACCATTGGGTTCAGGAGTTTGGCTGGAATGGGTGAGCAGAGACAGAGAGGCAGGGCAAGGGCAGAGCAGGGGTGGAGTACGGGCATGGTCAGAGGCTGGGATACTTGCCTCCTCAAGCAGCAGCTTCACCTAGAATCTATGCAAGGGAGTGAGCTAAACAGCTTGTTCATTTATGGAAAGGGCCTAGAAATATATTTTATTTCAGACATCTAGTTTGTAGTTTTAGCCTGCCACAAATTTTCACTCTGAGCTTTCTGAGATATTTATTTAGATTTTATGGTCTTTGGGATCAGGGAGGTGTTTCTGTGGGAATGGGAAACATCTATCACAGTGGGGTCTTGAGTGGGGACTCTAGGCACTACAGAAATAGTAACAAATAGCGATATTAGATGTTGTGCAATATGCATTCGGGCTACAACATGGAACATCAACAGCATTAGAGATACAACTAGACCACTCACAGATCACTTCCTCTTCATGTTATCACTTCCTAAACTAGTCTCTTATTTCCATTACACACTTAACTGGATTCAAATTTAAGAAGTTTAATATTTTTCTATTCTACTGTGTTGTTTGTAATTTACAGTTATATAGTGCAGAGCTAAAGAACATTAAAACCATTCACTTCTGGATCTGAGATACTGGGTTTTCTGTAAAGTTCACACATGGCAAGTTTGATTAGCAGCTTCTAATTAAATTAGTTTATCTTCTGAGATACTTAAATGTAGTAAGCCAGTCTAAGCAAGGTTTTTATTTCTATATAGATATAAATATAGGTCTAAGAAAGTAAAACAAAATGTGTATATTGTATAAAATGTATATTAACTTTTTGTGTAAGATGCATGCATTTTACAAATCTTATTTTACTTCCTTTTCACATCAAGCAAATTTAGCTGTTAAGTAGAAACTCATTCAAGCTTCCCCAAACCTTCAAATCTTGGTACAAAGCTTGTGATCCTGCTGACTCTGCTGCCCTTGTGAGAGTGAAGTGTATGGGACAGCTGAAATCTGTAATGTAATTCTTTTTTTGGAACCCTTCCAGACGTAATTGGAGGCTTTACTTCCTTCTCATCCTTGTAAAGCTTGACTCTAATGTGAAACATGCTCCCCCTAATGTCTGTCTCAGAGAAATTCTTAGTGTTAAAAGTTTGTCTATCTTCTGTTTATAGTTAAACATGTACATTTTATACTGTGAATACTGTGAAGATGTCAGAAGAAACTCCATAGTTAAGGTTGCATTATAATATTTGCATTTTAAAGCAGGATTCAAATTTTTGGCTCTAATTCTCAGTTATGGGAATGAAGTGCTTTAGGTAGGAAGTGAGGGTGGAAAGGAAAAGTGACATTTTAAGTCACCCTTGTGAGCCTGCAGTTCTAAAGAAGGAGAGGCCTGCCTGGCTCTGGTGTAAGTTAAGTCCTCTTATATATGCTCTGCTTTCTGTAGTCTCTGGGAGCCAGTCATTAGCCATTGCTCATTTGTCATTTCACTCCAGGCACAACTTCAGTTAGCCCTTCACATACCTTATATTTCAGGAACTGGGATAACACTGGTATATGCTTTAGGCTGGTCAGGGAGTTCCCTTGTAAGTGGCTTTCTTATGGGACCTTAGTGTAAATGATAATTGGAGTCCTTGAATTTACTGCATAAATACATCGGTTTAGTATACATGTGAATGTCTAGAGCAGTGACCTGGAGGGCGTGTGATAGGTTGGTGCCCCACTAGACTATTCAGGTAAAATAACCTGCTGACATGCTTTTGCTGTGGATTTTGCTATGGGCAGAGGAATGCTTCTTCCTGGCAAATAATGCCAGGTGAAGACAGGGAAACGCTCCCTGTCTTCCTGTCACCCTTCAGCTCTGACATCTCTCCCTTCTGAAACTCCTCCAATGAAATGCTTGGAGTCAAGTGAAGATTTTGGGGCACCAGCATGTTAAGTATAGTTATGTATTAACCCTGTCTCTTCCCCAAAAATATTCTAAGAAACTAAATAAATTAAGCTGTCTCCAATTGTGTTTCTGAAGGTCATGAAACCAAGGCCATGCTGAATAACAATGGGCCTCGTTACAAACGTAGCAAGATGGAACGGTGCATGAACATTCATATTTTCTTTTGTGTGGGGCTTCTGTTCATCATGTGTCTTATTGGAGCAGTAGGTATGGAACAATGTCATCTTCCATTTGAAACTTTTCCTTCTTTGTGGTAATTAAGATTTTTTGTTATAAGGCATGTGTACGTTCCAGAACCTAGACTTGAACACCTTTTACTCTGGGGGACTTCATTAAAACATTGATGTTGACTTTATAATGGGTTTGAATCAAAATGTCAAATAATCCCTAATCTGGGAGGAAATACAACTGCGGGTATACATTTTCATCTTTGGTTCTTGTAGGGTTTGCTAGATACTAATCATGGAAATAGTCATCTTCATTGCATTACAGAAAGCTGCAGCACAACATTGCATTCCAAAAGTGATTATGATCCTATCCTAGTCAGAGCAGGATCAATAAATTCTCTTAACTCTAATGAACAAAGGGTCAAATTTTGAGCACAATGAGTTTTCCATGGACCATGACTATACAGAGGTTACAAAGGCTCCTGCAGGTATCTTGTGGTTTTTATGCATTTTAATTAAAATACAGCATGGCCATGAAGTTCCCTGGTGCTATTGCTTTGATGGAGTTCACACACACATGGCTGTAACACACTGACACCTTAACAATTTTCCTGGAATTTGCCCATGAGAGCTGTGATGTGGCATACCAGAAAGCCATTAAATTAGCACTTCTAAAAGAGAGGAAGCATCAGAAAAAAGGAATCTGTTTAACTATATGTTTTGTTAGTCTATAAAGTGCTACCAGACCAGTTTTTGTTTTTTAAGTTTATTCTATACAGACTAACTCAGCTACCCCCTGAAGCAGTAGAACTCAGATAATTCCTTTTTAATATTGTTACTTCAGGTTGGAATGAGCTTTTCTTTTCTGAATAGTGATAGAAATGTAGCCGTGTTAGTCTGATGTAGCTGAAACAAAAAACAGGACTATGTAGCATTTTAAAGACTAACAAGATGATTTATTAGGTGATGTGCTTTCGTGGACCAAACCCACTTCCTCAGATCAAATAGTGGAAGAAAATTGTCACAACCATATATACCAAAGGATACAATTAAAAAAATGAACACATATGAAAAGGACAAATCAAATTTCAGAACAGAAGGGGGATGGGGAGGGGAGGTAAATGTCTGTGAGCTAATGATATTAGAGGTGATAATTAGGGAAGCTATCTTTGTAATGGGTAAGATAATTAGCGTCTTTATTCAAACTTAGGTGTAAAGTGTCGAATTTAAGCATGAGGATTCTCTTTCAAGTGTAGTCTTAAAAGGTCTTTGAAGCAGGATGCAGGTAATCAAGTCGTTGAGACAATGTCCTTTCTGGCTGAAATGGCAAGAAACTGTTTTTTCTTTGTGATCCTGTCTAATATCTGTTTTGTGGGCATTGATCCTTTGGCGAAGACAATTTTCTTCCACTATTTGATCTGAGGAAGTAGGTCTGGCCCACAAAAGCTCATCATCTAATAAACCATCTTGTTAGTCTTTAAAGTGCTACATAGTCCTATCTTTTTTTTTCTGGCTTAGAAATAGGATTTCAGTTAGTCAGCTGAATTGTATGCATTTGAGAGACACTTGACCTTCATTACTCCAGGGCTGCAGTCAAGTATACTTGGGGTACATCTACACTACAGAGTTTTTTCAGGAAAACAGCCGTTTTTCCAAAAATAACTTCACTTACGTCCACACTGCAATTGCGTTCTTTCAAAAAAAATTGAATGAACAGAGGGGTTTTCAGACATTGGTAAACCTCTTTCTTCAAGGAAGAAGCCTTTTTCCGAAAGAGCTCTTTTGGAAAAAGGTGTGTGTGGACATGGAAGTGGGAGTTCTTTTGAAAGAAGAGGAAAGAGGAAAAAGCACAGGTGCCCTGGTGACCACTGCATCCATAGTAATCACAGCTTAAATGTGAGAGAGCATCCATTCAGTGTAGAATCTATTTGTCGAAAAAGCAGATTGCTTTTTCAATGTGCTTTGGCAGTGTGGATGCACTCGTTCGGAAGAAGTTTTTTCAGAAGATCTCTTTCCGAAAAGATTCTTCTGAAAGAAGCTTGTAGTCTAGATATAGCTGGTCTCTCATATTTGTCATGCTCATGTACAGAGTCCAGAATAGCAAAATCCTTTAATTTAAGACTTGTTGTGTTCACTAATGCAAAACGTCAACATTTAAAAACTAATATATCTGTTATCTTATAAAAAGAAAAAAGAATTAAACATGAAACTTGTAAAATAGTAATAAATCCACTTAATTTCATCTACTTATCTGCTTTAGCTTGTTGACATTAGTTTCCTCAACAAAACTTGGTAATGTAGACAGACCTCTCAGTGATCAGTATCTTGCTTGCACTTAATTGCAACATGGTTACTCATGTGGTAATGGGATAATTGTCTTTGTTCAAATATTATCAGGTCTGTAGCCACCAAAATCTGGTGTTCTCTGACAAGTGTTTTCATAGCCAGCATGAAATAATTTGAGAGTCTCTATCTAGTCCATATTTTTTTAAAAACTGCTTCCACAATTGGCATTAAAAGCATCTTGCATAAGAATATATGAGGACCATTCTAGGTCAGACCAAAAATACATCTCTTTCAGTGTTTGTCTTCAGATAGTGGCCAATGCCAGGTGCCCCACAGGGAATGAACCGAACAAGCAATCATCAAGTAATCCATCCCCTTTGCCCATTCCCAGCTTCTGAGAAACAGAGGGTAGGGGCACAATTTCTACCCATCTTGGCTTATAGCCACTGATGGACCTAACCTCCATTAATTTATTTAGCTCTTTTTTGAACCCTGTTAAAGTCCTAGACTTCATAACATCCTCTGGCAAGGTGTTCCACAGGTAGACTGTGCGCTGCATTAAGAAAAACTTCCTTTTGTTTTATACCTACTGCCTATTAATTTCATTTGCTGATCCCTAGTTCTTGTGTTATGGGAAGGAGTAAATAATTCCTCTTTATTCACTTTCTCTACACCAGTCACAATTTTATAGACCGTTATCATTTATCCCCTTATTTGTCTCTTTTTCAACCTGAAAAGTCCAAGTCTTATTAATGTCTCCTAATGCAGCAGCCATTCCATACCCCTAATAAATTTTTGTCACCCTTTTCCAATGCCAAGATACCTTTTTTGAGATGAGACAAATACATCTGCAAGAAAGAGGCCAAGATAAAGGCTAGAAGAGTGAAGTAGTAGAGAATTTGCTTTTTATATAAGGTCTGGAGCTAGAGACAGTGTAGGGGAACCTTGTGTTCCTGCAGACTTCCTATACAGTATCGAACAACACTAGTTCTGTATTGAAATGCAGTATGTGGTGTTAAGCTAGCATTCTCAAGCAACTTGCATATATGAGAGTCCAGAAAGAAAGATGCTGAAGTAATCATGGCAGTAGCAATAAAGCCTTGAACAAAACATCTTTCTTTACAAAGAATAATACCTTTTTTCAAAAGCGCTCTTTTGAAAAAAGGCACTATGGAATGCAAACTGTGCTTTTTCGAAAGAGAGCATCCAGACTGCCTGGGTGCTCTCTTTCGAAAAAGTGGCTTGCTTTTTTGAAAGTACTGGTTGTAGTCTAGATGCTCTTTTTCAAAAGAAGCTTTTTTAAAAAGTATCTTTCAAAAAAGCCTCTTTTGAAAGATGCTTGTTGTCTAGACGTAGCCTAAGAGTCCTCACCCTTCAAGTTTGCTACAAATACAAACTTTATAAAAATATGGTGTGGTGTTCTTCATTAATGGCCCAGGTTACAGTCAAATTACAGTATTGCTTGGGGACATGACTGTGACTTTTTTTCTTTTTAACAAGATTGTAAAAAATAGAATGTACATATTCCAGAACTCTTGCCCCATGACTATATTACTTAACTTATTCCACTAAAACAGTGTTGATTCTATATAGGTCATGTCATTTGGAATGGGAACTTTTCAGAACACCCACCATATGAAATCCCGGAAGTGAATGGCAACTACCTTTCTTCTGCTCTTGCTGGTTTCTGCATGTTCTTGACAATGATAATCCTGTTACAGGTAAAATACAAATTTTAAGAATCTGTAGCTTTGGAAAGGGAGATGTAATGGCTGCCAATCAATTACAGCCTCTTGATGGTTGAATTTATTTGTAAAACTTTTCGTAAAAATAGTACGGTATTTTATAGAAATGGTCCAAAATACTATTGTAAAGTAGTTACACTACTTTTGGACCATTATTGTAGAATATTTATTTAAGTGATAACAGGTTTTTTGTATTTGTAAGTAAAAAATCACCTGGTAGAGAATAAGGGTATGTCTACACTGCAGCACTAATTCAAACTAACTTAGTTCGAATTAGTTAATTCGAACTAAGCTAATTCGAATTAGTGCATCTAGACTTAAAAACTAGTTCGAATTAGCATTTTGCTAATTCGAACTAACATGTCGACACTGAGTGGACCCTGAACTGAGGTTAAGGATGGCCAGAAGTAGCACCGGCAGGGCATCAGATTAGGACTTAGAGCGTGGAGCTGCTGTCTCAGGCTAGCCGAGAGCTGTGCTTAAAGGGACCCGACCCCCACCCCGGACAGACAGTTCTCAGGGGTTCCCCGCTTGCAAAGCAGTCCTGGCTTGGAGTGCCCTGAGTGCCCACATTCGGCACATCACAGCACTCGGCCATCAGCCCGGCTGCACTTGCTGCAGGCTGCCATCCGGGGAGGGGAGGTCAATCAAGGGGCTTCAGGAAAGCTTCCACCCTGAGGAGCCCGCAGAGCCAGCCCAGTCCTCCCCATCAGGGGCTCATACCCCATTCCTCCCTCACCTCCTTCCACTTGCCCCTCCATAACCCCCCTTCCTGATGTACAAAATAAAGGACATGTGTGTTCAAAAATAGAAACACTCTTTATTGAACAAAACTCGGGGAGACTGGGAAAAGGAGGTGGGAGAGGGGAAAAGAGAGGCTGGGAGAGGGGAGGGCAACTAAAATGATCAGGGTTTGGAACAGGTCCCATATGAAGAGAGGCTAAAGAGACTGGGACTTTTCAGCTTAGAAACGAGGAGACTGAGGGGGGATATGATAGAGGTCTATAAAAGCATGAGTGGTGTGGAGAGGGTGCATAAAGAAAAGTTCTTCCTTAGTTCCCATAATAGAAGGACTAGAGGACACCAAATGAAATGAATGGGTAGCAGGCTTCAAACTAATAACAGAAAGTTCTTCTTCACAAAGCAAAGAGTCAACCTGTGGAACTCCTTGCTGCAGGAGGCTGTGAAGGCTAGAACTAGAACAGAGTTTAAAGAGAAGTGAGATCAAGTCATGGAGGTTGGGTCCATGGAGTGGTATTAGCTACACAGCCCTTAATTCAAACTAGTTAATTCGAACTAGGCGTTAGTCCTCGTAAAATGAGGTTTACCTACTTCGAATTAAGCGCTCCGCTAGTTCGAATTAAGTTCGAACTAGCGGTTTGCATGTGTAGCGCCTATCAAAGTTAATTCGAACTAACGTCTGTTAGTTCGAATTAACATTGTAGTTTAGACATACCCTAAGTTACTATAGGTCAGATAGAAGTACTCTCTTTATTCTGAAAACTTCTTAAGGTATAAGGTTCTACACTACAACATCCAAAAACCCATAGTTAATATAATGTGCGTATGAGTATGTACATATACATAGACACACAATTATAGACATTGAGGACATAGATTTAACTCTTTTCGCTCTTTCCCAGTGTATGGATATGAAGGACATGGTAATATCATTAAACTAGTTCCAGTATTAATAACATTCAAACAAAGGAGGACAATTCCATCAGTATGTTAAAATTTCAGTGTTTTTCCCCTGATTCAGAATGAGAATTCTATTTAGTAGCTCAAAGAAACAGTGGAAGAAAAGTTATTGTAGTTTTTGCCAACAGGGAATAATAACTAGATAAGGCTATGCTGGTGTGTAGAAGGAAGATAAATTAGAATTGGGAGACCATACATCTGAGTCTGATTAAGCCTAACTGAGAACATTTTATGGGATGGGGATTTATTTTTCACATTTATTATTATAGCCACTGAGATTTGAACAGACAGAATTTGTTTAGCATGAATAAAATATGAGGACAACATCTTGAGCTGTTGGTAGAATCCCTAAGGAAGCTGTGCCTTATTTCTGAAACTGAATACTGGTATATTTTGAGAATTGAAAAGTTTGGGAGGGACAGAAGCAGGAGAAGTGGTAAACAAAGCAGTTATTTGTGAAATGTATTTATGGTAAGAATTGAAAAACATGCTAATCCATCCTGTTTTAGGAAAATGAGCAAGATATGCCCAGGGCAGGGATCGGCAACCCCCAGCACATATGCCAATTTCCCGTGGCACAAGGCGCGGGAGCTCAGCCCTGCCGCTCCCTCCCGTGCATCCGGGAGCTCATGCTGCAGCTCCAGCCTCAGCAACACAGCTGTAGGCTGGAGCACTAGTTCCTGTTTTCTGCTGGGAGGGAGGGGAGCAAGAGAGGCATGTGCACATCCCTGGGGCTGTCCCTGCCCCGCCTGGGAGTGCTGCTCCTGGGAGTTAAGGGGTTAACACTCCCACCTCCGGCTACGGGCTTTTTGCTTGGGTGAGGGAGGGGAGGAGCGGGGCTGGGCCTATTCTGCAGAGCTGGGGCTGGGCAGCCTACACACCTGGTGCACCAGGCTGCTCCCATGGACTATGTGCAGGATCAAGAAGCTCCTTCCCCAGCACTCCTCTGCACCCAGCTGGGCTGGAGCCAGCCCTGGGCAGCCTTGGGTTCTGCCTGCCCCAGCCCCAGAGCTGCAGCCTTCAGGCTGGTCCGGGCAGGGAAGAGACTCTGTCCCCACCTCTGCCCCAGCCTCTCCTCACTCCAGCATTCTTGACCTGCCAGTGAGTGTGCTAAGGGCACAGGGGGCTGGCATTAGGTGGGAGTGAAAGACGATACAGAGGCAGGATGGGAGAGGACATGGGGTGATGCAGGACATCAGGCTGCAGCAGCGGGATGGGAGGGGGCAGGGCTTGCACTGAGGGGCATGGGGCGATGTAGGGGGATTAGGCTTGGGGAGATCATGGGGCTGAGGAAAGCAAGGCTGGAACAGAGGAAAGATGTGAGGGGGATATAATTTTACTTTGCAGAAGCTGCAGTTTCCTTTACTCCCCACTTTGCCTCCCTCCTAACCTAGCTATTTGGCTGCATTCTCACCCTCTCACCTTTTCTGTGTTACTTCCCCAATCCCCTCCCACCCCCAAATTCCCTCTCCTACCCCCACCCCACACCCTCTCCTGCCACCTGCCACTCCCTTTTGGACTTTGCCCTCCTCACCCCATCCTGCATCCCTATTCCACATCCCTATTTCACGAGGAGTAATGGTAGTTCGAACTAGGAAGCCTAGTTCGAACTACCTAGTTCGTGCCCCGTGTAGCTGCGCTGCACGGGGTTCGAACCAGCGGGGTTTTAAAAATGGCGGCTCCCCGCTTATGCAAATGAAGCCCGGGAAATTCAAATCCCGGGCTTCATTTGCAAGTGCGGTATGCCTACATTACCCCGCTAGTTTGAACTATCGGGGTAGTGTAGACATACCCAAAGGGATTTAGGGGTCATAGTGGACCACTAGTTAAACAAGAGTCAACAGTGTGACTTTGTTGCAAAAAAGGCAAACGTGATTCTGGGATGCATTAATAGGAGTGTTGTGAGCAAAATACGAGCAGTCGTTCTTCCACTCTTCTCTGTGCTGATTAGGCCTCAGTTGGAGTATTGTGTCCAGTTCTGGGCACCATATTTCAAGAAAGATGTGAAGAAATTGGAGAAAGTCCAGAGAAGAGCAACAAAAATTATTAAAGGTCTAGAAAACATGATTTATGAGGGAAGACTGAAAGAACTGGGCTTATTTAGTTTAGAAAAGAGAAGATGGAGAGGAGACGTGGTAGCAGTTTTCAAGTATCTAAAAGGGTGTTACAAGGAGACAGGAGAAAAATTGTTCTCTTTGGCCTCTCATGATAGGACAGGAAGCAGTGGGTTTAAATTGCAGCAAGGGAAGCTTAAGTTGGACATTAGGAAAAACTTCCTTCCTGTCAGGGTGGTTAAACACTGGAATAAATTGCCTAGGGGGATTGTGGAATCTTCATCCCTGGAGATATTTAAGAGCAGGTTAGACAGACATCTGTCAGGGATGGTCTAGACAGTGCTTGGTCCTGCTGTGAGGACAGGGGACTGGACTTGATGATCTCTCAAAGTCCCTTCCAGTTCTATGATTCTATGATTATGGAGATCAAAGCACTTCAGTGTGAGAGTGACCATGACGTATACATTTCCTGTGAATTAGAGGGACAGTGAAAATCTTCCTGTCACTGGGTTAAAAAGACTTAAACTCCAGAAAGAACTGGTTATTTTTTCTTCTCCATAAAGTGTCATGACTGCACTGACATAAGTCTTGGTTGCCAGTGTGAAAAGTACAGATAGAAAAACACCCACCACTGAGATTATAACATCTTGTACAACATTCTTTTTTCAGATTTTAATCCCCATTTCTCTCTACGTGTCCATTGAGTTGGTAAAACTGGCCCAAGTTTTCTTAATTCATAATGACATTGACCTGTATGATGAAGATGTAGATTTGCCTATTCAATGCCGAGCTCTAAATATCACTGAAGATCTGGGGCAAATTCAGTACATCTTCTCGGATAAAACTGGGACCCTAACAGAGAACAAGATGGTGTTTCGGCGCTGTACTGTTGATGGAAATGAGTTTTCACATCAAGAAAATGGTAAAATACAAAGAAATATTATTGTATTATGATCATGCTATGCCTTCGCCTGACTGGCTAAATCTGGCTTAATGTTCCATTTTGTGGTTTGTTTGGGACAGGGGGGTTGTTTTGCTTGATGAGGGTTTTTTTTGGGGGGGGGGGGACTTTTTGTTATAAAGATTTACAAGAGATTGGCAGTTTTTAAGATTATTCTGAAGCCACATAACTAATTTTCCTATTCCCACATCAAACATCTTAGCCTCTGCTGTACCATGATCCAAAATTCAGGACTGCAAGGAAGAAATAGCCTCTTAAATTCAGCCCTCTGCTATAACTGCCAGCCTTACCTTTCCCTGATTCTTACTAAGAAAGATAAGTAGTAATTAAATTCAGTGGGTCCAAAAGTAATTACCAGTACCATACAAGGTATGAACAATTATGTATTTGCCAGAGATGGGCATAAACTACAAAGTTCATATCTGCACTTCCCCAGGGATTGAGGTATTTGAATCTGGGGGGTTTGGCTCAGGTCCATTGGTGACAGTTACTTTTTCATTCATAAAAACTGCTAGGCTATGTCTAGACTGCATCCCTTTTCCGTAAAAGGAATGCAAATTAGACACATCGCAATTGCAAATGAAGCGGGGATTTAAATCCCCCCCACTTCATTTGCATAAAAATGGCTGCCGCTTTTTTCCGGCTCGGAGCTTTGCCGGAAAAAAGTGCCAGTCTAGACACAGATCTTTCAGAAAATAAAGCCTTTTCCAAAAGATCCCTTATTCCTCTTAAAATAAGGAATAAGGGATCTTTCGGAAAAGGCTTTATTTTCCGAAAGATCCGCATCTAGACTGGCACTTTTTTCCAGCAAAGCTCCAAGCCAGAAAAAAGCGGCAGCCATTTTTATGCAAATGAAGCAGGGGGGATTTAAATCCCTGCTTCATTTGCAATTGCGATGTTTCTAATTTGCATTCTTTTTACGGAAAAGGGATGCAGTCTAGACACAGCCCTATAGTTTTTGTAACACCTCATTGAAATAGAGGGAGATGAATTCTGTCTTCATTCAAGAGAGGTGTAAGAGATAATTAGGGAACCCCACCTAAAACAAGACATAATGGAGTCTGCCCTGAACCTCACTGCCCTGAACCTCACTCCATATAAGCAGGAGCCACAATATGTGTGTGTGTGTGGGGGGGGGGGGGGGAGAAAATGATAGGTAGGCTGAAGTACAGACAAACTGAGTACAGAGGGACAAACAAACTGAAGCAAGATCTACTGAGAGAACTTGGACAAGCACAGTCTACGGCCCTGAAAGAAGCTGGAGAATGGGTTAGTGCTGGCTAAGGATGCTTGGGACTGCATGCAAAACATCTGTCTCATTGGGATTCCTTCTGTATTTGGAGACTCAGAGTTTTATATATTCCCTTTTAATAAATATGGTTTCCTCCAAGAAAACACCAGACCTCGTTGTTAATACTTACACCCAAGTGCAGCCCCCTCGGGGACATAAACTTTGACAAGCCACTAAGGTTAAAAAAGGATAACAATGCTATTAGTCTCATCTTGTAGCCCTTGCTAAGATAACATTCCCATTTGACTGCAACTCCCTTTCATGTTGTATTCTTCAGTGGGAATTTTTCCTGTAGGTAATGCAAGATTGGATCCAAAATACTTATTATGCATATAACTACTCCCCCTCTACATTATATTTAGAATGTCATTAAGCTGGCCAACAGCTGCCAAATAGATTTTCATGCTCTGTGAATGAAAACATTACCAAATGTGTAAATTACCATAGTTCATTCTGTTCCATTGAACTGTAAAGAGTGCAGCTAAAGAGACTTTAGTTAAAAAAAGTCCAAGAAAGTAATCAGTCTCCTAACATTTGAGTTGCTTTGGTTTGTATTCAGTGGGAGGCATGATAAGAAACTGAACTGTGCATAGAAGTTTTTCTGGTGATGGTTTGCAGATTGTTATGACAGATCACCAGTGTACAACCTGAAACTATGAGACTGCTGTGCCATCTGATAGCTATTATTTGGTATTTGTTAGTTAGCTGTGCACACTTCTAATAAAAAAAACAGACTAGTCAAGATCTTGGTATCTCTCTTCCAGCCAAACGCCTGGAGACCTATAAGGAACTGGACTCAGATGAGGAAGACTGGGCAAGACATCAGCGTTTTGCTCTTCCTGTTATCAAGATTGAGAAACCCGACACTTTAAAACAGAAAACAGATAAGCCCTTGAGAAGGTGCCAAAGTGCTCGGGCTCGATTTCAGGGACATTCAAGAAAGAAATCATTGGGGCATTGTGACAGCCTTCGGTCTCAAGTGGCATTCAGCAGTACCATAGTGAGTAATTTCATGCATTTTCGGATCTCTAATTCATGGAATTGTTTGAAGGGAAAAGGAAACCAAAGGAGGAAAAGAGTCAATAAAACACCACTTGTTTACTAGGCTGGGAACAAGGACACTATAACCTGCTAGTTGCCAGAGGAGGCTACATGGTCACCCCCCCCTCCCCCTTTGAATTACACTATCATGGAAAAGTGGTAAATTGAGCCATCAGGAGAATTATTCTGTAAAAAAGATCATAGAATTATAGAATCCCAGGTCTAGAAGAGATCTCAGGAGATCATTGAGTCCAGACCCCGCCCAAAGCAAGACCAACCCTAATTAAATCATCCCAGCCAGGACTTTGGAAAGCCAGGACTTAAAAACTTCTAGGGAGGGAGATTCCACCACCTCCCTAGGTAACCCATTCCAGTACTTCATCACCCTTCTAGTGATATAGTTTTTCCTAATATCCAACCTCATGCTTCACCAGGCTCACCAACTGGGAGGAGGGAGGAGCACTTCACTATAGCTAAAATACACTGAACATAAATTGGTTTTGAAACAAAGTTAAAAATATAAAATTTGAGTTCATATAAAATAAGGCTCTAATTCTACTAAACACTAAACACTTTGACCGCAATCCAGAAAAATACTTCAGCACATCCTTATTTTCAAGTACACAAGTAGTCCCACTGACACCAGTGAACAATGCACATATCTAAAATTAATCACTAGTACTGATCAAAAACTCCCAGAATGTCACAACTTTGTCAGAAATTTAGTAAAAAAAAATGGGCCAACATTTTCCAGGTTGAAAGTTTTCAAAAATCAGAGTTTTGATTTTTTTTAAATTGAAAAGGCAATAATATTTGGGAAATTTTGACTTTTCAAATCTGCTCTGTTAAATACATACTCAGTTGTATTGGAATCAGAGTACTGAGCAATTCATGGGCTCAAACCCTAAGTCCTCACATTCTTCAAAGAGACTCAGGATGGCAGTCTTTAATGCCCAGTGATTTTACTTTGCAGAGTGTGGGGGTATGTCTACACTACCCTCCTAGTTCGAACTAGGAGGGTAGTGTAGACATACCCTGGGTTTTGGAATCCATTTATTACAAGTTTCTGACTTGCTACCCAATATCTCCCTTACAGAGAAGCGGACAGCAGTAGATATTCTTAACTTCTAAAATCTGTTTATTTTGTGATGATTTTATTGCATGCTGGTTTGTCATCATCCACCCCATTTTTCCACATGGCACATTGAGAACTTCTCTGTATCTGTTTGCTTTATGGATTGTGACATTTCAGGTGTGTAAAATGTCTCCTTTAAAATAATTTTTCCTCGGCTACTTTTTCCTATTATCGTAAAATTGCTTGAGTCAAGATCTATAGTTTCTTGTGTGTCTCTCCAATTCTTCTTTGTATCTTTATTTTTAAGGGATGGAGTTAAAACTTCTGTCACTTCACTTTGCAAATTCAGCTAAACTTAGGTTTTCCTACTTCTTAGACTAGCTAAACCTGGAAGCCAAGGGTGGAGAGGCAATTCTTGATCTAGTCGTAAGTGGATCTGCTCCAACTGAATACAGCTGAGTATCTCAGTAATAGCAATCATTATGTAATTGAATTTAACATCCTTGCAATGGGGAAGTATCAAAGAAACCCAAAAGAGTAGGATTTAATTTAAAAAGGGGAAACTACACAGAAAAAACCTTAAAAAAACAACAAATAGTCTGGTAGCACTTTATAGACTAACAAAACATGTAGATGGTATCATCAGGGCCAGCCCACAACATTTTGGTGCCTGAGGCGGGGAGTTCAAATGATGCCCCCATGTCACCTTTTCTTCTGCCTGCCTGTTATGTCTCTTGTGTCCCCCTTCCTCCAGCACAGCACTCCACCATCTCTGTGCATATAGAGCAGAGAGAATACATATGCGCCAGCAGCAGACACAATCTTCTACACTCTAGGTCCTAGTGGTGCCCCCCCCCCATCTCCACCGCACAGTCTGGCACCCAAGGCAGCTGCCTCAGTTCGCCTCATGGTAAGGCCAGCCATGGGTATCATGAGCTTTTTTAGACACAGCCCACTTAACGACAGAAATGGTTAAAAGGAAGAGTTGTAAGAGGGAAGTGCCTTCAAGCTACATGAAAAGTATTTAAAAACACCACAGATCAAACTAAGTGTGTACTCCAAATTAAAAAAAAAAAAAAGACCAAAAAATGACAATAAGTATAAATAAGTAAAAGAGGCTGTTAGAAGCAAAAAGGCATTCTTTAAAAACTGGAAGTCAAAGCATACTGCAGAATAGAAAGGAGCATAAACCCTGGTAAGTCAAGCATAAAAATATAATTAGACCAAAAAAAGAATTTGAAGAGCAACTATCAAAAGACACAAGCTAACAGCAAATTATTTTAAGTGCATCAGGAACAGAAAGCCTGTTGTACAGTCGGTGGGGCAACTGGATGATCAACTTACCTGAATGTTAAAGGAGCACTCAGGTAAGAAAAGGCCATTGTAGAGAAGCTAATTGAATTATTTGCATGGGTGTTCACCGAAAACAATGTGAGGAAGATTCCTTGCCTGAGCCACTCTTTTTATGAGGCAAACTTGAGTAACTGTTCCAGACTGATATATCATAGAGGAGGTTTTGAAACAAATTGAATAATTAAGTCATGCTAAGCCACCAGGGCCAGATGGCATTCACTTGGGAGTTCTGAAGAAAATTAGATATGAAATTGCAGAAGTACTAACTATACTATGTAACCTATAACTTAAATCAGCCTCTAAACCAAATGACTGGAAGATAACTAGTGTAATGATGATTTTTTTTAAAAGACATCTTAGGCAATCCTGGCAATTACAGGCCAATAACTTCAATACCAAGTAAATTGTTTGACATTATAGTAAAGAACAAAATTGCCAGACAGATAGATAAACATGGTATGTTGAAGAAATATCAAGCTGGCTGTTGTAAAGGGCAATCATGCTTCAGTGACCTATTAGAATTCTTTGAGAGAGTCATCAGTCATGATCCAGTGGATATAGTGGATTTGGACTTTCAGAAAGCTTTTGATAAGATCCCACACTTATGATTGTTTAGTTTGCGTAAGAGTCTGGGATAACAAGGAAAGGTCTTCTCCAGGATCAATAACTGGTTAAAAGATGGCACCCACGTCCCCTTCTGGGCCCCTGACCACCAGGCATCTCTCTATATCAACCGGAAGGGATACTTTCAATGGTCCTGCAGGCCATCATGGACCACTGGAGCCAGTTAATCAACATCTGTGTTGGGTGGTCGGGGAAGGCACACCTCACATGTGTATTTAGAAACTCTAGCATGTTCCAGAAGCTGCACACTGGAACTTTTTTCCCCGACCGCACCATCGGGGCAGGGACATAGATATGCCTTTGCATAACTTAGGATCATATGGGTGGGGAAGCAGTATAGAATGGTAAAAAAGCTGTTATTTTAGAAAGCCCCAGAGAGTGTGTGTGTGTTTTATGTGTCATTAATTTCTCCCTGATTCAGTGAGAAAATGGGGAAGAGGGTGAGGAAGGTGAAAGATCAATCTTATCAAGATGTCTATAGGGAAGAAATCAGATTTCTTCTTCCTTCAAGCCACAGATAAAAATGAAACCTAATTCTTTTCATCAAACCCCAGTTTCACTGAAAAATAACCTGCAGCCCAATAAGAATTACCTATTTCATGT
This sequence comes from Pelodiscus sinensis, assembly GCF_052426305.1. Classification (NCBI taxonomy): domain Eukaryota; kingdom Metazoa; phylum Chordata; order Testudines; family Trionychidae; genus Pelodiscus; species Pelodiscus sinensis. The sequence continues at coordinate 27,974,054 of NC_143067.1, read as the reverse complement.
TGTGACCTACAAATGTTCCTTTTTGTTGGTCGGCTTCATGGTTTCTATTTGTGTGTCTAGTGGAGAGAATGCCAATTTATTTTATTAATTTTGTTTCCTCCTGCTGTTGTAACTTCTCTGAACGAAAAAGGCTGAAGCAAATCATGTACTATAAAATATAAGATAGACCCTGTGAGGGGGAGAGGACTTCCTTGTCCTATGAAAGAATGGAAGGAGAAGCCTTATAATGTGAAAAGGAATAAATTATGGTACAAGATAGAAAGAGGATTAACACTGTCCATATTCCCTTTGCTGTGCCTTTTAAATTAAGGTTCTTACAGTACTCAATCTAGATTCAATATGTCTGCAATTGCATATCATTATTAGAAACATTTCTTGTACACTAGCAGTTTACATAGTTAACTTTGACTTTTAAAGTCAGCAACTGACTTTTAATTTTGTACTCATTAAAAGGGACAGTCATATGAAAACTATTAATAAATTATAATTTTAAACTTAAATGTCCTTATCCATTTTAAAAATAATAAATTAGCTTATTAACAGAGGAGGAATATTTTCATTGATTTTTCATTGTTTAATTTCTGCATTTCATTCAGTTTTGTCAGTAAAAATAGATGTCATTTTCTCTATCTGTCTCTCATAGATTATCATCCAGCTACATGGAAACATGTGAATCTGAATCAACATCTCTTTTTATTTTTTAAAATAAGGAAAACTTTTATTCTAGAATTCAGGTGTGCATTATCTAGCTTTTTAAACCTGACAGCGTCCCCTTAACATTCAATAATTGTAACATGTACAGAAATATAATACAGAAAATTTCTGCACAAGCAGCATACCTGATGTTAAATAATTCTTCATCTACTGCATGGTGCTGCAGTACTGGATACTAATGATATAGATGCAGTAGAAACTGGATGGCTGATGGACAGGAGCAAGAGAGATCTGTATATTTCTGTGCTTTGCTGTTTGGGTCAATGTGCCTTGATGCATTTGACAAAGAGTACAGATACAACATAAATAGTTATATGTTTAGTAATCAGCAGTTAATAGTTACTATATTAGAATATTAATGGATCCTAGAAAAAATATTTTTGTTTTTGGGGCTTTGTGTGTATATTTGTGGGGGTGGGGAGGGTATTGAAATTAGGCATGTAATAGGAAAGTTATTTTTCCCCCCCATTGAGTGATACTATAGCAGCCAGTGAACACAAATACACTTTCTTTCTAGATCTTTTAACTTGCTAACATTTCAATGGAATGTTAGTTTAAACCAGCAGCCCCAGAGGCACAAGAGGGTCTCCTGTAGCTGAGAATTTATTCCATCATGTTTTGTCCTTGGTCCCAGTCAAGATCAGTATAATCAGTGAATGATTTATTTTCAATTATTAGACAATTTAAGAATCTCTATTCACTTTAGCAAGTGGGAGTTAAAATGTAACACATTCAGCACAACACAGCACAGCCATAAAGGTGATTGATTTATTGTTGTTTCATATGAGGTAACTTTATAATAATTGTGCCAGGTTGAAGGAGGAGAGGGTAATGACTGAGATGGTCTGGGAAGGAAGTTAAATTGTTGTGACAGTAATTTCAAGAAGAAATCTAAAAGCCTTGTGAGGCATTCTGCACCCCTTCCCTCAGGTGGTCCATTAGCATACTCACATGCAGGGGAAGATGAGAGTTTTGCGGGGTCCAGGGCAGCACAATTTTGTAGGGCCCCCCTTTGGAGAAAAAATAGAAAAAAGGCATCCCCCCTGTGCCCACTACTTCAATAGCCCCACTCTGATCATGTGAGCTACCCTTCCTCATCCCCTCTCCTAACACCTCCCTCTACACACCTGCCCTGCCTCTCTCCTCTGGTGCTCATCCCTCCCCTGCGGGTGTCTGCCTTTCTGCTTCACCCTCAGAATCCCCTGGCACCTGCACCTTCCCTTACCCCTGCACCCTCCTGGTGCCTCCTCCTTCCCTCACTGCCCCTGTACCATTTGCCCTCTTTTTCCCTGATGCCCACCCCTCACCATCCTCTGCCCCCATTTCTTTCATGTCCCTGTGCCCTCACACATGCCTTGCTCCATCCCCACCTTCCTCATGCCCACCCCTCCTTTCAAGCCTTCTCCCAGCACCTACCCCTCCCCCTTTAGTCCCCAGTGCCCTTACCCTCTTCTCTCCCAGCATCACCCTGTCCCCTCTCCCACTGACATCTCCCCTCCCTCCCTTTTCCTCATTGTCTCCACTTGGCCCCCTGGCATTTGTTTCTCCTCCACCCTGTCCTTTGGTGCCTTCCCCTTTCTTCTCCTGACCTGCTCCCCTCCCCTCAGCATAAGCCCCTTCCTCTGCCATCCACCTTCTGCCTTCTAGTTTGCAGGGTGGCCATGACCCCGGCCCAGGCTCCAGACCATATGGTGAACCATGCTTGCAGTGCAATTCTGGGCTGCACGGTTTTAAAGTCCTGGGCCATGATGCCATGCCACGCATGGGCATCTCCCCTCTCAGCTGTTGCGTGGCGTTTCAGCATGCCACGCTTGCGCTCCCTCAGCCCCACATGGCCCGTACTAGCTGGCGCTGGGGAATTTAAAGTGTGGGGCTGCGGTGCCCCATCACAATCCCCCTCCTCCTCCAGCAGTTGCCAGCTAGCCCTTTGGCGGACGGTCCACCAGTAAATTCCCAGTATCCCGCCAGGCCAGGCCGCCCCTGGCGCTGGCGCGGGCCCATTAAAGCACAGGGCCCGGGGCAGCTGCCCTGTTTGCCCTGCCCCATATCCGCCGCTGCTCACATGCCTTTGCAGATAGCCACTGTTTTCTACCTTCCTGTCTCAAATCAAGTGCCAATTCAATGTCTGACACTAGCGTGTTTTAGATCAATGGAGTTTCCACTAATTCCTCATGTTCTGCTTCCATGAAGCTAATTGCAGAGTCACCCCCCACTGGGAGTCCAGACTCAGCACTCCATCTTGAAGCATGACTGACAGGCAGGCAGCTTGGGTTTACAGATATACACCCAGCATCCATCTCTCAGCCTTTGCTGCCAAAGATGGAGATACAATCTTGTTCTCTGTACACTAACTACAAGTACCGGATTTTCCAGGACAGTCCCAAATTTAAATACTCTGTTCCGGTGTCCCCATCAATTAGCAAAACATCCTGAAAAGCCCTGCCGAATCTAGCTTGCACAAAAGCGGCAAGTTAGAAATGGCTCGTTGCACTGCCATTTCCCTCCCTGCGGCTGGCAGAGCCTCACCCCCTATTGCAGCGCATCAGCAATGGTCTTTTCCCCCTACCCCCCACCACACACAGAGCACCTAGGTGCCTCCCTGCCTTGGCACTTTGCCAGCGGCCAGCTGCGGCAGCTTCTATTGGTGCACAGTTTCTGGAGAATTCCCCGTGTTCCAGCACATGCTGTCACCACCATGCACCGACCCAGCTCCCTTCCTCCCCCCGCAGGACTGCCTCTATCGCGTGGGGCCCCAGTCTGGCCACGCTGCTCCCTCCTCCATGTGCAGGCAGCAGCTTATTCTTTGTTACAGCAGCCGCCGCTACTGCCAAGGGGGGGGGGACAGTTGGGTCCAAGCTGCTCCCAGACCTATGGAGCCCAAACCCACCCCTATTGGTAGAGCATGGTGGGAGGAGTTCTTAGAGGGGGTCACATGACACCCTTTACTTCTCGTCATGTGTCCATCTTGACCCCAGATGAACTACTCCTAGGGGTGGGACTTCTTGTGGCAGGTGGGTGGGGCCTAAGGGATCAGAGGGTGTGGCTAATGTGTCCCCATTTTGGTTCAGAAAATATGGTCACTGCAGCCATCTACCACCTGTCTAGCTGTAGGCACACAGCTCCCAGCCACGACAGGCCCTTCCTTGGAAAGCCCCGGGATTCCTCAATTCCCGCAATAGCTTCTTGGACTCCAGCCTCTGTCTGAAGGTTCTGCTCCAAGACACGCACCTCTGTGCCTCCTGGGGTTGGACCTGCACCTCTGCTTTTTCCATGCCCCTCCTGACCATACCACAGCTTGGTCAGACTCACTGACAATGGGCAGTACTTCAGTGGCAGAGCTGGCTTCCTCTACCCCTCCCCCTTGTTGCCAATTGTTCAGTTTAGCTGGAGGCAAATCAGGGAGACAATCTCCTGCCCCCTCCACAGCCCCTGTGGCACTTCCCTCCTGCTGTGGGATTTCAGCACAAGAATCCTTGCCGCTGCTAACAATTCCTGGGGGATTCAGCCATATTAAAAAGGACATTTCCCAAAATGAATGGCACAGTATTAGGATGGCACAATATTATCAGGAATTACGTAGATCAGTCATGTCAAACATGCGGCCCGTGGGCCACATGCAGCCTGATAGAATTTTTTTGCAGCCCACGACTACATCTTTATCAATTATCTAAATGCAGCCCACCTGGTTACATTGTTTATAACAGGGGTGGCCAACCCGCAGCTCTTGAGCCACATGCGGCTCTTTGATTAAAGAAATATGGCTCCTGCTGATTCTGAGCCACGCCAGGACTGCTCATGGCTAGCCACTCTGTGCACATGCCCCAGTGCCGGGAGGAGAAGTGTGTGGTGGTGGTGGCAGTGGCTCTAGGACCCAGGCATTAGGTTAGAACAAGATGGGGGGTAGCTGAGATTGCCTGGCTCTGGGGGAGAGGGGAGGCATTGGGTTAGAGCAGAGGATGGCTGGCTCTGGGGGAGACAAGGGGTATTGGGTTAGAGCGGAGAGGGAGGAGGATGGGAGTGCCTGGCTCCGGGGGAGGGGAGGGGATTGGGTTAGAATGGAGGCATGGGGGTGCCTGGCTATGGGGGAGAGGAGGGGATTGGGTTAGAGCAGGGGGGCTAGGGTGCCTGGTTCTGGGGGGGGGGGCATTGTGTTAGAGCGGGGGGAATGAAGCACCTTAAACTCAAAGTCTTCATGGATGCAAATAACAACAATTTTACACATCAAGTTACTGTATTATATTCAAACAAGACCTGAAAAAATATTATAAAATATACCTAAAACATAATCTATAGTAATAAATAATTACAACTTTTGGCTAGAAGTACATTTTCTTTGGTGGTCCTGAAAGTTATCAGTTTTCATTGTGCGGCCCTCAGTAGGCTTTGAGTTTGACATTCCTGAAATAGATAGTCTTTTGCAGATGATGAAATATTTGATAAGACCTCCAGACATATAATTACTGGGAGACAGTCAGTGCCACTCTTGAGTTTGGGGAAGGAGGGTCCTGTAGCATTGGTGTGCTTACTCTTGAAGACAAGTACAGTCAGTTCATGCAGTCTCTCTTTTTCCTTCTTCTCTCAAGCAGATTTTAGGGCTTTTTTCTTGGCTCAAAAGGCTAAATCATGAGCAGTCTATAGTTCAAGCTCTTTCAATTCCAGGGCTTTTTCATGAGCGGCTTTTTGAGTTCTTTCTTCTCTGTCTATTTCAAGTTTTAATTTTAGGGTTTCCTCATGGGCAGCTTTCTCCCAGGCTGCTTGGGCTTCTATCTCAAGCCTCTTTAACTCCATTTGTCTCTGTACAGCTCCAATGTGTTCTGAACCTCACTATCACGCATTTTGCTGATTTTCCTGCCTTTATTTCCCTTACCTGAAATAAGCAAACAGAAAATAACAGACCAGTAACTACTTTGTCCTCTAAAAACCATGCCTAGAACATACTTAAAATTACTACTAGCATTCAGAGCAACCAGCTGTGCACAACCTTGCTCGCTGTGCAGTCACAGAAGACCCCTTGTAGGGTACTTCCTGGAGTGCTGACAAGGCCACTAACACTTGTCTTCTTGTTCTCTGGGGCTTCTCCTTGCCCTGTCCTCCTGGGCCAGCTCCTCTGGTCTCCCCCAACCAAGGCCCCAAGCTGAGATCACCGCCCTCTGCCCCTCATCTCTCCGAGGAGCAATAAACACTGAGGAAAATGCTGTTTTGGGCCCAGCTTCCAAGAAAACTACTGCCCAGATGGAATCAGATCCCCACATGAATTATTTAGGTAATCCCTCTTTAACAATAAAAGGAGGATATACACACCGGTTGCTCCCCCAGGAGTGTAAAACATTATTTACACTGGGCTTAATAGTAAATACAAGTGATTTTATTAAGTACAAGCAGTAGGATTTAAATGTGTGAGAAAAAACAGACAAAGCAAAGTAATTTACACATTTAAAATAACAAAAAATGCACAGCTAATTCTAACACTTATCACAAACTTATTACAAACTCACCCTAAAACTGTTCTATTCCAGCTAAGCCTCCAAACTGTTCTATTCCAGCTAAGCCTCATTTCCCTGGGGTCTTTAGTTATACCCTTAGGTGTGCCACGCCAGCCAAGACAAAGGGACAGCTAGCTTCCCATTGTTTTATAGATTCCACTTTGGGTGTGAATTCTGTTTCTCCATTCCACCCTTGCATGGAAATTTACTTGGTCAGACACTACCAGTTGGGTGGTCACTTGACTTCAACCACTGCTTGGACTCAAAGACAAAAGAGGCTGTTTACAGGTGATCACCCAGACATTGAGGGAAACACCCTTGAAGGCTTGCATTTACACATTTTAAACCTTTCCATGCTTGATATATCTAACTTTACACACAAGAATACACCAAAAAAAGATTTACAGACCCAGCAGATTATGACATTAAGATTGAAAGGTTACATGAGGTAACTTGTCCAAAGCATCATTGAAATATGCATATGTGTGTCCATAAGTCCATTTCATAAAGCATGAGGAGATGAACCATCACACCTTGGCTCATTCAAACCTATGTATTTTAAATCTGGAAGTTCTTATCAAAATTAAATTCAAATTTATTAAAAATCAAAGGGAGCCAAGAATTACAAAACCACATCACAGGAATTAATGATTTTTAGAGAAAACATCAGTGAAAGCTCTTTGAGGGGTATGATTTCTTGCATTTTTTGGAAATAACATTATGGTAAGAGAACAAAAAGTGAAAGTGACCACACAGAGTGAAGTGCAAAAATTAAACATAGGCCCTAAACTTGCAAGCAGATTCACTTGGGTGGTCACTTCTCCCTGTTAGTGTTCCATTCAACTCAATGGTCAATGGTTTCAAGGATCTGCCCATTTAGAGCTGTGTATGGGTTGTCAGCCAGAGTGTAAATTGCAGAACATTAATTTTAATTAGCTAGGATTAGATTCTGGCCTGACTTGCACTTTGCTGGGCTTGCGGAAAGTGATCATTTTTCTGTTTTATTCTATGTAGGTTCTTATTCTACCCTTCATCATCATAATAGCTGATATAATATAGCCTCTCAGATGGAGAATGTATTCTTCCAGAAAATTCATTAGTGACGATGTGTGACCTTGACAACCTATTTATGTGGCAATGGGAATTCTATCCTTTTTTCTATATGCTGAGTACATAAGATGTTTACATTATATGATTCTGCACAAGTATTTCTTGAATGCTCTTGAAGACCTAAGGTGTAGGTCATGCACAATTCCGAATGTGGGGGATCCTTACTGAATAACTTCTTTTTCAGGAAAAGGATGTGACTCCTGATAAGAGGCTGTTGATGAAAGTGAGAGAAGCGTCACTACAGATAGAATCTTTGACATCATTTCCATCTGGAAAGGACACCTGCTGCACCACATCCATTAATGACTTTTTTCTTGCACTGGCCATCTGTAATACTGTTGTGGTCTCCACAGCAACTGAGCCAAGACAAAGGGTAATGGCACTTTAAATTTGTAAGGAAAATTGATTTGCTTAAAATATGTATAATAAAATCGAAAGCTAACTGCAATGGTGAAAAAGCCCTGCTTTGGAATTACCATATGGCTCTCTCTACTCTGCCTGCAGTAACTCCAATGACAGCTATCCAACCATTAAGATTAGAAGGACTCATCATGATCATCTAATCTCACGTCCTGCACATTGCAGGCCATAGAACCTCTCCCACCCACTCCTGCAGTAACCCGACTAGAGTCCTCAAACCAATGGCCTCATTATAGAGAATCCACCATTTATATTAGTTTAAACCTGAAAGCGCACCATACCCTGTATTGCAGAGGAAAGTGAAAACAAACAGGTTCTCTGTCACTCTGATCTGGGAAAACTTCCTTCCCAGCCCAAATATGGTGATCAGTCAGACCCTCAGCAAATGGTCAGATGCAGTAGCCCGACACCTTAGAAAAAAAATTTCTATAGCAATTCAGAGCCCTTTCCATCTAACTCCAGCCACTGGAGATACTTGCTGGTAGCAGACACAGATCAGCTACTTGCCTTTGTAGGCAGTCTCATCATACCATCCCCTCCATAAACTTGTCAGACTCAGTCTTGCAGCCAGTTAGATTTTTTTTTTTTTGCCTGAATTGCTCTCCTTGGAAAGCCATTCCAGAACTTTACTTATCTCATTGTTAGAAATCTTTGCCTAATTTCAAACTTAAATTTGCTGATGCTAGTTTATATCCATTTATTCTTGTGTCTGCAATGGCTCGTAACCAGTTCTGCTCCATCCCTACCTACATACCCCCTATTTAGCAAGGTGGCTCTTAAGAATGTTATATATGATAAATCAATGTTACCAATGTTGCCAATGTTACATATGATAAATCAATATGACTACCTCAGTGTCTGCAGCATTCCCTTATACTTTAGGAAATATTTTGAATGCTACAAGGTTTAATCACGATAAAAGCTTGCTTAGTTATTTCCTATAGTTGGTGAGATTTTTAGGGTACCGTTCTGTGTCTGCCAGAGATCACTAACAAATCTAGAAGCTAACTTAATTCTAACTGTTCTCCTAAAAATCCCTTGACATAATTTGTTAGAAAAGGGACAGTCACATTTTTAAAAAAATCATTACTTTGGTGTACTGGAAATTTGCAAATATCTCTGTGACTCACATTATTTAATTTCAGGTGCAAAGTTGTTAATGTCTTCTCATGTCTAATCAAGGTTACAGCCCCACCACTAATGAAACCATCTGGGATCTCTCTGGAAAGGATTCACCAGCTTCTCCAACGGCTAAAATTAGCAAATCTTGGTCAATCTTTCTCATTGACTCAGTCCAGCTCAGACCTAGAAGCAAGTTTCAATGCAAAGAACAATAAAGAGAATCCAACTGCCAGAGACTCTTGTAACAAAGATGAAATGTCCACCCAAACCTGCACCCGTTCAACAGATGGTGACTACAAAGATGATAGTACAGCTGGTGCAATGTCCTGGAAAGGCAGCACAGAGATTGGGGGTGCCTCTTTGGATGAGGAGTTTGGGTTCGTTAGTCAAGGCCATTTGCAGCCAGAATTTTGTTACGAGGCTGAGAGTCCAGATGAGGCAGCCCTTGTCCATGCTGCCCGAGCTTACGGTTTCACTTTAATGTCCAGAACTCCTGAGCAAGTAACTGTGAGGTTGCCACAAGGTACCCTCCTGACCTTTGACATACTTTGCACTTTGGGTTTTGACTCAGTCCGAAAAAGGATGTCTGTAGTGGTGAGGCACCCGTTCACCAAAGAGATCATTGTCTACACCAAGGGAGCTGATTCTGTCATAATGGATTTACTGGAAGACCCTGCCAAAGGTAATTGGTGCACTACCTAGTGAACTGTTACCATTATGTTGTCTGGTACTAAGTACTGAAAGTTTACAGGTTTCCCTGCATAAAATATTGTATCTAATCTTTAAGACTATAGAGCCGTGGACAGCAACCAGTAGATCGCGATCTACCAGTAGATCTCAGGGGCTCCAAGAGTAGCTCTTGAGCCCTCTCTGAACTGCGCACCTGCACAGTGCATTTACATTAGATTTCCTCATGTAATGTAGGCGGGGCTTCAAGGAAGGGGCGGGGCAGTAGATCTTCACTTGTTCTGAGACTTAAAAAGTGATCTTGGGTGTAAAAAAGTTGGAGACCACTGCTATAGAGGGATAATACATCCCATGTAATATTGTTACTGCAGATGAATATTAAGATGTTTGTTTATCCTGAAGAGTGCTTGGAATATGGAAATGCTAATCAAGATTCATAGGCAGCCTAAACTACCTGAATAATGTACTACACAATATTGTCATACAGATCCAACCAGTGTATTTTATCTTGGTAGTAATGGAGCTGTAACATAAAGAAGATCAAGAAATGCCATCTTGGTGCATAACTCAGAGCCAAGAAATTAACATGCTGTTGGGGTTAAGGAGAACAAACCTCCCTAAACAGGGTCTCTCTGGTCTAGCAACTGAACCACAGATGTCTCTGGACTAGAGAGCCCCAGTCTGGGAGTCCAGTGGCAGTGGGCTGGTGTCCAGCAGCCCCAGCCTGGGCTGGGAGCTCGCAGCAGTCCCAGCCAGGCAGCCAATGAGCTCTCAGTGATCCTGGCTGGGGCCAGTGATAGAGTGGCCGGGGGTTGGCTGAGGCCAGCCTCCTAGCTGGGCCAGAGGCAGGGGGCTGGCTGGGCCAGAAGCGGAGCCAGCAGCAGGGATGGTCAGTGGGCTGGGGGCAGTAGCAGGGTATCTCCTTATGTCCAGCAAACTCCCTTGTTTAGGAGTGGTCAGGACCTGAGGGTACTGGACCAGGGAGGTCCAACCTATATTTATGGACTTTGAAAGGGATTGCTCTTCTGCTAGTATACAGGCTTTTATGTGACCTGCTTTCTTTCTTTCTTCCTTCCTTTGACTGTTGGGTTTGGAATGTTCTGTGCTTGAAATAAGTAGTTGATTACTTGTTTTTCACAGCTGACCTAAATACAGGGAAGAAGATGAGAAGAATACATGCTAAGACACAGAAACATCTGGACGGATATGCACGGTATGGCCTGCGAACCCTGTGCATTGCTAAGAAGGTAAGACTTGTTAGATCGATGCTTTTCTTGTTGTCCTGTACATGTGAACAGATTTAGGACTTGAGAAATGTAAGAATTATAAACTCTTATGCTTCAAGTCAAAAGCCACACTGTGGTTGCTCTGGAGCTGTGTTCTCCTGGGGCTTTGTCTCCGGCTGGCTGGGTTGCTGGCAGGTAAAGCCCTGGACCTCTGGTCGAAGGTTCTTCTCCTTCAGTAGCCCACCCAGACTGAACTGCTCTGCTGTCTTTTATGCTGCCCAGCATTTGTAGTATGCCTAGTCTGGGTGAAGGGGCAGGACTTCCTCCGCTCACAGGATTTTAACCCCATCTGCTTCAGTGCGGGATATGCACACCCCCTGACACTCAGCATTCTAGCTCAACAATACTCAACCCATCCAAACTTTCCATTATGTAGCCATTCAGTTTTGCAGCAAGAGTCTCTCATAGACATCTTTACTCTCCCCAGTTCTTCCCCATTGCTTGCTACTTGGTTTTGTTTAATTCAGTGAACTGTCCGGAAACAGTTGTGTTGCACAAAGGTGAGCCACAGACCACACACAGTTTGAACAAATGAGCTACCTAAATCTCACTATGTGACACAGGTTCTGAGCGAAGACGACTTTCGGAAATGGGCCAGTTTTCGTCATGAGGCAGAAGCAGCAATTGATAATAGAGATGAGCTGCTAATGGACACAGCACAGCATCTGGAAACCAGACTTACCTTGTTAGGTAACTAAAAATAAAGATTTCTTACTGAGCAAAATAATGCTTGCAATCTGAATATAAAACTCTTTTTAGCCCTAGATGCAGCTTCCAAGGGCAAATATTTATATATATAATACTAAAGAATTTACCTGCCATTGCTTTGGTCCTTAACTAGATTAATTCTGGGGGTTTTGCAAAATAAAATGAAAATGTCCATGCTTCATTTAAATTATTGCTCTGGGTGGGGCTGGAGATGAGGAGTTCAATATGCAGGATGTCCCTGAGAAAGAAGACTTTCAGGCCTTTCTCCAGAAGGCACAAGCAGGAGAGGGGTGCATGTCCCCCAGCTACGGCAGGTCTGGGTTCATCTGCCCCCTGCACTTCCCAGCCAGAGGCAGGAATGCAGCAAACTGTTCACTGTGCACCAGTGTTCCCTCTAAGCTGCAGGGGACCCCAGCTTCACAGGTGATTAATCAGCCCCGCCCAGTCAGAGACTCAGGGCTCCATGCATAGAGCTGACTGACTGGGCGGGGCTAATTAATCACCTGTGAAGATTAGAGGGAACACAGCTGTGCACTTTCCTCTCTCTCCCTGATGAAGGGGAACTGCCAGCAATGTCCCCATATGAATGGGAAGGGGGGAACCTCAGCCCTCCCACTCTCCCTAAAAGGTGCTTGGAGATGGGAGGCTGGGGCTTGGAGCAGTCCCAGATGGGGGCAGGTGCCTCCAGCAAGCCCCTATCACCTGCCTGGAGATTCTGTCGCTTTTCTGTATATTTATATGAGAAGCTTTTCCATTCCAGGCACATTCCATTGTCCTGGCACAGCCAAACCCTTACCTTGCTTTAAATTATGATAAGAGTAAGCGGTGTACCAAATTTGGTGGTCCTAGCTCTTTGGGTACATCTACTCTATAGTGCTATTTCAAATTAACTTAATTCGAAATAGTTAATTCGAATTAAGCTAAATCGAATTAACGCATCTACACACAAAAACTATTTCGAATAGCATTTTGCTATTTTGAAATAGAACATCCACACTGAATGGACCCAGAACCGAAGTTAAGGCTGGCTGGAACCAGTGCTGGCAGGGCATCAAGTTAGGACTTAGTGTGTGGGGCTGCTGCCTGAGGCTAACTGAGCTCCGTGCTTAAAGGGACCCTACCCCCACCCTGGACAGACAGTTCTCAGGGTTCCCTGCTTGCTTGTCTACCTCGATGAGGGACAGCAAAGCAGTCCTGTCTTGGAGTGCCCTGAGTGCCCGAACTTGGGACACCACAGCACTCGCCACATGGAGCCAGAGCTGCCCCTGTGCACGCCGGTGCATCTCGTGGGGTCATTGCCATCAGCCCGGCTGCACTTGTTGCAGGCTGCCATCTGCGGGAGTCCATCGGGGGCTGTCAGGATCCAGGAGGCCCTGGGGGAGAGCATCCATCCCAAGAAGCCCTGAGAGCCTCCCCAGTCCTCCCCACCAGGGGCTTGTGACCCATTCCTCCCTCATGTCCTTCCACTTACCCCTCCCTAGCCCCCCTTCCTGATGTCAAATAAAAGACATGTATGTTCAAAAATAGAAACTGGATTTATTGAACAAAACTGGAGGGGGGGGGATTAACCTCTGGGAAGACTGGGAAAAGGAGGTGGGATAGGGGAAGAGAGAGGGTGGAAGAGGAGAGGGGGAAACCTGGGAGGAGGGAGCTGGAAGCGGGAAGCAAGGGGAAGAAGCAGGAGGGAAAGCTCAGGATCAGGGTTCTGGGTCTTGCCAGACCAACTTGACTTTCATGCTAACCTGCTCCTGGGTTCGCATGTGGCCTTTGGTGGCCAGGCTAGCAGCCATAGATGGCCGCATTCCTCTGTCTAGTGCGGAGATCATGGACATTGGGGGCATCCCCCCAAACATGACTAAGGTCCATGATCTCCACTCTGGACCAGGAAGGCGCCCGCCTTTTCCAGCCCCTGTCAGGCTCCTGGAGCTGGCAGGCTGCTCCTGGGGAGCGGTGGGGGGCTGGCTGCCAGTGGCTTGCTGGCTCATGTTTTGGCAGGCTTGGATCTGGCACAGGCACTGTGGCCCGGGTCTACCCTTTTAATGGCTCCAGGGCTTGGGGACAGAAGAGTAAGTTTTCCTGGTTGTGCCAAGAGTGGCTACCAGGGCTCCCTGGGAAAGTCTGGAGGCCCCCTATTTCGAATTAAGTGTCTACACAGCACTTAATTCGAAATAGCTATTTCAAATTTGGTGTTACTCCTCGTAGAATGAGGTTTACCAAATTCGAAATAAGGGCTCCACTATTCCGAATTTATTTCAAAATAGCGGTTTGCCTGTGTAGACGCTATTAAATTTAATTCAAAATAACTGCTGTTATTTCGAATTAACTTTGTAGTGTCAACATACCCTTACTGTTTAGGGAAGGCCTGGGCAAAATACCCTCCATGGACCAAATATGGCCCATCAAGCCACCAGATCCAGCCCACAGACGCATCGGGGAGCCTCAGGCAGATTCCATGCCTACCCTGCACCTCCCCACATACCGCACATCTGTGAGCCCTGGGGAGGAGGGAGTGGTGCTTCATGTAATGCTCCTGTCCCCAGGACAAGCCCATTTGCCAGAAAAGGGAGCTGCCTGTTGTCAACAGGCAGCTTGCGAAGCACCTTATCCTCTTCCTCCCAGGCTCATGGGGTATGTCTACACTACAGCTAATTCGAACTAACGCATCCAGACTAAAAAACTAGTTCGAATTAGCGTTTTGCTAATTCGAACTAGCATGTCCACATTAAGTGGACCCTAAACCGGGGTTAAGGATGGCCGGAAGCAGTGCCGGCATGGCATCAGATGAGGACTTAGAGCGTGGAGCTGCTGTCTCAGGTTAGCCGAGGGCTGTGCTTAAAGGGACCCGACCCCCCACCCCGGACAGACAGTTCTCAGGGGTTCCCCACTTGCAAAGCAGTCCTGGCTTGGAGTGCCCTGAGTGCCCACACTGGGCACATCACAGCACTTGGCCATCAGACCGGCTGCACTTGCCGCAGGCTGCCATCTGGGAAGAGGGGATAATTGGGGGGCTGCAGGAGAGCTTCCACCCCCAGAAGCCCGCAGAGCCAGCCCAGTCCTCCCCATCGGGGGCTCGTACCCCATTCCTCCCTCACCTCCTTCCACTTACCCTTCCCTAGCTCCCTTCCTGATGTACAAAATAAAGAAAGCATGTGGTCAAAAATAGAATCTCTCTTTATTGAACAAAACTCGGGGAGACTGGGAAAAGGAGGTGGGAGAAGGGAAGAGGGAGGGTGGGAGAGGGGAGGTCAACTAAAATGATCAGAGGTTTGGAACAGGTCCCATATGAAGAGAGGCTAAAGAGACTGGGACTTCTCAGCTTAGAAAAGAGGAGACTGAGAGGGGATAGGATAGAGGTCTATAAAAGCATGAGTGGTGTGGAGAGGGTGCATAAAGAAAAGTTCTTCATTAGTTCCCATAATAGAAGGACTAGAGGACACCAAAGGAAAGGAATGGGTATCAGGCTTCAAACTAGTAACAGAAAGGTGTTCTTCACAAAGCAAAGACAACCTGTGGAACTCCTTGCTGCAGGAGGGTGAAGGCTAGAACTAGAACAGAGTTTAAAGAGAAGTGAGATAAAGTCATGGAGGTTGGGTCCATGGAGTGGTAAGCCAGGGGGTAGGAGTGGTGTCCCTGCCCAAAGTTTGTGGAAGGCTGGAGAGGGATGGCACAGACAAATGGCTTGGTCACTGTCTTCGGTCCATCCCCTCCAGGGTCCTAGGGTTGGCCGCTGTCGGCAGACAGGCTACTGAGCTAGATGGACCTTTGTCTGACCCAGTATGGCCATTCTAAGCTCAGGGTCGGGGGTCTCAGTGAACCACCTTGATTTTCATGCACACCTGCTCCTGGGTGGCCAGGCTGGCAGCTCTCCTGCCCTAGATGGCCACTTTCCTGTGCCTAGTGCGGAGGTCGTGGACGACATCCACGATGTCCGCACTAGACCAGGCGGATGCCTACCTCTTGCGCTCCCGGGCAAGCTCTCGGGAGCCGCCAGCCTGGTCCCGGGAAGAGGGGGAGGGCTGGGGGGCATCGGGTGGCTGGCTCGAGCCGTGACAGGTGCAGGGTCTGCTGGCTGGGTGCTGGCAGGCTTGCACCTGGCATGGGCACCGTAGCCAGCACGTGCCCCTTTAAGGGGTCCGGGGCTGGGAGGGGGGCATACGAGTTTCCCTGGTGTTGGCCAGAGTGGCTACACACCCCTTAATTCGAACTAGTAAGTTCGAACTAGGCTTAGTCCTCGTGGAATGAGGTTTACCTAGTTCGAACTAAGCACTCCATTAGTTCAAATTAACTGTGTAGTTTAGACATACCCATAGCTATTCAAAAACCTCATGGCCCCTACAGCCAGTATGGGGTGAGAGCAGGCAGGTAGTCTGCTTGAGAAGGCTGCTGGCTGGGAATCCCAGCCAGAGCCTGTCTCTGGCACCTCAATCTTTTGCACCCCCTACTCTACATTACCCAAACCTTCTGCCCACCCTCCTGTACCCCATTCCTCTTCCCCAGATCACAATCCAAATTCCTGCACCCCCTCCTGCACCCTAGTCCCCTTCCCCAGGTCACAATCCCTCTTGCCCAAGGTCACAACCCAAACTCCTGCACCCTAGTCCCCTAACCCAGGTCACAACTGCCTCCTTCAACCAAATTCCCTCTCCTGCACCACAATCCCTTACTGCAAGCTCCCTTCTGCACCCAACTTCCATCCCAAACCCTGCACCTCCTCCGTTAATATGGAAGAGTCTGGCCCTTGACCACTTTTCAAGTTCTTGGAGTGGCCCCCTCATCAAAAATTATTGTCCACCCCTGATTTAGGAGGAGTTCTTGGACAGACAGACAAGGCAAACTTATATATCTATAGTAGATGTACAAGTTGGATCCAGAGTGCTAACACTGATGCAAAGTAAAGTGATTTTATTTTGATACCTATGGTTTGTTTGCGTGTGGACTTACATAGAGTTATAAGTGAGCTTGTGTAGCTGTAAGAATCTTCACCTTTGCCAGCTACAAAGCCTCTATATGAACTCCTACTTAATATTCCTCAAAGAAATATCCTTTGTTGCTTTAAGTAATAACTGATCTTTAATGTACAGTAAGGGCATGTCTACACTACTGGGAAGATTGATGCTGTGACAGTCGATCTTCTGGCATTTGATTTAGTGAGTCTAGTGGGGACATGTCAAATCAAACGCTGAGGGTGCCCCCGTCATGCTGGTACTCCTTGCTGTCACAAAGGGTAAGGGAAGTCAGAGGGAGCATATCTCCTGTTGACCTCTGCAGTGAGGACAGCACTCTAGTCAGCTTAAGGTACATCAACTCCAGCTACGTTATTTATGTACCTTAAGTAGACTTTCCCCCATACTGTAGACCTGCCTTAAGTATCACTTTACAAGCAACTTTAAACTAACTTCTAGTGGAAGAAATAAGAGAATTCTATTTGTAACTCTTTCATATGATGATTCACCTCCCGTTAAGTATCTTTCAATTAAACAGCCAAGATTCACTGTAGAATTGCATCTTTTCTCATTCCTCTGATGGGAACTGATTCTGTACTTTAAAGAAAATGCAAGTGGTGTATTTCTTGTCATTTTGGAGCATTAAATAGAAATGAAATGAGACACTACAGTGCCAAGTAAAATGAATGGCCACTAGTCACTGATTGCTGTTTAAAAAAACTCAATCTAAATGCAGATTTGTGTGCCTGTTAATCACATAGAACTGTTTAGTATTCAGCCATATATTCCCCACAAGACTTATGTGAGGCTTGAAATAATGCAAAAATATAGGGAAACTACATAAAGATTTCCCCCCACAATTCAGGCTTAATTTTATGCCTTTTGAAGTCTATATCAATCACTGGGCAGTAGCATTGGATTAACTGTTGATGTTTGTTTGTGATCAAAGATTTCAAATATTTGTCTTTAAATCTCACCACAGCTTTTAAAGGGAAATAAATTTGCTCACTTCTCATTTTCCCCTTTTACTAGGAGCAACAGGGATTGAAGATCGGCTGCAAGATGGAGTGCCAGATACTATTGCAGCACTCCGAGAGGCCGGGATACAAATCTGGGTACTGACTGGAGACAAGCAGGAAACTGCAGTTAACATTGCATTTTCTTGTAAACTTCTGGACCAAAAAGACACCGTCTTTACCATTAATACTGAAAATAAGGTGCGTCCAGAAAAGAGTTGAAAAGCCTGCTGGGAAGTGCACTCCATTTCCTTCAATGATTTGGGGATTGAAAATTATTTATTTTATATTATTGCTTGATGAAAACCCTCCAAAAATCTCTCATGACCTATTGGGAAAAGGTCTTAAAACTCTGTAGATCACATATCATGTTGTATAGTGATAGAAATGTAGCCGTGTTAGTCTGGGGTAGTTGAAGCAAAATGCAGGACAATGTAGCACTTTAAAGATAACAAGATGGTTTATTAGATGATGAGCTTTCGTGGGCCAGACCCACTTCCTCAGATCAAATAGTGGAAGAAAGTAGTCACAACCATATATACCAAAGGATACAATTTAAAAAAATGAACAAATATGAAAAGGACAAATCACATTGCAGAACATGTGTGATTCCGAGTCCAAGAAAATTTTATAGATTCTTTTTATGAGATTAGAATATAATGAATTTTCCACATGAATATATTTTTCCCTGCAAAAATGGGGGCATTGAATATTATACTTTTGAGAAAAGGTAACTTGCAGTTCAAGTGGCTGATCATATAATATTGTTGATGTTTGACTTTGCTCCTTGAAATGGAATTTTCACTTGCAATGATAATTTAACTCTGAGTCTAGGTGGTATCTGTAGGAGGATAATTTTAAAGTAGAGCATGAGTCATCTTGGAAAAAATGTGCAGGTGTAGATTCCATTCCCTTCTAAACCTAGTAGCAAGACATAGTGCATGCTCCTCAATAGAGTTAGTAGTTTCGGTTTCAAAAGTTATTTAGTAGGGAACATTTCTTTGTCTGGGTCAACCGCATCCATTTCATTTAACCTTATTGGAATAATTCTCATGATCCTGGCAAAATAATGAGATCATTTCCTAGGTGCTGTTGTGTGTCAGGCATTGATTTGCACAAGTATCACTTGTATATCCACTGGAAATAGTTTGCAAGCAGTAGCAGCAAACCTTTTACTTTCAGAATGTTAACTTTTAATTTTAACAGTTTTCAATGCACCACAAGGGAAAGCATAGCAATCAAGCAATCAGAGCTGTTGAACTGAGCAATCAAGCATGAACTATTGAATTGTGCAGCAAAGGCTTTTGTGTTGCTGCCAGTTCAGCACTTATTTGCATAAATGATGAGTTGATATTTAAACACTGTGGAAGAGAACTACCTATTTCCCATACTCTGCAGTGGTGGGAGACCAAACCCAACCAAAAGAGAGCTTCCCTCTTCCTGACCAGAATTGTGGGCCAGCTTGCAAGTGAGCTCTAACAAGTCATCGCTAGGCTTTGTTTGGGATCAAGAGGATTGCGTGTGATACAACCCAGGTGGCACATAGCAAAATCAATCCACGTGATGGTTAAGTTACTTTCACACACACTTCCATTCAGCTATCCTAAGCACTAACTAAATAATATTTCATAAAATGCTTTTGAGTATGAAAAGGCAATGAATAAGTGCTGAATATTTTATGGTGATGGACACTTGTAGAGAGCAGCTATATGGCCTGCTTTGTAGTTTCCTTTGTCTTGTGGTTAGCAGCTCCCCACACAGGAACAGAATTCTGTACATATCACTTCTTTTTTAAATGCATTATTTTGGGGAATAGAAAGCATGCAAAGCTGATACAGAATCTGGCATAGAATATGTTCGCTGCTTCAGTGTGTAAATTTGATTTGATATGCCTGTCTTCTTTAAAGAAAAGAGGCATGTGTTTTACTAAATGCAGTGCCCTATAAAATTGAACTGATGGATTATACACTTAGTGCATTCAAACCTACATTGTAAATAAAGTTGATGTTTTTTATTTCAAATGGATGTATTGGAGCCTTTGGGGGAAGTTTCCCACCTATGCAGAAGCAGGTCATGTAATTTTGGACTCAGGAATGGGCTGGAAAACAGTGCAAATAGGCATCACTATCTTTAGTGCCATTGTTCACTTCACTGAGGCTATATCTACACTACACTGTTCTTCCAGGAAAAGCTACGCAAATTGTGAACCGCAATTTGCATAGATTTTTCCGCTTCTTTTATTGGAAGGGGCTTTTCTGACATTTGGTCCCTCTACATTGGGCCAAATGTCAGAAAAAAATCCTTTTTTGGAACATCCCTTCTTCCTCATAAAATGACGTTTACAGGGATGGTGGAAAAGTACATCTGCTCTTCTGAAAATTTTTTTTGAAGAGCAGATGTGTTCCCTGGACATGGCAGGGTCTTTCCGGGATACCGCTGGTATCCTGGAAAAACTCTGTAGTGTAGACATAGCCTGAGTGTGTGGTTTGGTGGGTTGGATCTGGCCAGAAGGCTGTATTTTTCCCAGGAATGCAGTAAGTGCTAGGACCACCAATTTTGGTATTCAGCTTCCTCTTATCATAACTTAAAGCAAGGTCAGTGATTGGTTGGGCCAGGATAATGAGATGTGCACAGAATTTGATAGTTTCTCATAAAATGGAAAGAGAGATGTCTGTTAGGAGGTAGTTATATGATAGAATGACCACAGGGTGGCAACAAGGGACCAGAGTTAAGGACTAGGACAGCTAAAACCATATTGGACCAGCAGGTGGCAGGAGTGGAGAAATGAAGAGGTATCTACTATATATTTCAGAAAAACAAAAAAACAGGACTATGTAGCACTTTAAAGACTAATAAGATGGTTTATTAGGTGATGAGCTTTCGTGGGCCACGGGCAAGTAGATTCAATATTTTGTTGAGCCCTGCTGATCACTTTCCTCTCTTCCAAGTGCCTCAAAATGGATTCCTTAAGGATCCCTCCATGATTTTTCCAGGAACCAAGGTAAGACTTACCAGCCTATAGTTCCCTAGATCGTCCTTCTTCCCTTTTTTGAAGATGGGCACTACATTTGTCTTTTTTCAGTCATCCGGGATCTCTCCCGATCTCCATGACTTTTCAAAGATAATGGCCAAAGGCTCCTCAATGACATTTGCCAACTCCCTCAGTACCCTCAGATGCATTAAGTCCAGACCCATGGATTTGTGTACGTTTAGCTTTTCTAAATAGTTCCTAACCTGTTCTTTACCCACCAAGGGCTGTCCACCTTCGTCCCATCTTGTGTCACTTAGCGCATTAGCCCGGGAGCCGACCTTATCCATTAATACAGAGGCAAAGAAAGCATTGAGCGCTTCAGCTTTCCCCACATCATCTGTCACTAGGTTACCTCCTTCATCCAGTAGGGGCCCCACACTCTCTCTGATCACCTTCTTCTTAACATGCCTGTAGAAACATTTCTTGTTATCCTTCACATCCTTTGCCTGTCACAATTCCGCTTGCGCTTTTGCCTTCCTGATAACCCCCTGGAATTCTCGAGCTATACATTTAAACCCCTCCCTGGTCATTTGTCCAAGTTTCCACTTTTTGTAAGCTTCCTTTTTGTGCTTAAGTTCACCAAGGATTTCCCCTGTAAGCCAATCCGGTCTCCTACCATGTTGCCTCTCTTGCTACTCATCGGGATGGTTTCTTTCTGTGCCTTCAATAAGGCTTCTTTAAAATACTGCCAGCTGTCCTGGACTCCTTTCCCCTTCATGTTAGCATCCCAGGGGATTCTACCCATCAGGTGTCTGTGGGAGTCAAAATCTGCTTTTCTAGAGTCCAAGGTGTGTATTTTACTACTCTCTTTTCTTCCTTTGGTCAGGATCCTTAAATCTACCATCTCATGATCACTGCTTCCGAGATTGTCACCCACCTCTACTTCCCCTATTAGTTCCTCCCTGTTTGTGAGCAGAAGGTCAAGCTGTGCATGGCCCCTGGTCAGATCCTTCAGCACTTGAACCAAGAAGTTATCCCCAACCTTCTCCAAAAACTTCCAGGATTGCCTGTGTACTCCTGTATTGGTCTCCCAACAGATGTCAGGGTGATTAATGTCCCCCATGAGACTTTAATCATTCACACACAAACACCATACACACACACAGTCCCACCAGATTATGTTATAGTTACCAGTCCAGATTCTGTATCAATCTAGTGGTCAGCTAGATTGAACACAGGGGAGGTGTAGGGCCTTTGTCAGTCGATCAGTCCAATGCTTCTCTGGAGTTTGTGGCAAGACGAACCCAAAGTCCTATAGCAAGGCACCTTGCTTTTATAATCTTCTCCTCTATGGATTTCACTGTGTCAGTCTGTGACCGGTTACTGTTATCTTTTGATGTTGACATTCATTCCCAAAACATCTCGAAAGGCTCATCCTGTCCTGGATTTAATTAGTTGTTTTCAGGGGTGCCCACCCTTCACCTTTAGAGCCATCAATTCTGCCAATCTGATCAATTCTTGACCGTGGGTACGCACTGATGGTTTTTCTGACTCCAATATGTTTCTTCTCAGTCTGTCTTTTACAGTTTGTCTTCACCCCACATTCTCCCCACCTTCTCTCTTGACCATCTGGCTCTAATGGTGACCTTCACACCATATCTCATTCGTACAGTCTTTTTCACAGAATCCTTCAACGGTAAACAGCAGTGTTTTATTTTAAGCAAAATCAAAATAATTCGCATCGAAGGCCCGGGCCTTCAGTTTTCTAATCTCACTAACCTAGACACAGTATGAGAGCCTGTCTCCTTACTTACTAAGCTTACTAAACTTTAGAACAAGGAAATATAGGAGATAGATACTTAACTAAAGAATTTAACTTACTACAATATTAAATATAATTATATATATTACCTTACATTACTACATTACTAAACCTAAAATACAAATATAAAAAGAATAAAACTTTCAGTTCCAACAACCTTGGTCTTCATAGTTATCACAACTACTACTAAGAATTCCATGGTGATATTTGGGATATGATTCAGATATTTTTGCTCCAAGCATAATATCCAGCTAGTTAAACTAAAGGAAAATCTCCTTTAGCTGTTACCAATATATGACTCATGGCACAAAGCTGAGCATTCCGATCTCATCTAGTAGTGGCAAAGATATGCCAGTTCATAGCAATGTTAAAGTTCTGTCTGTTGAAATGGAAATTCCTTTACTGTATATGCGACGTCACTTTTCTTTGAAGATAACACCACACATATTCAGTGATGGGCACCAAGGTGGTAAAGATAGTTATGCCCATTTGCACTGTTTTCCACCACACACCTGAATCCAGAATTACATGACCAGTTTCTGCACAGTTGGGAAGCTTCCCCCAAATCTCCAATGTACCATATTTATTGACACTGCCCCCCTCCCCCCCTTAAGTGAGCAGAGAACATTTCTTACCTACCATTCTACATGCTCCCCAGTTTGGGCTACAACAGTAGTGAACCTTTCTTTGCTTCTTGCCCTCAATAACTATCATTCATTATTCAGTTTCCTCCTTAGCTGAGGACGAGGTGGGGCCCTGACTAAGGGATAGTCAGTTGTCACATGGTAGAAGGACCATGTGTTGAGGCTGGCAGTTGGAAGCTGTAACAAGGATTTGAAATCTAGAACCCTCTGTTCATTGGTCATGCCTTAACCAGGGGACAGGGCTTTCAAGAAGGCCAGGGCTACATAAAGCCTGTTCGTAAGTGACCAGGAAGCTCAGTGAACAGGGCAGTTAACAGGGAGTTTCAAAGGCAGTTCAGAGGGGTAGTTAGAAGGACCTAGATACACTTGGCATTCTTTACAACTTTTAAACTAAACTAAAACCAAAACTACTTGGTTTAAATAAAAACCCTAACAATCTAATTCTCTATAGGAGAGAATGCAGGCCAAAGCCCTGCAGCTATCCAGTTTATTGCACCCAATGTAGCATGTATGATTACCTGCCCTATGAACAGCTGGAATATGTGTACATTCATTGCAAGGAGCACCTGGCCCTTAGCGATCACATACAGGTTTTGGAGGACAGGGTGGCTGAACTGGAGGAGCTAAGGGAGGCCGAGAGGTACACAGATGAGGCTTTCTGGGATACTGTAGAACTGTCCCATCTCCAGTCAGATGGCCCATGTCCTGTTATGAAGAATGAAAGTCTCAGGGAAGGAGAACATTCAGCTGGAGGAGAGGGAAATCATCCCATAATTGGGACCCTCCTTCCAGATGATGTTGTAGTAACCTCTTGCACTGAGGATATCTCTCCAGAGGAGGGAATTCCAGACATTAGGAAAAGGCAAGTGTTAGCAATGGGGGATTCTGTCTTTAGAAATATAGATAGCTGACTTTGTGATGACCAGGAGAACAGTATGGTGACTACCCTGTCTGGTGTGAAGGTTGTGGATCTCTCAAGACATCTAGATTGACTTATCTGTAGTGCTGGGGAGGAGCTGGAGTTTGTGGAACATGTAGGTACTAATAACACAGGGAAGAGTAGGAGAGAGGTTCTGAAGGCCAAATTTAGGCTTCTAGGAAAAAAATTGAAATCCAGGACCTCTATGATAGCATTCTCTAAAATGCTTCCAGTTCCATGTGCAAGGCCAGGTAGGCAGGCAGAGCTTCAGAGTCTCAATGCATGGATCAGATGATGGTATAGAGAGTGTGTGTGGGGGGTTAAGATTTATTAGGAAGTGGCAAAACTTTTGGGGTAGGGGAAGCCTATACAGGAAGGATGGGCTCTACCTAAACCAAAATGGAACCAGACTACTGGCACTTAACATGAAAAAAGTCATAGAACAGTTTTTAAACTAAGGGCTGGGGAAAAGCCAACAGGTGCAGAGGAGCATATAGATTGGACAGAGACATCTCTTTGGAGGGGGGTCTATTAATAAAAATTCACTATGTTCTAGTCAGGAGGAGAGGATGGAAAATGATAAAATATGGGTCAGATCACGAGACACAATCAAATTAAACACATCAGGAAATGGCAGACTGATAAATATTGATACAATTTTGAAGTGCTTATGCAGAAATGCTAGAAGTCTAAAAAATAAGATGGGTGAATTAGAATGCCTAGTTTTAAAAGAGGATATTGATATAATAGGCATCACAGAAACTTGGTGGAATGAGGACAATCAATGGGACACAGTCATACCAGGGCACAAAATATATCAAGAGCACAGAAGAGGTTCCGCTGGTGGGAGAGTGGCATGATACAAATGTAGAATCAAATTAAGTAAAAATCTTAAATGAACCAAAATGTTTGATAGACTCTCTATGGATAGTAATTCAACGCTCTAATAATAAGAATATAGCAGTAGGGATCTATTATCAATCACCTGACCAGAACAGTGATAGTGACTATGAAATGCTAAGAGAGATTAGAGAGTCTATCAAAATAAACAACTCATTAATAGAAGGTGATTTGAACTATCCCCATATTGACTGGGTATAAGTCACCTCAGGGCAGGATGCAGAAATAAAATTTCTTGATACCTTGCATGAATGCTTCTTGGAGCAGCTGGTTCTGGAACCCACAAGGGAAGAGGCTATTCTTAATTTAGTTCTAAGTGGAGCATAGGATCCGGTCCAAGAGGTAAATATAACTGGACCTCTTGGAAATAGTTGACTATCATGTAATAAAATTTAACATCTCTGGGGGGGGGAAACACCTCAGCAGTCACTGGCTGATTGAATTTCCGCAAAAGCACTGACTTCCTCCTGTAAGAAATCAGTGCTTCTTGTGGAAATACTATTCTGCTTCCATTCAAGTGAAAGTCCTTTTGCGCAAAGCTTTTGCGCAAAAGGGCCAGTGTAGACAGCTCAGATTTGTTTTCCGCAAAAAAGCCCCGATTGCGAAAACGGCGATCAGGGCTTTTTTGCGGAAAAGCGCGTCTAGATTGGCACGGACGCTTTTCCGCACAAAATGCTTTTGCGGAAAAGTGTCCATGCCAATCTAGATGCTCTGTTCCGAAAATGCTTTTAACAGAAAAGTTTTCCGTTAAAAGAATTTCCGGAAAATCATGCCAATCTAGACGCAGCCTAGTTGTTTAGCAGGCTTCCTACTTCTGATGTACTTAAAAAACACGCTGCTATTACTTTCTGAGTTTTTCGGTAGCTGCTCTTCAAACTCCTTTTTGGCTTTTCTTATTATAGTTTAACACTTAATTTGACAGAGTTTATGCTCCTTTCTATGTTCCTTACTAGGATTTAACTTCCACTTTTTAAACAATGCCTTTTTATCTCTCACTGCTTCTTTTACTTGGTTGTTAAGCCCTGGTGGCACTTTTGGGGTTTTCTTACTGTGTTTTTTAATTTGGGGTATTCATTTAAATTGGGCCTCTATTATGGCATCTTTGAAAAGTTTCTATGTAGCTTGTAGGGATTTTACTTTAGTTACTGTATCTTTTAATCTGTTTCAGTAACCTCCTCCTTTTTGTGTAGTTACCGTTTCTGAAATTAAATGCCACAGTCACCAGGAGCAGATGGCATTCACACAAGAGTTCTCAAAGAACTCAAATGTGAAATTGCAGAACTATTAACTGTGGTTTGTAACCAATCTTTAAATCAGCTTTGGTATCTAATGACGGGAAGATAGCTAATGTGATGCCAATAATTAAAAAGGGCTCTAGAGGAGATCCTGGCAATTACAGACCAGTAAATCAAACATTAGTACTGGGCAAATTAGCTGAAACTATAGTAGAGAAAAAAATTGCCAGACACATAGATGAACATAATTTGTTGGGGAAGTCAACATGGTTTCTGAAAAGGGAAATCATGCCTTACTAACATACTAGAGTTCTTTGAGGGGGTCAACAAACATGGAAAAGGAGGATCCAGTATACTTAGATTTCCAGAAAGCCTTTGACAAGGTCCCTCACGAAAGGCTCTGAAGTAAAGTAAGTTGTCATGGGATAAGAGGGAAGGTCCTTTCATGGATTGATAACTGGTTAAAAGACAGGAAACAAAGGGTAGCAAGAGTGGCCCGAGGCCGGCTGTGGCAGCTGGCGCCCCAGGCGGAAGGTGCGATTGGTGCCCCCGCCTGCACGGCCGTCAATGGCCGTGACGTCATCATCGGGAGCCCGGACTGGCGGTGCCCTAGGCAACTGCCTAGTTTGCCTAGGCTCACAGGCCGCCCCTGAAGGGTAGGAATAAATGGTAACATTTCAGAATGGAGAAGGGTAAGTAGCGGTGTCCCACAAGGTCTCTACTGGGACCAATCCTATTCAACCTATTTACAGGGGCGGCCCGTGAACCTAGGCAAACTAGGCAGTTGACTAGGGCGCTGCCGGGCCAGGCACCCGATGATGACATCACAGCCCTTGACAGTCACGCAGGCAGGAGCACCGATCGCGCCTTCTGCCTAGGGCGCCAGCTGCTGCAGCCGGCCTCGGGCCGCTCCTGCCTATTTATAAATGATCTAGAGAAAGGGACAAACAGTGAGGTGGCAAAATTGGCAGATGATATTAAACTGCTCATGATATTTAAGTCCAAAGCAGACTGTGAAGAGCTTCAAAAAGATCTCACCAAACTATGTTTGGGGGTGGGACAGATAGCTCAGTGGTTTGAGCATTGGGCTGCTAAACCTGGTGTTGTGAGTTCAATCCTTACAGAGGCCATTTGGGGCAAAAATTTGTCAGGGATGGTACTTGGTCCTGCTGTGAAGACAGGGGACTAGACTCAATGACCTTCCAAAATCCCTTCCAGTTCTAGGAGTTTGCCAATTTTTACATGATTAGGCAACAAATTGGAAAATTGGCAAATGAAATTTAATGTTGATAAATGTAAAGTAATGCACATGGGAAAAAATAATCCCAACTATACATACAATATGATGGGGACTAATTTAGCTATAACTACTCAAGAGAGATCTTGGAGTCATTGTGAATAGTTCTCTGAAAACATCCACGCAATGTGTAATGGCAGTCAAAAAAGCAAACAGAATGTTAGGAATCATTAAAAAAGGGATATAGAATAAGAGAGAGAATATCTCATTGCCTCTATGGTATGACCACATCTTGAATACTACGTACAGCTGTGGTCGCCTCATCTCAAAAAAGATATATTGGCATTGGAAAAGGTTCAGAAAAGGGCAACAAAAATGATTAGGGGTTTGGAATGTGTCCTATATGAAGAGAGATTAAACAGACTGGGACTTTTCATCTTAGAAAAGAGACGACTAAGGGGGATATGGTAGAGGTCTATAAAATCAGGATGGATGTGGAAAAAGTGAATAAGGAAAAATTATTCACTTGTTCCCATAATATAAGATCTAGGGGGTTACCAAATGAAATTAATAATTAGCAGGTTTAAAACAAACAAAAGGAAGGTTTTTTTTTCACTCAGTGCACAGTCAACCTGTGAAATTCCTTGCCAGAGGATGTCGTGAAGACCAGGACTTTAACAGAACTAGATAAATTAATGGGGGTTAGGTCAATCAATGGCTATTAGGCAGGATGGGTAGAAATGGCGACCGTAGCCTCTGTGAGTACATCTGCCCAGTAGCACCTACCTCAAGATAAGCTATGCAATTTGAGCTACACAGATTGCATAGTTTGTTTTGAAATTTGGTGCTGTCTACATAGCACCACATTTTGAAATAAATCATTAGTCTGGTATCTTCCTTAATCCTCATGCAACAAGGTTTATAGGAAGCTGGAATATGTTGCCCATTGTTTTGAATGTATTTCAAAATGGTGGGCTTCTTGGGTAGACAGCGGAGAATGCTATTTCAGGCTAACAGATGTTATCCCAAAATGGCCCTGCTGTGTAGATGTACCCCTGTTTGTCAGAGGCTGGTTTGGCCAGGAAGCTCTCAAATGCAGGCACTTCAGTTGCCTCTCCCCCCACTGTCATGCTGCTCCTGCTTTTCTGCCTTGGAGCTGCCCCTTAGGGGTCTCCTGCTTGCTTTACAGGGTGGGGAGAAGAGGGTTGCTGATGTCAGGGTGTCCCTCCTCCTCCCATTCCTATACTCTAACTCCACACAGAGAGAAGAGACTGGAAGGAGCTTGGCAATTCAAATCTCTGTCATTCCCACAAATACACATGGTCCTTCCCTCTCATCTCTGTGCTCCTAGGATGGGCAGGACTTGAACAGACCACCCTGGACTTCCCCAAGCAAATGCTGCATATACTAGGCCACTCCAGAAGCCACACCATTACCCTACCTTCAGCGGGTCCCTTATCCTGCTTTCCTTATGCAGGAGACAGCTTTGTCCCTGGGGCAGTTAGGGTGTTGACTGCTCAGGTGGGTGGGTGGGGGAAATCAAGCCCAACACCCTGTGCTCCAGAGGCTGTTGCCCCTTAGTCAACTCAAGAATCCACCCCACCGCCGTACTTTCAGAGGATCCCTTATCCTGTGTTGGCTGTCTGGCCGCTCCCAGGGCGGATGGGACTCTGACTCAAGCCCACCACCCTGTGCTCCCCTGGCAAATGCCCTGTCCTCTAAGCCACTCCAGAATCCACCCCATCTCCCTACCTTCAGCAGGTCCCTTATCCTGCCTTCCTAATGCAGGAGCCAGCTCCAACTCTGGGGCAGCCTGTGAGGGCTGTCCTGCACTCCCAGGGCGGGTGGGACTTCAACCTATCACCCCAAGCTCACCTTCCTACCTTCAGAAGGTCCCTTATCCTGTTGGCTGTCTGGTCACTCCCACTATGTCTACACTGGTGGATTCTTGTGCAAGAAAATCTTGCGCAAGGGTTCTTGTGCAATAAGTCTTCTGCAAGAAAACGTCCATCCTGCCATGTGTGAGCTGTGCTTTTGCACAAGAGCACCCATGGTAATGTGGATGCTCTCTTGTGCAAGAAAGCTCTGATGGTCATTTTGGCCATAGGGCTTTCTTGCACAAGAAATCCCTGCTGAGCATCCATACTGCCCTCTTGTGCAAGAGCGCCTGTTAAGGATAAGGGACACCTGTTAAAAAAGAGCATAGCTCTTGCACAAGGAGCTGTCTCTTACCACGCCTTACTGTAAATTTCCTTGCACAAGAGTTGCTGGGTAGTGTGGATGCTCTGCAGATTCCTGTGTAAGAACAGCTGTGCTTGCGCAATAACCTAGCAATGTAGATATAGCCCCAGGGTGGACTTAAGCTGCCTAAAGGGGCCCAGACTCAAGCCCACTACTCAGTGCTCCAGAAGCTGATGCCCTATTCTTGAGTTCACTGGAGACCCCACTCCATCTCCTCCTAGTCTGTTATCCTGCCTTCCTAATGCAGGAGCCAGCTGTATTCCTGGGGTAGCCTGTATTGGCTGTCCAGCAGCTCCTACTCCCAGTCCCAGTGTGGGCAGGACTCAAACCCACTCCCCTGTGCTCCCCAAGCACATGTTTTATCCCCTAGTCCACTCCAGAACTCCACCACTGTCTGTGCCTTCAGAGGGTCCCTTATCCTGCTCTTCTAATGAAGGAGACCGGTCCATCCCCTGGGCAGTCTGTATTTGTTGTCCAGTCACTCCCAGGGTGGGAAGAGGGGGAGAACTCGAACCCACCACCCTGTGCTCCCAAAGCTAATGCCCTATCCCCTAAGCAATTCCAGAAACCAGCCCACCACTTACCTTCAGGGTGTCCCCTCCCACACTCTCTACCCCTTGGCCCAAGTCCAGAGCCTGCTCCCCAGTCTCCTACCCCAGCCTGGTGAAAGTGAATGAGATCCGGGGAGGAAGGGGGGTGGACTGAACAGGATGAGGCCTTGGAGAAGGGGTGGAGCAAGGGCAGGGCCTCAGAGAAGGGGAGGAAGGAAGCCAGGCAAGGGTATTTGGGTTTGACGTAGATCTTACATTGCACTTAAATTGAAAGTGGTTAAAAAGGTTAAAAAGGTTAGAGTGCTTTGGGGCATCTGGCATTAGCCACTGTTGGAAGACAGGATACTGAGCTAGATGGACCTTTGGTCTGATCCAGTATGGCTGTTCTTATGTTCTGATGTTCCCTGACAGGAATAGTGAGGAATGAAAGCAAGTGGACGTACTGCAAGAAGGGATCCCAAACCTTCATTCTCTCCACTGGCCTCTTTGGTACAGTCACTCCCAAAGAGTCACCAAACCTTAGAAATGAGATGTATTCCTAGTGACCAGCACTAGGAAATTAGCCAGTTCCTTTAGGATTAATTTTAAAATACCTTACATTTTCAGTATATATTTATACTGATTTACACATAGAAAGGTGCTGTTCCACCAGGAATGTTTTTAGAGCATATTAGTGATGCGACTTCGTCTTAGGTGTCAGAGGTACACTTGATTTCAGAACCTCCCACTTATGTGTCATTTAAATCTTACAGGATCATATGGGTGCACCTTATGCAACAAAAAGTGAAAAGAACATTTTAGTACTGAATCATCACTCAGGAAGGCTGACAGAAGGCAAAGACGGGGAATGATTAACTATTCTCATATTCTATGCCATGCCACAGGAAAAGACTTATTAAAAAGACTAACAGCAAGATGAACTATGTGTGACACCATATGTTACACTGTCACTGTGCCCTTGTGAACCTTAGGGAAAGGAAAGCATTTTGTACAGGTTATCCATGCTTGGATACTTTTGTACCTAACTCTTGCTTAAGCCATTATTGACTGTGTTCCTCTGAAAGAAAAGTTTGGTCTAAAATGGTGAAATGCACTAATGGGGAAAGTATGGTTTTATGGCTAATGCACAGAAGCAGCTGTTATGATAACCTCAGTTAAGTTCTTATCTGTTCCATGCAGATCACAGTATTTAGTTTTCAAAACTGGTGCCTACTTCTAAAAATCGGAACCTCAATTTTTCTGGCAGAGAGAGAGAGAGAGAGAGTGTGAGAGAGAGAGTAATAGAAATGTAGCCGTGTTAGTCTGGTGTAGCTGAAGCAAAATGCAGGACTATGTAGCACTTTAAAGACTAACAAGATGGTTTATTAGATGATGAGCTTTCATGGGCCAGACCCACTTCCTCAGATCAAATAGTGGAAGAAAATAGTCACAACCATATATACCAAAGGATACAATTTAAAAAAATGAACACATATGAAAAGGACAAATCAAATTTTAGAACAGAGGAGGGATGCCGGGGGGCGGAGGAAGGAAGATAAGTGTCTGTGAGTTAATGATATTAGAGGTGGGGAAAGTTAGATGTCTGTGAGCTAATGGT
Organism: Pelodiscus sinensis; assembly: GCF_052426305.1. Classification (NCBI taxonomy): domain Eukaryota; kingdom Metazoa; phylum Chordata; order Testudines; family Trionychidae; genus Pelodiscus; species Pelodiscus sinensis. The sequence continues at coordinate 27,942,448 of NC_143067.1, read as the reverse complement.
ATTAGAGGTGATAACTGGGGAAGCTATCTTGGTAATGGGTAAGGTAGTTGGGGTCTTTGTTCAATCCCCCCTGGAGGATTTTGCTTCAGAGAGAGAGTGTGAGAGAGAGAAATCATGTCTTCACCAGCCCTCACATGAGAGTTGTCAAATTCCATGTGTTTGTGTCTGAAAGACAAATATGAATCATGATTTCACTATCTGTCTCAGGGGTGTTTGTAGTTATTACTTTACATTATTATTAGGAATGTATGTTAAGATCCTTGTATGGAAAGGCTATTGCAATGTAATTTATTATTAAAACAATTAATCCATTGCCTACACAAATACAGGCTCTCTTTGTGAAACTAGACTTTCTTTTCAAATGAATAGTCATATTGGAACCAAATAGCTGTTAAGATGGTCTGTGTTTTCAACATACATGGGTAGAGAAGCTGAGGGCCTCAGTGGTGCAATCTCCAGTGTGGTAAACTATAGATGTTCTTTATCAAACACTCCAAATGGTTCTGTGACATCCTCAAATGTACCTGATCTGCTTAGACATATACATGAGTAATATTGTAATGGGACATACATACAAGCATTTTATAATCATCTCATCTTCACACAGGAAACCTGTGAATCCCTCTTGGATTTAACATTGGAAGAAGTAAGGAAGAATTCTAATGCTGAAAGAACAAAATGGAAAATTTGGGGCATTAGCCTGTCATCATCTTTAGCAGCCTCTGTGGCCCACAGCATTGACATTGGGCTGGTAGTTGATGGGAAAACATTGAATGTTATTTTCCAAGGAGACCTGGAAGATAAGTTTCTGGAGCTGACAAAGTACTGCCGCTCAGTTTTGTGCTGCCGTGCCACTCCTTTGCAGAAGAGCATGGTGGTCAAACTAGTCCGGAGAAAACTAGAAGTCATGACACTATCAATAGGTACTTAGTCTCTTGCAATTCTAAATTATTTTGGTCTCACGCTTTTTATATTCATCATGAATTTTCAGCATGTGGAGAGTACTGCTATATAATATTCACATTGTGGTTCCTGCTTCCTTTCATTCTGATGGAAAAAGATAGGGCTAAATAGTATCTTCTTAGCAAGAGCCATAGGCTTGTGTGTGAAATTTCTTTATGAGGTGCCTGACTGACCTGAGCTCCTATTAAAGTCAAAGATTTGATGAGAGCACCTGACAATTTCAATGTCTCTTTCTCCCTGTTACCCTCCAAAGCTCTACAGTTCAGGAAAGCCAATAATCATAATCATTATTCTGCTTGTTGTGTTAACTGTTCCCTTTTACTCCTGGATTCTTTCCAATTTGCATATCCCCAAAGCAGCATTAGGCACTGCTTTTCACCTTCCAAGTAAACTAGTTAAAGTGAAATCTGCATGTTCCTTGTTTCAGTTTGTATGATTCTATTAAAATCCTTACAGAACTGACTTTAAAACTTTCAACATAACCAAGGCCTGCAGTGCCTACACTACGGGACAAAGTCAAATTAAGATATGCAACTTCAGCTATGTTAATTGCATAGTTGAAGTCGAAGTAGCTTAACTCAGCTTCTGGAGCTGTCCACACTGCAGGAAGTCAAGGGAAGAACACTTCTAATTTGAACCCTGGAAGATCAACAGCAGCAGCTTCAATCTTCCACTGCAGTGTTGATGTACCCACAGTGGGCAAGAAGGAAGTTATGTAAATTATAACCCCTATTTCACTCAGAACTTTTGAAAATGCTCACCTGTGGACTGAATTTTTCCATGTATGGATCCTATCTGCATCTGAATATTTTAGGCCTTTTTGAGTTAAGAAAAGATAAAAAAAAATGTGGTTTTTGTTTTGTTTTGTTTTGTTTTTGCCATCGTGGAAAGGAGGGACAAACTGTTCTCAAAGACCTTTTTGTTTGGCTTGTTGGTTTTGATGATGGTTGGCGTGAATAAACTGAACGTGACAAAGTAAATTTATTTTTGTATAGAGTACATAAAGAATAGCATCTACATAGGGAAATATGAACAAATGTGATAGTTGAAATGCATGAGTATTCCTACTTTGGCTGATGATTCTGCTTAATACTTTATGCTTGTAAGTATAGAGCAGGGTTTCCCAACGTATGGGTTGGGACCCAAATATGGGTCACCATTACATTTCAAAAGGGTCGCCAAGTGTCTCCCCAGGTGGTTCTGCCCTTCCTCCTCCCCCCGTTTTTGAATTGCCTTGGGTCACCAAGTCTTCCTGAATTGTCAAAATGGGTTCCCATCTGGAAATGGTTGGGAACTGCTGGCATAGAGGGAATTCTGCCCTTGATTTCAATGGGACTAGAATTTCACCCCAAGAATTTGTGACCCAAAGACTTACAGCAAAGAGGTTCCAGATCTGTTTTTTGACTGCTTGACCTAATCCTAATCCACCTGACAACACGCAAGGCACCAACAACCATAACTACATATGTGTGCTATTGTAAAGATACCTGTCTATCAGGAAGGGTACGTCTGCACTTGCTCCCTAGTTCAAACTAGAGATGCAAATGTAGCCGACCAAAATTGCTAATGAAGCGGGGATTTAAATATCCCGTGCTTCATTAGTATAATCTCACCTGCTTGCCAGCTGATTTTGAACCAGGAAGTGCGCTCTGGGACGCATTAGTTCAAATCAAACCCCTTGGTTCAAACTAACGTAACTCCTCATTTTTTGAGGAATAATGTTAGTTCGAACCAAGGGGGTTGATTCAAATTAACACGTCCCGGAGTGTACTTCCTGGTTCAAATCAGCTGGCAAGCGGAATAACGCATGGGAAAGATTATGCTAATGAAGTGTGGGCTATTTAAATCCCCTCTTCATTAGCAATTTTCGTCGGCTACATTTGCATCCCTAGTTCGAATTAGGGAGCAAGTGTAGACATACCGGAATAGTTTGAGATCTTGCTTTCAGATACAGGCATTTAACACTAAACAAACCAAACCTTAGCATTATTTTATGTTGTATTTTCATATTTCTGGAACTTGGTTCATTTTTTCTCTTCAAGGTGATGGTGCAAATGATGTGAGTATGATTCAAGCAGCTGATGTTGGGATTGGAATTTCTGGCCAAGAAGGCATGCAGGTATCCTCCTTTCTGGTTTTATGAAGTAGATTTGAATAGTTTCAAGGACTTAGGGAGGAACCTTTATTCTGAATAACAACTTGAAATTAAGAAACAAGTTAGCATTATTGCTATCCTGACATTATGCTTTCCATCATTATAGCTAGCTGAATCATCAGTTAACATGCATGTATGTTTATTCTAAGCTTGAAAAATCAGCAGATAAATATCCACCAATGGAATAACACCTGCTTTCTTGTTCATCTCTTCTGTAGAATTTCCCAAGATTCAAATACAGGGCTTCTTCTCATTCTAATTTCTTTCCAAATGATTTCTCTCCTCCATCATCCTGGGTTCATTAATACCATTTTGTGGTGCATTCTGGGGAGGCAGAAAGATGCAAGTTCATATTGGGAAGAGCAGGTTTTTTGGTTAGTTAATAAGCCTAAAAGTGTCAGCATAATCATGGGTAGTTTCCTCACTGTTCGTTCTTGAATCAGGTCATTGGGTACAAAAATAGAATTTCTATAAATAAACTTAATACTTTTTATTTAAGGCTGTGATGGCCAGTGACTTTGCAGTATCTCGATTTAAACATCTCAAGAAGTTGCTTCTGGTCCATGGGCATTGGTGCTATTCTCGATTGGCAAAGATGGTGATTTACTTCTTCTACAAAAATGTGGTAAGAAAGATGCAAAAGATATTGGATGGCTTGGTTTACTTCAGTCACGCTGGCTTAAAGTCCCAGTTCTTGTGGGCCAGGTTAATTCAATATTCATTGAATTGAAACTAATTTTTCTTCACTTGGACAGTTCATGGTTACTCTCAAAGTCACTCTTACTACTCTGCTGACCCAAAGCCTTTAGAAAAATTAACATCTAGATCTTTTACTGTACATGTTGAACAAAGTACTGTCCCAGGGGAGAAAAACCTCTGTTTAGTGACTTTTATTAGTACAGAAACGTTTCCACTAACACTCATGAGCCTCAAAAAAAATTTTGCTATGTATTTGCATAAGGAATGGTAGATTAGTGCTACAAGATGGAAGATGACTTTACATTAGACAAGAATTGCCTTTGAAACTTGTGAATTTTGTTATTAATTTTGTAGGAACTGCTTGCAATCACTGATGCAGTCATATCTAACATTTTTTATTAAAAGTTTAATGTGTATGCAAATAAGCTGTGGGTGAAGAATAATGTAAAGTGGATAAACTTGAGAGTACTACACTTTCAGCAAACCTGTTCAAACAAGTCTTTTGGACTTAAAATATTTTCTGAGCCTCAAAGACTATTTACTTAGAATTCAAAATGTTCACATTTTAAATGTTTTTAAAGTAATTTTAAATCAGGATCATGTCTTATCAGTATTAAAATTTGTAATGGAAAACTTCTTTGGTCTGGGCACACTTTCAAAGCTTAAGTGATATTTATTTGTGATATAAAATAGTTTTCTCAACTGGAATGCTGTTATTCATTATCTCCCCACTACCATTTGAGAGTGGGGAGAGACCTTTTGATTCCACAGTCAAAACCAATTTTGTGAAAGGATTTAAAAGTTGGTGCTCAGAACTCAATAATTTAACTACTCTGCTATATTTTTTTAAAGGAAATCCACTGTGATACATTGATTTAAAACCAAAATATTCCTTAATGGTACACTGCATTTAATAAGTGAAGAAATACAAAACTATCTGTTTAAGATCTCTGTAGGTGAAATGTATGTGTAGTATGGAATATCAAGTAGCCAAAGGTGAAATGGATCTATAGTGTGGAAGAATATATCAGGGCTCTCTGTGCTATTTAACCCCCATTGGTGGACTGATTGGCTGAGATTAACTATGCATTGCAAAGTGAGGAACTCATGCCATACCCAGACAGTCACAATTGGAAGGTCCAAAAAAGAGGCCACAGGAGATCTCCGACTTTGTGGCTTTAGGGGCCCAAAGTAAAATGAAATTTGTATTTACTGAAAGCAATTTTTGTTGCAAGTTCAAAATGTCGGGATTATATGTTGGGTCATCATGCATCATGGGATATTTTCTGTTCACTTTTCTCACAGAGCTACGTAAGCCTGCTCTTTTGGTATCAATTCTTCTGTGGCTTCACAGGGACTTCTATGATTGATCCCTGGCAATTGATCTTCTTTAACCTCTTTTTCACCTCAATACCTCCCATCCTTTTTGGAATCCTGGATAAAGATGTATCTGCAGAAACGCTCCTAAGTTTGCCTGAACTGTACAAGAGTGGGCAAAATTCAGAGGTGGGTCTTGATTGCTGAAGTAACTATATGAGACCTGCTGTTTTGTTTGATAAGGCCATGGTTCTCAGCTCTTTTCATGTTCCCTCTCCCCATGATATCCACTATTCACCTCATCTTTCTCTTCTGCTGAGAGCCACCCAAAGGATTGTGTAACTGGGATCAGGACAAGTAAATTTGGAATGGAGTTGGTGGTGGAAGCTGGGCTAAGTGCCGGTGCAAATTATGGTGCTTTGTTGGAACGTATAAAGTGGGGGTTAGTGTAGTCACAGTTAATGCGGTCCGATCGGGGAAAAAGCTGGAGCCACAAACAACTCCGCGCATGCGCGTGCACAAACACACACACACACACACACACACACAAACACGCCGCTCCCACAGCTGGAGGAACAAAGCAACGCACTGGCATGCTGCCTGCAGGCTTTTCCTGCTGCTCCATTGGCCAGAATCCAGCCAATGGAGCAGTGGGAAGCCATGCCTGGGACAGGGAGCCTGAGAGCTGCACGGGGGCGCAAAAGCAGACCCATCTGCCACCTTTCCCATGAAGGACCTGCTGCTGCCATGGCCATGTCCCCACTACTCCATGCCCTGCTCCGCTCCCATCTCATGCCTCCCCTGTGTGCTTTGCACTCATGTGCACCATGCTCTCACACCTGCCGGAGAGCTAGAGTCTGTCATCCAGGTGCCGGCAGGCTGGATCCTGGCTAGCCTGCCTGGACCTGCTGGCTGGACTCCCTGCACTCCTGACGAGGCAATAAATAAACCCTGTTATAGACACTGGGGGAAAAAAAGTTAAGTCCTGCCCAGACCCTGCACTCCTGACCCCTCTCCATGCCAAGACCCTTCACCCCCCAGCTTGCTCCTGCCCTTCCTCCCTGACCAGACACCCACCCGCACCCTGCTGCTGCCCACTTCCTCCTGGCCAGACACTTACCCACAGGCTTCTCTTGCACCCCCATCTCCTACCCAGATCTTGCATCCAAGTGTATAGAAGCGCATGCACACTGCTCCTCCCCTCCCCACAGGAAAAGGTGGAGCAGAATCCAGGGCAGGGCATGCAATGGAGAGAGCCCCTATCCCCATCTTGAGAGAACGGCGTGGCACAGCCCAGGGCAGGAGGGTTAAATCTTGGCACACAGCTTCAGAAAGGTTGCTCTATATATTGAAATCCTGAAAATTTTTAACATCAGAAATGTGTGTTGTCTCTAACCTGAACAAAATGAAGTGAAGAAATTTGTATAGACTTTTTGTTTTTCATTACCTGGGATCTAGGGGGCAATAAATTTCAGAGTTGAAATTTAATAGCTGTGTGTAAAAACAGTATGAACTCCTGATTAAATTCTGATGTAGACAGAGGATGTGTAACTTCAGGAAGTATCAGGAAGGAAAAACTTTGAAAATGAATATGGCAGTAGAAAGTGGCAAGTAAACGTAAACCTTTAGATCAACAAAAGGCTTGCAGACTGTGTGTATGCACTCCTGCTGTTATGCTTAGAAATAATTATTTTAATATACAAAGTACTTCTTTTGTCACTATAAAAATTTGATGTCTCTGCTTTCCAGAGATGCTTTTATATTTTTTTATTTTGAATACTCAGAAATTGATAAAAGTCAGGGGATATGCGTAAGTGTTTATATTAAGCGCCTTCTCAAACCTCCCTGACAAATGCAGAGAACCAGGCTGATCTTTTATTTATGTATTACAAATGCACACACTTTTTTTTTCTATCATTTTAAAATGCTTAACCTAGCTTTGGTTCAACTATGCCTTTCTAATGTGTTCTAATAAAAAAAACTTTTAAAGGGAAGATTTTGACCTGCCCTTTTCAGGTCCCAGAGCAGTGCAATACATAAGGGCTACATCTAAACTGGCATGATTTTCTGCAAATGCTTTTAACGGAAAAGTTTTCAGTTAAAAAGCATTTGCGGAAAAGAGCATCTAGATTGGCACGGACACTTTTCTGCAAGAGCACTTTTTGCGGAAAAGTGTCCGTGCCAATCTAGACGCGCTTTTCTGCAAAAAAGTCCCGATCGCCATTTTTGCGATCTGGGCTTTTTTGCGCAAAACAAATCTGAGCTGTCTACACTGACCCTTTTGCACAAAAGCTTTGCACAAAAGGACTTTTGCCCGAATGGGAGCAGCATAGTATTTCAGACAGTAGGAAGTCAGTGTTCTTGCGGAAATTCAAGCAGCCAGTGTAGACAGCTGGCAAGTTTTTCCGCAAAAGCAAGTGCTTTTGCGGAAAAACTTGCCAGTCTAGACACAGCCGAGTCGAGGCTCCTCTTTTCTATGCAGCAGCCACATTTCTTGTCTGAATGTGATTTTCAGTAGTGTTGAGCACTCATGACTCAGACTGGTATCCCTTTGGAATTCTGACCATTCAGCCCTTCTAGTACAAAATATGGAGGCAGTCATGCTGCCAAGAGACCCCCTGAAGAGATCCCACCCTCTTCCAACACCAGCTCTTGCCTGGCCACTGGAGAAGTGTATTTCTGCATATTTTCAAAGGACATAGTCACTGGTGCCAGAGCATTCTGAATGAGTCAGCAGGAAGGCCTTGTCAGCCTGCCACTCCAATAGTGACCCTACCTATTACTGAAGCTGTGGCATTAAAAGTTGTGATAAAGGTCTAAATGTCAATTTGCAATCAAACATACTGTTCCATGCAAAGGAGTTGTAAAGAATAACATTGGGCCCAATCCTGCAACCCTTATGGAAATTTTGCCTGAATAAAAATGGAAGGATCAGATTCTTAAAGACAATGAGTAACTTAGTGGAGCACAAACTAGCAGAAACAGCGTGATAATGGATATTCCTCACTTCCTACAGACCTACAAACTGTCAACTTTTAGTATTGCTGTGTTGGATGCCTTCTACCAGGGTCTCATCTGCTTCTTTGTCCCTTATTTGGTAAGTATGTTGAGGTTTTAAACTCTACTTCTTAAAAGAAGTAGAAAAAAATCACCAATGTTTTCTTATGCAATTAATTAGTCAAGGTTTATCTGATTTTGTCTATTTTCTAGACGTACAAGGACTCTGATATTGATGTTATTACATTTGGAACTCCCATCAATACCATCTCCCTCTTCACAATTCTCTTGCACCAGTCTCTAGAAATGAACACTTGGGTATGTCTGTAAACGTGCTGTTTAGAGATGACAGTTTTACTTTTTGTATTTTTCCATATGGTTATGTTGTAGTGTAGGGCAGAAAGCTGTGGAATTTTCTTTGAGTCATATTTGAACTCTGGATCACACAAAGGAAATACATTTGTTTATATGGAGTAAAGTGTCATCAGTAAGACAATCAAAATGGATGATTTGCCTAGAGTAATATCTTCCTTACAATATCTTTAATTATTTGTACAGAGTCTTTGGGACAGAACAATGCAGAATTCTTGCAGCTAGGCATTAGTATAGGAGACGTTATGCCATGGTCTTAGTGATAGCTTTATTACTTGCAAGTTATTGTCCTTTGAATGAGTTGTGGGGGGTAGGGTATGTCTTATTCTGTAATTTATAAGGATTTCATTATGCAGTACTTCTCAATAACATGCTTCTATATAGGCATGTTCCTTCCAATAGCCTTATATGTTCTTCTGTGCTAAAACTAGAGTCATGGGATCTAGCATCAGTGTTTAGTGTCAAGACTGTGTTCTCTACTTCTGTTCACAGACATGCATCCATTGGATCGCCATGATTGGAAGTGTTCTGCTTTACTTCATCTTCTCAACTATCTACCATTCTGTCTGCGTTGTTTGTAATCATCCCACAAACCCTTACTGGATTATGGAAGATCAGCTGTCAGATCCTAACTTTTATTTAGTGTGCTTCATTACACCAGTCATAGCACTTTTACCAAGGTTTGAACATTTGATTTGCTTATTTTTCCTTTCCAATGTTCACTTTTGAGGGCATTAGGGTAAAATAATTAAATTAATGCACTGTATTGGTTAAAAAAAAATGTATTTTCCCTAGATGTGTCAGTGTCCCTTTTGGTCTAGCGTGAACACCTGGCTTCTAATCCCAAAGTGACCTAGACAAATTGGAGGAATGGGCCAAAAAAAATCTGATGAGGTTCAACGAGGATAAGTGTAGAGTCCTGCACTTGGGATGGAAGTATGCCAAGCAATGTTACAGTCTAGGGACTGACTGGCTAAGCAGCAGTGTGGCAGAAAAGGACCTGGGGATTACAGTGGATGAGAAGCTGGATATGAGTCAACAGTGTGCCCTAGTAGCCAAGAAGGCTAATGGCATATTAGGATGCATTAGGAGGAACATTGCCAGCAGATCTAGAGAAGAGGTTATTCCCCTTCATTCAGCACTGGTAAGGCCACATTTAGAGTATTGCATCCAACTCTGGGTGCCCCACTATAGAAAGGATGTGGACACATTGAAGAGGGTCCAGTGAAGGGCAATGAAAATTATTAGGCGGCTGGAGCACATGACTTACAAGTAGAGGCTGAGAGATTCGGGCTTGTTTAGTCTGCAGAAAGGAAGACTGAGAGGGGATTTCATAGCAGCCTTCAACTGCCTGAAGGGAGGTTCCAAAACGGAGGGAGAGATGCTGTTCTCAGTAGTGACAGATGGCAGAATGATGAGCAATGGTCTCAGGTTACAATGGGGGATTGGATATTAGGAAAAACTATTTTATTAGGAGGGTGGTGAAGCATTAGAGTGCGTTACCAACCTGACTGGGTTGATTTAGTTGAGGTTGGTCCTGCTTTCAGTAGGAGGTTGGACTTGATAACCTCCTGACGTCTCTTCCCACCCTATGATTCTATAATTCTATGACTTCACAACTTTGAGATTCCGATCTCTATGGCTGTGTCTAGATTGGCAAGTTTTTCCGCAAAAGCAATTGCTTTTGCGGAAAAACTTGCCAGCTGTCTACACTGGCCACTTGAATTTGCGCAAGAACACTGACGATCTAATGTAAGATTGTCAGTGTTGTTCCGCAAATACTATGGTGCTCCCGCTCGGGAAAAAGCCCTCTTGTGCAAATGCTTTTGCTCAAGAGGGCCAGTGTAGACAAGTAAAAACTGTTTTGTGCAAAAAAGCCCCGATGGCGAAAATGGCGATCGGGGCTTTCTTGCGCAAAACCGCATCTAGATTGGCACGGACGCTCTTCCGCAAAAAGTGCTTTTGCGCAAAAGCATCTGTGCCAATCTAGACGCTCTTTTCTGCAAATGCTTTTAACGGAAAATCTTTTCTGTTAAAGCATTTGCGGAAAATCATGCCAGTCTAGACGCAGCCTATGAGATAGGAATAAAATCCTTGAGTCTCAATTCTTCATCCTTGTTACAACTTCTTGTTCTTATTGATTTATATGGTTCAGTTGAAGGACATATTTAGTGTTTGATGAAGGATATGACCTTTGCTTGTGTGCAGGTTTTTGTAACAGTGCTGCATGGTAGTTCTGCATGCCCAGAACCAGAAAAAAACCAACCATAAAAACCTATGCTTTCCAGTTTGTGCAATTTTGCTCAACTTTTAGGCACTGCCAAAGAGCTGGAAGGAGAGTGGGTGCAATGTTAAGTCAAGGACAGGCCTTAGCCCCTGCAATTTTCCCACAGTCTACATATTCTTGGGACAGAATCCCCTACTCATTGTACTGGGAATGGGAAAATCCCATGCCCTTAGTCCTTCACCTTTCTCTGTCTCCCTGTCCCACTTCTGCCTCCCCACAACAGCTGCTCTGAGTGTGAGGGGAAATTCAGAGTTAAGATCCCTTCCTGCCTATGAGAAAGGGAGTCTGAGTCCTTTCTTAACAGAGGTTCAAAACAACATTTCCTCTTAATTGTTTCAGGATATACATTGGCCAGGCATGTGGACAAAGGCCAACTTGTTTTCAAAGCCCTTCTCCAAAACTGAGCCTTAAGATGCAGCTTTGGTTTTCAAATATAATCTAGCATTGTAATGTAGAGCCAGGCACCATCCCTCTAGGAAGGCCAAGTTGTTTTGCTGGTTCCTGAGCCACTCACAAGCTGTGATTGTTTTTACGTCCAAGCCTCAGATGAGGTTAAACTAAGATCCCTTCTGCCCATGTTCTTTCTAACTACAGGAGAGTAGAGCCACATTGTCCTAACTGATAGCACTTCTCCTAGTGAAACCAAATCGGTGCCTGACCTTTCCTGCCCTGTGCAGTGACTGCTTAACTGTATTATTGTCATTTGTATCACATCATAAGTGTAAATGACCAGGGCTCAACAGATCCACTTATCTACTCGCCCATGGCGAGTAGATTTCAGCCGGTCACTGCGTTCACTGGCAGTTCGTGCATGTGCAGTGCCGGTCTTGTGCATGCGCAGTGCGCAGCTGGCGAGTGGTTTTCACTGCAATCGACGACCCTGTAAATGACTATACAATAGGAAGACTGTGTATTTAAGTGCCTCCATTAGAAACATTACACCTCTCTGCCAGACACCTGCAGAACAATAGAAGCTGAAAGAAGTTAGGTTTTTGTCATGTTGTGGTAAATTATTGATGAAGCCCATTATTAATACAATACTCTTCATCACCATTCACCAGGTATCTAATATTGGCTGTGCGAGGAACCTTCAGAGCATCTCAGATTCTAAAAGCTCAGCAGCTGGATAAGCTCCCGAAAGAGCAACGAGACCTGGAAATCCAGAGGTGGAGATCAATAGAACGAACCACCCCAAGCACATCTGTAGCATCACCCGTCTCCAGTGATGAGGTTGACCAAAACAACAGTAACTCACCTGTGTCACAGTTTCTAGGCCAAGCAGCAGTAACACCCCATGGGAATAATAATGCCTGGGAACTCTCCACTCCTGAAATGAATCACCGAAGGGACTGGATGCTGGATGAAGAAGGTAATTCTTCCACCAGTAGGTGGACAGGGGAAGAAACTATTGCGGCTAACTCACTAGCAAGACCCTGCCCTGGACAAGATTCACTTGAGTCAACTAGGATAACATCTCCTGGGATGTTCATTAGCCATCTGACAAGCGATAATGCTGAAGAATTTAATCCTGGAAGCCATCGGAGGTCTGTGAGTGCAGTGACACTGTAAAAGATTTTGGAGGGTTGAATTTGCACTAATATTTGACTGCTTTTCTGGACATATTGTGCCGCTGCCTTTCAGCCCACATGGAAAAGGAGTACACAGGGAGGAGACAGTGTTTCTATTTCTGTTCAACTGAGAAGATTTCTAGATAGACACACATATTTATAAACCTGTTGCTAATTAGAACAGTTGCTAATACTTACATTGTCCATGTTCATGTATCTTTTTTGCAGGGTGGGAGTCAATAGATGATTTTGATTAAGTTGGGGAATATGGCATGAACATCAGTTAATCACTGTGAAATGCAAAATTGGAATGAAACACCAAGATATTGCACAGCAAGGAACATTTTCCTTTTATAATAATGGTGGCTGAATACCTGAGTGTTGATTAAATAATAACTGTGGGCAGTGAGAGCAGCTACCCTGTAGGCATTGCCTTAAAGCAGGAAACACCATTCTAGCTCCTTTAAAGCACTGCTACTTTTTTAATGGACACCAGCAACTGAAAATCACACTTCTATCTGACAGGGTATGTCTACACTACAGGACAAGGTTGAATTAAGATACGCAATTTCAGCTACATTAATTGTGTAGCTGAAGTCAAAGTACTTTAACTCAACATTTGGAGCTAAACACTCTCCCTTCGATTTCCCTTACTCCTCGCGGAAACAGGACTACTGGCATCGACTGAAGCGCCCCTCTCAGTTTGAATTAGTGTGTCTTCACTAGACCCACTAATTTGAACCCTGCAAGATCAACAGCGGCAGCTTCAATCTTTGTAGTGAGACATGCCCACAATGTGTTATCTCCTAGGGTATGTCCAGACTGCACTATCCTATACTCCTTTCCTGCACTATACTATTTTGGAATGCTGCTGTGTCTGTTAGACACATGTCAGAGTTGGCTGCATTCATTGTAGATGTGGACTGATATGTTTATCGGTATACAGTACTTGGGATCATTTTGAAATGAAAGTTGCTGAAGAGATGGAAACTATTTTAATAGTGAACTATATAAATCTTTATGAGAGCTGAGAGTCAGGCAAATAAATTCTTTTGAACATGAGATATGCAACATAGAAAGGTTGCTCATCACATTATAGCAGTTGCAATGCTAAATGGTGACTCAAATGCAGCGTGTGTCTTCAAGATTTTTAAAATACAACTCTAGATGCTTTTCAATACCTCAGAGTAATAAGAAATAAGAATAATCATAGATGACTCCAACATTACTATTGTTGCAGTGCAGTAAATGATGTCTCAGTTGTTTCTCATAGAAATACTTATTAGCACTATATCAGGTTCCAAGATGTCACAAGAAAATCTTTGCAAAATGGGGTTTAAACTGAACCCAATCATTCATTAACCTACCTTACCTGGCACATGACTATTTTAGAAAAAAATAGCCTTTTTTATATGTATTATTTTAGCTAATTTATTATGACACATAGGATGACACATAAGCAGGAGCGGCCCGAGGCCAGCTGCGGCAGCTGGCACCCTAGACGGAAGGAGCGATTGGCGCCCCCGCCTGCACGGCCGTCAATGGCCATGATGTCATCATGGGGCGCCCCGTGACATCATCATCGGGCACCTGGACCCGCAGCGCCATAGGCAACTGCCTAGTTTGCCTAGGTCCACGGGCCGTCCCTGCACATAAGATGTGTGATCCATTTACTAATGGCTATTCTGAAGATTACTGCAATTAATATCTTCAAGATGTGGTTACTTTAAAACAACTCAAGTAGCTCTGAATCTCATACCTAGTGCTTAGATTTGTACTAAAACTGTAGTACATTTATAACTATGCAATGTTGTCTGATCTGATGGAAGTAGACAGCCATTTAGAAAGAGATTTTTAATAGTATGATGTATGAATGAAGTGTGTACGTTAGGTTTTTATTAATGGGATGTGAGATTGCTGTGGCCTGCTCACTGGATAGGAATGAATTCTTCCGTGACTATACCTGATATTAAGCATTTTCCACTTCCAGAGATGGTTTTATATTATTTAATCATTTTTTTCTGAACTGGGGGAAATTGCGTATCATTCACCAATTTTTTCTTCTGTATTATACAATGACAAAATGTGGAATATTTTCACAGTAATAAAATCAATACCTTTATGACTCAGGGTGTTGTTCATAAATGAGCCTTACTTGATGGGGGTGGGGGCGAAGTAATAATACCAAGATCTTTTGTATAACACTTTTAATCAGCAGATCTCAAAGTGTCACACTCCTCCGCCTCCCTCCCCTTAAAAATTGCTTTGTCAGATAGGCTGCACTCCCAGTGGAGAAGCCAAGAGAATTAGGAGGGAATGCTCAGATGCAGGGTTATGGATGCATTGAAAGGGATAGTGGTTTTCTACTAACCAGAAAGAGGGAGGATTCCATGTTACATGCTCACCCATCTGAGGGTATGTCTACACTACAAAGTTAGTTTCAACTAACAGACGTTAGTTCGAACTAACTTTGATAGGCGCTACATTAGCGCTCCGTTAGTTCGAACTTAATTCGAACTAACGGAGCGCTTAGTTCGAACTAGGTAAACCTCATTTTACGAGGATTAAGGGCTGTGTAGACCCTTAATTCGAACTAGTGGGAGGCTAATGCTTCCCAGGTTTCCCTGGTGGCCACTCTGGCCAACACCAGGGAAACTCTATTGCCCCCCTCCCAGCCCCGGAGCCCTTAAAGGGCCACGGGCTTGCTACACAGTTTGTGCCAGTTGCAAGGCTGCCAGCACCCGTGCCAGCGGACCCTGCACCTGCCACAGGATGAGCCAGCCACCCGAGGACACCCAGCCCTCCACTGCTCCCCAGGACCAGCCTGGCGGCTCCCAGGAGCCTGCCCGGGGGCGCAAAAGGTGGGCGCCCGCTTGGTCAGTGCGGAGATAGTGGACCTCATCGAGGTTTGGGGGGAAGCCTCCAATGTCCACGATGTCCGCACTAGCCACAGGAACACGGCCGTCTACGGCCACATGGCTGCCAGCCTGGCCGCCAGAGGCCACCAGCGCAGCCGGGAGCAGGTGCGCTGCAAGATTAAAGATCTGCAGCAGTCCTACTCCCGGGCCTGCCAGCCAGGGGCCGACCCGGAGGCCTGCCCCCACTTCCACGCCCTGGACCGCCTCCTGGGGGCTCTTGCTATCCCTGCCCCGCGGGACGTGATAGACCCCGGGGCAGAGGGCCCGCTCCAGGAGACGGAGGAGGAGGAGGAGGGCTCTGAGAGCCAGGAGCCTGCCGCCAGCCTGCCAAGGACCCGGGACCCCCGAGGCACCCCACAGAGCCGCTCGCCTGTGTCGTCCGAGGCCGGGGAGGCGTCCACATGTGAGTACCATCGTGTTCCCCTTATGTGTACGGGGGGGCTGGGGCGAGAGGGAGCCCCGGGACTGTGCGCCTGGGCCTTGCCCACCAAGGAGCAGCAGCTGGGGATCCTGCAGGGGCCCTGGCCTTGCAGAGAGGAGCTGGGTTTCACACACCTGGGCCCCTGGGGTAACTGACCGCTGGTCTTGTTGCACCACAGCTGCAGCACCTGGGCCTGCAGGGCGCACCACCCCGCCTGCAGCAGCTGCCCGTGCCCGGGCAAGCAGGAGAGCCAGAAACGAGGAGGAGTACCAAAGGCGGCACCTCCGGTTCATGGATCACCAGCTCCGCACCCAGGACCACTGGGTCCAGGAGGACCTGAGGCTGCGCCGGAGGAGTCTGGAGGCCCTGGAGGAGCAGGGCCATGCCCTGCGAGGCCACCTCCAGAGCCTGCTCAACCGCTTCCCATTTCCTCCTCCTGCTGCTCCCCCTGCTCCTCCTTCTCCCCCTGCTCTCCCTCCTGCTCCCCCTCCTGCTTCCTCCACACCCCCTGTCCCTCCTGCCCCCCCCCACAACCATTTCCCACCGACGCCCCCAGACCCGCAGTGTGGCAAGACGGGAGAGGCAGCCGGACTCCCACACCTGAGCTTTCCTTTCCCTTCCTCCCTTCCCTCCCCTTCCAGCTCCCTCGTCCCAGGTTTCCCCCTTCCCTCTCCCACCCTCCCCCCTCCCTCCGCCCACCCAAGTTATGTGAAATAAACATACGTTTTTGTTTGAAAAACAGGTGTCTTTATTTGACAGTAGGTAGGGAGGGGAAAGGGGAAGGGGGGTAGGGTGGAAGAAGGCCCCAGTGGGGCATGCAGGGAGAGGTCAGTCCTCCTCCTCCACCAGGAAGCTCTCCCGCAGGGCTTCCCGGATCCGGACGGCCCCCCGCTGGGCTTCCCGGATGGCGGCAGTGCGGGGCTGACCGTAGTGTCCAGCCATGCGGTCAGCCTCAGCCATCCAGGCTGGCAGGAAAGCCTCCCCCTTTCGCTCACACAAATTGTGGAGCACACAACATGCTGCCACCACAGGAGGGATGTTGTGCTCGGCCATGTCCAGACGGGTGAGGAGGGATCGAAAGCGGGCTTTCAGTCGCCCGAAGGCCCCCTCCACCACGATGCGGGCCCTGGTCAGCCTGGCATTGAAGGCCTGGTGGGAGGGATTGAGGTGCCCCATGTAGGGCTTCATCAGCCACGGCTGCAGTGGGTAGGCGGCATCCCCCACCAGGCACACGGGCATGTCCACGTCCCTGACCCTGATGTGGCGGTCGGGGAAGAAGGTCCCAGCCTGCAGCCGCTGGCACATGGAGGAGTTGTGGTACACCCGGGCGTCGTGTGCTTGCCGGACCAGCCCACATTAATGTCCGTGAACTGTCCTTGGTGGTCACACACAGCCTGCAGGATCACGGAGAAATACCCCTTGCGGTTCACGTACCGGGACGCCTGGTGTTCCGGGGCACGGATGGGGATGTGCGTCCCGTCGATGGCCCCCCCGCAGTTGGGGAAGCCGAGGGTGCCGAATCCCCGGATGACGGCGTCCGGGTCGGCGAGGCGGACCACCCTGCGGAGCAGCACCCGGTTGATGGCCTTGACCACCTGCGGAGAGAGACACAGCAAAGCGCCAATCAGTGGGGCGCCCGGGTGGCTGGGAGCGTTCGTGCCCTGGCAGTGCCCCGCGCCTCACTCCCGGTAGCAACCCCCCTGGTGGCGTATAGTACGGCCGGGACAGACCGACCCCTCCGGTGCGGGGCGCTTTCGCCTCCTCCCTCCCCCCCTTTGTCCCTGGGGCGGCCCATCCCCTCCTCGCAGCCCCCCTCCCTCCTGGCTCGGTGGCCAACGAGTGCCATGCCTGCATGAGCACCGCTCCGACGGTGGATCTCCCCACGCCGAACTGGTTCCCGACGGATCGGTAGCTGTCCGGCGTGGAGAGCTTCCAGAGGGCGATGGCCACCTGCTTCTGGAGGAGGATGGCGGGCCTCATGCGAGTGTCCCTTCTGCGCACGGCAGGGGCGAGCCACTCGCAGAGCTCCAGGAAGGTGTCCCTCCTCATCCTGAAGTTCTGGGTCCACTGTCGGTCCTCCCAGCGCTCCAGGACGATGCGGTCCCACCAGTCGGTGCTGGTGTCCAGATGCCAGACGCGGCGGGGCACGCTGGTGCCGGGGCACCGCTGTGGCTCCTCCACGGGCCCCAGGGCAGCCAGGCAGAGAGGCAGGGGGCTGACGTGCACCAGGAGGTGCCAGGCAGCCTCGAGCCATTGGTGGCAGGCTTGCAGCAGCAAGTCCAGAAAGTGCACCAGAAGGTGCAGGGCGAGCTGTGGCTCCATGGTGCCACCTGCGGCGGCCCCCCCCCGAAGGGAAGCACCGACACAGACGGGCACAGAGACCAATGCTTTGCTGTCCCTCGGCGAGGTTGGCAAGCAAGCAGGAAAAGCTGAAAACCGGCTGTCCAGGGGGGGTCCCTTTAAGCACGAGCTTCAGATAGCCTCAGACAGTAGCCACACAAAGCAACTACTGACCTGATGCCCTGCCAGAACTGGTTTCAGCTGCCCTTAAATGCCCCCCTGCGTCCAATCAGTGTGGACGCGCTAGTTCGAATTAGCAAAACGCTAATTCGAACTAGTTTTTAGTTCTAGATGCGCTAGTTCGAATTAGCTTAGTTCGAATTTACTAATTCGAACTAAGTTAGTTCGAATTAGCGCTGTAGTGTAGACATACCCTGAGAGTGTCCAGAGGTTTGTGATGCCTAGGGCCTCTTATTATATAGAGTGCGAGGGACATGGTGCCTGACCAAAAAATGTAACAATCTGAAGTATTTACTCCTAGACAAATAAGCAGAAGTTTCCAAGTTTGCCTCCTAATCTGCTTGTCAAGAAGATACGTGCTAGCACCATCAAGTGGTTGATTTCTCCATCTGTGGAGCATCTGTCTTCAGTACCAGAAAGCGCTGCAGTGTCAGAAGAGTGAAACCATCCACAATCCCTATTTGGAGGGTGGGAGCGGAATGAGCTGATGTAGCCCACAAAATGTGAGAGCCCAAGGAAAAGCAGGCCTCAGAAGCCTCGCACAACACTAGTTGGGGAGTAAAGCTGTTCTTGTGGTGAGGATGGTGGTGGCAACACTGCTACCTATTCTGCCATAGGCTCAGAGCTGAATCTAGTCCAAAATGGATTTATTTCTCTTGGGGCTGTTTTGTTTGCTTAACAGAGGTTCCTTATTTTCAGGAATCTAAATCCAGGTGGATTATTTAAATGAATCCTTTTCAGGATACATTCCCTCAGTTCTAGTGTAAATGGTTCAAAAACAGAGCGAGTCTCTAGCTTTTTAATGTGCCTGCTGTTGACACTGACTTCATTGTTTTATTTCGTTGGGCCACAAAATATTAAAAATAAAAGCATCTCCTTAAAATTGCTGCATATTCTGATTTTGATTTGAGACACGTTATCATAATAAAGTAACTGCACAAACGACAGTGCTTCGAGCCACATATAGAAGGCACCTATGAGACAAACTGAAGGTGACTTCTCTTATGTAAGTGAACTGCTCTCTCTTATATAAGTGAGCAGGTGTTCAAAGCTATCCATAAATTAATGCAAGTGTAACCCCTCCTGTTGGCTAGCCCAGTGTGAAGTTATTCAGCCTAGGGGAAGCCTTGTGACTTCTTACACCACTGTTGTGGGGGGGGGGGGGTTAGGCCTGAGGCTGCTTGGTGTGCTCTGCATTGTGTATGTGTGAGTGCACCTCAGACCAGACCCACTCCGACAAATCACCAGGAACAGGCTTTATTCTGCAAAAACACAGAACAGTAAAACAGTTCAGCAGCCCCTTCTCTCAGCATGCAGCCCGTGCGCTGCTTCTAGCACAGTCCTTGCTGAGACCCTGCTGGGGGCAGAGGGCACATCCTGGCAGGAATCAAGAAGTTCTCCCAACATTCCGCAGTTTGTAGTCCACAACTTGTAGTTCCCAGGGCTGCTGCTGAAACACACTGGACCTTGGGCTACACCAGCTACCATCCAGCTGCTTGGAGTGATCACCGTCATGTTACCAGATTTTCTAAGTGCCTGGGGATGGAGGTGTACACACACCCCATTATACATTAAGGCTGTGTCTACACTGAACCCCTTTTCCGGAAAAGGGATGCAGATTAGACAAGTCGGAATTGCAAATGCAGCGAGGATTTACATTTTCCCTGCTGCATTTCCATGAACATGGCTGCCGCTTTTTTCCGGCTCGGGGATTTGCCGGAAAAAAGCGCCAGTCTAGATGGGGATCTTTTGGAAAATAAAGCCTTTTCCGAAAGGTCTCTTATTCCTCTTAAAATCAGGAATAAGGGACCTTTCGGAAAAGGCTTTATTTTCCGAAAGATCCCGTCTAGATTGGCGCTTTTTTCCAGCAAAGCCCCGAGCCAGAAAAAAGCAGCAGCCATGTTCGTGCAAATGCAGCGGGGAAAATGTAAATCCCCGCTGCATTCGCACTTCCGACTTGTCTCATCTGCATCCCTTTTCCGGAAAAGGAGTGCAGTGTAGACACAGCCTAACTGAATTTGAGCTTGTACCTCCTAGTGCAACACTTTGGAAATGTGTCCTTTGGCCTACTAGATATGGCAGTAATTGTTCAGATTAAAAGCCAGAAAGAATAAGAGGTGGGAGAAGACATAGTCTGCATTTTGTTCAGCACAAATATGACATTAATGTTAAATACAGAGAGTTGGGTGTAACACTGCAGCAAAGAATTTCTGTTTTGCCTAAAGGATAGATTGCCATATATTTGCAGCCTATGTGCTACATCAGTAATGTTTAATTTATTTTTTGACTGCTGTACTGTTTGCTGTGGAGGGCATGGGAGAACATGACTGAACACTGGATTTAGATACTAGCAAGCAGTGTTGACAACTAAAAATATGAATGCTAAGTTAAGAGACTCTTGAAGATGATGAACCCTGGGGGATTTAGAGGGCTGACCAAATAACACTGAAGAACTATAAAATACTTTTGACATTGCTGGTGATTGGAACTCACAGCAATTATTGGTACATGAGCCAAATGTGTCTTTGACTATTATAATCTAACACCTGATTATTCTCAGTTACATGGACAAGCCAGGGATAGAAAGCTGAGGTTGAATTTATTATGCTTTCAAAATGATGACTTGGAGCTGATTCTCTGTTGTCTTAAGGCCCCGGAAACTAACTCCTGTTCAAGGCAGCGCCCCCTGAGCACAGAACCCCACGCCAAGCTCTTGCATGTTGGGATTGCGGGGGAGGAGACAGGATGCAGGGAGTAGGAAGTGTGACACATGGTTATGGTGACCATATTTTCTGAACCAAAATTAGGAACATATTAGCCACACGCCATGATCTCTATTAACCACGCCTCTGACCCCCCACTAGCCACACCCCTGACCCCCATTAGTCACGCCTCTGGAGGTAACACTCTCGGGGTCAAGATGGACACATGGCCAGAAGTAAAAGGTGTGTGACACCCTCTAAGAACTTTTCCCACCATCCTACCACTAGGGATGGATTTGGCCCTCACTGGACCCCCCCCCCCCCCATGCAACTATCCTGCAATTGCATTAACCCAATTTGTATCACATTAACTCAGGGAAGGGGGAGAAAGGCTGGGAGAAGTGTTCTCTCTAAGATTTTCTTCCTATGAGCAGAATGAATTTTGTGTTGTGTACAAGTTCATGTGGCTTGTTTGGATGTGTCACTGTGGCACCCAAATTATTAATAAATATCTTATAAACCTCTACCTTTTCCGTCTGCTGCCCTGTCTCCGCCCCTTACTCCATCAGATCCCCTGGTGCCTGCTGTCCCCCAACCCTACTCTGCTGTCCTGACTCCTTCCCTTTTCACTGCCCTCAGCCCTCCTGGGATCTGCCCCCCCCCACACACACACCAGCCCTTCTCTCCCTCCTGTGCCCACTCCTCCAGTAGCCCCATTCTGATCATGTGAGCTACCCCTCCTCATCCCCTCTCCTAACACCTCCCTCTACAAACCTGCCCTGCCTCTCTCCTCTGGTGCTCATCCCTCCCCTGCAGGTGTCTGCCCTTCTGCTTCACCCCCAGAATCCCCTGGCACCTGCACCTTCCCTTAGCCCTGCACCCTCCTGGTGCCTCTCACTGCACCCCCCCCCCCGTTCCCTTTGCCCTCTTTTTCCCTGTTGCCCATCCCCCACCACCTTCTGCCCCTCTGTGCCCTCACAGGACTTGCTCCATCCCTGCCTTTCTTATGCCCACCCCTCCTTTCAACCCTTCTCCCAGCACCTACCCCGCCCTTCTCCCTCTTGCCCCCAATACCCCTCCCCTCTCCTCGCATCACCCTGTCCCCTCCACCCTCCTCCTGTCCTTTTCCTCATTGTCTCCACTTGGCCCCGCCGGCATTTGTCGCTCCTCCACTGGTGCCCTTGGTGCCTTCCCCTTTCTTCACCTGCCCTGGCCCCCTCCCCTCAGCACAAGGCCCTTTCTCTCCCACCCCCCTTTCTCCTAGTTCTCCTGCTGCCCCTCCCCCACTTTCTGCCTTCCAGTTTGTGGGGCTGTAGTCTGTGGTCAGGCCCCAGAAGTCTCCGCAGTCCCCCAGCTGTTTCCGGGGCAGGATCACTTGCCGGGTCTGGAGCTGGGCCGCCCGCGGTGCTAATTTTAATGCGTTCCAGTTCCAGCTTTGGCTCTCATTAAGAGGAGTGGAGACGGGGAGGAAAGCCCCCACCCCACCAGACCAGGCTTGCGGAGAGCGGCTGTGCGAGCAGGTCTGCGCACAGCCGCTCCCCCAGCAGAGTGGGAAGGGGTGGAGGGAGACAGGGCCGTGCACAGAGCACACTGGCTCCGCTCTGCAGCGCTCCAGCCAGGCTCTGCATGGGCTCTGGCGGCAGCTCCAAGGAGCGGCTTCCCAGGTCAGCGGCGGATGTCGGGCAGGGCGGCTGCTCCGGGCCCCGCGCCCGGTGTTTTAAAACTCTCATCTGCCCTGCTTAGAGCAGGGTCGGCAGCCTGGGGCCCGCGCGGGAGCCCGACGCGGCGCTTTGGAAGATCAAGCCCCGCCCCCACCGCAGGAGGCAGCCCGTGCAGGCGCAGCAGTGGCTGGAGCAAACCCCGAGTTGGTCGGGTCCGGCCGCGAGGAAGCAACAGCCCCGCCCCCACGCAGAACAGCACGGCAGGGCCCGTTGTGGTGCAGGAGCTGCGAGCCAGCAGGGGAGGGTCCCTCGGGGCCGGGGCCGGGGCCGCGGCCGCTCCCGCTCCCCCCCCTCCCGCACAAGCCCATTGGCCAGACTTGGACAATGGCAGCTGCGGAACCCACCAATCACCGCTCCCCTCAGGCTTTTAATCCCCCAGCACATGGCCAGGCAGGGACAGTGGGAGAAACGGGCGAGCAGCGCTTCTAGGTAAGTGGCCCCCCAGCCACTCCTACTCTGATATCTGCACCCACATAGCCCTCCTCCCAGACCCAGTCCCCTGCCCTGGGGCACAGTCCAAACCCCTGGCCAGACCCACTCCAGGCCTGCTGGTCCCAGCCTGTTTGTGTGGTCCCCAGCTGATTTTTCTGTGGGGCCATTGGGCCCTAACCCAAGAGAGGTTTCCCACCCCTGTCACAAATGCTAGAGGCCCCTGCTTTATAACAGCCCAGTTTACAACCCTCCCCCCTCCCCATTATTACCTTTTTCTGAAGTGGGGAAGGGGCCAAAATCCCCCAATTTACATCCTTGGCCTATTGTAAATGCAGGCTCGAGTTAGGACTAGGGTTGCTAGGTGTCTGGTATTGGCCCTAACAAAATACAGGACTATGTAGCACTTTAAAGACTAAGAAGATGGTTTATTAGATGATGAGCTTTCGTGGGCCAGACCCACTTCCTCAGATCAAATAGTGGAAGAAAATAGTCACAACCATATATACCAAAGGATATAATTTAAAAAAATGAACACATATGAAAAGGACAAATCACATTACAGAACAGAAGGGGGATGTGGGGGAGGGGGAAGGAAGGTGAATGCCAGTGAGTTAATGATATTAGAGGTGGGGAAGGGAAAATGTCTGTGAGTTAATAGTATTAGAGGTGATAATTGGGGAAGCTATCTTTGTTATGTGTAAGATAGCTGGGGTCTTTGTTATGTGTAAGATAGCTGGGGTCTTTGTTAAGTCCCGTGTGGAGAGTGTCGAATTTTAGCATGAATGCCAGTTCAGAGGATTCCCTTTCAAGTGCAGATTTGAATGTCTTCTGAAGTAGGATGCAGGTTAGCAGGTCATTGAGACTGTGTCCTTTCTGGTTGAAATGACAAGCAACTGTTTTTTCTTTGTGATCCTGTCTAATGTCTGTTTTGTGGGCATTGATTCTTTGGCGAAGGGTCTGAGACATTTGTCCAATGTACATAGCAGACGGACACTTTCGGCACATGATAGCATAGATTATATTTCTGGAGGCGCAGGAATATGTATTCTTGATCTTGTAACTCACTTGGTTAGGCCCAATAATGGTGTCAGCAGAGTGAATATGTGGACAAAGCTGGCAGCGGGGTTTGTTGCAAGGGAAAGTACCAGGGTTGGTATTAGTGTGGTATGTCCTGTGGTTGTTGGTAAGAATCATCTTGAGGTTAGGTGGTTGTCTATAGGAGACTATGGGTCTGTCTCCCAGAGCTTCTTGGAGTTTAGTGTCCTGTTCCAGTATAGGCTGTAATCTATTGATAATGTGTTGGACAGGTATAAGTTGGGAGCTGTAGGTGATGACAAGTGGTGTTCTAGTGTTGGTTTTCTTGGGTCTGTCTTGTAGTAGATGGTTTCTAGGTATTCGTTTGGCTCTTTCAATTTGCTTTTTACAGTCCAGTATTTGTGGCTTCTGTCAGGTTAAAAAAAAACAGAAAATATCGGACCAGTAAAATGTCTGATATTTTCAGTTTTTCTCAGCTGGAAAGCCACTTGGGATGTTCTTGCCCTGCCATGTCTGGTGGGGATGGAGAGTGTGAGATTTAAAGGTGCTATGATTATTTTTTGGGGGGGAGGGCACTTTTTTTGTTCAACATTTGGACATCCCTCCCCTTTTTATTAATGCAGAATTTTGTTTAAAAATTAATTACAATATAATTAGAATAAAAATTATCCAGTGAAATTAAGTTTCTATCAAATTTACCCAATTCACATTTAATATGAAAATAGCCTTCAATTTGTGCATTTGATGCCTTTTTTCTATTTTTTTTCTCCAAAGGGGGGGCCCGGAGAAATTGTGCTGCCCTGGGCCCCGCAAAGCTCTCATCGGCCTCTGTCCCAGGTTTAATCCCTCTCCCATTCCGGCAGCGGTGGTGGCCACCTGTGGATGGAGGAGGCAGCATGGCCAGGCTAGCAGTCCTGCAGCGGGAGGGAAGGGCCACGCGGTGGTGGGGTCTTGCTGGACAGCGACGCATGCTGCACTGGAGCTCGGAGCTCTGGACACTGTGTACCACCGGCAGCAGCCCTGGCTATCCACGCAAAGCACCAAGGCAGCCGCTTACGTGCTGGGTGGAGGCAGGGAGTTGCTGCTGCGCCACGCTAGCGCTGGGTGTATGCGAGGGTGTCCCAGCAAGGGAGGGAAATGGCGATGCCGTTTGTAGTCCGAGCGGAATGTGTTTTCCAGGACATTTGCCTCCTTTATCAGGACACTGGGACAGAACCTTTAAATCTGGGACTGTCCCAGGAAAAAAAGGGATGTATGGTCACCATATACATAGCACAAATCATGCTCTATGTCTATTCTCTGCTTCCTAAGGCCTGTGGGTTCCCTGGGGCTGCACCTACTCCCAAATGTGAGGTAGTACAAGGATAGTCTAACTGAGAATTAGGATATAAATGCTTTTTTGATATGAACAATGTCTGTGTCACTGAACACGGGCATGGGTGTGAGGGTGGAGTTCTCTTTGGTGGGGGGGAGGGGGATAGACCACAGCTCCACTCCTCCCACCACCACCTCCTCGATGGCCATGGAGACACCCCCACAGAGAAGCTCCAAGCCTGGAGGCAGCCACAGCCACACCTGCTCTCCCTTCCTCAGGCTCATCTTGCTCTGGGGAAAAGTGTCTCTTCAAAGACGTTTTTCATGTGCCTCATACAGATTTGGGGGTGGCTGAGCAGCAAATGGTGATGGGGGGCTTTTGAAAGACAGGTAATTTTAAATCACTGTCTTTAAAAAGAAAAGAAAAAACAGAGCATGTGGAAGCTTTCTCTAAGCCGTGTGTGGGGTTTACTGTATCTGGATGCTGAGGTGTAGCAGTTTGATAGGACAGGGTCTGTGGGGTGTGAGCTGACAGTACATTTAAGAAACTGGGGGCTGAGGGTAGGGGTGGAGATGTAGGGGGTGCAGGAGTCAGGATTGGGGTATGTGGAGGGGATCAGAACTCAGAGGTAAGGGCATGGGAATTTCAGGGCAAACGGATGTGGGGGGGGCTGGTGGGCATCAGGGCAGGGGGATGGTGGCATAGAGTGAATGCAGGGGCTAAATAACACAAATATTAAACTGAAAAAGAAAATTTGATATTAAAGAATGTTGTTTAATGTATCAAATGCTGGGGGAAAAAAACCCCATTCCTAATGACACTGCTTTTTCTTGTCACTGTCAAGGAGCGAGAGGCCAGGTCACACATGGGTTGTGCACTCCTCTGCCCCCTGCCCTACATACTGGGACAGGAGGGAGAGGAATGTAGGGATGTTGTGTGCTTTCCTCACTCCCTGACACTGAGGGAAGTGGAACAGCAAGCAACAAGCAGCATCAGGAGAAATTGGGGTGGCTTCCTGCTGCTCTCCCTAAAGGCTGCCTGGGAGAGGAGGAACTCAGGCCTGGAGCAGGCCCAGAGCAGTGGGAGAAGGTGTTCCCCCAGCCAGCCCCTTCCACCTGTCTATTACTCAACTTGACCGCCTGCACACCCAGCTCCTCCTGCAGCAGACAGCCTCAGCCAGCATGTACCATGGCAGGCCACGCCCCCTTACTTTCACTTCTGGCTGGGGGGAGGGAAAAGGAAACTGAGGAAAAGCAAAGGCTGAAGTTCTCCCTCCATAGAGTTTCTCTGGCAGTTGGGGGATAAGGGCACAATCTGCAGCCCCCCTCCCCTTCTACTTGGGAAGGGGATTTTACAGAAGAAAACAAAAATATTAAGCTGAAGAAGAAAACTTGATATTAAAGAACATTGTTTAATTTATCGAATGGTGAAATTCCAAACAAACACAGCTGTGATCCTGCAACATGCTGATTTCAGTCAGTTCTCCATAAAGCCTGTTTGTTTATTATAAAAATTAGAGATATAATCCTGTGACACACTGACCCAGCCCTTTTCTGCCTACTTGCCTCATGGGCTACATCTACATTGGCATGATTTTGCACAAATACTTTTAACGCAAGAGTTTTTGCGTTAGAGTATTTGTGCAAGAGAGCGTCTATATTGGTCTGGGACTCATTGTAAGAACGATGGACGCTTTTGCGAAAAAGCAGAAGTCCGGAACCATTTTGAAGAGGACAAAGGGGCACCAGCCCTTTCTGGGGGCGGAGGCTGGAGATCCTTTGAGATGTGCTTAAAGGGATCTCCCTGGAGAGCCGTTTCTCTCCTGCTGCGAGCTTTAGGACCTCTTTGCAGGGACTGACAGCCGTAGCAGTTCTATTTGTGGTTGCCCTCTGCCTTATTGGTCACCACTGCCTTGTGCCTTTAATGCCTTTGGCTGATGTTTTTCATCTCAGCTTGTTTCTTGTGCCATGGAGCCAGGGGTGGCCTTGTGCCTCCTCTGGCCCCTTCCTGCCATTTTGGAGTGCCTACAACTGCTGCTCCAGGCTGCTGCACTCCTTCACCAGGACCTCAAGGCACAGATCGCTCTGGACTCCCTCACCACCTGGGCCGTGTGGCAGAATATGTCCACATTGCACCGATGGGACTGTGGGTCATGGAGGGCCTCTTCCTCGGCCCAGAGGGCCAGGAGGGCATCGAGCTCCCCTGCAGACCAGGAAGAGGCGCGGTGCTTTGTGCCCCTTGGTGCCTCCTGCACTGGGGGTGCGGGTTGTTCCCCCCCCCCCCCGGAGCAGCCATCCTGGGAGGTCTGGTGGCTGTTGCAGGGAACAGAGCCGCGTGGCAGAACTCTGGGCAGAGGTGGCAAAGCTGCTTCTGCCTCGTGGCCTCTGAGTCTGCCTTTAAGGGGGCTTGGGTTACCAGGCAGTCCGGAGCTGCTTGCAGGTACGAAGCGTCCAAGCGGCCACAAGGGCTTTTTTCTGTTTAGACTGCTTTTGTGCAAAATGTCTTGGCTGCCTGTCTACACTGGCCTCTTGCGCATGAATAGTTGCAAAAGAAAGCTTCTTCCTGAGCAGGAGCATCAGAGTATTTGCGCAAGAAGCACAGATTTCATACAGTAGAACATCAGTGTTCTTGCTCAAGAACTCGTGGCCAGTGTAGACAGGCAGGAAGTTTTTGCGCAAAATCTTGCCAATGTAGACACAGCCATGGTGTTTTCAATGGTTGTACTTTGCTCTCAACTTCAGTCTTCTGTTTTCCAAATTTTACATTAAATCAGTTTGGCTACGTCTACACTGGCCCCTTTTCCGGAAGGGGCATGTAAATTTCACTAGTCGTCGTAGGGAAATCCGCGGGGGATTTAAATATCCCCCGCGGCATTTAAATAAAAATGTCCGCCGCTTTTTTCCGGCTTTTAAAAAAGCCGGAAAAGAGCGTCTAGACTGGCCCCGATCCTCCGGAAAAAGTGCCCTTTTCCGGAGGCTCTTATTCTTACTTTGAAGTAAGAATAAGAGCCTCCGGAAAAGGGCACTTTTTCCGGAGGATCGGGGCCAGTCTAGACGCTCTTTTCCGGCTTTTTTAAAAGCCGGAAAAAAGCGGCGGACATTTTTATTTAAATGCCGCGGGGGATATTTAAATCCCCCGCGGATTTCCCTACGACGACTGCTGAAATTTACATGCCCCTTCCGGAAAAGGGGCCAGTGTAGACGTAGCCTTTAAGAATTATTTTTCCTGCTTGGAATGAAAGCTAAACTATTTTGTTTTTTCACTTTCTCCCACACCAAGCTTATGGGTGTGTGGATTCATTCCAAGGGAACCTTATGTTGAAGCCAGTATCGGATTGGTTGCTGTTACAAGTGGCTAAATGGAAGTCTCTTTGTGTTAAACAGCCTGTGACACACAACTGATTTCTGCCACTGAATATCACTAGCGAAGAAGAACTAATGATGTTGTGCCATCAGATCCAAACCAGATCCAGCTTTAACATTGACTTTGACTCTGTCCCTCACCTAAACTGGACAAAAGACAGGACTATGCAGCACTTTAAAGACTAACAAGATGGTTTATTAGATGATGAGCTTTCATGGGCCAGACCCACTTCCTCAGATCAAATTGTGGAAGAAAATTGTTATGACCATATATACCAAAGGTTCTTCCACAATTTGATCTGAGGAAGTGGGTCTGGCCCACGAAAGCTCATCACCTAATAAACCATCTTGTTATTCTTTAAAGTGCTGCAAAGTCCTGTCTTTTGTTTCAGCAAGACCAGACTAACATGGCTGCATCTCTATTACCTAAACTGAGGTTTGTCTCATTGACCAGTGCCAAAAGTTTCATTTTGCTTTATTTTGGTTCCTTTCATCTAACAGGCGCCCTAATAACTAGTGTAAAAAGCTGGAGGAAAGAAGCTGGGTCGGAAGGATGTGGGGGAGGGTAACATTCCCTTATTGCTTTATAGTCTTCAATGATCTTCAGAAGTAAGGTCAACCAAACAACAACTTCCTATACCTGAAATCCTTTGTCTATCCTGAAAGAGTAAGAATGATAAATTGTGTATTAGCAAGGGGGTTCTGATACATGCCCTAAAAATCTTCCAGCAGATCAAAAATCTATGAACTTGGAAAACTGTGTTAGCCAAAACCATCTATCATCATAGTGGGCTGTGGAAGCGAAAAATTTTGTTTGTTAAATGACAGTTCTTGAAGTTATCGCTCATTGTTTAGTCTCTGAAAAATAGGTTCCCAGATATTCCCAGAAAAAAGGAAAGAAATATCTTTACTACCACAGGCCCACAAAGACCTTGAATATTCTAACGTCTCTGTTTTCCCCTCAAGAGAAGACTTGAGAAAATAATTTCAAAAGAAGATATCATTACATCTTCCACATGAAAACATCACTGTTATACGGATCTGTTCTTCAAGTAAGAACACAGGCATTTACCTCTGCTACTAAATTACTTATGCCAAACTTTTCCTTTCACTTCAGAAAATGGAAAAGGTCATCAAGGCATGATTTGTTATATTACATGCTCATCCTTTGAGTAGCATTTTCCATTAGCATTAAGTCTAATGTGATTGTTTCCAAACCAGAGAGGCCAGCTGTCAGCTTCCTCTCATAACTCACTCAAGGGCAATAATGAAGAAATCTTCCTGGAGCAGTTGTTTAAGGATGTGATTATCACTCTTCAGAAGACTGCTAAAACAATAAACCAGTAAATTTTGTCTAATAAACAGGTGTAATCTGAGTCTTTAGTGGCTCAAGTATTTATTAAAAAAGAATCTTTAAGAGAGTCTAAATGGGAAGGATATCATTCCACTAAGCTGACAGTAATTGAAACATTGTTGGTAAATATTTACATTTACAAGTAGCTAATTCTAGGAGCTTTCTCCAAGAATTGAGAACTATTTAAGTGAATACTAGTCTGCTTCTCAAATGCACATCACTAATCTTGCATCTCACATCCACCTCAGGCTATGTCTACACTATGGGGGTTTTACCAGGATATCAGAGATATCCCAGAAAAACTCCTCCGCATCCAGAGAATGTGTTTGCTCTTCAACTTTTTTTTTGTGGAAGAGCAGACACGCTCTTTTGGAAGCCCTGTCTTCCTCCTCCCACGAGGAAGAAGGGCTCTTCCAAAAGAGGAGGCTTTTCTGAAATTTGGCCCAGTGTAGACAGGCCAAATTTCAGAAAAGCCTGTTCCAAAAAAACTATCAGAAAAAGATACACAAATTGTGGAGACGCAATTTGCATACCTTTTTCTGATACATCAGTGTAGTATAGACATAGCCTCAGAATTCCCTGGTGATTCTAGTACAGAAGGTACAATTATGAATCAGGAAAAGGTAATAGAAGTGAACTTCTGCTACTAAAAGTAGGAATAAGGGATCTTCCAGAAAAGGGCTTATTTTCCACAAGATCCCGTCTAGACTGGCGCTTTTCTCCGGCAAAACCCCGAGCTGGAAAAAAGCGGCAGCCATGTTTACGCAAATGCCGTGGGGGATATTTAAATCCCCTGCGGCATTTGCAATTCCGACTGGTCTCATTAGCATCCCTTTTCCGGAAAGGGGTGCCAATGTAGATACAGCCAGAGGGTAAAAAAGTCAAATATATGAACAAACAATAAATATTACACCAGACTGAATATGTTCGGTTTTCAAAATTTGGATTAAGCATTTCCATAACATTTGTTTGCAAAAAATGTAGTTCCAGGTTACAACCAGAGCTAATAAATATCATGATATACTAAGCAATATACTTAAGTATGCCAATACTACCTTTGCTGGTTTGTGTTTAGTACCAGAGGCACAGAAAAGAAGGGCCCCATCATTTTAACTGTGAAAGGGTTTTGCCTTCCCACTTTTTTCCTGCTGTATGGGCAAGTGATGGGGAAAAGAGAAGAAAGAAGCAAGTGGTGAACATAGGTTGATAATGTCCCAGCCATCTGGTATCTTTATTTAAACCATTAGCATAAATAAATTGAACATGAATGTGAATCTACAATTTTATTACTTGGAGAGCAAATAATAAAATTCCTGATTCTTCCAGGATTAGTAGCCACATCAGAGCCTGCAGAAGTATTTATAAGCTGAAATGAGGAGTTGTGAAACAATTTTGAAGGAAATCAAGTGAGTCTATCCTTGTTTTCCTGAATACATTTTTAAAATACATTCATTGAAATAATTATCAATTAATTTATTTTGGTTTTGCTGCTTTAGAAGAAAAGACGGTAACATTTAATTTGCAGAAACCCCTAAGTTCCATTTGCCACAATTATACAGAATTACATAGACTGCGCTATGTAACATTTAGTATTGCTGAAACATGTTTGAGATATAGTATATACAAGGTTTTCAAATCTGAGCGTAAATAGGTCCTCAACTACCTTCCCCCTCCCCCCCACCGAAGATAATGAAAATATTGTTATTCAATACAAAGGTAACAGGATCAGGATTACAGTACTTTTCATCAGTAGTAAGGATATATGTAGCTATGTTTTTTTGTATTACTCTAATTTGTCTGTGATGATCCAAAATTCAATCTGATCTGTTTCAGCAGAATTGCTTGTAACATATATGGCTACACTGCTGTTTTTTCCAAAAGAAGATATGCAAATCGCACTCGCATTTGCATATCTTCTTCTGATTCTTTTTGCAGAAGAGGTTTTGCCACTATTTAGCCCCATATAGATGGGTCCAAATGTTGAGGGAAAGCCCTCTTTTGCAAGACCTCCTATTCCTCGTAAATCGAGGTTTATATTGTCTTGTGAAAGAGGTTTTTTTCCGACATTTGTCCCCATTTACACAGGGCCAAAAAGCAGCAAAAACCTCCTATGCAAAAAGAATCGGAAGAAGATATGCAAATATGAGCGCGATTTGCATATCTTCTTCCAGGAAAAAAACAGCAGTGTAGCCATAATGCAGATGACCACACCCATCATTCAAAGATGAGAAACGACCCATATTTTTAAAAAAAGTGCCCCGATGTGCAAGCTAAAAACAGGCTTCAAACAAAAAGATGAGCCAAGACTGATTTAAGTGTAGTTTCCCTATTACTCTCCTTAGTTGCTAAGATACTAGCAGCAAAATCTTGTAATCTTGCCATGCTCTACAGTAAATTGGTCTCCTTACAACTCTCATCTGTAGCATGTGAACAAAAAAAAATCCCCAGAATCCTATTGCTGCATTTCTTTCTTCTTTTACTTCCAGATAAGAAGTAGTAATTTTGGCCCAGATCTTTAGCTGGTATAAATCCACACAATATACCATTTTGCAAACACTGAGGAGCAGGCCCGTGATGTGTGTGTAATAGCTTTTTTGACTAACCACTAGCAGCTGCTGTGCTTGAACACCAGGGCATGATATTTCTTATATAAATGCAAATTACTAAGACCAAACAAATTTCTCCTGAACGTTTCAGTACTATCTTGCATGAGACATTTAAGGCCTGTTTTTTGTTTTGTTTTTTTTAATAAATAGCCTTTTCTTTTGATTGTGAAAACACATGAATCCTCAGTTGAAGCCATTTTGATAACAAACCAACATTTTATGTTAAGTGCAGCCAATTAAAAGTCTCCATTTTTTAGAAGTAAGCTGTAATGTTTCATCTATGATATGCATTCTGTCCATTATTCTTCTCTCAGTATATGTTGTGGATGGAATTAATAAACATACATTTTTAATTACATTATTGTCATGAAGATATGATTAAATATTCTATCATTTTAATAGCTCTCCTAGCTAGTAAGTCAGAGCATTTCTTGCTCTTTGTTTCCATGTTGTAGTGGGGAAATTTAGCACATGCAATGCTCATAATAACATATGAAGTATGAAAAGCATTCTGATTGTGAATTGAACACCTCAGCATTCCTGCCATTTATCATTAGTATACAAGGTTGCTCTGTACACGGGGTACAAAGGGTGCAAAAGAACTCCCCCATGGTCTCCCAAGTCATCATGCTCTGACAGACAAAGGGAAGGCAGGAGAGTGCACTGCCCAAGCCTTCCTCCCCTATGGTCTGACCTGCCAAGGGAAGGTTAAGGCTGATTTCCCCACTTACTTGGGAAACTGGGTGAGAGTGTTCATCCACATTTACAAGAAAAGCAATGCCCACCCACAGAAATGACTATGTACAGGCCTGTATTCTGCAGCTTGTTAAAATCATAGAATCATAGAATACTAGGACTGGAAGGGACCTCATGAGGTCATCAAGTCCAGCCCTCTGCCCTCATGGCAGGACCAAATACTGTCCAGACCATCCCTGATAGACATTTATCTAACCTACTCTTAAATATCTCCACAGATGGGGATTCTACAACTGCCCTGGGCAACTACACTGACAGTTAAGAACTTTTTCCTAATGTCCAACCTAAACCTCCCTTGCTGCAGTTTAAGCCCCTTGCTTCTTGTTCTATCCTCAGAGGCCAAGATGAACAAGTTTTCTCCCTCCTCCTTATGACATCCTTTTAGATACCTGAAAACGGCTATCATGTCCCCCCTCAGTCTTCTCTTTTCTAAACTAAACAAACCCTGCTAGAGACCAGAGGCAAAGGCAAGTTCTGCTATAATGAATAATGATTGATGAAACTCAGAGGGTCAGTGATTACATTCATTTCAGCTGAGACACTATAGTTTGACACTTTTTCAGTGCTTATGATATTGAGCCAGTTATCTTTATGAGATTAGATTGCTGAACATTGCTTGTCCTTAGAGAGAAAGTATGAAGAGACTAGTTGGAAAAATAATGAATGCTTTTTTTAAACATTAATACCAATTTCTATTACTTTGTCATTGCTTGTTATATGACACAGTTACTGGGCAATTTCTGATGGTTGTTCAGAAATTAAGTGATCGAAATATACATCTAGTCTAATACCCTGCACATCGCATAACAAAAAAAATCACGTGGCTCTCATACATCTTTCACTATGAAATCTCCATCTAGATATAGTAGAATTAGATGCTGCCTTTATGACAGAGCTGATGTGTCAAGAATTGTTATTCTGTAATAGTAAGCTCATTTCTATTCTTAGAGGGATGTTATATTTGTTGTGGTCACAGACAGCGCTAGGATTATTTTATACATGTTTGTAAACAATTCTAGTTCTGGAACGTATTCAAATAACTTCCTCTTGGACTATACTTTCCAAAGGTAGTAGATTTAGTGTCATTCACTAGCACAAAGTCATTTACCCCAAGGTTTTATCAAAATTTACTGGCACAATGCTCAATACACTTTAGACATAACACAGTTTGTCTGTCTAAGATCCTGGGCTGGCTGATATGACCAAACTATGCTGCATACTACAGTGATTAATAAGTTGTGGTCACCAACATGTTACCTCACTCAACTTCTTATAATTATGTTTGACCAGTATAATGTTTTTATAATAAAGACAATACAAGGGTGATTAAATCCATAGTGATTATGGATTATACCTTCAAGACCATCAGAGTAAATCTTTAGTTTTGGAGCGATATTAAAGATAAATCTGAAAAACTGAAAGAAATTGAGAATGATCTGTTAGAAGACAAGTAGTGAAGATGATGACCAACACATCTAGTTCACGATCACTACTGGAAAACCATCCTGGAACTAGAATGAAATCATATAAGGGTGAAAAAATGGGATATATTATGGATCAGGTGAGATTAAAACACTAGCACAGTTGTTAACATGGTAAAAACTGTTCTCCAAAGTGATGCCTCTCAAGATTTTGTAAATTTCCCAGGGATTCAATTAATGTGCACTCACTGGATTACTGATGTTGATAATGTAACTATAGACCTACAAATACAAGTGACAATGCAACCTATGTTATATAGACCACAACTGTACTATATGTACTACATTTGTACTATGTTACATAAACCACATTTGTACTATAGGTAAGTGGCTTTTGTACTATAGATAAAAGAAAAATGATTCATACTAATTGGAGTTTTTTAACTGATTTTCTTAATTTCTTTGTCATGGCTATTTCCCACTCTGGCATGATGAATGCAGAAGTTGAGGGCCCACAAAACAACCCAAAGTCTGATCTCTACAGACTTTGGTACAAAACTCTCCCCAAAATCCTAATACTCCAGACTTTGGGAAATAAAAACCGCTGCCACTACCCAAGTAATGGTAAGAAAACCAGGAAAGAGATCACTTGGGAAATCTTCCTAAAAAACCTCAGGGGTACCTCAAGCTCTTTTCCCCAAAGACTTTGAAAAAGAAAAGAGAAAATACAAGCTGCAGTCTGTGATTGCTGTCCTCTAGTCAGAGGCATGTAGATCCCACAGACAGATTTTCCAGGACACAGAAATGAACCAATGCCAGGTTAATTAAAAAAATAGAGAACTTTTGTTATCAAAACAATACTACCATTGCAAGCATAATGACTGGATGGAAAAAGTCACCAATTAATATACTCATGGGGGACCCCCATAGGCTCAGAACTTAGTTACAAAAGAGAGGAAAAACCATTTCTAACAGCACAGACCTCAGATCCAAATTCCCAAATCAGAAAACAATAAAACCTGACAGATTTATCTAGACTTTATACTACTTACACATTATGAAGAGTCTTTTTCTTGGAAAGACACGTGTCTTCTGTCTCCCTCCGTATCTAGAGAGCGAACTGGCTCAGAGACAAAGGAGGGAAAAGTTAAAAATCCTTTGTTCCAGTTTGAAATCCCTACCTGCATTACTGTTAGCTAAGCAGATACCTGGCTAGTTACAGGGGACCTAGTTTACTCCTTAGTCTCTAGGCTGCTGGCCATCCCTCATGGCCACAACATCTTCCTTTCAAATCTTCAAGATTACACATCACAAGATTATGCAATGCTAATTCTGACTGGATGCTAAAAATCAAACTATGTTGTTCTTAGAGTACCATCATATCTATAAAAGGGTGAGTGGGAACTTATACTATTATACGTAATTAAACAATAAATTTTGATTTAGAGGAGGATATTCATAAGTTTATGAATTATATTTACTTTTCTCCAAAAAAGGATTCCAATTTCCCACCACCGTAGTATGTTGCTATGATTTCATCATATCTGTCAATAGAATTTATAGCTAGCACCAAATATCCTGGTGCACATTCATGTAAAACAGGAAGTCCCCTCTCTTGCTGCTCAGTAGCCACATGGAAGATCACAAATAACTGATTTTAAGCACCAGAAAGGTAGCTTTAGAGCCTGGCACGAGGTTTTGTGGGCACATCTTTTTCAGACGAGTGGAAGGTACTAAAAGACCACTCGTTTTTTCAAGTGACTTTAAGACATTATGCCAAAACAGGCAACTGCAATTGCCACAAAGTTGAATTTGACTCTTCTCTAAACTTCAATTTATGAGGGAAGTGTTTGTAATTTTAAGTAGGTGGAAGGTTTACCTGATATTTCAATCCTATTTTTAGCAATCACCTATCCTTTTGCCTATCATTTATCTATTTCACCCTATCAAATCCACCTGGCACAAATTACCCCCTGTCATAATCAGGAGTGCTGACCAGCACCTGGGGACTGTGGGTTTAACTATGTCTCCTGACCCTAGCCAGGTATTGAGTCAGCCAATAGCAATGCAGGTAGGGATTTCAAACTAGGACAAAGGAATTTTTATCTTTTCCCTCCTTTGTCTGAGTCAGAGCATTTTCTTCCAAGACTGAAGGAGATGGGAGGCCCGTCTTTCTCCGAGAAAAGACTGCTTACAATGTGTAAGTAGGGCAAAGTTTAGACAGTCCGTCAGGTTTTATTGTTTTCCTGGTTTGATAATTTGGAACTGATGTCTGAGGGTACGTCTACACTAGCCCCCTAGATCGATCTAGGGAGGCTAATGAGGGTGACTGGAATTACAAATCAAGCCTGGGATTTAAATATCCCACACTTGATTTGCATGTTCCTGGCCGGTTGCCATTTTAGAAATTGACTAGCCCGAAGTAACTGCCCATGTCTACACGCGGCAGTGAAATGGGATTCTGGAATAAAGCCCCTAAATCAAATAAGGTGGTAAACCTATATCGATCTAGGGGGCTAGTGTAGACATACCCTGAGCTTGTTAAGTGTGATTTTTTTCCTCTCTCTTTTGTAACCAAAATCTTGAATCCAGGGAATTCCCCTGAGTATATCAACTGGTGGCCCTTTTCATCTAGCCACCTTATTATGCTTCCAACTATAGTTTTGTTTTCATAATAGAAGTTTGTTTACTGGTATTGGTTGATAGTTCTGTCCTGTAACTCAGTGCCTATTTATAAGGTCAGAGTCCATTACTGTCTGTGAATCCCCTTTGTTTTTTCCCAACTCCAAGTAAAACAGAGGTTGGGGCAGGGGAGAGTTTTACCTTAGAGAGGAGGTTTTCTGGTTTTCATGGAAATTACTTGGGTGGTGGCAGCCGATTTCTCCAAAGTCTGGTTATTAGGATTTGGGGGAGGGGAGAAGAGATTTTTGTACCTAAGCCTGTAGAGACCAGGTTTTGGGGTGCTTTTGTGGGCCCCCACTTCTGCATTTGTCATGCAAGAATGGGAAACAGCCTTGACACTCCGGCTGTTAATGTTCAGTTGAAATCCAAGCTGGAAAATCACTATGGATAACTTTTGCAGCTGTTCATCATTTTAACCAGACACGGGGGCTGCATCTAGACTACGTCCCTTTTTCGTAAAAGGGATGTAAATTAGACGTATCGCAATTGCTAATGAAGCAGGGATTTAAATCTCGCCTGCTTCATTAGCATAAAAATGGCTGCCGCTTTTTTTCCACGCGGAGCTTTGTCGGAAAAAAGTGTGAGTCTAGACGCTGATCTTGCAGAAAATAAAGCCTTTTCTGAAAGATCCCTAGAGGGATAAGGGATCTTTAGGAAAAGGCTTTATTTTCCGCAAGATCAGCATCTAGACTGGCGCTTTTTTTCGACAAAGCTCCGTGCCGAAAAAAAGCAACAGCCATTTTTATGCTAATGAAGCGGCGGAGATTTAAATCCCCGCTTCATTAGCAATTGCGATACGTCTCATTTACATCCCTTTTACGAAAAAGGGACGTAGTCTAGATGCAGCCCCCGTGTCTGGTTAAAATGATGAACAGCTGCAAAAGTTATCCATAGTGATTTTCCAGCTTGGATTTCAACTGAACATTAATAAGGGGAGTAGAAGTTCTAAATATTTCAGGGAACAAAAAGGCCCCTTGCATATCACTTTCAGAAGAAAAGAAGCCATTAATACCCCCACACACTCTATTGTCTCTCTAGATATGAGCCCTGTATTAAGTTTCCTTTACTATTTACTCACCTCCTATATATACAAACCAGTTGCTCTCTGAATATATATGTTCACAGTTGTATCTACTCTTGCTGCCAGTGTTAGTTTATTTCAGACATTTCTGGTTAAAATACTTATCAGAAGGTATTTTTCAAATGTAGGGGAAAGTATGCATGCTAATACAGTCTGCTTAAGGCATGTCTAAACAGGCAAATCATAACATCTCTAAGCAGCTTCAACACATTTTTATATCAAATGGAGAAGTAGCATGAGAATAAAAGAGAAGTATTACATTAAGGGCAGAAGCGACGAGGAGTCCTGTGGCACCTTATAGACTAACTGAAGTGTAGGAGCATAAGCTTTCATGGGCAAAGACCCACTTCGTCAGATGCATGTGACGTCAGATGCATTAAGGGCAGAGTGAATCATAAAATATTCCACAGAAATTCAATAATGGCCCTATTCAAAACTTTTCATTCCCCTTTTTCATTTTCTTGGCTCCTCATGCTTATTTTAATGTTTCAGAAGTACATTGATGGGCCAGATTCTCAGCTGCTGGAGTCAGCAGAGCTTCATTTCAGGTGAATTTACTTAATAATGTCTACACGGTGCAAATGACAGTGCTGTGTTTAACTATATTTTACATCTACTTTACAAATTGGCACCCCCAGATTGAAGCAATGGGAAAATAACCATCATTTGCTTTTGCTCCTGGGCTGGAGCGTCATTCAGCAAAACAAGGGAATGTTACTCACCTGGTGCAGTAACTGGAGTTCTTCGAGATTGTTGTCCCCATGGGTGCTCCATCTTGAGGTACGCCAGCACTGCTGCACCTCTAATCGGAAATTTATGACAGCAGTGCCCACGGTCAGCTGTGTACATGGAACACCGGCACCCAACCTTTGAAATGGCCATCCCACACGCACAGCCAACCACATCCTCAGTTCCTTCTCTGACCTGGATGAAGTCGAATCTGAAGCAAAGGGGAGTACAGTGGGTGGTCAAGTACACCGTGGGACAACCATTTTGAAGAATTCCAGTTATGGCACAGGGGCTATGTCTAGACTGCAGGCTTCTTTCGAAAGAGCCTCTTTCGAAAGATCGCGTCTAGACTGCAGGCGGATCTTTCAAAAGAGAAATCCGCTTTTTCGAAAGAGAGCACCCAGCGAGTCTGGATGCTCTCTTTCGAAGACAGCCTCTTTACATTGAAGAACGCCTTCCTTCGAAAGAGGAACTTTCGAAGGAAGGCGTTCTTCCTCGTGAAATGAGGTTTACCGCCATCGAAAGAAAAGCCGCGTTCTTTCGAAATAATTTCGAAAGAACGCGGCTTGAGTCTGGACGCAGGGGAAGTTTTTTCGGGAAAAGGCTACTTTTCCTGAAAAAAACCCTGAGTCTGGACACGGCCCAGGTGAGTAACCTTCCCTTCCTCTTCGAGGAATGTCCCTGTGGGTGCTCCATCCTGAGGTGACTACGCAGCAGTGTTCGCACTCAGTGGTGCATGCGTCAGTGAATTTGACTCAATAACTGTCAATCTCACTCGGCCAAAATGCATATCAGCATCCACAAATGACTGGATGGTGTAGTGCTGTGTGAAGGTGAACTCCATGAAGTAGCCTTGCAGATTTCTTCGGTTAGTACACCCCTGAGGAAAGATGTTGATGCTGCCATTGCTCTTATAGAACATAAGAACGGCCGTAATGGGTCAGACCAAAGGTCCATCTAGCCCAGTAGCCTGTCTGCTGACAGTGGCCAGCACCAGGTGCCCCAGAGAGGGTGGACCGAAGACAAAGATCAAGCGATTTGTCTCCTGTCATCCTTCTCCAACCTCTGACAAACAGAGGCCAGGGACACCATTCCTACCGCCTGGCTAATAGCCTTTTATGGACCTAACCTCCATGAAATTATCTAGCTTCTCTTTAAACTCTGTTATAGTCCTAGCCTTCACAGCCTCCTCTGGCAAGGAGTTCCACAGGTTGACTACACACTGTATGAAGAAGAACTTTCTTTTATTAGTTTTAAACCTGCTACCTATTAACTTCATTTGGTGTCCTCTAGTTCTTCTATTATGGGAACTAATAAATAACTTTTCTATATGCGCCCTTTCCACACCACTCATGATTTTATATACCTCTATCATATCCCCCCTCAGTCTCCTCTTTTCTAAACTGAAAAGTCCCAGTTGTTTTAATCTCTCTTCATATGGGACCCGTTCCAAACCCCTAATTATTTTAGTTGCCCTTTTCTGAACCCTTTCCAAGGCCAAAATATCTTTTCTGAGGTGAGGAGATCACATCTGTAAACAGTATTCAAAATGTGGGCATACCATAGTTTTATACAGGGGCAGTAAGATATTCTGGGTCTTATTTTTTATCCCTTTCTTAATAATTCCTAGCATCCGATTTACCTTTTTGACCGCCGCTGTACACTGTGTGGAAGTTTCAGAGAACTATCCACGATAACTCCACGATCTCTTTCCTGATTTGTCATAGCCAAATTAGCCCCCATCATACTGTACGTATAGTTGGGGTTATTTTTCCCAATATGCATTACTTTACACTTATCCACATTAAATTTCATTTGCCATTTTATTGCCCAATCGCTCAGTTTGGTGAGATCTTCTTGGAGTCCCTCACAGTCTGCTTCTGTCTTGACTATCCTAAACAGTTTGGTATCACCTGCAAACTTTACCACCTCACTGCTTACCCCTTTCTCCAGATCATTTATGAAAAAGTTGAACAGGATGGGTCCCAGAACTGACCCTTGGGGGACACCACTAGTTACCCCTCTCCAATCTGAAAATTTACCATTTATTCCTACCCTTTGTTTCCTGTCTTTTAACCAGTTCTCAATCCATGAAAGAACCTTTCCTCTTATCCCATGGCCATGTAATTTACACAAGAGCCTTTGGTAAGGGACCTTGTCAAAGGCTTTCTGAAAATCTAAGTATACTATATCTACTGGTTCCCCCTTGTCTGCATGTTTGTTAACCCCTTCAAAGAACTCTTTAAGGATACGTCTACACTAGCTCGTTAGTTCGAGCTACATAGGGTAATGAGGGTAAGCAGAGTTGCAAATGAATTAAAGATCCTAAGATCTTTAATTTGAACTACCTACTCCGTGCTGCGTGTAGCCGCAGGCATGGAGTTCGGACTAAGGGGGATTTAAAAATGGCAGTGTCCGGGAACATGCAAATGAAGCCCTGGATATTTAAATCCCAGGCTTCATTTGAAACTCTGCTTGCCCTCATTACCCTACCTAGCTTGAACTAATGAGCTAGTGTAGACATACCCTAATAGATTAATAAGACATGATTTCCCTTTATAGAAACCATGTTGACTTTTGTCCAACAAATTATGTTCTTCTACGTGCCTCACAATTTTATTCTTTACTATTGTTCCGACTAATTTGCCCGGTACTGAAGTTAGATCCTGTAACTGCCAGGATCGCCTCTAGAGCCCTTTTTAAATATTGGTGTCACATTAGCTACCTTCCAGTCATTAGGTACGGAAGCCGATTTAAGGGATAGGTTACAAACCACAGATAATAGTTCAGCAATTTCCCATTTGAGTTCTTTTAGAACCCTTGGATGAATGCCATCTGGTCCCGGAGATTTGTTAACATTAAGTTTTTCTATTTCTTCCAAAACCTCCTCTAATGACACTTCAATCCGGGACAGTTCCTCAGATTCATCACCCACAAAGGATGGTGCAGATTTGGTAATCTCCCTAACGTCCTCAGCCGTGAAGACTGAAGCAAAGAAATCATTTAGTTTCTCTGCAATGGCTTTATCGTCTTTGATTTCTCCTTTTATATCTCAATCGTCTAGGGGACCCACAGGTTTTTTTTAGCAGGCTTCCTGCTTCTAATGTACTTAAAAACATTTTGCTATTATTTTTTGAGTTTTTGGCTAGCTGTTCCTCAAAATCTTTTTTTTTTCTTTTCTTAATTACGTTTTTACACTTAATTTGGCGGTGTTTATATTCCTTTCTATTTACTCTCCATCAATGGACTCTCCTCTAAGAGAAGTCTCTGTCCGATCCACGTGCTCCTCTGCACCAATCAGCTTTCCCCCATCTCTTAGTTTAAAAACTGCTCTACGACCTTTTTAATGTTTAGTGTCAGCAGTCTGGATCCACCTTGGTTTAGGTGGAGCCCATCCTTCCTGTATAGGCTACCCCTCTCCCAAAAGTGTCTCCAGTTCCTAATAAATCTAAACTCCTCCTCCCTTCACCATCGTCTCATCCACGCATTGAGATTCTGGAGTTCTGCCTGCCTACCTGGCCCTGTGCGTGGAACAGCTAGCATTTCTGAGAACTCCACCACAGAGGTCCTGGATTTCAGTCTCCTTCCTAACAGCCTAAATTTGGCCTCCAGGACATCTCTCCCACCCTTCCCTATGTCATGGGTACCCACATGTATCATGACCAATGGCTCCTCCCCAGCACTACACATAAGTCTATCTAGATGCCTCGAAAGATCCACAACCTTCGCACCAGGCAGGCAAGTCACCATACGGTTCTCCCTGTCATCACAAACCCAACTATCTATGTTTCTAACGATCTAATCACCCACTACTAACACCTGCCTCTTCCTAACAACTGACATTCCCTCCCCCGGAGAGTTATCCTCAGTGTGAGAAGATACCATAACATCCTTTGGAAGGAGGGTCACAACTATGGGATGGTTTCCCTCTGCTTCCATTGAATGCTCTCTTCCCATGAGCCTTTCATCCTCCTTAACAGCACTGGGGCTGTGAGACTGGATGTGGGATGGTACTGCAGTGTCCCAGAAAGCCTCATC
This sequence comes from Pelodiscus sinensis, assembly GCF_052426305.1. Lineage (NCBI taxonomy): Eukaryota > Metazoa > Chordata > Testudines > Trionychidae > Pelodiscus > Pelodiscus sinensis. Next base: position 27,898,997 of record NC_143067.1, on the reverse strand, counting down.
AACATACCTCTCTGCCTCCCTTAGCTCCTCCAGTTCAGCCACCCTGGCCTCCAAAGCCCGAACTCAGTCTCTGAGGGTCAGGAGCTCCTTGTACCGGGTGCACACTTACGCCACTCACCCACAAGGCAGGTAATCATACATGTTACACTCAATGCACTAAACAGGATTGCCCCCACTCTGCTGCTAGGCTTCTGTCTGCATTTTCTCCTATGAATAAATTTGATTATAGACGAGGTTTTTATTTAAATGTTTGGGATATAGATTATAAAAGTTTTACCTTTAAAAAAGGTCAGACGTAACTAGCGCCCTCTAAGCACCCCCCCCTAAACTCGCCTCTCAAAACTCCCTCCTGTTAGCAATTGCCCTGTTCGCAAGCTCCCTAGTCGCCTCCTCGCAGGGTTAATAAAGCTCTGGCCTTCCTGATAGCTCCTCCCTCTGGCTACGGCTCGATCAATGAGCAGAGAGTTTTAGATTTCAAATCCTAATTAATTTGTTAACAAACAAGAACTATATATTAGAAAAAACAGGAAAAGGTGAGTATTTTCTTCAGGTTCAGATTTTAAGATCTATAGTGATAGTGGCACAGAAATGAGATGAACTTACACAGTTATAACTTAATATCTTCTTGCATTGGCTGGAATTAAAGCAGATTGATCCAGGGAAGCATTAGGTTGTAATGCTTCTCTCTCTCTCTCTCTCTCTCTTTTGTCCTCATCGTCCTTTCTCATACAAGATATTTTGAAATCATAGTTTAAAAAAGAATAATTCAGTTTGTCTCAGTGTCACTGAGCAATGCAGCATGCAGTGCAATTGAAAGAGGTTGTCTCACTGAGAGCAGTATCGTACCTCATGTGGTAGCTGTCACAGTGTCTATCTAGCTTCTATTTCTCCCAGAGAAAACCACTAGCATCAGAGTGGAGACCACACACAGGTAAATACCCTGGCATATAAGCAGGCAGAGCCCACCCTCGAAACTCCTAAAAAGAAAAGAAGACCTCTTCTTTAATAACCTCTCCCTCCCCATAGTTTATTTGTCATTTAAGACTAAACAATTGTATGAGATTTCGTTTCTTCCCTGATTGTAATAGAAAACACTCTTATCACCTTTGAAAGCACTTTCTTTTCACCAATGTAATAAAATATACTTTTCCAGTGTGTCCATTTTTAAATATTAGGATTACATACAGTCACTGGAATGCTGATTTTGATAATGTACTAGAGACCAGCTGAATGTTTTGGTTTTATAATCAATTTGGATTTTCAGTATGGGGAACACACATATTTCATTATTTAATGATGAAATTTTATTAGCTCCATAGATATGATGTTATACACTTTTAGACACATGATCTGCATGGGATCTGCATTTTAATATCCCTTCTGCCCCCACCCCCCAGTGGTGCTGTCATATTTTTAGATAATGAAATCCCATAAAAGGAAGTAGGGGTGGAAACATTTTGAATGTGTTTTAACTGTAGCTAATATTTTGAGGGGGGCAGATAAAGAAAATATAGTGCATTACTGTTTCTGCAAAGTCATGTATTTCTACCAGATCTAATAAGCTGCGTTGACATACCAGGTGCAATAAGGAAATACTCTGAGGTTTAAGTCACAGTAAGTAGACTTTGTAGAGGCACCAAAAATGCATTTTATATATATATACTAGCCAATTAGCCCATCATAAGACGGGATTTTCAGGTCTTTCCTCCACATCCTAGTCCCTTTCTATCTCGGTCTTCTCTCCTGAGCCTCCAGTCTCTGGCTCCATCTCTCTCTGTCTCCCCTACTCCTACAGCCTCCCCCTCTCTCTCTCTAAACTCTCCTCCATCTCCTGCCTCTCTCTCTATCTCTTTTTCTCTTCTCCCCTTCCTGCCTCTCACTCTCTCTTTCTCTTCTCCTCCTCCTCCTGCATGGGGAGCACGGAGCCCAAACGGCTGTTTGCACCACTTGCTCCCGCGTGGCAGCCCAGCTGAGAGGCTGCCTATGAGCTCCAACTGCCCCCCTGCACCATTTCCCTTCACCCCAGCACTGATCCTGCAGCCTCCCAGTTGTCCTCCCCATCCCTCTCCCCTTCCCCCTCATTCCCTTACCCTCCCCCCTGGACAGGCTCAGCACCCAGCCCCCACTCACAGGTGCCAGCTGGAGGACTGAGCAGGGGGCAGCCCTGGAGCAGTCGGCTAGAGAGAAGCAGCACTTTTCCCTTAAAAGCGCTGCTTCTCTCCAGCTGGCTGTGCAGCTGCTTGTGCTCCTCCAGCCCACGCTTCCCTCCTGGGCCCGCTCCAGGTTGCGAACTCTCCCTGGCTGGTTGGACCAGACGTCAGCACAGTAAGGACATGATGGAGGCTCCAGGCCCTACCCCCTGGCCGTGTATGTCAGCGCCCTGCCCCCCTTCGCATCCCACCGTGGCGCTTGGCTGACTTCTGCACCGCTCAGCTGGGCCACCGCAGGGCAAGAGGCTGTTTGGGGACCACGGCGCCCAAACAGACGCTTGTGCCACTTCCTCCCCCACAGCGGCCTGGCTGAGCAGCGGAGAAGTCAGCCGAGCGCCACGGCAGGAGGCAACAGCGCCCCCCAGAGGGAACAGGCAGCATTTCAGCATTACAGAGTCACAGACATTGGGCTACTATATATATATATATATATATATATATATGAAAGCCATAGATATTTGTCAGAGTAATGCAGCCTAGAAGCTACATGTAATTAAGTCGGCATTTATATGGGGTATGAAGCTGCCCTGCGAATTTCACAGCAGAATGTTTTCTTTGTGCTGTACAGATTCATGTAGCATTGGGCAAACATGTAAGTCCCAAAGCTGAAGGAGCAGCCCACAGCTATTCATGGCTGAAGGACTGACAGCTCAATCAAATGCAGTAACATCCCCCTATAACATTTCTGTCCTGACACTGATTAGGATCTCTAATTCGAACTACCTACTCCATGCCGCGTGTAGTTCGGCACGGAGTTCGGACTAAGGGACATTTAAAAATGGCAGGGCCCAGGAAGATGCAAATGAAGCCCGGGATATTCAAATCCCAGGCTTCATTTGCAACTTCGAATGCCTACATTAGCCTCCCTAGTTCGAACTAGGGGGCTAGTGTAGACATACCCTTCAAAAAGCTAATTCTGACTGTTGATTAAAGCAAGTAATGGGTGGAATAATTTCAATACAGAAGAGTGTTCTGTCCAGGAGAGGTACAAATAGATAAAGAGAAACTACAGAAAGTGACCTTTTCCAGGGTAAGTTTCCCAATCAAGTGTATCTGTTCATGCATATTTTGCCTAGCCTTCACTCCCCTTCAATATGCAACACAACACCTGCCATGTTTGATGAACATTTTTATCTTTCCAAGTAAAAAAAAGCATTTATTTTTCTTGCTGATATTCCTAGCAATGGAGCTGAAGAGGAATCTTCATATTGTTTCTAAATGTAAGTAGCCCTTTCTTAAGCGAGAACAAGAGGAATAAATCACCTATGTTGCTTTCTGCAGGTTTTTTACATTTTACATTCATTGCTGTTCCCGCCAAGCTCCTTTACTGAAATATATTCAGTTGTGAAATGATAAAGATTTTCAAGTGGGAGAGCACACAGATTATGAGATCTACTGACTGCTGCCTTTCTGTGTGAGAAATTGATTCTTACAAATGGCATTCCCTTCACATCAGGCTGGATTATTTCCTTCTGTTCTGAAACAATCATAACAACTTTGGAACCTCACAGACCAATTTAACTTGCAAGAAAAGATTTTTGTAAGAAAAGCTCTCATTGTCACATTAAAAGAGTCTGGTGTACTTTTATGAATTGCTTTTGAAATCTTACATATTTTCACATCTTACTTCATCTTTTCAGGATGTAAATGAAGCAACCTTGCTAAATATTTTCAATCCTAATCTTACTATAGGGTAAGACAGAAAGACCCAGAGCTGCTTTCTGGCAATGCAGGAGTTATACCCCTTTCTAGGCATTTCTCCACCACGCCTGCAGATTGCAAAAGCATTTGTGTGTGAACAGAAACATTGTCATTCCTATTTAACAGGCCCTCAAGACTTCAAGTCGTCTCACAGCAGCAATGGGCCGTTTCTTTCGATCCAAAATCTGTGTGGCCACAGTCTCATTTGCAGGGAAATTTTCAGTTTTTGTGATGCCCACTCACAAGAAAGGCAATCTGGAATGAAGTGGCCTCTGATAAGTGAGAAAATGCTAGCATCTGTTGAGACACGGAATGCATAATGACAGGCCAGGGATTTTGTAAATGTAACTAGAAGTCAGTACTGATCCTATCAATAAGAATGAAGGGGAATATTGTACCAAGGGTGCTGTACCCTCTTCTCTGCAAAGCCTGGAATCTTATCCCGGGAAATGGCTGCAACCCCACTTCATATTGCTACTGCAGTCACGACTGCAGCACGAATAGCTATGAATCTGCTATACTCATGCTGCTGTGAAGCGAGCCACTGGTATAATTCATTGAAGTATGAGACTAGGTTACCTTCCCTGCAGTCTACCCACACACAGCAGAGCTGTGGTGCTCTGAGTATGGCTTGGGCTTTGAACACTCACATGAGGTGAAGAGTGTGGACGCAGACAGAAGTGACACTAGGCATTGTAGCCCAATGTGCAACCCCGGCAAGAACTAGCTGAGTTGCGGCAAAATCCAGCAGTGTGCTATTTAAATCTCTGGCATGGAAACATGTTTTGCTAGGACAGTACCTGTAATAAATTTAAGTACCTTTCACCCTGGCTGAATTCTACCATGCAGAATCTGTGAGACTGACATGGCATGGCATGATTTTCCAGCACAACCACAATTCCCTAATATGGTACCCACTCAGCACGGTGGCAAAACTAGCCGCAAGTGTTGCTCACTTGCAAACGAGATTTGAATTTTTAAGAGCCATATTCTCAGTTGCTGCAAAGAGAATTGCTAGATTGTCTTCAGCGTTGCTATAACAATTTGCTGAGGCTTTTGCCCTGAAGAAGCACAATAGAAAAAAAATAGAAAATAATTAGCTTCAACCTGTTTTTTTATTTTTATTTTTTTAAAGAAAGCTTGTCACAGGCCAGAGAGCCCCGATTTTCAATTATTATTAAATTCACTAGGTTTAAATGAAAACTGAGTAAATAGCGACTGCTGCAGGAATCACAGACATATTAGGTTATGTAACCTTTTTTTTAAGCATGATATTGAATTGTTTCTTCTTATCTTTCAGGTATATTGTGAGCTGGAATAAAATAAACAAGCCACTCAGGGTGTGTCTAGACTACAGGATTTTTTCAAAAAAAGTGGCCTTTTTTCGAAAAAACTTCCCCTGCATCTAGACTGCTGCTGCATTCTTTTGAAAGTAAATCGAAAGAACATGGCAGCTTTTTTGACCACAGAAAACCTCGTTTTACAAGGAAGAACGCCTTTTTTCAAAAGTGCTCTTTTTCGAAAGAAGCTTGCAGTTTAGCTGTAGCCAAAGAGAAGCCAATTTTTCTACTGCTAATATTTGCTCGCTCTAGTGTGTCTCTAGTATTAGGGGAAATAATAAGCAGTAGGAGGACAACTTTCAGCTCTGGGCATATCAGTTTGCACAGTCCAAGTGGTCCATCGATTGCTGTTTTCGTGACATGGCAAGAGACGAAGTCAAATATACAATGAGGTTTTCTTCATATAATTACTTGCTGATGTCAGCAAATAGAAAGATAGCCACCTGAACAAATTGGAGTATTGGGTGCAAAGAAATCTGATGAGGTTCAACAAGGACAAGTACAAAGTTCTGCACTTGGGATGGAAGAATCCTAAGCACTGTTACAGGCTGGATAAGCAGTAGTTCTAAAGAAAAGAAATTGGAGATAACAGTGGTTGAGAAGCTGGATATGAGTCAACAGTATGCCTTTCTAGCCAAGAAGGCTAATGGTGTATTAAAAGGAACATTTCCAACAGATCTAGAGAAGTGATTATTCCCCTTTCTTTGCAACTGATGAGGCCGCAATATAGGGAAATACTCTATATGCCTTCCCCCCCCCCCCACACACACACACACACTATGGCAATGATATGGAAGCATTGGAGACAGTCCAGCAGGGGGCAACAAAAAATATTAGGGGTCTGGAGCACAAGACCCATGAGGAAAGGCTGATGGATTTGGGCTTATTTAATCTACAGAAGAGGGAGTAGGATTTGGAGCCTGAAGGGAGGCTCAAAAGAGGATGGAGAGAGGCTGACAGATGACAGAACAAGGGGAAAGGTATCAATTTCGAGTAGAGGTCTTGATGGGATATTAGAACAAGCTATTTCACTAGGAGGGTGGTGAAGCACTGGAATAGGTTTCCTAGGGAGGTGGTAGACTTTCCATCCCTAGAGGTTTGTAAGTCCTGGCTTGACAAAGGCCAAGATCAGCCCAGTTTAGGGCAGGAGTTGGACTTGATGACTCTCTGAGGTTTCTTCCAACTGCATGATACTATGAGTCTACTATTCTATGAAACATTTTATGAATTCATGTCAATTTTACCAATTTCTTTGATAAAAAATCCTGGACTAATTTCACAAGCTTTGGGGTTGGGGGGGGGTGTCTTAAGTTGGTGCTCTAGAGTAGGTTTAATGCTCCCAGATTAAATGTGTTGACCAGTGCAGGGGGAGGAGACACCATCCCAAAAGTTTCTGTGGATTTAGTCCTTTTTCCAAATTTGGTTTGCTTTTCTTTTAACACATTAGTTTAAACCCGCTGAACTGTACACAGTATTCAAGATGTGTGTTCATTTCAGGCTGAGCAACAGGTTTGATTCAACCCAAAACATTTTCCCCGGCTTTTTGATTTGCATAAGTTCTGAAAAACATTGTTTATTTTTAACCTAATACCTTCTCCATACCAGTCATGATTATATAGACTTCTATCATATCTGCCTTAGTCTTCTCTTTTTGAAATGGAAAACTCCCTGTCATTGTAATCTCTCTTAATATGGCTCGCATTTCAAAACCTTAATCATTTGATTGCCCTTCTTGGAACCTTTTACAGTCCACTTAATCCATTTGTGAGATGAGGTGACCACATTTGTACTCAGTATTCAAGATGTGGGCGTATGTGGTGGGTCTACGGGCGTGAGCTCCCCCCTCTGTCCGGAAGATAGGGCCCTGCGAGCCCACCACCTCAGTTTACCCCCTGCCCAACGTAGTTAGGGATGCGAGCTCCCCCCTCCGGATGGAGAATGGGGCCCAGCGAGCCCACTGTCTCCAAAGGTCTGGTGGGAGGAAGAAAGGGGAATCCCTGGGGTCCCTCAGCCCCTAGATCCTGCCCCTACATTGAGGCTCATCAGTGACACTCTTTACTCTCAAAGCTGGTCAGACGATTGCGCCGTATATAACTGGAGTACTGTATGTGGGAGGAGGGGATTTAGGGGGACCCAGGCCCTCCCTCTCCACCAGGTCCCAGCCCGGTGCCCTAAGGGTTCAGGGTGGTTAACCCTTACCCACCTGACGGGGTTCCGCCCCGAAGCACATCAACCCATGGACACCAAAAGCGCTCTGTCCTGGGCTGCTTCCTATCCCCTCCCCGTGTGCTGGTCCCTCCGGATGAGCCCTGAGAGCTTACCGCTCCGTCGTCCACCCGGGTTCCTGTCTCACTGCTCTGGCTTCCAGGGAGGCTCTACCAGGTCCTCCACCTGGGTGGGGTAAAGCTTCCCCCTCGCGGTTCCCGGCGGCTCCTGCAGTGCAAGCTGCCCCACTGGTCCCCCCTCGGGGCCTTTTCAACCGGCCTGCCAAGGGCCGTCATGGCGCATTGCTCCACCCCTTTGGCATCCCTATGTCCTGGGACACTGGGCCCAGGAGTCGGAGCCCCGCCACTACAGGCTGTGGCAGGCCACCGGAGGTGTGGCGCCGGAGGCTGACAACCACCCTTCCCCGGCGCAGGTTGGCCCCGTCCCTTTTCTGACTGGGCTCCTGGAGCCCCGCTGGGCTCTGTGCCAGACTTGATAGGCCAGGGGCACCAGCCACTGCTCTGGGAGAGCGGGGGGAGTCCTGCCTAGCTCAGTGCGGGCCCCGGTAGGCCCATCACAGCGTACCCTGGTTTTATACTCCACTTAGGACTAAATCAAGAATTGCTTCTCCCCTTGTGGGTTGCAGAACCAGCTGCTCCAAGAAGCAGTCATTTAAGGTGTCAATTAATTTTGTCTCTGCAGCACATCCCGAGGTATGGGGATAGTTAAAATCCCCTACTATTATTGAATTTATTTTTTACATCTATTTGTTCTCGCTGCAGATGCACTGCAGAGAATGGAGCTTAAATATTTGTAAAAGAATACTGGAATCCTCTGAACAAAGCGGTTCCATTCTTGACAGGGGAGCAAAAGATGTAGACACAAGCTGTTGACAGAGGGAATCAAGTGTTAACACAAACTGTCAGCTATTTTTGGTGACGGCTACATGTCAACATGAGTTTCCTCAACAAAACCTGGTCATGTAGACATATGATTAATATTTCACATGAGCTATAACGTGAGTTCACTACAAAGTTTTCTTTCTGTTATTAGGTATGTGAATGTCGTACTTCATGTTAAGTTAAGAACATACTGATGTTTCCATTCAAGGAAATTTGGCAGTTATTGGGAGGAGGATCAGGCCCTTCATAATAGGATGTTTTTAATATCTCGTGATGAGCTTATTCATCAGAGATAAGTTGGTAACTCTTCTTTCAAGCTGCACCATTAAAAACTTTAGATTGATTTGCTTTTATTATATCCTTTTAATTAGTGTATAGTAATCATTGGCAGGATGGCATTTGGATCTGATTCTTTGTAGTCTACACTAATGCTGACAAGTTCACCACTATTGTACAAATTCAAAAGAAGACAGTAATCATATGGGAAACATCACTGTGCAGATGGTGTAATAATTATTTTTCAAAATAAGGCAGTGGGTTGTTTCTTCATATTCATTTTTATAAATACCCAGTGACACTGAGCCACAGTTTCCAAAGTATCATTCTGAAAATTATGTAGATACAATTATAATAATCAAGGAGCATCTCCAACTATCTTCTCACTCAAGCTAGTTTGAAGCACTCAGACTGACTTTTGTTTTTAATTTGCTGAAACGACGTTCATACACTCCTGAAAATAAAGTTTTCTTATGGAAATGCTGGCTCAACCTGAACTCCAGCATAACAGCAGGGAACACTGCAATGGTAAAATGAGAAGACTTTAAAAATTTCACCTCCGCATATCTGAAAAGTCTCTGTAGGGCATAATGTAGCCAGTTGTGACAATACCTTCTCACAGAAAGTCCCATTTTTTTCATGTGCTATACATATCAAGGAATTCAGGAGAAAACAATTCATAGTGGCAAATTGTTTACATACCATTATATCGATCTGTAAAAAAAAGGGCCTAGAATTACAAACCACTCATAAGTATTGCCTCTGCTTTTGCTCCGGTGGAGGAGAAACTTGTGGCAAGGTGGGGAGGCCAAATTTATAGTCAGAAGGACTCTCCTCCTTTTATCAATATAAACCTATGCAGCAAGAGTAGAATTTTTTGGCCAATAGACAGAGGTACGTCACAGAGATCAATTTTTGGGAAAAACTGAATTAAATATAAAAACTACCAAACACTACCAAGCCTGTTTGGGTTTAGGTCCTGATTTTTACAGATTGTTTCTCACAGAAATGCATTTTCCAAAACATAAGAATCAGTCAAAGTGCTATTATACAAGGATAAACAAATGGAATTGGCTACTGACTGCAGAAATATGTGGCCAAAAGTACAGATTGGGACAAGATGGGAGGAGAATATTTCTACTGAAAGCAAATGCTTTTGCTGCGCATTTTTCATTCACCTTTTGGATGTATCAGCCCTGCACTATGTGCACTCCCCCAGTATGTATAGACAGACCCCCCACACACACACATACACACACGGACTGTCATTGATTGATTAAGTACTCTAAAAATTAGCAGCTTCAAAGAGATAGCACAGGTGGGGGCTCAGGATAGGTAGCCAAGTTTGGGCTAGTTTGTACTTGCGCAGTTATTTGAAGTGTACAGTAGAATAAAACTGCAAAATGGGGGTAGAAGTCATAACTATCTCATAATATTTTGGGCACTTTTTATTCCTGGTTACTCCAGAAATAGTATGAGGATATTGTCTTAAGATATCTTATTTGGGTTATTCCTGATTCTGGTCACAATCAGAATTGAGAAAGATGAAGCTGCACAAAATTTATTAAAAGGACAAAAGAAAGATAATTTAACTGAATTCTGTCCTTCAAAACTATTTCAGTTTCAATTATGGGTGAATATTGGAGTTGTTTCATTGATTAAAAATGGAGTGATGAAATAAGATGGAAGGGATGCACCTTGTGCAATCTTTCTAGCCACATGGTCTTTTTATTACTGTTTCTTCTGGTGCTTGCTGCATCTTGTTCTTTTACTCTCCATCCCTCCTCCTAGGAGTGGGAATGATTCAGATGTGTACCACCATCCATGGTGTTTAGTCATGGTTGAGGCAGAACCACACAGTACCGAAGTTCTAAAACGGAAATTCTCTAATATGTTGTAGGGCAGCATGACTGCAGAGTCTCTTCTGCCTGCCAAAAAGGTGTATTGGAGTCACTTGCCTACTCTCAGGCATTGCTAGGCTCCACTCTTTGTTTCTTACCGTTCACAGTAATAATCATAGCCGTATAACATTCCCCAGCCCTGGCCATTTAATGTGAGCAAGGATTTTCATTATTAGAATCTAATTATAGAAATGATTTAAACATTTTGCTTTTAATGCAGCTCCAATAGGAGAAAAAAGCCTTTCCTCTTTAGACTTGGCAGGAAATTAGCAGTTAAATAATTGAATATTATAAGATGGAAATCTTAATTGGATTACAGGTATGAAAGGCCAGAATACCACATTGCAAAACAAACTCAAGATAAAGAATAAAAACCCAGCAGTTGGCTTATTTCCATGTGCTAGTGGAGGTGCATGGAAGTGTATGGAAGTGGTAGTTTAGTGCAGCAGGGATAGTATGACTCAAGCTGTGCTGAATATCAATACCCAACCTTTACAATAATTTACTGTATTTAATATGAAAAATATCTTCACTTTGTATTAAATGGCTGCAATTATACTGCACCTGAAATAAAAATAAGTAAGAAATAATTATTTTAATTACTATTGTAATGACAGAAAGTTTGAGTGACTTAAGTTTTGCAAAGTTTGGTAAGAGGCCATACCTTTATTTGATAAGGATAGTTCTATAAATGGCTATTAGCCAATATGGTCAGGGATAAAATCTCATGTTCTGGATGTTGCTAAACCATCCACTGCCAGAAACTTGGACTATCTGGGTATGTCTACACTGCAGGGAGTTTTCCAGAAAAATGACCCCCCTTTTTTTTTTTGGAAAAATTACACTTACATCCACATTGCTATTCACATATTGACAGAAGTCAAAAGAACTGAGGGGTTTTTCCAACAGCAGTAAACCTCTTTTTTCAAGGAAAAAACCTTGTAAAAAGGCATGCGTGGACGTGGAAGAGGGTTTTTTTTTTCAAAAGAAGAGGCCTCCAGTAAATAACACAGGTGCACTGGTGGCCACTCCATCTAAAGTAATGAGAACTCTATAGTTCATGTCTCCTGCCAGCTCTTAAAGCTGCAGGCACCTGGGACAAGCCTTGTGGCAGAATGCCAGCTCTAGGATCAGCATCTGACTGCACGGCTCCACCTGCCACACAGAATTGGACCCACGACCCAGCCACAAATCCTCCGAAACCCCTCTTGGTCCTCACAAGGAGCAGCACCAGGGCTCCCACAACCCAGCCCAGGCCAGAAAATGGCGAGCACCCTCATGGTCCAGAGAGGAGATCTTATCCCTCCTCAAGCTGTGGAAGGAGGAGGAGACCCTGCAGGATCTCCACTCCTGGCTCAGAAATGCCGATATCTATGGCTGCATGGCCGAGGCCCTGGCGGAGAGGGAACCTCCCCCCACCCCCACCCCCAACTCCACCCCCACCCCCAGACTTTAGAACAAGTCTGTAGTAAGGTGAAGGAGTCCATGTTGGTGGACTCAGGGCTTGAGACACCTGACAACATCTGCCTGAAGCTCATTCCCGTATAACAACTTATTATTATTATTATGCCAGGGTATATTTAAAACCCCAAGAATAGGTTTATATTTTCTCTGCAGATGCTAATGTGGATTTGGTATAAATAGGCCTAGACAATTTGAAAGCAACATGGAATTTGTGGAAATGGTTAAACACCACCACCTGGTTGGTATATAAAGAACAGCTGGAATTGGGAAATAAAACTGCCTTAGCTATGGAATGCACCAAAATGCAAATTTTTAGTTTATCATCACTCAAACACAAAATGTTCTGGGTAATATCAGGCAATGTTAAAGTACTGAACACCTTTTAAAACAATGGAAAAGATCTTTGTTTGATACTTATAAGCATAAATGGATACAATACGTCTCCAGCAAGATTAAACCTAAATTGTTACTAGAAGAAATTATTGTCAAAATTGCCCATCAACAGTCTATGGAGGCAGAGCTATGGAAAGTCAGTCCACTATTGAAACTGGCCATGGGATCTTTCTGGTTACCTCGCATTACGGGTCAGTGGACTGGGAAAGAAAAAAAAATTGGACACACAACAGTGTACAGAGTGGGACCCTCGCAAATGGGTATGCCTCTCCCTGCCTGCCACCACAGAACCATGCAGTAGGGATATATTGCTAGGCACGTGTGTCTGGGATAAATTAGAAAATGTAACCCGTGTGGTATATAATGGACAATGTGTATGTGTTATATCCTGGGAAATAATCTTTTGGAAGAATTACAGCATTAGCCAGCCACCAGTAGATGGGTGTAGATGCAATGCAAGCATTTTATACACTAAGAATCACACTTATTATCTTCCTAAGCTAGAAAAAGCCCAGAGCACCGTGATTGCCCCTTTGGTTAACTTCTCCATTTTCCTCGGTTTGAATTGGCAGGAGTTAGTTGATCATTTGCTTCTAGAAGCAAAGGTCATGTGGTTCTTACAAGAAACTCAAAAGGATGTGGGGAAGCGAGTTCTCCAAATAACACATGCAAATGGGGATATAATTAAAATTGCTGGTCCTGAAAAATAATTTACTGCTTATCATTGGTATGATGTTTTTACAGGCTGGTCTCCCACATCCAAAAGTATATTGTCAATTATGCTTCACCCATTAATAATTGTATTGGTATTATCATGCATTTGCCTAATTGGAATGATATGTATGTGTTGCTGGACAAAAAAAGTTTGTTAAATTGCAACCACAAGCTCAAATTGCCTCCCAATATGTAGCTATGAAACAATTATATAAGATATGACCCAATCAAGAATTGTTCTTAAGAGGTCAAAGGGGGATATATTGGAGTAAGAGTTTTATATCTTTTTATATTTGTATTTTAGGTTTAATATAATGTAGTAATGTAATGTGACACATTTAACATTTTTACCAATTAAGCCCTTTAGTTAAATATATATTTCTTCGTTCTAATTTTTAGTAAGTGAGAGACAGAATCTCGTATTGTATCTATGTCAATGAGATTAGAGGAATGCTGAAGGTTCAAGTCTCAATGAGAACTGTTTTGGTTAAGGCTTAATTTACGATATCTTTTGCCCTGATCAATATAAAATGCTGTTGTTTATGTTTTTCTTTGAAGGTCCCTGTCAAGATAAGATGTGAAGGTCATCCTCAGAGCCAGATGTCCAAGAAAGGAGGGGTAATGCTGGTGAAGACAGACTGACCGGTGTCAGAAGAACCATCAGTGTGCACCCATGGTCAAGGATTGGCAAATTGATGACTCTAAAGTGAAGCTAGCACGCCTGAAAGACAATTGATTACAGGATGAGCCTCTCGGAGATGTTTGAAATGTCAATATCAAAAGATAACATACCGGACACAGACTGACACAGTGAAATCCACAGACCTCAACAGAGGAAGGAGGATTATAAAGGCAGAGTGCCTTGCCATGGAACTTTGGGTTCATCTTGCCACCAACTCCAGGAGAGCATCGGATCACGACCAACAGAGCCCAGCTCCCCCTCTGTGATTGATCTGGCTGGCCACTAGATTGATCCAGACTCTGGACTGGTAACTATAACATTGTCTGGCGGGACTGTGTGTATGGCATTTGTGTGTGTGAGTGACTGAAAAGCATATGCTACTGTTGTATTCTCAATAAATGCGGCGTATTGCCTTTTCCCCTATAAAAGATCTTGTGTGCTTTGTTTAAGCATAATACCACCTCCCCTGCTCCCTGCCATCCCTGACCCCACTTCAGCTCCCCCTCCTGCCCACTCTCCTGTTGTCCCAGGCCCCACTCAACCTGAAGTTTGCCAAGGTCACCGGACCCAAGGTAGCACTTCCAGATACCCCACATGCTACTCCCAGCCCTGAGCCTGCCTCCTCTCTCCCCCATCCAGGTTCTCAGCCCCTTCCTCCCCAGTTTATTTTATTCAAAGAAAAATACAAAGTTCATTTTGTTCTAATCAAAACAGATGTGTTTATTGAGACTGAAGGGAAGGGAGAAGGGAGAAGTTGTGGTGGGAAAGGGATAGTGGAGCAAGGCACAGGCCCCTAGCGGGGAGGCCATGGAGAGAGTTACTGGGGTCCTTGAGATAAACTCTCCCTTAGGGCCTCCCAGATGCACACCCCTGCCTGATGTGCCTGGCAAATGGCAGCTGTGCGCAGCTGATCAAAGGCCCTCCTTTGCCAGCTGTCCTCTGCCCCCAACCCAAGGGGACACAACACACTGAGACAACCTCAGGGATGTTGTTCTCCCCACGTCGAGGTGGGTCAGGAGACCTTGAAGTGCCCAAAGGCCCAGCTGAGGTGGGCATTGAATTGGTCCCTGCTGGTGTCCAGATGGCCAGTATATAGCTTCATAAACCATGGCATAAGGGGATAGGCCGCATCCCCCATGGTGCACATTGACATGTAGATGTGGACGTTCCCAATGTGAAATTCACACTGGGGGAAGAATGTGCTAGTCTCCAGCTTCCCGTAGAGGCTTGAGTTTCTGAAAATGCAGGCATCATGCATTCTACCTGACCACCCGACAAAAATGTCAGTAAACGGTCCATGATGGTCAACCAGGGCCTGCAACATCATGGAGAAGTAGCCCTTGTGGATTATGTATTGGGCTGCTCAATGAGTTTGTGCACAGATTGGGACGTGGGTTCCATCAATCACTAACCTGCAGTTAGGGAACCCCAGGGTGGCAAATCCTGCGATGATTGGGTCCAAGTCTCCCAAGCAGATGACCCTGCGCAGCAGGACTGAGTTAATGACCCTCGTAACCTGCAGAAGGAGACAAACAAACACACAAAAATGGAGAATGAGAGTGAGTACCTGAGCCCTTGGGAGGTGCCCATCCCCCATCTCTCCCCCCCTCAAACATCCCAGGAGCCACCCCTTATGAGGTCGCTCCCCAGCAAGACTGTGACACCCCCCAGCAAGACTGTATCACTCACAAACACAACCTCCCGGGAATGGCCCTTTGCACCCCCAGGCCCACCCAAGCACCCCATCTCCTTTTCCCTAGGATCCTCCTTTTCAGGACTCCCTCCTCCCCCCAAGCAGGTACTGCAGCCCAAGAGTGCCTTACCTCCCTGAGGAGGTCCCCGATGGTGGACTTCCCCACACCGAACGGGTTGCTGTCTGGGGTGACTAGTTTCCAGACAGCGATGGCAACCCGCTTCTCCCAGGGGGTGGCAGGGCGCAGGTGAGTGTCACATTGTTGGAGGGCAGGGTCAAGCCAAGCACACAGCTCCAAAAAGATGGCCTTCCACATGCAGAACTTTTGGAGATACTGCTGGTCATCCCACCATTCCATGACCAGCCGGTCTCACCAGTCGGCACTAGTGTCCAGTCTCCAAAACTATCTCTCCACTGTGGGGTGCGGTCGCAAGGGTCTTGTGCACGCACACAGGGAGAGGGTCTCAAGGATGAGGTCAGCCTGCACAAACTGCTGCAAAAACTGCAGCATGGCAGTGTAGGTGTGGCCAGCGCATGCCCAGAGGCAGTTCTGACTCCATGGCAAGGAGTGCTGTCGTGTCCAAAAGCTGGGCAACCAGAGCACGCACTGCTAAAGCTGTGCTATCCCTTGGAGAGGTAGGCAAGCACACAGCAGAACCAGAGAAACGACTGTCTATGGGGGTCCCTTTAAGCGTGTCTCTCAGCTAGCCTTAGGCAACAACACCTGAAAGCTACTGCTGACCTACCTGAACTGGTTCCTGCTGGCCTTATATGTGAGATAGCGTCCAATCAATGTGGACACAATCTTTCGAAAAAGCAGATCACCTTTGCAATATACTTTTGCAGTGTGGATGCTCTCTTTTGAAAAAAAAATGTTCCGGAAGATCTCTTCCGAAAAAGCTTCTTCTGAAAAAATCTTGTAGTCTAGATATAGCCTCTGATAGCTGATGAATCACTTGACATTGCCCTGTTCTGTTTATGCCCTCTGCAACTTCTATAACCAGTGTTATCAGATGACTGGATACTGGGATAGATGGCCCATTCTTCTGACCTGGTGTGGGCCGTCTAATATTACATTCTGTAAAGACTGAAGAGAGGGCGGGAGAACCAGCTCCTATTCACTCTCTCTTTTTCCCACTTACCAACTCCTAAAATAATGAGCCTTTGGCTGAAAGATTTTTTTATTGGTCTTCGGTGCAGTTCATCACATTTAAATAATTGCTTACCCTAAAAGCCTGTGCCCTATGCAATAATAATCCCTTGTAAACAGGCTCTGTGGAAGGGATGCATTGGAAGGTTTGGTAGCGAAGGCTACTGGACAGGGCAACGCCTAATTAATAGTGTTTAATGGGCATATCCTGCTGGCTAATGTGCAGACTAATGCAGCTCTCTGAAGGGAAGAACCTGATTTAGCTGCCCCATCGCGTGTAATCAGCATTCTTTATTTTCATCCATTCTGGCTGATTATGGAAACTAGTATTTCAAAGCAGTGAGCAAAGGAGGAGGATTTTTTTCTTCTTCTTTGCATTTAATGTGTTCATTACACTACAGGCTAAGTGGAAGCTGGTCACCAGAGCTAGCATTGGCTGTGATGGTAGTGATACTGTGCATCCATTTAGATCTGAGGACATTTCAAAACTTAAATAGATTGTCATTAAAGCCACCTAGGAAATTATGATGAATCCCATTACATGTCAGTGCAAATGCGTCACCCCTGTAAGTCTCAATGATCACAGCTAGGGTACTTTTAATTTGCTACAAGTGTTGACTCATGTTGTGCTTTTTTCAGAATTTGTTACCATCTCTATCACAGTGGGGGTTTAAATCTCTCACACAGAGGACACACTACCAAATAAGATTAAATGTGCTCACAACTGGCATGCAACTGCTCTTGTAGCTATACCACCAAACAATGCAAAAGGCAAGAAAAAAGTAGTCAGGAAAATAGTCAAAAGACAACAAAAATGTACTTTTAGGCTGCTGACTCAATTCCAGATATGAAGGGCACAACAACAAGAAGTCAGATTACAGCATCATAAATGTCTCTTCTGGCCAAAATCTAAGACTCTGTGAAAGCCAATTGTAACATTACAACCAGCACTATGAGGTAATACAAAGCATCATCCCTCAAAGAATAGACCAAGGCAGGGTTTGAGGCAATATGCTTTCCTTGGTCTCTTCCATTGCTGCAGTGTGTCTGTGGCCAAGCCTGCCCACTCACGAGAGAGACCTCTGCATTAACTGTATTTATCTGTACAAAAGGTTGTGCCAATTGTATCAAGATTTGGGCCTATGATGGCTCCACAAAGGACAGATATTTTAAATGTGTTGCTCCGGCAATTAACTTCTCTCTGCATTGTAAGTTATGGCTGTCCTGACCAGCAAGCATTGATCCAGATTAATTTGATTTGTTCTTTTGTTGGGCCCCGATTCTGAAACATTGGCCATTTCATTTATATTTTACTTTATATTTTTATAGAGGAGGCCCCCCACTTGTGACACAATCAGTTCCTGTGGAAGCATCACAAGTCACGGGCGTCGTAACTCAAACCCACATTTACTAAAGGCATCATGCGCCGTCATAAATGCGGGCCAAGGACATAAGTCAGGTGGGTTTGGCCTCTTCTGCACTTACAAAAATGGTCATAAGTGCGGGAGGTCACAACTTGGGCCATCGTAATGTAGGGGTTTCCTGTATTTATATTTTTTAAATATGTACTTATATTTTATGTAGTCTATGTACTACTCCTGAAAGGTGCTGCAGTTCCAGCCTAGGAGACCGAAGTTTTTTATTTACCTACAGAACCGTTATTATGTGGGAAATGCATGAAGCAAGATTCCCACTCATATACAGAGTCCCATGGAAGGACTGCTGCAAATCCAGAAGCTAGGCCAGTCTCCAGGGACATAGAATCCTTGGCTTTCTTCTTGATGTTGACTGTTAATTCTTGGGACTGTTTAGATTTTCTTTGGGGGCAGGGTGAATATCTCTTCACTAAAACTGGGCAGAGGCTACCAACTCACATCACATGAGCTGCTAAACAAGAGTAAGTCTGCTGACCCCCCCATACCCCCACCCCAACACTGAGGCACAAGCTTAACTTTAAGCATGCAATGAAACCCAATCAAGTCAAAGAATGCCACGTGTGCTTAAAGCAGTCTTTGCTTACATGTCTGATTCCATACCAATGCTTCCCTCACACAGAGTGATCTTAATCTTGAAAGGCCAAGTATCATGTGCCTGAGCCACCAGCTGGCCCCCCCCAGGGAAGCTGCTTCTTGTTGAACCATTGAGGAGCCAAGATTAGTCCCTGTAATGTATTGCTTTCCATACAGAATTGCTCCTCATGAGGCTGGGGCATTTTCCGATTTAACATTGGGCAGCTACCCCTTGTCTGAAAGAGCGAAGAAATATAAAACTGGCAAAAGAATTATTCATTCCATAGTGGAAGGGATTGGGAGAGAAGAGATAAAAAAAAGTATGCCTAATATTACAAACAATAATTAGTAACAAAACCCTGCAATATACATACAACTTGACTTTTTTCATGTAGGCAATCTTGTTTGATACTGAAAGCTTGCTTCAGCCATCATTTAACTGGCTGGGAATACCAATGTGATTAATAATGGTTTGATTTGGAAATTGGTGCATGAGAAATGGTTTGTCTGCTCTGCCCAGTTTAGTCCATTCAGGACTTGAGGTACTTGCTTTTATATTGGAAGAAATATTGCTAAGTGGAGCAGGAGAGGTTTGTTGTTTTATTAGGCATCTGTCTGGATTCTAAATGGTGAAAACTTGAATGTTCAAACAAATGTTGTATATGTGTCTATAATAATCTGAACAAAGGAACAGCTGACAGCTTGTGATCACTTACATACAGAGCAAGCTTGTGACTACATTTTCTATTTCTACGTGCAAAGACTCCTAATTGGTACATGGATTTTGTTGCAGTTTGGCTGCAAATGAAACTCTGAATTTACAGAAAGCAAAACATAAATGCTTACTTGCTAAGGAGGCTATTAATACACTCCTGTATCACAGAGCAGAGATTACACTATCTGAATAAATACCACCATTAGGACAGCAAAACTTTTCTTCTTATTCTCAGTATCAACCATAACTACATTAGCAAGGGAGGAGTCTTATGTAATCACTAGTGACTGCTGGAAAATGCTGATGTTAGAAAAACCCCTGATAGTCCTAGTCTCCCTTCTTGGGACAGACTCTGTGTTGGCATGGGGGAAGGTTTGCGGGGGAACCCAGGCCCACCCACTATTGTGGGTTCTGATCCAGGGCCCCTAAAGTAGCAGCAGCAGTCAAGGTTGTTTTCCTTCTGACCTGGCAGCTTTTTCCCTGGGCCAAACAAACTGGGACAAACCAGCCCTCCAAAATGTCTCCCTCTGGTTAACCAGCTCTTAGATCACACAGCTTCTTCTTGTTCCTCCCTTTTCTCCTTTCTAGTCTGTCACTCTTAGTTTTCTCCCTCACCTTACCTAGGCAAGGCCTTTTAAAGCATCTCCACTGGCTGCAGGTCTTGAGTGACTTGCCTGAGGGAGCAATCTAATTAATTAGACCCAAATGTTTTCCTGCCTTCATTTTATTGCAGCAGGCTCTAGTATTTTACTCTGGAAAGAGAAAACCACTTAACCAGTGCCCTTTATACCTGTCTTCCACCAGAGTGTGGCAGGCTTCTGGCTTAGGTCTGTCAAAGCACGTTCCCAGTTTCTCCAGTAGCTCATTTATGTGTGGCATTGGATGGGTGAGTGACAGCATTTAACTTACGGTTCTCCACGCAAAAGTGGATTTCTCCATCCACTTTTGGGTTTGGGTACTAGGACCACTTGAGAGGCCATGCACTTTTAGAGGAGCAATTACACCCATCAGGGATGTTCTTGATCTCCTTCTCTACAGAAGTTTTGGCTGGCAGAGCCATTCGGTAGGGTTGAGCTCTGAGTTGGTGAGCTTCTCCTGTGTTAATGGAGTGGTAAGCCCATTCAGTCCATCCCAGAGTGGCTGAAAACATTGGTTGAAAGCTGGTGCACAGCTCCTGGATCTACTGTCACTACTCATGGCTGAGGCTCATGGAGAGGGTTACCTCTTTGATGCCCCCCTTGCCTTTCCAATCATAGCAAGCTCAGTGTCATATCTCTTGTGGGCTGTGAACTGACGAACTTGTTAATTCTCTAAAACCCTTATGTTCCTGAGAATTCAGTGATATACTTTAGCCTTAACGTTATGGTCTGGGAATGCTATGAGGTAGTTAACTGCTCCTATGCACTCAGGGTATGTCTACACTACAGGGCTAATTCGAACTAAGCTAATTCAAACTAACGCATCCAGACTAAAAAACTAGTTCGAATTAGCGTTTTGCTAATTCGAACTAGCATGTCCACATTAAGTGGACCCTGAACTGAGGTTAAGGATGGCCGGAAGCAGTGCCGGCAGGGCATCAGATGAGGACTTAGAGCGTGGAGCTGCTGCCTCAGGCTAGCCGAGGGCTGTGCTTAAAGGGACCCGACCCCCAGCCCGGACAGACAGTTCTCAGGGGTGCCCCGCTTGCAAAGAAGTCCTGGCTTGGATTGCCCGGAGTACCCACACTGGGCACATCACAGCACTCGGCCATCAGACCGGCTGCACTTGCCGCAGGCTGCCATCTGGGAAGAGGGGGCAATTGGGGGGCTGCAGGAGAGCTTCCACCCCCAGAAGCCCGCAGAGCCAGCCCAGTCCTCCCCATCGGGGGCTCGTACCCCATTCATCCCTCACCTCCTTCCACTTACCCTTCCCTAGCCCCCCTTCCTGATGTACAAAATAAAGAAAACGTGTGGTCAAAAATAGAATCTCTCTTTATTGAACAAAACTCAGGGAGACTGGGAAAAGGAGGTGGGAGAAGGGAAGAGAGAGGGTGGGAGAGGGGAGGGCAACTAAAATGATCAGAGGTTTGGAACAGGTCCCATATGAAGAGAGGCTAAAGAGACTGGGACTTTTCAGTTTACAAAAGAGGAGAATGAGGAGGGAAAGGATAGAGCTCTATAAAAGCATGAGTGGGGTGGAAAGGGTGCATCAAGAAAAGTTCTTCATTAGTTCCCATAATAGAAGGACTAGAGGACACCAAAGGAAAGGAATGTGTAGCAGGCTTCAAACTAGTAACAGAAAGTTGTTCTTCACAAAGCAAAGAGTCAACCTGTGGAACTCCTTGCTGCAGGAGGCTGTGAAGGCTAGAACTAGAACAGAGTTTAAAGGGAAGTGAGATCAAGTCATGGAGGTTGGGTCCATGGAGTGGTATTAGCCAGGGGGTAGGAGTGGTGTCCCTGCCCAAGGTTTGTGGAAGGCTGGAGAGGGATGACACCAGACAAATGGCTTGGTCACTGTCTTCGGTCCATCCCCTCCAGGGTCCCTAGGGTTGGCCGCTGTCGGCAGACAGGCTACTGAGCTAGATGGACCTTTGGTCTGACCCAGGACGGCCATTCTAAGCTCAGGGCTCAGGGTCGGGGGTCTCAGTGGACCACCTTGATTTTCATGCACACCTGCTCCTGGGTGGCCAGGCTGGCAGCTCTCCTGCCCTAGATGGCCACTTTCCTGTGCCTAGTGCGGAGGTCGTGGACAAGGTCCACGATGTCCGCACTAGACCAGGCGGGTGCCCGCCTCTTGCGGTCCCGGGCAAGCTCCCGCGAGCCGCCAGCCTGGTCCCGGGAAGAGGGGGAGGACTGGGGGGCATCGGGTGGCTGGCTCGAGCCGTACCAGGTGCAGGGTCTGATAGCTGGGTGCTGGCAGGCTTGCACCTGGCACGGGCACCGTAGCCAGACCGTGCCCCTTTAAGGGGTCCGGGGCTGGGAGGGGGGCAATAGAGTTTCCCTGGTGTTGGCCAGAGTGGCCACCAGGGAAAGCTGGAGAGGGCTAGCCTCCCACTAGTTCGAATTAAGGGGCTACACACCCCTTAATTCGAACTAGTAAGTTTGAACTTGGCTTAGTCCTTGTGGAATGAGGTTTACCTAGTTCGAACTAAGCGCTCCACTAGTTCGAATTAAGTTCGAACTAGCGGAGCACTAGTGTAGCGCCTATCAAAGTTAATTCGAACTAACGTCCGTTAGTTCAAATTAACTTTGTAGTGTAGACATACCCTCTCAAACTGTGAACACTCTGTCCCAGGATGCTTCCATCCTATTGGCCTAGAGCACCTTCAGGACCATGACTTGCTCACCTACCTTGAAGCAATGCTCTCTGGCATGATGATCATACCAGACCTTCTGCTCTTGCTGAGCATTCTGCAAGTTTTGTTGAGCAAGGCCTAAAGCGTCTCTGATGGTGTTTTGCAGTTTGCCTACAAAATCCAAAACGTTAGTTCCTGGGGAAGGGTTAACCCCCACCCATTGCTGTTTCACTCCATACCAGTTTGGGATTCTCTCCCTTTGCAATGGCTCCTTAACCTCACAGCCATAAACAAGTTCAAACAGTAACTGTGTATCAAAGCTCCCAAATTTGTAAATGAACATTCCAGTGATTGGGACTTGGTACTTCAGCAAAGTTCCATTAAATCTCTCTACCCGGCCATTTATCTGGTGGTGGTAAGGGATGACAACCTAGTGGTTCACCCTGTGAGCTTTGCAAAGAAGATCCATGGTCCCTGCCTGGAAGGTTGAGGGCCAGCCTACCCTGACAAAAATATCTGAGATCCTTACAGATTCAAGAACTGTTAGTGCCTGGCACAAGCTCTTGGCTGTAGTGTTCTCTAGAGCTACTGCTCCACGCCATCAGGTGGCAAAATCCATGGAAGTCAGGATATATTGTTTTCCTCTAGGTATTCTTTTAAGGAAAGGACCCAGAATAGCCACAGACACATGCTGCAATGGAACCTTTATTATGGGAAGTGACTGGAGAGATGCCTGGGCCCAGGGCCAGATTAAGGGTGGGGAGGCTAGCTGAGCAGCTGCCCAGGGCACCAACCTTTGGGGGGCACGTGATAGCAGCTGTAAGGGGCACCGTGCACCTGGCCACATGGCACCCCCCATGTGCCTGGGGGTGGAGCTGCACATGAATCACATGCCCACTGCCCGGGGAGCAAGAATGGCTCGAGCCGGCCCTGTCTGGACCTGGTCTTGGGGCTTTCCCACCCACTGGCGCACCTCACAAGACCAAATGTAACTAGACCCATCCTTGCCCATTCCCACCCAGTGGAATGACATTTCCAATCAGTCTTTGGTTCTGTTTAGCACAGCATGGCCACTAGAGTGACCATGGGCTAAGCTCAAGAGCTTTTCTCTGTACCTATTTGGAACTACCAACTGTCTCTGAGGATGCCAGTCCTTCTTGTGCCCACCAGAAAGAGGCTCTTTGTATAAAAGTCTCTTGCTACCACAAATCGGGGCCTGTTAGAAGAGCTTAGAGACGGTGGCTCCTCTGGGACACCATCCAAGCTCCCTTGAGGCTCTCATCTGCTTTCTGCTGAGCCTGGAACTGCTCCTTTGATGCTGGGAGACATCAGCTCCTCGCTGGGTTGTGGACTTGGGCTTGGTCCCTTTGGAAGTGATGTAGGTGATGTGGTGTCTCTGCTGGCAGTGAACGACTGTCTGCTGGTGCATTGGGTTGCATTGCAGTCTCTGGCGGTGCCTCTTGTGCAGGTGCAGTTGCTTCTGCAGGCTCTGTGATGCCCTTTGCTGTTGGTTCCAGTCCTGGCACTAGCTGCTCCACCCGTTAGTTCTTAGGTTGGTTCCACCTGGATTTTAGGAATTGGATCCACTGCTGCTGTTGTAATCACTGGTCTGGGGTCTGGCTCTGACATCCCTGTCTGGGACTCTGGCACTGGGGTGTCTGGGGATACAGACTGGGTCTCTGCAGAAGGCTCAAGAACACAGGTAGGCATGGAGGCTGGCTTAGCCCTGCTGCAGGTGACCATTCCCACCTTTTTAGTCTCACATGGTTGGCTAAGTCCTCTCCCACCAGCATAGGAATGGGATAATGATTATAGACTGCAAAATTCCAAATTCCTGACCAGTTCTTGTACGTAACTGGCAACTTGGCAGTAAGCAGGTCAAAAAAGTCTGCCTTTAAGGGTTGAACAGTTACTTGGGCCTCTGGGTTGATGAGTTTGGGGTCCACTAGGGACTGGTGGATTGCAGACACCTGTTCTCCGGTTTCTCTCCACACAATAACCTTCTTCCTGCCCACAGTTTCCCTTCACTCTGGAGATGTCTGAGAGGCATGTGGGCCTGAGGACTCTAGGTATGACCCCAGTGTAATGAACTGCCCTCTGCTGGTGATCTTGGGGCAGCTGGCCTTTTCATGCCCCCGCTCATTACATTTAAAACATCATCCAGCTGGCTTGTCACTGGAATGAGGTGGGTTGCTAGGGAATGGGGTTGTGGCTTCCCTTGGGGTGCAGAGGGCTCTTCCTTGTGAGGTAGGCCCTTGGATTGCCCTCAGTGGTGGGATACCATCTCTGGGCGCCCCTTCTGGTCTGTCAGAGGGTTTTTTAGTCCCCACGTCCTTTCCACTTGGATCCCTAACAACAGGTGCCAATTAGAAAGCTCTTTTTTGTGCAGTCAGTTCCAGAACCCAAGGGTCTGGATTAGAACCACAAAAATACTTTGCACAGGTCACCACATGGTAACAGGCTTCTGATCTTACCGGTAAGTTCCAAAGCCATCCAGACCCCTACATTTTTCCAGCTAGTCTGGTCCATTTTTAGGTGATTCCCTCCAAGTTAAAAACTACAACCACCATGACCTGAGAAACAGTATCTGTGTGTGTGTGTGTGTGTGTGTGTGTGTGTGTGTGTGTGTGTGTGTGTGTGTGTGTTAAATACTGCATAGGTACTTGGTTTGACTGCTAAAATTTTTGCCCTGTTGTCTCTAACAATATCAGCATTGCTGAAGTAAATGCAAGTAATGCATTTTAATAAACCTGGAATGTTGTGTTTGGCTTCCCAAGCAGATCTGCAGTCAGCTGTATGAAAGCACACTATACACTGCTGCAAACCAAGAAATGTTAAGAGGGAGATATTCATCAAAGCAATGTTCTGTGCAAACAGTGTGACGCAGTGGGAACTGTGTTTTCTGTTTTGCTTTGTTATGCTGTATGTGATTTCTACTGTCCTGTGCTGTTCTGTAGTGACTCTGTGTGTGAGTAGTACCCAGCAGAGGATGGGATCTTTGGGTGAGAACTCCTGAGGGAAAGCATGTAGGGAATGGCTAGGCCATCCTATCACCAGATCCTAGGGGACTATGCAACCAGTGATAGTCAGATAACACTTTGGGCCTGGGAAGCAGGACAAAGGAGGAGATTGGGCTGCCTAGAGGACTGGGGCCATTTGCTGGGTGTGTGAGTTTAGTTTTTAGGCTGGCGTAGGAAGAAGGAAGTCTAGCTGGCTTGGGGGACCAGGCAGAGGCCCAGAGCCCTGGCTCTGGGCCCCTTAACTTCAAGATGGCTTGTACTCAATGCTCCTGGTTCCTGTAACAAATCTGAGCTATGTTGTGTCCCTGTGCTAGATTGTGTGCCTGTCCCTGTGTCCCTGTCCCTTCCCCTTCTTCCTCCCCCTCCCCTTCACGGAGTGTGTGCTGTGACTGGCAGGTGGAAACTGTTGGTTTCTAATTAAAGTTTGAATTGTAGAAGCATCTGCTGATTGGCTGAGCCTTGGTAGGGGGAGGGACTTTCAAGCAGTCCAGGGCTTTATAAAGCAGTGAGCAAGCGACCAAGGAGCTTGCAAACAGGTGAGTGCAACAGGGAGTTTAGAGAGGGAATTTGGAAGGGGAGAGGGAAAGGTGCGAGGTTCTCTTGCCTTTCTTTTAAATACTTTTTCCAAGACAGCAGGTATGGATGGTGATAGGTCTGCTGTTCTTACCTGCACAGTATGTGCCATGTTTGTCTTCCTCTTGGAAGAAAGAACAGATTTCATCTACACTAAGTGCAAGCTGGTCGCCATTTTGGAAGAAAAAATTAGGGGACTAGAGGCCCAAGTGTCAACCCTACGCTCGATCAGAGAAGATGAAGACTTCCTCGATAGAAGACAGCGTTTAATCCTGCAAGCACAGCAGGCCGAAGAGCCAGAGAGGGCAGTACAGGACCAGGAAGAGAACTGGCAGCATGTAATTTCTAGAAGGGGAAAAAGGCCAGCACAGGAATCCCCCAATGCTATAGAGAAAGTAATCACTTTCTGGCTCTCTCCACAGGCTCTGCGGTGGTGAATGCTTTGGAAGAGACCTCACAAGGAAGAAACCGGAAGGGAACACCATCTACTGGAAGGCATGGGATGTGTAGTCCTAGGGATGGGGGTTCCACGACCCCCCCCCATAAAAGTAGACAACGGGTGGTGGGGGTCGGGGACTCCCTCCTAAGAGGGACTGAGCCATACATCTACCATCCAGACCTGGAATCTCGAGAGGTGTGCTGCTTACTGCGAGCTCGAATTAAAGATGTGACTGAGAGGATTACAAAACTGATCGCTACCCCTTCCTGCTTCTCCACATAGGAACTAATGATATGGCCAAGAATGACCTTGAGCGGGTTATTGTGGATTATGTAGTGCTGGGAAGAAGGATCAAAGAATTTGGAGAGCAAGTGGTGTTCTCGTCCATCCTCCCTGTTGAAGGGAAAGGACTGGGCAGGGATTGTCGAATTGAGGAAGTAAATGCGTGGTTGCACAGGTGGTGTCAGAGAGAGGGATTTGGTTTCTTCGACTATGGGACTCTGTTCTGGGCACAAGGATTGGTAGGAAGAGATGGGATCCACCTAACAAAGAAAGGAAGGAGCATCTTAGTGGTCAGGCTTACAAACCTAGTGAGGAGGACTTTAAACTAGGTTCATTGGGGGACGGTGACCAAAACCCTGAGGGAAGTGGGAAAGTTGGATACCAAGAAGAAATGCAAAGAGGAACGAGCAAGAAAGGAGGACCCGTGATTCAAATGGAGAAGGTAGGGTGATCAACTGGTTATCTGAGGTGTTTGTACACTAATGCGAGAAGCCTGGGCAACAAACAGGAAGAACTGGAGGCCCTGGCCCAGTCCAAGAAATAAGATTTAATGTGGATAACAGAGACTAGGTGGGATGACTCACATGACTGGAGCACTGTCATGGAAGGGTATAAACTGTTCAGGAAGAACAGGCAGGGGAGAAAAGGAGGAGGAGTTGCACTATATGTAAGAGAGCACTATGATTGCTCAGAACTCCAGTACATAGAGGGAGAAAAACCTGTTGAGAGTCTATGGGTTAAATTTAGAGGTACAAACAACAGCAGTGATGTTGTGGCTGATGTCTACTAAGGGCCACAGAATCAGGTGGATGAGGTAGATGAGGGTTTCTTCAGACAACTGAGAGAAGCTTCCAGATTGCAGGCCCTGGTTCTCAGGGGGGACTTTAATCACCCTGACATCTGTTGGGAGACCAATATGGCAGTACACAGGCAATCCAAGAAGTTTTTGGAGAATGTTGGGGATAACTTCTTGGTACAAGTGCTGAAGGATCCGACCAGGGGCCGTGCACAGCTTGACCTTCTGCTCACAAACAGGGAGGAACTAATAGGGGAAGTAGAGGTGGGTGACAACCTGGGAAACAGTGATCATGAGATTGTAGATTTCAGGATACTGACCAAAAGAAGAAAAGAGAGTAGTAAAATATACACCTTGGACTTTAGAAAAACAGATTTTGACTCCCTCAGAGACCTGATGGGTAGAATCCCCTGGGATGCTAACATGAAGGGGAAAGGAATCCAGGACAGCTGGCACTATTTTAAAGAAGCCTTATTGAAGGCACAGAAAGAAACCATCCTGATGTGTAGCAAGAGAGGCAAACATGGTAGGAGACTGGATTGGCTTACAGGGGAAATCCTTGGTGAACTTGAGCACAAAAAGGAAGCTTATAAAAAGTGAAAACTTGGACAAATGACCAGGGAGGGGTATAAATGTATAGTTTGAGAATGCCGGGGGATTATCGGGAAGGCAAAAGAGCAACTGGAATTGCGACTGGCAAAGGATGTGAAGGATAACAATAAAGGTTTCTACAGGCATGTTAACAAGAAGAAGGTGATCAGAGAGGGTGTGGGGCCACTAGGAAGTAACCTAATGACAGATGATGTGGGGAAATCTGAAGTACTCAATTCTTTCTTTGCCTCTGTATTCACAGACAAGGTAGTCTCCCGGACTTCTGCGCTAAGTGACACAAGATGGGATGAAGATGGACAACCTTTGGTGGGTAAAGAACAGGTTAGGAACTATTTAGAAAAGCTAAACATACACAAATCCATGGGTCAGGACTTAATGCATCTGAGGGTACTGAGGGAGTTGGCAAATGTCATTGAGGAGTCTTTGGACATTATCTTCGAAAAGTTGTGGAGATCGGGAGAGATCCCGGATGATTGGAAAAAGGCAAATGTAGTGCCCATCTTCAAAAGAGGGAAGAAAGACGATCCAGGGAACTATAGGCCGGTCAGTCTTACCTCGGTTCCTGGAAAAATCATGGAAGGGATCCTTAAGGAATTCATTCTGAGGCACTTGGAAGAGAGGAAAGTGATGAGGAATAGTCAGCATGGATTCACAAAGGGCAAGTCGTGCCTGACCAATCTGATTAGCTTCTATGATGAGGTTACTGGCTCTGTGGACATGGGAAAGTCAGTGGATGTGATATACCTTGACTTTAGCAAAGCTTTTGATATGGTCTCCCACAATATTCTTGACAGCAAGTTAAGGGAATGTGGATTGGATAAATGGACAGTAAGATGGATAGAAAGCTGGTAGAAGGCCAGGCCAAGCGGGTAGTGATCAACGGCGTGGTGTCAGGATGGTGGTCGGTTTCTAGCGAAGTGCCCCAAGGTTCGGTTCTAGGACCGGTTTATTTCAATATCTTTATTAATGACCTGGATGAGGGGATGGATTGCACCCTCAGCAAGTTTGCGGATGACACTAAGCTAGGGGGAGAGGTAGATATGCTGGAGGGCAGAGATAGGGTCCAGAGTGACTTAGACAAATTGGAGGATTGGGCCACGAGAAATCTGATGAGGTTCAACAAAGACAAGTGCAGCGTCCTGGACTTGGGACAGAAGAATCCTAAGCATTGTTACAGGCTGGGGACCAACCAGCTAAGTAGTAGTTCTGCAGAAAAGGACCTGGGGTTTACAGTGCATGAGAAGCTGGATATGAGTCAACAGTTTGCCCTGGTACCCAAAAAGGCTAATGGTATAATAGGGTGCATTAAGAGGAGCATTGCCAGCAAATCCAAGGATGTGATTATTCCCCTTTATTCGGCTCTGGTGAGGCCGCATCTGGAGTATTGTGTCCAGTTCTAGGTCCCCCACTACAAAAAGGATGTGGATGCATTGGAGAGGGTCCAGCAGAGGGCAACCAAAATGATTAGGGGGCTGGAGCATATGACCTATGAGGAGAGGCTGAGGGAGTTGGGTCTGTTTAGTTTGCAGAAGCGAAGAGTGAGGGGGGATTTGATAGCAGCCTTTAATCTCCTTAAGGGAGGTTCCAAAGAGGATGAAGAAAGGCTGTTCTCAGTAGTGACAAATGGGAGAACAAGGACAACCGGAGTTGCAAATGAAGCCCGGGATTTAAATATCCCTGGCTTCATTTGCATCTTCCCGGGCGCCGCCATTTTTAAATCCTCCTTAGTCCGAACTCCGTGCCCGCGGCTACATGTGGCACGGAGTAGGTAGTTCGAATTAGAGATCCTAATTCGAACTACCTACTCCGTGCCACGTGTAGCCGCGGACACGGAGTTCGGACTAAGGGGGATTTAAAAATGGCGGCGCCCGGGAACATGCAAATAAAGCCCGGGATATTTAAATCCCGGGCTTCATTTGCAACTCCGGTTTCCCTCATTTGCCTACCTAGCTCGAACTACTGAGCTAGTGTAAACTTACCCTAAGAGAGTGGTGAAGCACTGGAATGGGTTACCTAGGGAAGTAGTGGAGTCTCCATCCCTAGAGGTGTTTAAGTCTCGGCTTGACAAAGCCCTGGCTGGGTTGATTTAGTTGGGATTGGTCCTGCCTAGAGCAGCGGGCTGGACTTGATAACCTTCTGAGGTGTCTTACAGCTCTATGGTTGTATGATTCAATGAAAAAGGGAATTACTCACTTCATGCAGTATGAACTGTTCTTCAAGATGTGTGTCCCCATGGGTGCTCCACTATTGGTGACAGGTCGCCCAAAGCTGCAAATCAGAGTTTTGCAAAGCAGTTCCCCTTGTCAGGTTGTGCATGTGCAGGATGCATCTCATACCATTGCCTCCTGAGCACCTGACAGACGCAGCCCAGTCCCTCCCTTTCAGTTCCTCTTCCACATCCTAGTAACTAAGACTCTGAGTAGAGGGGAGGAAGGGAAGGTTGTGGAGAACCCACGGGGACACACTTCTCAAAGAATAGTCATTACTGCACGAAGTGATTAACTCCTTTTTCTTCTTTGAATGATGTCCCTCTGGGTGCTCCATTGTTGATGACTAGAGAGCAGTATTCGACTTGGGTGGAAGGATTCGGAGTCATTGTTTGGCAGTGGTGGACAAGACTGCAGTGGCCACAGATGAGTCAGATGCTATTTGTGATAGTATTGCACAGTTTTTTGCAAAAGTGTGGTCTGAGGATCATATTGCAGCTCTATAAATGTCTCTTAGGAGGACATTGTTCAGGAAGGCTGTGGAGGCAGCTGTAGCTCAAGTGGAATGTGCCCATGGTGGATGCTGTAAGGGCTTGTTAGCCAAAGACTGGGATCTGAGTTTGCAAGTCAATATCCACTTTGCGATTCACTGAGATGAAATAGGTGTACCTCTCGATCACTCGGCAATGGAAATAAAAAGTCTCTGAGATTTATGAAAGGGCCTGGTTCTATCTAAAAAAAAGGCTAATGCCTGTTGAATATCCAGAGTGTGCATCATGGCATCCCTTGGTGTAGCATGTTGCTATGGATAAAAAGGTAGGTAATATGATGGATTCACTGATGTGAAATTCTGTACATACTTCTGGAGGGTTGCTGGATGAGGCCTCAATGTAAACCCGTCTTTAGCAAAAAAAGTATAGAGGGGCTCCACCATAAGGACTGAAGCTCCCCAACCCTATTCACTGAGGTAATGGTCAATAGAAAGCAGACTTTCATGGGGTATGTCTACACTACCACCGTAGTTTGAAGTAGGGTGGTAATGTAGGCAACCGGAGTTGCAAATGAAGCCCGGGATTTGAATTTCCCGGGCATCATTTGCATAAACCTGGGCGCCGCCATTTTTAAATGTCCGCTAGTGCAGACTTTGTGCCGCGCAGCTACACGCGGCACGGACTAGGTAGTTCGGACCTAGTCCGTGCCGCGTGTAGCCGTGCGGCATGGAGTCCGCACTAGCAGACATTTAAAAATGGCGGCGCCCAGCTTTATGCAAATGAAGCCCAGGAAATTCAAATCCCGGGCTTCATTTGCAACTCCGGTTGCCTACATTATCACCCTAGTTCGAACTAGGGTGGTAGTGTAGACATACCCATGTATAGCAAGGGTGGGCAATCATTTTTGATGGGGGGCCATTCCAAGATTTTGGAAAGTGGTCGAGCGCTGCACTCTTCCAGGATATTAATGGAGGAGGTGGGAGGGGGGGTCTGGGATGGAGGTTGGGTGCAGAAGAGAGCTTGGGTTAAGGGATTGCGGTGCAAGAGGGAGAATGGGGTCTGAGAGGGAGTTTGGGTGAAGGAGACAGTTGTGACCTAGGGCAGAGGACTGGGATGCAGGATTTTGGAATATGACCTAGACTAGGAGGGTATGTCTACACTACCCCGCTAGTTCGAACTAGCGGGGTAATGTAGGCATACCGCACTTGCAAATGAAGCCCGGGATTTGAATTTCCCGGGCTTCATTTGCATAAGCGGGGAGCCGCCATTTTTAAAACCCCGCTGGTTCGAACCCCGTGCAGCGCGGCTACACGGGGCACGAACTAGGTAGTTCGAACTAGGCTTCCTAGTTCGAACTACCGTTACTCCTCATTCCATGAGGCATAGTCTATGCTGGCTCATCTGATCCTGAGAAGCTGAAACATAGATATGAGGAGAGATCAGGATATGCGAGAACTGCCACCAGCTGGCACCTATGTTGATTCGAACACACACACAGTCCCTGGAAGAGGAATTTCCCACTGAGAAAAGAATCCCCAGTAATTCCAATTTAGTTATCTCTCTTACAAGTGTAAATTAAGTTCACAACTCTCTTGTAAGAACTGGTCTCACAGCAGACAGACCAGCATCAATTGGCATTACAGATAAGAAAGAGAAATACGTGACCCAAAATGGGTATAAAAGATGGGCCCAGCACACACTCACTTGGAGTGTCATTCTACCCTCTACCTGCTGGTCGGGTTAGGTGTTTGACCTCCCAAGGTTCTATGGGGATGCCCACCTCGTATTTTCGTCTTTCCTAGGAATTGAGGGACTGGCCCTGGCCTGACATGCTGGAGTCGAGAGGCACAGAAGGGGGTAAAAATTGTACCTGGATGTGGTCCTCTGTCTTAAGTGTACACATAGAAAGAGTAAGCTGTTACTTGGTACCATTATTTCTATTTTTCTATCTTTATCTTCTTTGTAACCATTTTTAAGATCTATATTTTGCTAGCAGTATCTATATTTTGCTAGTAGTTAAGAAATAGAGCAATAGCCATTGTAACCATATGATTTATAAGCTTCTTTAATAAACCTGTAACTGTTTAAGTTTTAACCTGACTCCTTCAGTTGCTGTAACAGAACCAAGCACAATTTAAAAGAACTTCAGCCGGTCTTAAGGGACAGATATAGGGAGCCCTGACCGTCGGCTGACAGAGAGGGGTCCCTGAAGAGGGACATGGTAGGAGGTAGGATAGGGGGGTAGAAGTAAAAGGGATAGTGCATTCTGTAAGGATTATCTCCAGCACCCACAGGTCCAATGTTATGGACTTCCAGTGTGGTAGGAAGGGGCGCAACTAGTGGGTAAAAAGATGGCACTGCTTTGTTAGCATTGGATCATGGGGAAGGTCGTGCAAAGCCTCGACCACACCCTCAAACCTGCTATTTTTAAGGCTGAGTGGTAGCAGGGTGACACTAGTTGGAACACCTTCTCTGAGGACGCTGTCAAGATAGAGTATCCTCGAAAGATCTTTGAGGGGGCCGATTATGTTTGCCATATCTGTTAGGTTTATATCGAGTATAGTGCTTGCACTGGTAAGGTGGAGTATACATGCTCAATGTGTTTCTTGAATCTTTGCTACTATGAAGGACCTCATCTGTCTTAGATGCAAATAACTTTTGCTTGTCAAATGGGAGGTCCTCCATCTTAGACTGGAACTCACAAGGAACTCCCAAAATCGGTGTGGCTGTTGC
Source organism: Pelodiscus sinensis (assembly GCF_052426305.1). Classification (NCBI taxonomy): domain Eukaryota; kingdom Metazoa; phylum Chordata; order Testudines; family Trionychidae; genus Pelodiscus; species Pelodiscus sinensis. The sequence goes on along the minus strand of NC_143067.1, from coordinate 27,865,215 downwards.
CCTGGCTGCAGTATCGACCATGTCTAGAACTGTTTGTAGGGCACCCTGTGTGGTAGTGTGGCCCTCATGGACTATCACTTTCAAGATAGTCCTCTTTGATTTGGAGAGGTGTTCCATGAGCTCTCCCAGTTTTGAGTAATTATCAAAGTCATGATTTGCCAAGAGGGCAGTGTAATTTGCTATTCTAAGCTGTAGTGTGGAGGAAGAGTAGACCTTTCTACTGAAAAGATCTAACTTCTTGTGTTCCTTGTTTTGGTTAGCCCTTTTATACTGTGGCAATTTAGATCTGTGCTGAGCCAACTCAACAACCAAAGAGTTCAATTGCGGGTATGCAAATAGGAATTCAGTGTCTTTGGGGGAACAAAGTAATCTCTGTTAGCCCTTTTACAGGTAGGTTGGATAGAAGCGGGCATTTGCCACTGCTTGTAAGATGTCTCCATAATTTCCTCATCTGTTGGCAAGCAATTTTCCCCTGCAACATGGGGTGCAGATTCTTCAGCAACCAGTGCTGCTTTTCCTGATACTCTTGTGAATAACTCCTGGAATTATTTAAGATCATCGGCTGGGCACTTGTCAGATAGTATGGTTGCGTCTAGACTGGCAAGTTTTTCCGCAAAAGCAGCCACTTTTGCGGAAAAACATGCCAGCTGTCTACACTGGCCTTGAATTTGTGCAAGAACACTGATGATCTCATGTAAGATTGTCAGTGTTCTTGCGCAAATCCTATGATGCTGCTGCTCAGGGATAAGCCCTCTTGCGCAAATGTATTTGCACAAGAGGGCCAGTGTAGACAGGGGTGGACTGTTTTGCGCAAAAAAGCCCAATGGCGAAAATGGCGATTGGTGCTTTCTTGAGCAAAACCACATTTAGATTGGCACGGACGCTTTTCTGCAAAAAGTGCTTTTGCGCAAAAGCATCCGTGCCAATCTAGATGCTCTTTTCCGCAAATGTTTTTAACGGAAAAACTTTTCCGTTAAAAGCATTTGCGGAAAATCATGCCAGTCTAGATGCAGCCTATGAGCGCATTATCTGGCAGTGACAAGGAGTTATCTGTGGGAGAGGTATCCAGTGTATGAGGGTTTGGATATCTATCTGTCCCTCCTCCTCCTCTGAATCTTTGGGTGGGGGACGGGATCTGGATGGAGGCATCTTTTTTCTGGTATGGAATGGGTTGATGAGTGCTGCCTATATAGAGCCCAATGATACCAAGGTGCCCACTGTGGTGGGTAAAGAGGAGGGTGGTAAGCACAGTGTGGGTAGCAAGCAGGCTGGTGAGGTCTTTCTCTGCAACAGTATGAGTATTATGATGAGAATGCACTGATTTGGTCATCATCAGGCAGGGAACTATGGTGAGACCTAATCCCACCTGGGGACCTGCGAGTTGGAGATACTGCAGGTGGTAGACCTGTAGAAGCAGGGCATGACTGAGGGTCTTTGCCCTGTCAGGTAATGAGTTTGATATGCCAGATATTGCTTGCATTAATTACAGGTCTATATCAAGCGCTGGCACAGTTGGTGGCAAGGGCTGCAGCATTGAAGGTGGTTTCGGCTTGTTAGAGTGTGCCACTTTTGCCTGCCGTGCCATGGCTTTTTGTGGTGCCAAGCTCTTAAGTGATGCTGGGAGAATAGAACACCCTGGTGCTTCTCTCAGCACCGAGGGGATGCACATCAGTGTAGGTACCACAATATGGGCTATGCCCACTGATTTTGTGGCCACAAATGTTCCAGGGCTCTCTCCCTTGCTAATTCTCGGGGTGGAGGAAGGAGGGAGAGAACGAGCTGGAGAAGATCTTTTCTTCATGGCTTTCCTGGGGTGGTGGGGAGGCAACCCTTTTCTTTGGAGAGTCGTCCTGGTTAGAGAAGGTGTCTTGTGCCTCAGCAGGCTATATAGCCTTATCAAACAGTATCATTCTCTGGTGGAGCTCTCTATCTTTTCTCGCTCTCACTGTCCAGCTTGAGCAGTGCTTGCTTTTTTGCAGGTTGTGTGCTTCCCCCCAACAGAGTATACAGAGGGAATGGCCATCAGATACTAGCATGGGCTCTCGGCAGTCAGTACATTTCTTAAAGCCTGAGGAGGCAGACATGTTAGTTAATATTATTGTGTCACGTTGTTAATTGTTGATTCAACTCTGTTGTTCGGGTTTTTTTTTTCAGAGATGTGGGGAACTGAGAGGCACCTGGTTCGCTGCACTTGAGTGGGTAACGCCACGTTCAGATCCCCTGAGGGGAAGAAAAAATGTTTTGTTTGTTTTCTTGAGGTAAAGATGAAGGAGAGAAACTATTTACATCAATTTCTAATGCTAACTCCATAAAAGGAACTGTCCAAACACTAAATAACTATCTGAGGTAAGGAGAGCGAGAGCGTGTTAAAGCTCCATCTGCAGCCGAGGGTGGTTGAAGAGGAGGGACTAGGCTGCGCATGTCAGGCACTTGGGAGGCAGTGGCGCAAGATGCCTCCTGTGCATACATGGCCAGAGGGGTGAAACTGCTTTGGAAAGCTCCGATTTGCAGCTCTGGGTGACCAGTCACCAACAGTGGAGCACCCACGGGGACATCACTCAAAGAAGAAGCTTCTGTTCTGCCGGCTGGCTGAGAGTCACATTTGACTGCAGATGGAGGTGCGGGGCCCAGTGACTCCCCCTCACGCTGTGACAAACAGCCAATCCTAGAAGCAAAAGCTATTGCTGGATTGTTTTGATTAAACAAACTCAGGCTTGCACTATAAATATCTTCTGCTACTGAATCCAGGAAAAGAGAGGAAGATATTCCCATTACTGGTCAGTAAAATCGGTGATTTTTGATGCACCCTTCCTGCCCATGACTAGTGGACTCAGTGGATCCTGTAAATTTACTACTAAAACTAACATTTTTAGGAGGAACAGCTTATCACTGCTCAAATCCTATCTAAAAATAAGCTGCCAAAGCTTTCAGTCCCTTGGAATGCCTGTCTAATTGTTTAGCATAATATTTTCCAAGCTACCCCTTTTCTGATAATGTTCCTCTCCCTTTCTTTCTCCTTCTAAAACTCTGTAAGACCTTTATTTAAATACAAAAATGCACTAACACCAATTTGAATTCAGAATACACAGCCAGTCCTGTCAGAGTCCAGATCTCTCTGATCTGTTCTGAACAGGCTGCTGCCATGGTGTTCTGTCTATCCATAATTACCTCTCCTTTGCTGACTTTCTGTGCAGGCACTCACTAGTGACACTTCTCATGGGTTATTTGCTGTTACATTTCTGCCATCTAGTGGAAAACAGCATTGCTGCTTAGCACTTAATTCTGGGGAGAGGGTAAAAAACAGAAAATGCTTTAATAGTAGGATTATAATGGCCAAGTTATTATTAGCATTTAGAAAGGATACCCCCGCCCCCCACTAGAAAAAAAGCAAAATAGGTTGAAAACATTTCATTGAATCTGAAACCTGGAGAGCCAGGTGTTGATAAAGAACAGGCCTGGGCAAAATATAGCCCATGGGCCAACCCACCAGATTTGGTCCATAGACTCTGCGGGGAGCCCCAGGAAGGCCCCCTGCTTGCTTTGTCTCACCCACACACCACTCAAATGGGACTTCCGGGTGGTTTTGCTTTAAAATATGAGAGGGGGAAGCCTTTAGAAGCTGCTCCCACCCCCAGAACAATCCCATTGGCCAGTTTTTGCCCACAAACTGTTTCAATAACAGGCAGCCAAAAAGCACCATACCTCCTCCCCTCCAGGGCTTATAGTCACAGAGCACATGGCTGCAGTCTGTGCAGGGATGGGGCAGGCAGGGAAGCTGCTTAAGGAAAGTGCTAGGCTGCTGGCTGGTAAGTCACCTGGCAGAGCCTGCCTGTAGCATCCTAGCCCCTTCCTCCCCCAAACCTCTGCCCCCCATTCCTGCCCCCAGCTCCACATACCCAAATCCTCTGGACCCCAGATAAATGTCTCCTACTGCCCTAGGTCACACTCCAAACTCCTGCACCTCAATCCCATGCACCCTCTCCTGTACCCCAATTACCTACCTTAGGTCACAATCCAACCCTTACACACCAGTTTAGCGCCCCAGGTCACAATCACCTCCTTCATCCAAACTCCCTCCCTTACCCCAAGCTCCCTTCTACACCTAACCTCCATCTCAGACCCCACACTGCTTCATTAATATCATGGAAGAGTGTGTAACCTGCACCCGATGATGGGTGTTACAATAAAATTACAGCTTGCATTTGTTACATCACTTTGTGTATGTGTGTGTATGTGTATATATATATATATGCGCTAGACTGGTCTGTGAACTTCTATAGACCAGTTCCACCTTTAAACTGAATAGCTGAGCTAATGATTGCAACTTCAAGTTGAGGTAGCACAAGGTGTTTTGTTTTGATACACGTTTCTTTACAGGCAAGTATATTGCCAGACCAATCCACACGGAGGGCTATACATTAATTATGTTGTGATGGAGATACATGTTATTTTATACCTTTTTCTGATTATTTGAAACTATCAGATTTTCTCTTGTTCTGAGGCTTATTGAAAACCCTTGTACTTAATTAGTCATTCTGTACTCACTGACCTCACCTTTTTGAGGTTGAGAATTATAAGAGCAAAGAAAGAAGAAATGCTATGATCTGGAGGAAGCCCTAGGGCTCTCCCAGTGCAAATGCACAGCTGTAGCTAAGCAACCTCCTAGTTCCAAAATAAGACAGGAACATCCCTACATGTTTATACTAGAACAGTAGTCTTCCAGTCTCCAGAGCATGTGGCTCTTGCCAAAGCCAGATTGAACAATGTTTAATATTGTGCCAATTGACACGTGTTGACAATTCAGACACAGTAAAATGTCTTTGCGTAACAAATCTAAGCCCGTGGGTACCAGTTTCTTTCGGGAGGCAAAATACCAGATGCATCATAGAAACAGTAATACCTTGGAAATCTATTTTGGTAGGCTCTGTGAAATGAAGTGGACCACTTTGACCTTTCTGCAATGAAGACAAAGAGTCTAGGGGCTTTCCAAAATTGGTGGTCCTATCCAGATAAAAGACCAATACCCATTGTACAGATAACATATGAAGGGAAGCCACCTACTGAGATTTATGTGTTACACAAAAACACTAGTGCTACATCTACATTGCAGTGCTAATAGGCTATCCCATGTCTTCACAGCAAGCATGTTATTCTGAAATATAACAGGCTCACTATTCCAGCATCCCTATATATCTCATTCTATGAAGAATAAGGGACATTTCAGAATAGCAGGTTATTTTGAAATTTGGCGCTGTGCAGACAGTGCGAAAGTACGAAATAACCTATTTTGAAATAAGATCAAAATAAGACATGCAATTTGCATAGCTCAAATTGCATATCTTATTTTGACCTATGATGCAGCGTAGACACACCTAGTAAATGAATAAATTGATAAAGATGGACATCTGATAGCACATTAGGTAAGAACTTTGGGTATGGTTGTAGGGAAACTTTACCCTTAAAAATATTGTAAATAAGGGATTCTCCACCACGATTCCAATTTCTACAACCCTGTGGGCTGACATGGTCCTTCATAGATAAGTGAAGCAAGGAGCATATTCAAACAGATGTCCCATAAGGTATCTTAAGTACCAGTTGAGATCCCACATAAGGATAGGATCCTTAATGTGGAGATTAAGATTTACTAGGCCCTTAATAAATCATGAGGACATAGGGAGCATAAAAATAGAAAAGTTCCCTAGTCAGGAATGAAAAGTTGATATTGCGGTGAGATGAACCTTAACATAGCTAATTAACAAACCCAATTTTTTAACATCCAGCAAATAATTTAAGTTGGCTAAGAGCAGAGAATATTCAGGCATCAGGTGGTGATGGTGAAATCAGTCGTTTAACCTTTCCATTTCTGAAGGTAAGTAATTTGAGATGTCTGTCTTCTACTGTTTAGTAAAGTGGGTTTTACTTTTCTTGAGAGGTGGATTCTAATTCTTTGAACCATCCAGGAGCCATGCTTGAAGACATTACCCCAAATTTCACTGGAGACCACCCCAGTGTTACACTCATAGGATTTATTCAATGAGGAATTAACAATCCACTACAGGGTTAAACTCAAGGGGTACGTCTACACTGCATCCCTAGTTCGAACTAGGGATGCAAATGGAGACAATCGAAGTAGTTAATGAAGCGGGGATTTAAATATCCCGCGCTCCATTAACATGATCTCGCCGGCGCGCTAGTTCGAATCACAGCTGATTCGAACCAGGAAGTGCGCGCTGGGACGCGTTAGTTCGGACTAAAGCCCTTAGTCCGAACTAATGTTACTCCTCATTTTTTGAGGAGTAACATTAGTTTGGACTAAGGGCTTTAGTCCGAACTAACGCGTCCCGGCGCGCACTTCCTGGTTCGAATCAGCTGTGATTTGAACTAGCGCGCCGGCGAGATCATGTTAATGGATATTTAAATCCCCACTTCATTAACTACTTCGATTGTCTCCATTTGCATCCCTAGTTCGAACTAGGGATGCAGTGTAGATGTACCCAAGGTGATTGAGCTGTCATTGAATGCCACTATAGGATTAAATTGAAGGGAATTGAGCTATTTTTCTCTCACACACAAACAAACACATTAATTAGTCCATTCACACACATTAATTCATGTCCTCAGGCACTCACACACTTACACAGGCAAAAGGTTGCAGAGCAAACCAAGGCATATTGACTCTGGAGATTTGCCTCTAGCCATGGATCCTGGCCATGTGCTCTCTCCTTTTATTGGAACTGGGCGGCTCCTGCCACTCATGCAGGGGTCCTATCTCCATGTTAGTCACCGAGGAACATGCCCAGACTCCTTCAGTTTGGGTCCTTCGTTCGCTTAGAGCAGTCTTGTGTCTTTAATTAGTCACCACCTGGCTCCACATGTTTAGTCTTGCTGTTTCCCTCACTCCAAACACACTCCATTCACACACATTTACACAAACACACTCCATTATCACCGGGTGGAATGCAGCTTAGAGCAAGTTACAAGCAAAGTGGCTGAGATTTACAAAGATTACAAAATTGCAAGGCTCAACAATCACCAAGTTTACAGTAGGTTTTTGAACTTATAAAGCAAAGTGGCTGGGTTACAAAGTTGCAAAGCTCAAATCTTACAACTAGGTACAGAATGTAAAAGGAGAGGTAGCTGAAAGTTACAAAGAAACAAGTACAAAGCTTCAAAGGTCAATAGTTACACAGATACCTTCCAGAGCATAGCATCTGACTGAGACTTAAAAGATAACTTAAAAGACCCCCTTAAACAGTGTACACAGCAATGCAGTCAGCAGCAGTTTTTGTCATTCTCTAAGTCAGAGGTCTCCAACCTTTTTAACCACAAGATCACTTTTTCAATTTAAGTGCAATGTAAGATCTACCTCCAACCCAAACACCCTTGCCTGGCTTCCTTCCCCCCTTCTCTGGGGTCCTGCCCCTACTCCCCCCTTCTTCGAGGCCTCACCCTGCTCGCTCAGTTGCCCTTCCTCCCCGAATCTTGTCCACTTTCACCAGGCTGGGGTAGGGGTGGAGGCTGTTGACTTGGGCATGTGGCAAATGTCCTATCCTCTAGGCCAGTGTTTCTCAATCTTTATATATATAGTATTTTTATTTATAAAATACTCCTTTTTCAAAAAAGAATTATTAAGCTCCCCTGGTACCTACAGTTTTCTCTCACGTGCACTTTTTTTTTTGCAACACATTTGTTTAAAGAACTTAATTGTAGTGGGGTGGGTGATGAAATATTTGGGTGTAAAAAGTACAAAAATACAAAATTACTACAAATGCTGTACAGCTTAAAAATTCAATTTTCTCCAAATTTCAGTTGTATCCCCAGACTTCTCTTGGGTGCCCTGAGCAGTTGAGGGACATTGCCCTAGGCCACTCCAGAGTCTACTCCCCCTGCCTTTGTGGAGTCCCTTATCCTGCCTTCCTAATGCAGGAGTCTGGTCCATCCCTGGCACAGCCTGTGTTGGCTGTCCAGCTGCTCCCAGGACTTAAATCCACCACTGTGTGTTCTCCAGCTGAATGCACTATGCCCTAGGCCACTCTAGAACTGAGCCCACCTTCCTACTTTCGGTGGGTTCTGTATCCTATGTTGGCTGTCTGGTTGCTCCCAGGGTGGGCAGGGCTTGGACTTGGGCTGCTGGGTGAAGACTGCAACCCATAACCCTGTCCTCCTCAGGCAAGTGCTATATCTCCTAGTCCACACAAGAACTCACCCTGCCTACCAGAGAGGAGGAGGGGGCTTGTCCTGTGGCTGGTTGCTCCCAGGGTAGGCAGGGGGACTTGGGCTTGAACCTGCAACTATGTGTTCCTGAGGCAAATGCCCTATCCCCTAAACCACTCTAGAACCCACCCCCTTACCTTCTTCAGGTCTCTTATCCTGCCTTCCTAATACAGGAGCCAGGGCCATCCCTTGGGCAGCCTGTGTTGGCAGCCAGGGTGGAGGGGGGCGGGATCAAGCCCACCACTCTGTGCTCCAGAGGCGAATGCCCATCCCAAGGTTAATGGAGAGCCCACTCCACCTCTCTACCTTCAAGCTACCCTGGGAGTAACCAGACACATGATAAGGGACCCTCAGGAGGTGGGGTGGGCTCTGGAGACACCAGAGATGGAGCAGCAGAGCCAAGGCAGCCCCACTACTGCCTTGGCCCTGCTCCACGCTCAAAAGCAGCTAGCATGCACAGCAATGGCTCCATGGGGTGCCCCTCATCCACAGACACTGACCTCACAGCCTCCACTGGCCACAGGTCTCCATCATTGACCAATGGGAGCTGCAGGAGTGGTGTCTGCTACCAAGGACAGCATGTGGAGAATCCCTGCTCTGACCCTCTCAGGGGACTGCAGGGACATGCCAGCCACCTCCAGGAGCACAACTAACCATAGGGATAATTACCCCAGACATGACAGGTTTGGCATTTTAGTATTCAAAGGCTATGTCTACACTCATGGCTTCTTGCACGAGAAATATGCAAATGAGGCTAAGCGTGGAATATTGCCGAGCCTCATTTGCATACCTAATGAGCCACCATTTTTGCAGAAGAGGCTCTTGCGCCAGAAGGAGCTGTCTACATTGTCCCTTCTTGCGCAAGAAAAACCCTCTTGTGCAATGTCCTTATTCCTGAAAATAATCAGCATAGCAGCATTGAGCAAGAGGGTTTTTCTTGCGCAAGATGGGGCAGTGTAGACAGGAATATCTCCTTCCAGTCTGAGCTGGAGCTAGAAAACCCAGAGATGAGCCAACATGAAACATACTGTTCTGAAAAATTATCTAGAGACTTTTGCACAAGGAACATAAATTAGGACATCTAGGTTCTATTCAACTCATTGGCTCACAGGCTTGTCATCACTCACATTTTATTTTCTTAAGCTCTCTCACTATTACAAATGCACTGTTTGGAGCACTAGTGTAGGCAGAGCATGGGAATTTCTAGTCCGTGTTATCTGTAATGGTTCAGAACAAATTTAAATGCGGTGGTTAAAATGCTAGTGGCCACTCTACACTTGCCCTTTGACTGGTAACATTTCCCATGCTGCCTATCCAGTGACCTTTTTGTGATCTGGGCCAAGAAACCTACTTCCTAATCAGTAAAATAAGTGTTCAAGGAGTACTGGGAGACTTAATTAATATGTGTACAGAGCTCGGGATCAGTGCTGGAAATGCTCTACAGAAGTGGAAAGTTTAACAAGTGAATTATTATTGATAAAAGTTTGGTTAAATTCTTACCCAGATTGGTTCAGTTACCTCGCTCACGTCACCAAGTACCAAATGTTATGACTAAGCCTCAACCATTTTCTCCAGGACTGCAGCTGAGCCTACTTTGGAGCAATATACTCAGACCCATGCATGGATTGTCAATGGTCTCCACTCTAGTTGACGACTGTGTGCAGGCAAAGGGTGCATATGAACATGTAAAAAACCAAGTAGTCTTTTTGTAGAGCTGGCTGGAATTGTCCCATCGCATTTTGACAGAAAATTGCATTTTTTTCTAAATGAAAGTTTTGTCTTAAAACCTATTGATTTGGAAAAGAAATGGTATTTTAGGAGAAAGAAGAGGAAAATGAGTGTGTGTGGGGGGGAGGGGGAGGGTTGTTGTTGAAATTGAAAAACCTAACTAGTAATGAGAAATTTTTAAAAAATGAATTGATTTCAACATTCTTCCCTTTCCTCTACAAAAATAAGACATTTTGACCAGTTCCATTTGTGAATATTGACTAAAGGGGTTATAGTACTCCAGACCCCCGCACAGAAAAGGGCTGAAGTTAAAGCAATCCATTCTGCACTATAGAGACTAGATGCAGAGCTTTCTCTTGGCAATCAGAGATACTTAAATGAGGTAGCAAATTCAACCTGTTTTTGTTGGATCTCTGACATTCCTGAGTGCAATTCAGACTGAGAGGCTGTCGTGCAAACATGCTGCTTTACATGCTTTGCTGCTGTATCTCCCACCTGGGCTGTTACCCGCACAGATTTCTCTGTCATTCACACACACCAGGGACACCGACCCTTACTCAATTCCTAGGGCGCAGGGTGTAACTTCCTGTGGGTCTGCAGGGTCTTTTTCCACTGAAAGAGCCTTACACTGTAATATCCTTGCTCTATTTATTGACAATTACCAGGCAAGCAGAATACACATGCTAAGCATACAGTGTCATGCTCACCAATCCTGATTAAGGCAGGCAAACTTCCTGATGGCCAGGCTAGGTCAGTCTCTCTGGATCCTAGTTGCTGCATGTCATGATCATGCAGAGGAGTTCTGGCAGCTCTGGTCTTGGGGTGAGTTCTTTTTCCAGGTCTTTCCTCCTTCTACTTCTTACTATTCCTTTCCTCTTCCTCCTTCTTTTCCTTTCCTGCTGGCTTCCTTCTTGGACCCCAGTTTATATAGTGAAACTTGAGCCCTGCTTAACTATACCAATTATTTTAGAATAATTTTCCTAACCAATCATAACATACGATAACAGAATTAGTTGAGCCTTAGTTGATTTACACCTAGCAACCAAAAACCAAACACGATCAGTAAAATGGGGCCTAACTCCAAACAAATCCCCTTCATTCTGGGTGCTCCTGGACACCCAGCTCACTAGCGAGGGGTTACGTGTGAGTAGCCAACTAGGGAGAGAATTCCCCACTCTCTGTGCCTGGTTACTGCCCATCTTTGCAGGTCAGCAGTGCTCCAGATGTGCCCTTCCAGCTGGCAAACAAGCTTCTGCTGCAGGGCTGGGACATGCTCTGTGCAGACAGGGTGCAATGGAGAGACATGGAACCATGGGGGAGCCCCCGGCTTTATGCACTCACACCCCACTGAGAACCAAATTTGGGTCATGCAGGAAGATAGCTCAGTGGGGTAATCTGGGCTGCTAGTCTTTATCTCAGAGCTTCATAGTCCACAGCCCACCCCCCTCCTTCTATCCCTACTCCCACCTCCATCCTACCTGAGCCAAGGGCTTGGTTCTGATGCTCCAGTGGGTGCACCCCTGTGATGGACTGTGGGGGAATTGCCAGGCCCTGGACCCCCATCTTCAACCAGATGTGACACTCAGCCATCAAGTAGAACAGAAGGTTTACTGATTCACAGGGACACAGCATAGCACAGACTTGTGGTTACAGAAACCAGGAACAGTAAGTACAATCCATCTTGGGGATAGGGAGGCCCAGAGACCTGGCCCCCCAAGCCATCTAGACTCCCTTCTCCTTAAGCAGCTGAAAACTAAACTCACACATCCAGCAACTAGCCCCAGCACTCTAGACAACTCCATCCCCTCCTTTGTCCTGTTTCCAAGGCCCAGTGTTATCTAACTATCATTGGTTGTGTCTCCCCTTAGGGTCAGGTGACAGACCAGCTCCCTACGTGCCTTCCCTCGGGAGTTCTCCCCCAAAGAGCCCATCCCACACTGGGAACCCACCCACACCCACACCCAGAGAGTCACTACAGAGCAGCACAGGACAGTAGGAATTATATACACTTTACTCAGCAGAACAAAGCAAACAGTGAACACAATCCCCACTACGTCACACCTCTCCCCACTTCAAGACCAGACTGAGTAGGGTCAGTCAGCCAGTGACCTGGGAAAGTTCAGATGCCTCTCTCCATGCCAGAGCATCAGCCAGGACTTGGCACTGTCCTTGACACAGACCAGGAGCAGCCTCCATCTCATCAGCTCAGTGCTGGGCCCTTGCAGCTGTGGTGCAGACCCTGGAACTGTCGGGCTGCTCCCAACTGCGGCAGGATCCAGCTCTGTGGGGGAATCATTCTCTTGCAGCTGGGCAATTAGCTGGACTTTGCTGAACCCTCCAATCTTCATTCCTACCTCCTTGCACAGCTCGACAATGTCCCTCCTCAGGAGATGGGGATCAGCCATCTCTCCACTGTTCCCAAGGGTGCAGCCTCACAGGCTGATGCTGCAGTGCTCAACAGTTCCTTCAGTGTGCCAGCCTCCTTAGGCATCATAACCCCCCAGAGGTTAGATCATAGACCTCTTTTCTTCCTGGGACCACCTCCCATGGTCCTCAGGAGGAACCCCTTCTTGGGGGGACACCCCCTTTCGATGATCACAGGCCTCTCCACTTCCTGGAACTGCTTCTCGCTGCCTTCAGCGTGCCTGGCTCCTGAAAGCCCCCCTTCTTTCTACTGCACCCCAGTCACTTACTGCCGGATGCTCCATCCATTGGGTGTAGTCTATCCCACAACTGCCACCTCTGTCACAGAGTGTGGGGTAGTCACCAGGCCCTGCACCTCCATCCACAGCCAGATGTGACTCTCAGCCAGCAAGCAGACCAGAACGTGTATTGACTCACAAGGGCACAGTGTAGCACAGACTTGTTACAGGAACCAGGAGCAGTCAGTACAATCCATTTAGGAGGTAGGGGGACCCAGAGACAGGGCTCTGTGCCCCTGCCTAGTCCCCCAGGCCAGCTAGACTCCTGCCTAAGCCAGCAGAAAAACTAAACTCACACATTCAGTAACTGGCCCCAGCCCTCTAAGCAGCCCTGCCGCCTCCTTTGTCCTGTTTCCCAGGCTCAAAGTATCATCTGACTATCACTGGCTGCACCTCCCCTTAGTGGTGAGAGGCCAGCTTGGGCCATTCCCAATGTGCCTTCCCTCAGGAGTTCTCCCACAAAGCTCCCATCCCCCACTGGGCATCCCCCACTGGGCCCCCCCCCCCCACACACACACACACATACACAGAGTCACTACAAAGCAGCACAGGACAGTAGGGATCACAACATAACAAAGAAAAAAAGCAAACAAAATCCCCACTACGTCACAACCCCTTCCCTTCAAGGCTGGGGTACAGTGCTGCAAGCAGGGCCCTGATGGGAGCCAGAGCGGGGAAGCAGGGAACTAAGGCCCCAACAGGAAGGGGGCAGTGCTTTGTGGACAGAGAGGTGGACCAGGTGCCCCAAGAGGGTGAGGCCTTTCCCAGGGGGCCCAAGGGGCCCAAAGTTCAGTGGGCGTGAACCCTCAAAGGGTTTTACCTCTACAGCATTCGCCGGAGTCTGGGTGTCTTGGTGTGTGTGGAGGGAGAAGCTGTCAGTGCAGGGGCCCTGCCTAGCCCCTGGATGTCACCGGGCTGGAGGACCCTCACCATCTGCAGACCCTGAACCGCTCACCGCAGGGTGGGCCCCACGTAGGCTGTGTCTGTGCTCTTGGACTTACTGTGGCATTTGCTCTGCTCAGATTCTTTGGTTTATATAGCCCTTAATTAGTATGTCAGCTTTATGGCTCATCATGGCAACTTTGTCTAACGATTAAATATTTGGATTCTTTTCCCAGCCCAGCAACTGACTTTGCTGTTTAACCTTATATGTTTTAGCCTGTATGACCCTATCCAGGAATCCTTCCCTCAGGAATTTAATGTCTGTAAAGTACATGGAGGCCTTTGGTAGGAAAGAGCTATATAAATGTTATTGTATACTCCTGAAGGAAACAATCCCAATTATGGGTGGCTGCAGGAAATGATCCCACTTACAATTTACTAAATCTTTAGTAAACAAAATATAAGTGTGTGGACTAAATCTGACCATATGGAAATTAGTTCAAACTATACATTAAGGCTACATCTACACTGCCCTCTCTTGTGCAAGAAAAATATGCAAATGAGGCGCAGCGGTGAATATCGCAGCACCTCATTTGCATACTTTATGTGCCACCATTTTTTCGCAAGGGGCTTTTGTGCAAAAAGAAGCCATCTACCCGGCTCCTTTTTGCACAAAAAACCTTCTTGCACAAGAGCCATTCTTCCTGAAAAAAAGCAGCAGAACGCTCTTGCTCAAGAAAGGGGTTTTGCACAAAAAGGAGCTGTCTACACAGCTCCATTTTGCGCAAAAGCCCCTTGAACAAAAACGGTGGCTCATTAAGTATGCAAATGAGGTGCGGCAATATTCACTGCTTTGCCTCATTTGCATATTTTCTTGCACAAGAGAGGGCAGTGTAGATGTAGCCTTAATGTATAGTTTGAACTAATTTCCATATGGTCAGATTTAGTCCACACACTTATATTTTGTTTTCTGGTGAAAACAATAGCACTTAAGTGGCATATCAGGGACTGAACTTGAAGAAATATGCCTGCCACAATTTTTTTTGCATTAAAAATCATCTTGACTTTGTCAGCCATCCTGTGTGCATTAGCACAGTACATCAGCTGATCTAGCTTAGCACTCAAAGCAGAGCCTGGTAGTGAAGGAAGTCCAGTCAATGTGTGTCTTCAGCTTTTTTTAAAAAAGGTTAATTTACATATTGTCTGCACATTTGATACTGCATTCGTAATCTATTTCCTCTGCAGCCTCTTTGCGTGTGAGTGTGTTTCTTACTTAGGTATGAGCTTTGGGAACTGGTGAGCTCTTCAAAGAAAAGTATTCTCTAAACCGGTGACTATGATACACGTCAGTTACCCCTTCATCCTTCAAACAGAAATCTCTGTGAAAAGGGCATCAGTGTGAATGCATGCATGTTTCCTTGGCAGTAGTTACAGGCTCTTTATTTTTAATGATCCATTAAAAAGAAAGAATGCAATTAGATAGCTTTTACTATGCTTCAGGATGCTTATCTAAATCTGTCCTAGATTTGAACATTTAGGTTTCTGACACCACTGGTTTTAGGCATCTGTACTGTTAAGAATGTTACTTTATGGTGACAAAAGCAATGTCATGATCCTTTGTTGAGAAAGTATAATTTATGGGGTAGAGGGGAGGCTGCAACATAGATTTGGAGCAAGCTACCAAATCCATTTTCCCTTGTAACCATAAGCATAATTGGAGCTCACATGTCCAGAGAGGAAAGGCCATGATCAATAGCACCCTACCCAGTGACTTCAGTGGAGTTGCTTATAAGGAATTGGTTGCAGTATTAAGCCTGTGTGCTGTAGATGTTATACATCCAGGCTACGTCTACACTGCAGAGCTTTTGCACAAAACCAGCCATTTTTCTGCAAAAACTCACAGAGCGTCCACACTACAAGCGAGTTTTTGCACAAGAAAAAGAACAGTAGATTGTCAGAAGACAGGGCTTTTTGCTCAAGAGTTATTCCTCTTTCTACGAGGAATAAGCCTTTTTGCGCAAGAACTCTTGCGCAAAAAGGCATGTGTGGACAGACAATGGGTTACTTGCACAAGAAACACCTATCAGAAAAAGCACAAGTGGTCTGATGGCCATTCTGTGAATGGCCATCAGAGCTTTCTTGCACAAGAGTGTCCATGGCAGTGTGAATGCTCTCTTGCCCAAAAGCACATGGCAAGTGTGGACACGCTCTTCCGCAAAAAGTTCTTGCACAAGAAGCCTGCAGTGTAGATGTAGCCCCACACTCTTCATCACAAAAATGCAGCCACTTCTTATACAGAACATGGCAGCTGTTTTAAACAGCACAACATTCCTACTCCACAGCTTAAGACATGAAGCAAGGACTATAATAGAATTAATCACAAAAGATAAATATCAGAGGGGTAGCCGTGTTAGTCTGAATCCGCAAAAGCGACGAGGAGTCCTGTGGCACCTTATAGACTAACTGAAGTGTAGGAGCATAAGCTTTCGTGGGCAAAGACCCACTTCGTCAGATGCATGTAGTGGAAATTTCCAGAGGCAGGTATAAATATGCAGGCCAGGATCAGGCTGGAGATGACGAGGTGGATCCAATCAAGGAGGATGAGGCCCACTTCTAGCAGCTGATCTGGAGGTGTGAATTCCAAGAGAGCAGAAGATAAATATAGATCTCTAAATAAGATAGAGTGAGAGTGAAATGGTGAACAGCAATAAAGAATCAATCAGGTAGAGAACAATGAGAAGTCCTGTGGCACCTTATAGACTAACAGATTTATTGGAGCATAAGCTTGAGTGGGCACTTCGTCAGATGCATGTAGTGGAAATTCCAGAGGCAGGTATAAATATACAGACACATGAACAGAAAGGAGTACCAATCAAGAGGAAGGCCAGAGATAATGAGGTCAGTTCAGTCAGGGAGGATGGGCCCACTTCTAGCAGCTGATGTGGACCTGTGAACACCAAGAGAGGAAAAACTGCTTTTGTAGTTGGCTAGCCATTCACAGTCTTTGTTTAATCTGAAATTGATAGTGTCAAATTTGCAAATTAAATGACACTAATCAGGTAGAGGTTTCTTTTAGAAGATTCTCCTTTTACAGAATTATTTAGCATAAAAGAAACTGGCTTCAGTAATAAAACCCATCTGCCAAAATGTGTCACATCATTTACTCGTTTTCTTTCCTGTTTTCTGCTATTGCCATCCAGAGGAGTCAGTGAATGATCAAATGGTTTTTTGATTTCCTGTGTATGTGAAGACAGAGATATCCAAGCTGCAGAACTGAGCCCCATAGGTCTGACACAGCTCAATTACAACCTATGGAATTCAGTTCTCAAAGCTGAGAATACATGATGTTCATTTTAAGAATGTGTTGTTGCACCGTAGTATTTCACACTCCTGTTTTCTCTCTCTACTGCCTGGCATTCTTCCAAGGGCTGTAAAATATAAGAGTGAAATCTTCACTGCCACCAAAGCAGCTCCATCCAGACCATGGGTCACAGATTCAATCATGGCTGTGGGACATAAGTACTGTGAAATGGGCTAATTAACAAGAGATGGCCTCACCCATTCACAGTGCCTCAATTCACACTATTATTCACAGTAATAAAAAGTAAGACATTCATCAAAATACCTTGCACTTACATTATATCTTTCATCTGAGGATTTCAAAGACCTGAGCAGATATTAGTATTCCCGTTTTTAGATAAGGATACCTAGACACACAGACCCTAATCCTCAAAAGTGCCTCCTATTGAAATCAATGGGAATTGGATACCTAAATATCTTTGAGGATCTAGGCCACAGAGGCTAAGGATATATCTATACTACAGAGGTTTTTTTGGAAAAAATGGCTGTTTTTCTGAAAGAAACTTCAATTACATCCACACTGCAATCGCGTTCTTCTGAAAGAAAATCAAAAGAACAGAGGGGTTTTTCTGACGTTGGTAATCCTTATTCTACAAGGAAGAAGCCTTTTTCCGAAAAAGGCATGTGTGGACGAGGAAGAAGGAGTTCTTTCGAAAGAAGAGGAAAGAGGAAAAAGCACAGGTTCCCTGGTGGCCACTCCGTCCATAGTAATCACAGCTGAAATGTGAGATAGCATCCATTCAGTGTGGATGCTATCTTTCAAAAAGGCTGATTGCTTTTTCAATGCGCTTTGGCAGTGTGGATGCTCTCTTTCGGAAGAAGTTTTTCTGGAAGATCTCTTCCAGAAAAGTTTCTTACAAAAGAAGCCTGCAGTCTAGATATAGCCTAGGGCTTTGTCTACATTGGCACCCCTTTCTGGAAAAGGGTTGCTAATGTAGACTTTGGAATAGGCAAATCCGCGGGGGATTTAAATATCCCCCGCGGCATTTGCATTAACATGGCTGCCGCTTTTTTCCGGCTTGGAGATAAGCTGGAGAAAAGCGCCAGTCTAGACGTGATTCTCCGGAAAATAAAGCCTTTTCCGGAGGATCTCTTATTCCTACTTGAAAGTGCTACATTAGCATCCCTTTTCCGGAAGGGATGCCAGTGTAGACACAGCCTAGGTGTCTTGTCCAAGGGAAACCCAGTTAGGCCTTACAGATATAGAAGACACTGCCTTCCTTAAAGTTCATGTCCAGGAACCTGGCCTCTTTGACATCATCCTCTTCAAACAGGGAAAGGAAACTATATAAGCACCTCTTTCAGAGTCAATGGATTAGCTATTGTGCCCTTCTGCTGACTAGTGCCTCTAGGTACCACTGTGATTCAGCTCTCAATTACATGGCCCATAATAAGCTGCCCACCAGTCAGTATTTAAAGCTCCCTAAGGAGGATGTATGCTGTGCCAGTAAAACTGAAGGTGAAGCTATCAGGAAACCCCATGATGGGAACCCCATTGAAGTACCCATAGAGCCACCATGGGATAGAGTGGATATGGCAGTAGAGCCCAGTACTTATCCCGTTCTATAGTGATAACAATTATGGAGTATTTTTCTAAATAATTTGATTTAGCTGAGGACATCACTTAAAATTGGTTTCTAACACCTGAACCTTAAACAAACAAATGCCATACGAAGATAAAAATATACTGTATTTAATAGCAGTCACAGTATTTTACAGTTTAATTAGCCAAGCATGCAAACGTGTATCACAGAATGCATTATTTGGCACTCTGTCCAAGAACCCAACTATTATAGCATCCAATAATGTATTTGTGTGTTTATTGCAGTAATTGATTTTTTAAGCTGTTGAACCACTCAACCAAACAAGGTAATTTAAAGATATGCTTCTTTAACAGTCTTTCTTGCTGCAAAGAAGACTTCAGAACACGTAACCTTACAAAATAATAGCCCTGTTGTACCAAGAACTAACTCAGCCTTTCTGACCTAACTGATGATTCTGTACAATTTGTATTCAAGGAAAATACAAAATGGGAGCTTAATAAAATTTCTTTTAACAACCTCACTTCTTTGTTTGTCCATTTTAAATACATTTGTCATTGAGTCTCCCAAGCAAATATTCTTCAGAACCTGTAGTTTCCTTCAACCAATAAGCAGCTTTATCAAGAACTTTATTAGAAGAACCCTGATTTTTAAATAAGAAACTTATCCTTGAACCACCCCCTAAAATGTGTATGCTGATTTAGTCAGTAGTGTATTGTTCACAGAGAAAATAGGTGTTCACTGTTAGCAAAAGGCCTCCAGTTGTTAGGAACATGCTTTTTCGGGTGTTTGCCCCTCCCTCCTGCCTCCCCCCCCCCACCGGTTCCCAAATCATGTCATCCCTCCCCTCCATAAGAGCAAAAAAAAGAAAACAAAATCTTTTCATTGAGGTCATAGTATGATGACATGGACGCAGACTTTACTGAAGAAGAATGTACTGATGGGTTTCTAATAAGTACAGCTGTACTACTGAAACTCCTTAAGGGCAAGTACTGACAGGTGTCTCTGTCACCCCACACTTATTTTCAAGCTGGAGGTTTTTAAATTGAAGTTCAAGGAAATGCCAAAATGTTTTCTTCAATTTGCTGTTGAGTGTCTGTGCATTAGTTTTCTCCTGTCTTAAAGAAACATTATGTAGTGTCCCAGCATTATTACCTCCATATGCCCTACTCCAGAGAATGCATTCTCAGTATCCTCCTTTCATTACAGAGTTCATGTATTAAAGGCTCAAACTTGTGCATTTGCTAACAAGAAAAAAAAAATCAATAATATTGTCCAGCCTTTGCTAGAGTCATAAGCAGATGAATCTTTCTTTTCAGTCTTCAACAGGCTGTGAAACCATAAATCTACTCTCCATAGACACTTTTATATTCCACCAGGGCCACTTAGTAACATAGCTTAGAGATCTTATTATACAGAAAATAACTATTCCTACAGGACAGATACTTAACAGGAAATCATCCTATAAAATTTAACAGTTTTACATAAACTGCTACATCAAAATGCAAATCTTTTTAGAGTGACTATGTAATGTTAAGTGTCTGAAGACTATTCTTCCATAAGGCTTCTTTTGAATTAAAATATGATGATATGTTTTAATAGTAAATAGTAATAGACATAATGATCCCAAAGCCATCCAGTTAATGATACATGTACATTTTCAGCATTTTCCTTGTCACCTCAGGTTTTTTTCTGCTATACTGTCATCATTACTACCTTGCTTTTGGATGAAATTTTTAGGTTTATCAGCTCCTGAATTTATAGCGAGGAGTGGGATGATAGATGAAATTCTTCCTAACTAACCTGTGTTTATTGGTCTACCACAACTTTATGTAAGATTCAGACACTATACAAATGAGATCATCATGGGTGATAATTAATTATAAATAAGTTATGGGGCACTTGTCATAAAATGTTGTTACAGTAGACTTTCGATAATCCGGAACATTTAGGAGCTAGGTGGTGCTGGATTATCGGACATGCCAGACTATCAGGAGGTACTATAAGATGGTTATATATATATATATATACAGTATATACTGTATATAAAGTGTTTTTAACCCTTTTTATTGTATATACTGTAATGCATAACTTTAGTCATAGAATGAAAGAATAAATGTACAGTACAGTACTCACCATTATTGTTGTGAAGCCTTTGAATACAGAAAGCAGAGGATACTATGTACAGTAGTGTGTAGCACTGGCTAACCACTTAAACTATTAATCACTTAAACTATTAATACAGTAACTTAAAACTCTTAATACAGCACTTTATTCACTTAAACACAAAAATTATACACTTCAACACTAATACAGTTTTGTATTATTCACTTAAACACTAAAAAAACACGAGGCTCTTGCCATTTTGATGCCGGACTATCGGGAGTGCCGTACAATTGGATGCTGGACTCTTGGAGTTTTACTGTACATCCCATTAGGAGCATAATGTAACTTCCTTGTGCATATTTTGTTCTCATAGTAGGTGAGAAAAATTACATCACAACTCTAATGACATCTGGTGAGTTGAAGCTGGAGGACAAAAGCAAACAAAGTCGCTCTATAACTCTTGACTTTTAGCAAAGAAAAGTTGGCTTCAGACAAGAACATATAGCTATATCTACATTGCCCAGTCTTGTGCAAGAATGTATACAAATGAGGCGTGGCAATGTTCTTATTTGCAGACAGAACTGCTCTTGTGCAAGAGGGGGTTTTGCGCAGAAAGGAGCAGTGTAAACTGCTCCTTCTTGCGCAAAGCCCCTTGCGCAAAATGGCAGCTCATTAAGTATGCAAATGAGGCGTGGCAATATTCATTGCTGCCCCTCATTTGCATATGTTCTTGTGCAAGACTGGACAGTGTAGACATAGCCATAATAAAAAGGATCAAAAGAGGCAATTGGACATTTGAACCTGTTTTCGTGGATTTAAAGCATGACCACTGCATGGAATGGTTATAGGCCCTGGGAACTATACTAGTTGCGTTTTTAGAATGAACACCATTATGTACTGTACGTTTTACAGAATAGTCTGAATGTTTTGCTAGCTGGGGCACCTCATTAAATTATCAGATGGGATACTACTGCAAGGTGACACCACAGAATAGATCTCATTGTTGGGCCGATATGGCTGTCTAGTGACCCACGAAGTGCAGCCAATATTTAACACAGAGCTTGCTTGCTTGCTTTTTTTGCAAATGTCACCAGCAAAAAGGTTTGATTTCCTCCAGTGTAGTATTTTCTATTCTTTTTACCAGGAGGCTCAAAATCCTTATGATCCCATTTTTAATCACATTTTTTTAATAACATGCTATTCCATGCAACAGATCATTTTCCTTTACTAATTTAAAAAATTGCAAACAGTGTATTTGTTTCACCAAAGTGTTTTTGTTTTTCACTGATATTGAATATAATGAATAAATTCACACAGAGAAATACAGACAGTATATAAATTAATAAGTAGCACAAAAGGTATTTGTACTTCGACCAGGGGTGGGCAATAATTTTTGGCCGGGGGCCACATCGAATATTTTTGAAGTGGCCCCAGGCCGCCTCTAAGGGGCAGGGCCATGATGCTTCTGGTCATCCCCATTCACAGAACATGAGGGGGTAGAGGAGCCTCTTTGCCCCCCCTTCCCACTAGGCACCCATGCCCCTGGCAGGGCGGGAAGAGGCTTCACACACCTCAGGGCCTGGGGACAGGGGAGCTAGGGTTACCAGGTAGACCCCCCCCAAAATACCAGACACATTTGATCATGGGTGGGAGGGGGAAGGACCGGACGGAAGGGGGCCAGGGCTGGATGGGAGGAAGGGGGGCAGGAAGCGGGGCTGGCGGGGGGGTCGGGGGCTGCGGGTCTGGCCGGAAGGAAGGGGGAACGGGAGGAAGAGGGGCGGGAAGCAGAGTTGGGAGGTTCGATCAGGGGCCGCGGCGGCTGGATGGGAGGAGGGAGGGCCGGAGGAAGGGGGGCGGGAAGCAGAGCTGGCAGACGGGGGGATGCAGCCACTGGCTGCAGCCGGAGTCCAACAGGCTGCGCCCCCAGCAGGCACTCCCTCTAGTTGCTAGTAGAAGCCAGGCAGGGGTGGGGGGAGTGGCTGCCAGCCACTCCCCCAGCTCGGCTTCTGCACGCAACCAGAGGCTCCCAGTTGGGAGGTGGGGCCGCGATTTGTGCTGGGAGCCTCTGGTTGTGTGCAGAAGCCGAGTGGGGGGAGTGGCTGGGAGTCCCAGCCACTGCCCCCGCCCCGCCCGGCTTTTGCACGCGACCACAGGGCTCCCAGCTCCAATTGCGGCCCCGCCTCCCAGTCACTCCCCCACCCCCGTTAGGCTTCCGTCCGGCGCCCAGCCGGAAATTCAGAAAATACTGGACATTACATATGTCTGGTATTTTCTGAATTTTTCTATCGGACAGAGGGTGCAAATACGAGTATAAAACCGGACACCTGGCAACCCTAAGGGGAGTGAACAAAGCTCCCTTCCACCCTACCTTCCCCCCAGGAGGACAGGGCACTTCAAAATGCCAAGTGCTCCTCTCAGGGTGGGAGGAGGCTTCGCACAGTTCCCCTGCCCCCACGCCAATGAAGGCCTGGGGGCGGGGGAGCTGTGTGAAGCGT
This sequence comes from Pelodiscus sinensis, assembly GCF_052426305.1. Classification (NCBI taxonomy): domain Eukaryota; kingdom Metazoa; phylum Chordata; order Testudines; family Trionychidae; genus Pelodiscus; species Pelodiscus sinensis. Next base: position 27,842,187 of record NC_143067.1, on the reverse strand, counting down.
CCTGCCCCCTACGCTGCGTGAGTGTACGGCACTTTGAAGTGCCGCTCCTCACGGGGCGAGGGGAGGAGGGAGGAAACTTTGCGCAGCTCCCACGCCCCCAGGCCAATCAGGACTTGGGGGTGGGGGAGCAGTGACGTCTCTTCCCACTACACAAGGAGCACATGGCTCTTCAAAGCACCGCATGCTCCTTCCAGGGCAGGAGGAAGCTTTGCACTCCCCCACCACCAGGGCCTCCGCGGGCCGGATCAATCCACTTGGCAGGCTGGATCCAGCCCGCGGAGGCCCTTTTGCCCACCCCTGACTAAGACACATATACCTATAAATTACAGCTGGTTAAAGATGGAGGTGGAGGAAGAGAGCTGCCAAAAACAAATCTTTAAAAAATAAGTTTTCATTTTTCATCAGCATTTAGTTTTCATGAAAATTTTCTGATCATTTATAATATACATGCTGCACATTGCAGGTCTAGCAACATTCCCAAAGGAATGTTGTAATATTCATTTCTAGTGTATTGTGTGCAGACGCATCCATTTACATTGTCACAATATTATATTAAGTCAATAAAACATCTGGAGAGGCAATATTACGTTTCCTATGCATACATTTTCATGTATCTAGGTACTGCTACTATATGTTATAACTGTAGGGTAGCAGAATATAATGCAGCCACATTTCTTGTAACAAATGTATGCGAACAAATTGTAGGTAGTCTATAAGACACGGATTGTCTATCTTGAAACACAAAAACAAGAAGTAGTCTTGTGGCATCTTAGAGATTAACAAAAATATATATAGTGTTTAAAAATATATATAGCTTAAAATATATATAGTGTTTAAAAATATATATAGCTTCCATGGGCAAAATCCACTCCATCAGATGAACTGGAGGGGGGTAAGAGGAACCCAGAATTTATAACAGAAAAAGAAGGGCGGAAACCACAAAAACAGTTAGCTTTGTTAATGCTGGTGCTGCAAGAAATAGCTAGGATAACTTGGAGACTAATTTTCAAAGTGCTAATAAGGGCTTTAACAAGCAGTTCCCATTAAAGTTAATTAAAGTTGAGAAGCTAAAACGATACTAGTTTCATACTATACAATTCTATGAAAATGCACCTCTCTGTTTTTCTTATATTTTCAGCAATAAACTTCTAATCTAACTAAAGAGAAAAAAATCTCCTAGAAACTGATTGCAAAAATATACAAGGAAAAGAATTTACCCAGTATTATATGGAGTTGAGAAGGACTGAAATACACAGGGAAGGACTGGAAGGTCAGCTCATTTGTAAATTCAATTTGTAAATTTTCACACCTCTGGATTAAACAAAGATACTGGATGGCCAGTTAGGTCATTACCTACCTATCAAACAATGAAGGCGACAATGGTTCTTTGTCTTTGAAGAATCCCATGATACCATCTAGATGTTTCATCAGTCTTTAAGTGTTTCCTTAAGTGTTTCTTTGTTGTTCGCTAATTAATGGTTCTTATCTGCCCCTTTTGACTATCTAGTTTTTAGGTGCATATAGACTATTTATTTTCCCTATTGCTTTTCAGCTCCGCTTTCCCTTGATATAATTTTTACCCACTACTTTTTCTTGTCCCCCCTCCTCCCAATTTTCCCTTCTTCCACACCTTTCCCATCTCCCCTATTTATTTTGGTCCTAGACATCCAACACTCCGGTCATCTGAAGAAGTGAGCTGTGCCCACGAAAGCTCATGATACCATCTACATGTTTTGTTAGTTTATAAAGTGCTACTAGACTATTTGTTATTTTTTCAGAGTTGTTTCCAGTTCTTTTGACACTTTCTCACTCCTCAAACCTCTGACTACAACATATGCATATATACTAATATTATACACACACACACACACACACACTCACACACTCAACCATTATATAACAAATAGAATGGCAAGTTTAACCACAATTTGAACTAACTTCCAATGAAAATGGAATCAAAAGCCCTCAAAATCATTGCTTGATGAGTATCTATCTAATCTAAATATGATCTAAATATAATATCTAAATTATTATCATCTAAATATTTTAGAATACTTGAAGGAAATAATGCCCAGCAAGTCAGACTAGATGATGTCCTTATCTGTCTCCCTTCTAGCTTCTAGTACTTCTTTTATCATTCAAAAGAACTGCTGGATTTTTTACTTGCTGAAAGTTACAAAATAATTACAGTACTCGTCATTACTGTTTTACTGCATTCTATTTCATTAGCTCTATTAAAATAATTACTTTCAATATATTTAATTTAAACAAGCCATAGTTTTATAATTCAGTCTAGTCCTCTCATTTTTTAAAACTTAACTTTGCTGGTTACCCAGAAATATTTTATTTTAATTAGCTCCATACATTAAATAACTATAGAAATAGAATTTGAGCTGTAGAACTCATTTTAGGACACAGAAATATTTTTTTCTTAAAACAGGTTCAAATTTGCTCTTTAAAAATATATAGATGACTCCTTTGTAAATAAATCTGTACATGTTGTCCATCTTACACAACACGCGCATCACACACACACACACACAGAACTTTTTATTTAGTAAGTTTTAGCTCAAATACTGGAGAAACTGTAGTAATTATGCTATAGCTAAAGTCCATTCAGTGAACTGGAGTTAAAATGATAAGTTGAATTCATAAGCAGAGACTGCTGGTCATTCCTAATCATGCAAGCAAGCTAACCTGAGGCTTACAGCAGCCTTCTCTGAGCCAGACTTTCCTGTCACTAGAAAATATAATTTTAAAGGGCAGCTTTCCCCTTTGGAGATTTGGCATTGAAGCTTATAAATTTAGCCACATGTTATACATTAAGCGTGTCCTAATTTAGAGTCCAGTAAAGTATGTTCCTAAAGAGGAAAAATTAGCTGTCTCTGATGACAAGAAGAAAATATGCTCATTCATGCATGCACATATCTGATAGACTACATATAAAGACAGACAGACATTTTACATGAGATTTTCAAATCCTTGAAAAGCCCACTCTTATTCTACATATACGCATACAAATACTGTGGGCCTTCTCAAACTAGTTTTACATGTACTGTATATCTAGCTCCAATGTCCTTGACGAGACTAACACAGGAGGCATACAATAACTGCTGGAGAGCCTACACCACAGTTCCTGTTTGTATGAATCTTGCCAGTTCTATCAGTGTACATTCAGCATAAATTGACATAGTCAACAAAATGCCCTACACCAAATCAAGAATCCAAAATTTTCTCCACGTCCTAAGTTAGGCCCTCCATAGAGGGTACAGAAAGCTCTTGTCGTAATCCAAATCTTTACTTTCCACCAACATTTCTGGTTGTAGTCCCACAGCCCAGTCTTGTGTTCTGAAAACCCTGTGACTCCAGCAGGAGTTCCACGCCCTGCTTTTCTCAGAACTCTGGCCCCATTTACTCTTCTCCCTTTTGAGGCACAGAAAGGCAACTCACAATCAGTCAGTGTGGCAGAAGAGGAAGAGCAGAGGCAATTCCTCACCAGAAAAGTAGAGTGGGTGAAAAATAACTTTTAAAAACTTTCATTTTGATTAAAAAATTGCCTTTTCATTTTCCTCAAAAAACCTAAGGGGGGAGTTGTTAAAGGATGAAAATACTTTGGTTTTCAATAACAAAAATTAATAAAAGAGTTGGCATTTGAACTTTTGACAAAACTTTAAAAAAATCTGACACAGTTATTTTTATTTCTTCAAAATTTTCAGTAGAAAATAAATTACATTTTTGACCAGCTCTTCATGGGATCACTTCCATGTGCAATTTCACATGGTGGGAGGTCTGTGAAGGGCCAGATAGCAACCACTGTATACTGTATGTCCCCCTTCAATTCCTGTGGACATCTGTACAGAATTCAAAGCTACTCCCAGCAATATTAACTTCCACACCATGGATGAAATCCTGGTTTCATTGAAGTTAATGGAAACTTTGCCACGGACTGCAATAGGCCTAGTATTCCATATATGTTGGCAGTGAAAGAGATGTGTATAGAGAGAGCTGCTTCACTATTAGAAAGAGGATGGTTAATAAACAGGCTTGGAAACAAGATGCGGTGGCAGCACATCTTCTAAGGGACCTGTACGACTGAAGAAGACTGGTCAGCACCCTGTAAGACAAAGCTACAGCTTCCTGATGCCACAGACCCTCTCCCCTTCTCCCCTCCCTACCACCCCCCCCCCCCAAAGCCCTGAGAACATATGCCCTTTGCCTCCTTCTTGCCTTCTAGACAGGTGTTGGAAATACTGCAAGGTAAACTTTGCTTATTTAATTACTTAAGACAATTTTTTAGATACCAATACAACCACCCTAGGAGGAAGAACAAACAAACAAACCAACTCCAAACAATAGTAGCTCTGATGACAAAGAAAACTCTGTAAAACTAGCTAAGACTCATTGGTTGCAAGTACTCTGTACCTTTCAAAATCAACTGCATTAGTTGGAGAGGCAAAATTAAAATTTTATAACTGATACCTAGTCATTATGTTACTGCACTGCTCCCAATTAGATGTCATAAGAAAAAAAGAACGAAAGGCAAAAATGTTTGCTACATTAATAAATATGCCCCTCAAACACATAAACATTTAAATATTTAATTTCAATATACAGAGACTTAGATAACCAATCAAGATATAATTTTAATATCTAAATGAATGCACATATACCATATCTCAAGAAATATATTCAAACAAATAATATAGCACCTAGCCCTGCTTATATTATCATTTTATGCAGAAAAAATAATTATAGTACCATTGTGACTCTGTACCAATATATATGGTGACAAAGGCACTAGAAAATATGCAGCTTCTCTGAATTATTTATATTTATAATTCAGTCTAAACATCCCATCTGCTTTAGATCAAATAAAATTCAGTGTCTTAAACCTCTTGGGATTGAATTTCCTCCCATTTAAACAGTTTAAATCCTGTGAAGCCAATAGATTTACACCAGTTTAAACTGGTGGAATTGACAGGACAGTCAGGCTTCTTGATTCTATCTTTAATGTGCAGTTTACTCTTCGCATTTCTTATATATAAAGCTTCCTGTCTCTCAGATAGAAGATAAACATGTAATAAACCAGTTTAGAATTTTTTCCAGATCTTACTCACAGTGGAATACCAAATATTCATATTACAGTACTTTATCTTTTCCCACATGCTTCTTTTTTGCTTTCATTTTCTTTCCTTCTCTTCAGAGCATTTCTTATTTTCTATTTGACAATTCCACATCGTGCTCTACAACACAGCCTAACAGAGAGAGAGAGAGACCCAGGTAAAAATCTCAAATATCCACATTCTGGAGGATCTGTTTCACTCTCAAACACATTTTAACTTTATAAAGGGAAGAGAATCAAAACTCATTTGCATAAGGGTTCATTCCATTTATTCACCTCATATGTTTATAGCTCTGGAAAGTCCCTTTTTGATTCCTTGGTTGATAAAGAGCTAGGAAGGTAACACAAACAAGGGGAAGAGAGTTGAGAAATGTTTTGCAAATGGGCCTAAACTAAACTGTTTCATTCTCCTTCTATCCAAGATTCAGCCGAGAGGTTAGGGTGCTTTGTTTTTCCTTCAGATTTCAGGGTTCAGACCATGCATTTCAAGCCCAAAATTCAAGTTAGAGAAAGCCCCATCTTTGCACAGAAGGAAGGTCTGGTCAGGAGCTTGATACTTCAGCTTCCTGTCTGTACACTCTGCGGTCTAATCTGGGGAAATCCTGAAAACATCAGATGCCTGATAAGCTCCTTAACTTTCAAATACCCAGTAATTCAGTTTCGGCCAAAACCTTATTTGAATAAGTTTAAACAAATAAATAAACAGTTAAACTCTGATCAAGAAAAGATTAGACTTTGAGTCTAATTGGCCACCAAAATAATTCACTTGTTATTTAAAACTGAAATAAAAATATTTTTCCATACCAGTATTAGTTGCTGTGTTAATGTGTGTGAATTTAATGCTTATAAAAGATACTGAAATAACAACTCTGCATAAGTAAGAACATTTATTAATCAGGTACAGCATAAGCATTAGTAGTTTACTTTCTTTCCTGCACTCTGAGGCCTAGTCTATATTAGACCTGGCAGGCCGGCTTAAGGTACGCCATCCAGATACGCAATATGCGTGGAGAGGTTTACCTTAAGCTGAGCCACTACGGAATCCACACAGTGGGAATCCGACAGGAATACAAGCTCCCATCAGCTCCCCTTACTCTTCGCAGAACAAGGAGTACTGGATGCCGATGGGGGCTGCCCTCAGTGTTCATTAGACCCACTAAATCGAACACTAGAAGGGGTCGATCTTCTTTCTAGAGTAGACATGGCCTGACAGCACTGACTTGGGAGAGATCATTTCTGGGGTGGGGGTGGGGAGAGATCTCTTGAGCCTCTATTGCCCGCACCTGTCAGCCTTTTGGCTGTGGCTCGCAATTGTGGTGTTGCTGGTTTGGGTGATGTGGACACTTATCTACTGGACAAGACCACCAAATCTGTTTCACATACAGCAACCATATGGTAGCACTTGTCTGTTACTACTGACATAGATTTGGCCCAAAGATCTAGAGGTAAAAGATTATATATTGCTGGTATTGATCCCATGAGCTATCTAGTCCCCCACCAACACTGCCTATTTAAAATCTGTACCAAATCATTGCTAAGACACAGGACATTTTTCTTAATCCATAGCCAGTGGCTCCTGTAGATCTTACTAGGTCAAGGATGTTTTCATTGATATTTTACAGCTCATTCATTTGTTAGTAAAAATGATAGAGAACCTTGGAAAAGGTTCATAGAGGCACCTAAAAGTTTGGATATGCCTGGGAACATTTCCTTAACTATTCAAAACCTCCAGCCTGATTTTTAAAAGGTGCACTGCTGAGCCCCTGCTGCTCCCGGGCTATAAACCATACAAATATGATCTCTCGCTCACTCGCTCTTGTTCTCGCTCTCTCACATTCACCAGAGCTCTGCTCTTTTCTACTTCGGTTGTGTTTAGGTTTACCACAAGAACAAGCTTATGCATGGTATTTGAAAAACATTTCTGGTCCTGAGTTGATTTAGGCAGTGCAGAGAAAAGGGAAAATTAAGATTTTTTTAAAGTTGACCAAATTCTTTTGAATTCAGTTCAGTTTGGTTCATATTTTGGACAAAGATTTATAATGTCTTTTGCTTTATCGTAGCTGGTTTACACATCTCTAACTAGGACCATCCAAACATCTTAGATGCACATGGCAGAGACACAAAAAAGAGTGCAGGCAAACCACCAAACCAAACTCAAATGCTCAAGACAGTCTCTGTTAAAATAAACAATAATTAATATTAGAGATGGGCCCAGAGCAACAAAATTCAAATCCAGATCTGGTGTCATAAAGTTTGGAAAGTGTTTGGATATGGTATTTTGGTTTAGTGCATTGTAGATGAAGATAGGAGAGGAAATTTAGTGTTCCAATTCAACAGCACAACATACACTATCATTGGCAGCACAAGGCTGCAGCCTAATAGGCTTCTCTGGGGAGCCCAAAGCTACCAGAAGTGGGCTAAGGTAAGTCCCTGATCTATATCAGGGACATATATCCAGGTACATGCTGAAGGTAAATTAGGTGAGAGAGATGCATGCCTAGTGACTGTTGGTAGATGCCCATGAATCACAGAGTATTAGTTCAGCTCTCAGAATGCTCTAACTTATATAGATCATTTTGATAAGGGAACAATATCAGTTCTCAGGCACCAGGATATAAATGGATCACCAGCTGGATTAAGAAGAAATTCCCACTACAGTGTAGTGCTCCATAATTAAATGCAATTAGATGCACTGTCATAGAGGATTTACAGCTTCCTACAGAAGTGTCCAGCCCCTTCCATACAAACAGAATGAACCATTATCCTGCTCCAATACAGCGCTTATTCCATTGCAGTATATAACAAATATTGACTGCTTTGCATTTCTCTAGTATTAATTTTATCTGCTTTTAAAATACTGATTATTTAAGCCTCATGGCAACCCTCTGAGTCAGATATTATTATCATCCCCATTTGACAAATGCATAAACTGAGGCACAAAATAGTTAAGCCACTCATGCAAGAGTACACAATGAGAGCCAGAATAACCCATTTTCCTCCTCTAAGCACACCTACCACCACTATTCATGAGCTGGAAAGTGCCCAGTAAACCTGAGCATTTTGGCAACCTATTAGAAAATAAGGATGAGAGCATGAGTGTTAAGCTTATTTAGTACAACTGAGGCAATAATAAAGGGAAAGGAGGATCACATGCACATGATGACAGAGTGGGAAAACAAAAGATAAACACTATGCATGGTTCTCAATAGCTTACATCAGTCAGGATGGTTATTATCATCTTGCCATCTCATCTGGAAAGTTTTGACTTACGAGTTTTATTTTTTGACAGGAAGTCTAGATTTTACCTTATTCGGAGGCAACATTATGTGATGCTATGCCACATAAGATAACATTACAACCCTGACTGAAACACTATCAGAAAGACTGTGGATGGCCCACCAATGCTTTGCAAAGGCATCACAGTCCAACTGATAATAGTGATAGAAATGTAGCAGTGTTAGTCTGGTGTAGCTGAAACAAAAAACAGCACTTTAAAGACTAACAAGATGGTTTAATAGGTGATGAGCTTTTCTGGCCCAAGAAAGCTCATCACCTATTAAACCATCTTGTTAGTCTTTAAAGTGCTACATTGTCCTGTTTTTTGTTTCAACTGATAATAGTAATGTCATTGTCAGCATGTCATCATAGCTTCTCCAGCTTATTTACGGCTGCTTACTAAGCATAATGGACCTGATTCTCCTCTCACTTTTAGAGGAATCTCTTAAGTATAATGCTACAAAAGCTAATGGAGATACACAGGGTAAAATGTGTACAAGATAAAAGTAATTCAGTCTTTTATCTCAATATCTCAAGTATCTGTCACAAAAGATATCTTCAGTAAAGAATGGTGAACATGCTGGCAGTTCTACAGTAGTTTCATAAATCTCCTATTGCTTACTACAATCTTTTGCTGAGATGTACTGAGAAATAACACCACGAGACACAGTTATGAATAGTATTAAGTGGATAACAAAACTCTATCTTCAGTGCAAATGGAATTTCTCTTAATCACTATGTTAAAGATTTTCTTGCTTCCTTTCCATAGAACTTGAGCCCTGAGGCTTACTATATCCTTCCATCCTAAGATCTGTGACATCATATGATTATTTAGAGGTATATTTATTAGTAAATTTATTTTATCAGTGATTTTATAAATCTCCCTTTTGATTTACAAATCAAAAGAGCTCCATTGTTAATTTATAGGCTATTGCTTTAATATTAAATTTAACCAGATGATTCAAAAGACATTCTGATAACTTAAAAGCCTGAGAAATTATTTGCAGATCATGGACCTCTTGCACATCCTGCTACACAATTACAATTCTTAAGATAAAAAAATCACTTAAGATTTGATTTCCAAATTGTTACTTTGCACTTTTTTTCATGGATTTATAAATTAAGACCCAGTACTCCCCACTCTTCTGGGGGAAGACAGGCATGTCTGGGAAGCAGAGCACAGAAGTGGAGGGGAAAGTAATCTTGTTGCATATTCCTCTTTCCCTTTTCAGCTTACAAAACCTCCCTTCATTGTACATAGATGAGGATCCATAAATGAGAGGAGTATCATGCCAAGACATGGGAAGAGAAGCTGGAAAGAAGCTGTTCTCTATGGCATCTTCTTCTACTAAAACGAGAAATGTTTTCATTAAAAAATTACTACAAGATTAATAGACTTAACCATTTTCCAGAGCTTCTACCTTCCAAGGCATTGGTATTTCTGTGGCCAGTCCTTAGGGTTGCCAGATGTCTGGTTTTGAACCGGACAGTCTGGTATTTGAGTTTTCTGTCTGGGAAACAAATTGAGAAAATACTGGACATATAAATGTCTGCATGAGCGTGTCTACCAGGCAGGCAGTACACAACTATGCAGTAGAGAGGAGGGGAGTGAGAGCAGAGCTGGGGCAGGATGGAATCCTCAGGGCCAGACTCAACCGTGCACCCCGCCGGGATTGTGCACGGGACTGGCAGTGTGCCGGGATCCGTGTGCTCCTGGGCCAGCCCTGCTCCCCGGGACCCCGTCCCGACCAGCCCTGCTTCCTGCCAGCAATCTTCCCCCAATCCCTCCTGTCCAGCCTTGTTGCTCCCTCCCAGCCAGCCCCACCTCCAGAGGCATAGAGAAGTGGGTGCAGGGGGGGGGGGCGATTGCCCCCAGGTGCCAAGCTAGGGGGGTGCTAGGCCAGGGTGAGAGCGAGCTCATGCTGCGCAGGCGCATCTGGCATGGGCAGCGAGTTATATGGCCATCCCCCGCCACCGGCCCCGGCCCTGGACCGTTCCTGCCATGCGCAGCATTCAGTCAGCTCCCCCTTGCCTGCGCACGCTGCGCACAGAAGGGACGGTCCGAGGCCGGGGCGGGGGACAGCCATATAACTCGCCACCCATGCCAGCGTTCAGTCGGTTCTCCCTTGCCGGCGCGCGCTGCGCAGTGTTTCCAGGTGACCAGGGAGACGCTCGGGCGTGACGTGACATCACGGCCCAGGACTTTAAAAGTGTTCGGTGCCACATGGAGGGGGGCAGGTCGCAGGAGGGCTGAGGGCAGTGAGAAGGGCAGGAGTCAGGGCAGCAGAGGAGGGTGAGGAGTTGGGGGGCAGCAGGCACCAGGGGAACTGATGGAGCAAGGGAGGAGACATGGCAGCAGACAGAAAAGGTAAAGGTTTATAAAATATTTATTAATAACTTGGTATACTGCCCACGGCCAGTTTGTTTGCACCCCACGGTGCAGTTTGGGTTTATGTGGGGATCAACACGTGGCCGGCGAGTGGGAGCCAAAACAAAAAAGTATCCAGTGTAATGATCTTCTGTTGATATGTGTTTTAGTAGTTAAATTCTTGGACTGTCATTGCTCATGAAAAGTGCTGTCACATGGGTAGAAATTGGGTAAATATTGCATTTCATTAATATCAGCAGAGCTGACTTAAATGGGGTCTGTGTGTTGTGTAGTCTTGCCTTAATCTTTGTATTCGTTCCTGTCAGTGTGAGAGAAGCTATTTGTATATTTTTGCTTGCATATGCAACCACACTTAAGTTGAGGCCCTCAGCATGTTCTGTAAGTATCAGTGTGGCCCCTGGGGCTTCCAAAGTTGAGTTGCTCTAGCACATCCCTGATAGATGTCTGTCTAACCTGGTCTTAAATATCTCCAGTGATGGAGATTCTGCGATCTCCCTAGGCAATTTATTCCAGGGTTTAACCACCCTGACAGGCAGGAAGTTTTTCCTAATGTCCAACCGAAACCTCCCTTGCTGCAATTTAAGCCCATTGCTTCTCATCCTAACCTCAGAGGCCAAGGAGAACATTTTTTCTTCCTCCTCCTTATGATAGTCTTTTAGGGTATGTCTACACTACCACCCTAGTTCGAACTAGGGTGGTTAATGTAGGCAACCGGAGTTTGCAAATGAAGCCCGGGATTTGAATTTCTCGGGCTTCATTTGCATATTGCCGGGCGCCACCATTTTTAAATGTCTGCTAGTTTGGACTCCGTGCCCGCGGCTACACGCGGCACGAACTAGGTAGTTCAGATTAGGCTTCCTATTCTGAACTACCGGTACACCTCGTTCCAAGCAGAACAATTTTTCTTCCTCCTCCTTATGATACTCTTTTAGGGTATGTCTACACTATAGCACTAATTCAAACTAACTTAATTCGAAATCAGTTAATTTGAACTAAGCTAATTCGAACTAGTGCATCTAGACCTAAAAACTAGAATGTCCCCATTGAGTGGATCCTGAACCGAAGTTAAGGCTGGCCGGAAGCAGTGCCGGCAGGGCATCAGGTAAGGACTTAGAGCGTGAAGCTGCTGTCTCAGGCTAGCCGAGGGCTGCGCTTAAAGGGACCCGACCCCCACCCCAGACAGACAGTTCTCAGGGAATCCCGCTTCCTTGTTTACCTCGATGAGGGACAGCAAAGCAGTCCTGACTTGGAGTGCCCTGAGTGCCCACACTCGGCACATCACAGCACTCGGCCATCAGCCCGGCTGCACTTGCCACAGGCTGCCATCCGCGGGAGTCAATGGGGGGGCTGCAGGAGAGCTTCCACCACGAGGAGCCCACAGAGCCACCACAGTCCTCCCCATCGGGGGCTCGTACCCCATTCCTCCCTCACCTCCTTCCACTTACCCCTCCCTAGCCCCCCTTCCTGATGTAAAAAATAAAGGACACGTGTGTTCAAAAATAGAAACTCTCTTTATTTAACAAAACTGGGGGGGAGGGGATTAACCTCTGGGGAGACTGGGAAAAGGAGGTGGAAGAGGGGAGGGGGAAACCTGGGAGGAGGGAGCTGGAAGGGGGAAGCCAGGGGAAGAAGGAGGAGGGGAAGTATCAAACTATGGTACGCCATATCTTCAGTACTGTGTACAGATGTGATCTCCTCACCCCAGAAAAGATATTTTGGCCTTGGAAAGGGTTCCAAAAAGGGCAACTACAATGATCAGGGGTTTGGAACAGGTCCCATATGAAGAAAGGCTAAAGAGACTGGGACTTTTCAGCTTAGAAAAAGAGGAGAATGAGGGGGGATATGATAGAGGTCTATAAAATCATGAGTGGTGTGGAGAGGGTGCATAAAGAAAAGTTCTTCATTAGTTCCCATAATAGAAGGACTAGAGGACACCAAATGAAATTAATGGGTAGCAGACTTCAAACTAATAAAAGAAAGTTCTTCACAAAGCAGATAGTCAACCTGTGGAACTCCTTGCCGCAGGAGGCTGTGAAGGCTAGAACTATAACAGAGTTTAAAGAGAAGTTAGATAAAGTCATGGAGGTTGGGTCCACGGAGTGGTACTAACCAGGCGGTAGAAATGGTGTCCCTGGCCTCTGTTTGTGGCAGGCTGGTGATGGATGGTACGAGACAAATGGCTTGGTCATTGTCTTCAGTCCATCCCCTCCAGGGTAGCTAGTGTTGGCCTCTGTCGGCAGACAGGCTACTGGGCTAGTTGGACTTTGGTCTGACTCAGTACGGCCATTCTTATGTTCTTATGTTCTAAGCTCTGGGCTGGAGGGTCTCACTGGACGTCCTTGATTTTCATGCAAACCTGCTCCTGGGTTTGCATGTGGCCTTTGGTGGCCAGGCTGGCAGCTATCCTGCCCTAGTCGGCCACTTTCCTGTCTCTAGTGCAGAGGTCGTGGACATTGGAGGCCTCCCCCCAAACCTGGATGAGGTCCACGATCTCTGCACTAGACCAGGCGGGCGCTCGCCTCTTGCAGCCCTGGGCAGGCTCCTGAGAGCTGCCAGCCTGGTCCTGGGAAGAGGCGGAGGGCTGGGTGGCAGCGGGTGGCTGGCTCATGCCGTGCCAGGTGCAGAGTCTGCTGGCTGGGTGCTGGCAGGCTTGCACCTGGCATGGGCACCGTAGCCAGACCGTGCCCCTTTAAGGGCTCCGGGGCTGGGAGGGGGCAGACGAGTTTCCCTGGTGGTGCCCAGAGTGGCCACCAGGGCAAGCTGGGAAGGGCTAGTCTCCCACTAGTTCGAATTAAGTGGCTACACAGCCATTAATTCGAACTACTTAATTTGAACTAGGCGTTAGTCCTCGTAAAATGAGGTTTACCTAGTTCGAATTAAGCGCTCCGCTATTTCGAATTAAGTTCGAACTAGCTGTTTGCATGTGTAGCGCCTATTAAAGTTAATTGGAACTAACGGCTGTTAGTTCGAATTAACTTTGTAATGTAGACATACTCTAAGATACTTGAAAGCTGCTCTCGTGTTTCTTTTCAGTCTTCTCTTTTCCAAGGTAAACAAGGCCAGTTTCTTCAGCCTTGCCTCATATCTCATGTTCTCTAGACCTTTCATCATTTGGGTTGATCTTCTCTGGACTTTCTCCAGTTTCTCCATGTTTCCTGAAATGTGGCGCCCAGAACTGGACATGAAACTCCAGCTGGGGCCTAATGTAGATGGCTCATTCCCTGCTTAGGGGACGTGAGAGTGGGTGGGTTAATTTCCAATTCTCCTGTTTATTCTTTTCCTAAGCCAGGAGGGCACGGTAGTTCTGATGGGGGCTCTGCAAGAAGGCAGCCCGCACTGCCCCCTGCCTGAAACCTTGTGCAGGTGTTAAACAGCTGTCCAGCCCACCCTAGAGGTGACTGCATTTCAGCGTGCCTGAAGCAACACTGCACCAGCAATGGACAGAAGAATGGCTCCTGGGCATGGCTTGCTCATGACTGCTTCAGTCCCATTGGATGGGCCTCACCCTCTTTTCTTCCCCTCCCCTGCTTTGCAATGGGGCTGTAGACTCTGGGGGAGAGAGATGGAGGCAGCCAGAGGTGTCCCCCTGCAGCAGATGTAGGCACGTCTCTGTATTAATCATTCTCTCATTGAAGTTTTTAGCTTGGTAGTGAGTCCTTTTACATGGAAACTTTGTATTACGTCTTGGTAGAATAGTCCCTAGGACAAGTGAGGCAGAGACTGTCCCTGAGGGGTGAATGAGGTGGGAATGGATAAGGCGGAAGGTGAGCACCTCTGGGCAGTTGCAAGGGTTGGAGAGGGGATGGAAGCCAGATCCAAGATCAATGAGCTCTGAGAAGTGGGCCCATTGAAAGGAGACTGGACCGGTGGATGCTTTAGGGGTCAGCAGCAAGGGCCTACTTTGGGAAGCCCCCTCTTTGGAGGTGAATGTGGCAGCATTGAGACACCACCCAGAAGCCGGCGCCACAGACACTAACTGCAGATTCATGGGATGGCTCTCATAGATCTTGCACATGCATAAGATGATAGATCTGCAGAAAGGGGGGCAGTGGCATAGAGAGGGGGCCGGAGGGGTCAGTTGCCACTGGGCACCATGCTAGGAAGGCTCCAATTTAATTTAATTCTGCTCCCCCCGTTATCCCTTCAGTTCACGTGCTCCTACTCCGCCTGCCACCGGCAGCTGGAGTCTCTTCCCTGCCTCTCTGCTCCGAGCCCGACCCTGCTCCAAGACTGACCCTCCTCCATCTCCACTGGAGGGTTAGTGCATGCAGGAGCCCGGCCCCAAATTGTAAGGGGTGGGGGAAGATGCACTACAAGTTCCCCTCAGCTGTGTACCAGGTTCGGGGCCGTGCCACATGGCGGCGGGGGGGGGGGGGAGCACAAATTTTTCCTTTGCCCCATGGCGCATAACACCTTCGCTACGCCTCTGCCCGCTCCCCTCCCGGCCATCCCCCACCCCTCCATCTGAGATCAAGTATGGCCGGTATTTTTTTGAAATCATCTGGTACCAGTCCTACTAAGCCAGGCTTGTTGCCATGGGAAGGGAAAGGGTCGAAAGGAAGGCTGCAGTTAACACAGAGTCTGACCTTGTCAAGAATTTCCAAGGACCCATATAATTGTGGATGCACGTGCAGCAGCAGTCTGTGCCACACAGCCTCAGGAGGCTGCACCGAAAAATCCTTTTTTTCCTTAAATGGTTCTCATCCAGGTACTTAAGAGTTCCATTAATGTTTCTGTTTTAGACATGAGGTGAGACTAGTAAAGCTCTAAGGACTAAATGAATCAAGCTCCAATTTCTCACATACCACTGAATAGCTCTCCTACGAGTCAAGTAGTAATGAAATGTAAAAGCTGGACTAGATCGTCATCCCTAGAGGTGAAAGGGAAGGCAGTGAGAGAAAGGGGCAGCTTACATTGTCAGTCTGTACTGTTCCCATTCTGAGCTAATTATAGGATTTTTGTTTCCAGGGCTGTCAATCCTGCGTTGTTCAAAGCAAAAGTGGAAATTTCAGGAGTGTCTGAGTGATTTAGGAGTACAAATCCACTGACTTCCAATGAGCTTCTCCTCCTAACTTACATAAGCCTTTCTAAAAAATCCATTCACAAATGTGGAAATGACAAAGTCAGTGTTGACTCCAACTCTTGCTGATCTCAAATATATTAATTCTTAGTAGAGAATGAGCAGGGATTCAGGATATAGCCCTCACTTTTTTAGATTTAAGGAGCTAAACAAGGTGGCTGGTGTGAAGAACAGGCCCATCATCAGAGGTTCACCTCTCAGAATCCAAGAACATGGGACTGCATGGGGAGAGCACAGCAGATTAGTGCCACAGGACCATGAGGGCCACCAATCCCAGGGGTGTGGATGGAGGAAGCAGTGCGTGGCACACTGATGCCGAGGATTTGGTCCCTTTGGAAAGACTTGCCAATGAGTGAGACTGGCACTGAGTGGACTCTGCCAGGGAACAATGGCACCAAGAGGTCTCCTGTTTTGGATCAGGACCTGAAACCGAAGGAGGTGCGTTCTGCACTAAAGTACTCAATGCTGGATCTTGTGTCTGAAGTTGCAGAGCAGATTCCATGAGGAACTGCTTCAAGCAGTAGGCCTACTCCTTTCTCATACGTGGTTTGAAGACCTTACAGATCTTGCACTTGTCATTCTGGTGGCCTTCCACTGGTCCCCAGAGACATGAATCGGGGGGGGGGGAGGGGCGGGGAGGAGCTGCCCCTTTACTCACTGCCTTCCCTTTCACCTCTAGGGATGACAACCTAGTCCAGCTTTTACATTTCATTACTGCTTGACTAGTGTCACTCATAGATCTAAGACCCGAAAGGTTTGAAGTCCTGGGACTTTGGCCTGCCCCAGGCCCTGAAGGGAACAGGGGAAGGAAGGAGAACCCCCCTCTTCAATTCCCACTGCTTACTCTAATACTAACTTAATACTATTAATCTTGCACAACAAAGAGTTCAAAGTGCTAGGGAGATAAGGCACTTGAAAAGCAAGTAAGAAAGAGCTGAGAAGCTGTTGAGTTGGCAGGATCATAAATACAGCATCACTCCAGCACCACTCCAGGGGGCTCCACAGCTGACCCAACCGGTAGCAGCTAGGGTAAACTCTTTTCAGCACATACACCTCAATTGCAATACATACAAGCAAGCACTCACAGAACAAGAGCTGAGTGCTTGTCACAACAATTCCACTAATATTCTCCTTCTGCCTGAAACTGTAGAGGAGTCAATTTCCAAAAAAAGTTACAAGCATCTAATAATCAAGATTTTGAATGGAAGGCTCATTTCAGTGTTAAGTAGCAGATTGTTGCTAGGAAGCACCACACACCAATATGATCCAGGTAATAGAATTTAAGTACATTCTGTTATAACAAGGATGGCTGTATTATCCAAAGGAAAATGGGGATGTGACTGTAGCTATTTAAAAATCTATAACATATGCAGAAAAATTCTACTTTATGTACAGTTAGAGTGGTGCTCCCACTGACCAAGATTTGGACTTATGTAGATGTCTCAAGTCAGCATCATGTCAGGCTTAGAACAGCCTCTAACCTTTCTTGCAGTGGAGTCCCTCTTTCCCTCCTTCAAATTCCTCAGTAAAATTAATTTGTATGTAAATTGACTCAGATTCTGATCTTATCACTGAGAGGTGCTATTTCCTTTTCAAGACATGCAATGATATACTATGGATGCTCAGGATGTACCTGTTTTTACCTCATCTCTTTCATCTATTCTACCCTAGTACTATTTCAAGATGAGGGCAGCACACAGTAGCTCCCCAGAGGTGCTTAGCACCTCACAGAACTGGGAAAACTGGACAGTTATAGTCGTAATTAAAGTCATTGTTAATAAGCTGCAAAGTTCAGGTCCAGATCCCACTTTAAAGTTCTACTGCACACAGTACAAATTGTTCATATTTAGAACTGTGACTCAGGTCATCCCAAAGATAAATGTAAGACACAGAATTCCAATCCAGATCTGATCTTAACTTCCCCAGTACTCTGGGGGCATTCAGCTCTAGTACTGCAATAACACTGATCCTAAGAAATACTTGAACTAAACAAGATCTGTTACTGTCCTCCTGCAGCACCCTTCTTCCCCAGTGTAGTAAGCTGAGGGTCAGTAACATGGAGTCAGCAGGCCTGAATAAAGGCCTGTAATGTGAAAACAGCAACAGGCCTGGAATCTAGTGAGCAAAACTTTGGTTCAGTAACACAGGAGCCAAGAAAGAGGCCCTATTGATAACTGTGTGATTGTGTAAGTTAGGCGAGCATGGAAGGACATAGAGAGGCACTGGGTACAGACTGTAGGCCAGAGTAGCGGAGCATCTCAATAAGAAATGTCTTGGTACCAAAGACTCCCCAAAAACTAATGTACACACCAACCTAAGTTCCGGACCTGATCGAAGTTGACAGCATGAAGGATAGTAAGTAAGCCCCCCTTTCATAAGGTGAGGGGTGGTAACTAGGCAACAGAGGGTTGCAACCTAGTATGTAAAGAAGTTGTTTGTACATGTTTATAAAAAGGCACCGCAAAGGGTAAGCTCTGACCGACCCTGGTTGAGGGGGTGCTTTTTGCATTTTTGTACATGGGGGTGTTATCAACCCTTACAGAATGCACAGTGGCTTAGCATTGAGACTTTCTACTAACAACTGATAGGCTACGTCTACATTGGCAAGATTTTGCGCAAATACTTTTAACGCAAGAGTTTTTGCGTTAAAGGATTTGCGCAAGAGAGCGTCTACACTGGCATGTGCTTTTGCGCAAGAGATGTGCTTTTGTGCAAAAGCATGCGTGCCCGTATAGACACTCTCTTGCGCAAGAAAGCTCCGATGGCCATTTTAGCCATCGGGCTGTCTTGCGCAAGAAATTTATGTTGCCTGTCTACACTGGCCTCTTGTGCAAGAACACTTGCACAAGAGGGCTTATTCCTGAGCGGGAGTGTCATAGTTCTTGCACAAGAAGCACTGATTTCTTACATTAGAACATCAGTGTTCTTGTGCAAAAACTTGCAGCCAGTGTAGATAGGCGGCAAGTTTTTGCGGAAAAGTGGCCGCTTTTGCGCAAAATCTTGCCAATGTAGACACAGCCTTAATGTATAGCATTTGGTAACAAACCTGCTGGGGGTCGGTACATTGCCAAAGCTTGCAGAATGCACAGTGGCTTAGCGTTGAGACTTTCTGTTGACAACTGTTAATGCACAGCATTTGGCAATAAACCTGCTCGATTGGTTTCATCCTTGCCTGAATCTGTCATTTCCAGGGACCCTCAGAGATCTACTGTGTTGACCCAAGTTCACTGGGTCTAACGCTTTAGATAAAAGGAGCACACACACACGCGCACGCAGCCGAAAGTAGGTCACCTACTCCATCAGTGATGATATGTCAGGAACAAACTGGGACAACCCCGAAACCCAGACTGACAACATCCAGCATGGTGAGGTTCTACTTCTTACTGAGTTCTTTCTATAGTCTTAGCACAGATTTGTTTTGTTTTTATTTTATTCTTTGCTGTATGAGAAAATATCAATCAACATTTTCTGTTCACTGGTATAGCTTTTCCCCTCATTTGTGTGCAGCACCTTGTACAATAAATCCCGATCCTTGATTACTAATATTATGCAAATACAAAATTAGAAATTTGTAGAATGAGTAGCAAATGAGACAATTTCTCTTTACACAACAAAAATACTATGGTGTAACCATAGGGACATGTGGCATAGCTGGGTTCCAAATAACAGTATTTACTGAATATGTACAAAGGCTCACCTACATGCATACTATTGCTGACTGGCTTAGGGTGCCTTTTAGAATACAGTGAACACCACCAGAGGAATCTCAAACTATTCAAAGGGATACTATCATATTCCTAATTATTAGTACTAACACTAATGATTCTATGGTGAAACGAAAGCCTGCAAGATTCAGCGCCTCATCAACCCTAAAGAGATTTATTGTCTGTAGAGATTTTAAATTTGTGCTCTTCTGTTTCACCATGAAAAGATACAAATGTCTGTGTCAGGTATACTAGTCACTGTAGCTAGTGGGTGAAAGGAGAATGCTGACAGTTATCATCCACCATCCCACACTAATGAAGCATAGAAACTCATTACAGATGCCTGTAATGTACATGACATAAAGGCAAACATGATCACTCCACAGTAGCTGTACTGGGGGAGTGAGAAGTCATAGCACATGCTGTTACCATGGTACTTTTCCTCCCACTATCCAGAACATTGCAAGAGGAGTTATGTAATGTACAATGGGGAAATTGAGTCCCCATGAGAAACTGTTTTTATATGCAGTTGTGGATTCCTGGTAGAGAAATCCTGGTAATTACTTAGTGATTCTCACTATCAAAAATACTGTCAGATTGGACACTTTACATGTAGACAATTAACTAAGAAGACATGTGGCATGGGCTTCCTATCATCATGATAGGAAGCATCCCTGGGCTTCCTATCATCACCTAACTTTATCAAAGGCCTTTACCAGAGATATGTCAGAGGAAAGAAAAACATTCAACCAACAGCTTGAACTACTGGATTCATGTTTTTAAATGTTTAACATCCTGTAATTTTAAAGGAGTTGGAACCTATTTTCTAAAGAAAAACATTGTTTGATCATTTAAAATAATCAGAATAAAAAATAGAAACCAAGAGATTGCTGATCTGGAATCAAATTGTGATAGTTGAAGAATAACTGCCCTTTGAACCCAAACAACATCCACTAACTAGAGCTTCCTAATATGATAATCACTCTGCGTTCTTTTCAGCAGCGAATAAAGTTTGGAAACTTGACATTCTAAATCATCTTTAGGATTCAGAGTTCCCTTTATATGTGAGTTCTCTTTACAAACTCAACGAGAAAACATTCTACCTGTTTATACTTAAATAAATAAAATAAAACCAAGGAGTCCAGTGGCACTTTAAAGACTAACACATTTATTAGGGCATTAGAGCATAAGCTTTCATGAACTACAACTCACTTCGTCAGATGCAGAAGAGAAAAAGAAAGAAACACACAAAAAAAGGGTCCCAACAGCAATTATTAAGCAAAGAAAAAACACTTAAATTTAAAAAGTCAGCATGGCCCCTTTAAGAAGAGGCTTTTTTGCTGGGGGCCTTTTCTTTTTCTGTTTCAGCCACAAGATAAGCTCCTGCGGAATCAGGTAAGCGGGCGGTTGGGAGGGTATCCAGGGGGGCCCAGCAGGGTGTCTGCGGAATTCAGTGGGAGGTCTGGGGGGGCCTGGGGCTGGATCCTGTTGCTGAGTGTGTCATAGGGTTTCCGGGTATCCGGTATTTTCACCTCCTGGCAGGGAAAAAAAAGCCCAGAAAATAATGGACATTTTAGGTCTCTGGTATTTTCTGATTTTTTTTTTTTTTTTTTAACCAGACAGGAGGCGAAAGTACCAGACTGTCCAGGTCAATACCGGACACCTGGCAACCCTAATTATAATCAGGTTTAGCTTCTGAGACCTTGGGCAACCAAATGATCCCCTTTTACCTTAGCCAACCCAGCTGAAAACAGGGTTGCCAGGTGTCTGGTATTGATCCGGACAGTCCAGTATTTTCGCTTCTTGTCAGGTAAAAAAATTCAGAAAATACCAGACACCTAAAATGTCCTGTATTTTCTGGGTTTTTTCCCCTTGCCAGGAGGCGAAATACCAAACACCTGGCAATCCTATGAAACAAAAGAAAGGACTATGTTTCAGCAAGATCAGACTAATACGGCTACATCTCTATTACTGGCAACCCTATGACACACTTAGCAACTGGACCCAGCCCCTGGACCCCCTGCCAGGACCTCCCCCAAACACGCCCCCCCCCTTACCTTGTTCCGCAGGGGCTTGTCTTGTGGCTGGAACAGAAAAACAAAATGGCTGCCAGCAAAAAAGCCTCTTCTTAAAGGGGCCATGCTGATTTTTTTTTTCCATTTAGAAACTGCTGTTGGGGTCTTTTTTGGTAATGCTAGCTGAAAAATTGATACAATTCAAGGGGAAAAGAGTTTTAAAATGAGCCTTTTTTGCTTTTCCAAAATTGACAAACATTTTGGCCTAATCTAGCAGAAACTTCAGTGACCAATAGAAACTGTGTTGGAAGTATAATTTCCTAGATTTGAAAGAAAATATAAATTACCTGGAACTTAGTTTTGATATATAAATATTACAAATCAACTAATGACATCTAAGTTGAAAACAATTTCCTTATGCATTTGCTGTAGAACAGCGATGGGCAACCAAGGCTAATGAGTGGGCTGCACGAGTAGCCCTCCTTTGTCTCAGTAGATTTCAAGATTGAAATCAGGAGTGTGCACTAACCATGACCCCAAAATAAGATTAAATACATTACACTTGAATCTCCATCTTTATCATGTCTTTTCAACACAAAATGATTCATTATTAAATTGCCAGCAAAAGTAACAAAGGAGGAGAGGATGTGCATGGCTCTCATAAGGTTGGGTGCAATCAGCATGCACCTCACAAGTGCCCTTGCTTTAAATGTGTGTCACTTCTCACTTTCCCAGAGGCTGCTTGATCCTCCCCTCCACTGAAGTCTTCACCCCTTCTCAACTGCTTCCATCACCCCCTACCTAGTCTCTTCCCTGTCTTCTCTGAGCATGCCCCATCCCTTCTCCTACCCTTCCCCCTCGTTCCAACATTTCCAGAGTGCCATGAATTGGCTCTGATGTGTGCCCCATATCCGATCCTCCCTCCCAGCGCTTGAATGCCATGAATCAGTTGCTCAGCACTGCTGTAAAATGTTGCCTCTTTAAGGACAGATGGTGTAAGATATCATGTAATTTGACACACAATTGTAATGATTAAGATTAAAAAGATAATGATTTGGAAGTGCCAATCATTAATAAGTCTCATTTTGCATTAGATGTATTGTTGAATGTCAATTTAAATTCCATATCTGAATTTCACGCCATAAGGTTTGCCTAAAAATTGGCTAGATGACATAATAGGCCTTTTCATTTCTAAAATCTATGGATAAAATCCTAGATTGCTTTTTACTCAGTCATAACTCAGGCAAAAATCTGGTTTCTATATCCTGCAGACAGCTGTTGAGTGATATTTCCAGAAAAACAGAGTGATCAATTCCCAGAGGAAAATTTCCTTTTCAATAATTCCAGACTTACTGTATCTTTTGAGAATGTTTCAGAAATTCTTTCCCCTAAAAAAGTGGGACGAATCACCAGAATTTGCAAAATATATTCTTGTTTCTCTTCTGGGCTCCTAGGTAATTAAGCCCTTCCTACCTATCCAGAATAGACTTGGTGAATCATTCAGAAATGTTGCAGTTTTGCCCCACACATCCATATTGATGTAAGCAGGTGCTGAACTACCGCTTGCAATACAGCCAGCTGAAAGGAGAGAGCAGCCCTGCAGGTGGGTATGCTCACTCAAATTGTTTAGCCCTGCAGGATAATTAACAGTTGATATGTAAATACAGCTCATTCCGGATGAGAAAAGAATCTGGGGTGTTACTATGTAAATCCAGTTCAGCCAGGGCTGATGGAGGGTGAATTGTTGGAATGGAATGTGATGTATTGTAACTAATTTGGCTATTGTGGGGTCACAAACCATGCTACCGCTAAATGTAGGAACTGTAAAATATGACACCAACGCTTATAGGAGAGACACCATCACTGTACTGGATCTCAGATGAACATGCTTCTTCCGTCCAGATTTGAGTGGATGAATTGGGGGCAAGAAGAAGCAGCCGCCGCCACCACCACCACCATCACCATGCTTGCTAAGTGTGAGTTATAAGACTGGTTCAAACTGTTGTCTCCCTCTGCCCCCCCATTCTAAGGATAGACCTAAAGCAGACTCCATGGCTATGTCTAGATTGCATCCCTTTTTCGAAAAAGGGATGCAAATTAGACGTATCACAATTGCTAATGAAGCGGGGATTTAAATCTCCCCCGCTTCGTTAGCAATTGTGATACGTCTAATTTGCATCCCTTTTTACGAAAAAGGGATGCAATCTAGACATAGCCCATAAGTCTCTGTTATTCCAGTGAAAGCTGGAATCTTTTGGCCAGCCTAGGTGGTGGCTAAGAGTTGAAATCACTAAAGGCTACATCTACACTGCAGGCTTCTTGCGCAAGAGTTCTTGCACAAAAGGTCTTGGGCAAGAGCACGTCCACACTGCCATGTGCTTTTGCACAAGAGATGTGCATTTGTGCAAGAGCATTCATGGCTCTGATAGCAATTTTAGCTATCGGGGTTTCTTGCACAAGAAACCCGTTGCCCATCCACACTGTCTCCCTGCACAAGAACTCTTGTGAAAGAGGCCTTATTCCTCAAGGGGAGAGGAATAACTCTTGCGCAAGAAGCCCTCTTTTCTGATATTTTACTGTAAATTTACTTGCACAAAAACACACGTGCAGTGTAGACGCTCCGCAGATTTTTGCACAAGAAAGGATGTTCTTGGGCAGAAAGCCTGCAGTGTAGACGTAGCCTAAGAGCTGAAGACCGTTACTCATGGGTTGGTTATGAATTCTAGTTGTGGTAATTTCCCAAGTTAATGCCATGTGATTTATAGAATCATAGAGCTAGAAGAGACCTCAAGAGGTCATGAAGCCCAGCTCCCTGCCCAAAGCAGGACCAATCCCAACTAAATCAACCCAGCCAGGGTTTTGTCAAGCCGAGACTTAAAAACCTCTAGGGATGGAGATTCCACCACTTCTCTAGCTAACCCATTTCAGTGCTTCACCACCCTCCTAGTGAAACAGTTTTTCCTAATATCCAACCTAGACCTCCCCCACTGTAACTTGAGAGTACTGCTCCTTGTTCTGCCATCCATCACTACTGTGAACAGCCTCTCTCCATCCTCTTTGGAACCTCCTTTCAGGAAGTTAAAGGCTGCTATCAAATCCCCCCTCACTCTTCTCTTCTGCAGACTAAACAAACCCAAATCCCTCAGCCTCTCCTCATAGGTCATATGCTCCAGCCTCCTAATCATTTTGATCACCCTCCGCCGGACCATCTCCAATGCGTCCACATCCTTCCTGTAGTTGGGGGCCGAGAACTGGACACAATACTCCACATGTGGCCTCACCAGAGCCAAATAAAGTGGAATAATCACTTCTCTAGATCTGATCAATGCTCCTCCTAATGCAACCTAATAGGCCATTAGTGTTCTTGGCTACAAGGGCACACTGTTGACTCATATCCAGCTTCTCGTCCACTGTATTCCCCAGGTCATTTTCTGCAGAACTGCTACTTAGCCATTTGGTCCCCAGCCTGTAACAATGCTTGGGATTCTTCTGTCCCAAGAGCAGGACTCTACACTTGTCCTTGTAGAACCTCATCAGATTTTTTTTGGCCCAATCCTCCAATTTGTCTAGGTCACTCTGGACCCTATTCCTACCCTCCAGTGTATCTATGTCTCCCCCAGCTTAGTGTCATCTGCAAACTTGCTGAGGGTTCAATCCATCACCTCATCCAAGTCATTGGATGTTGAACAAAACTGATCCTAGAACTGATCCTTGGGGCACTCCGCTAGAAACCGACCGCCAACCTGACATCAAGTCATTGATCACTACCCACTGGAGCCGCCCTTCTAGCCAGCTTTCTATCCATCTTACCGTCCATTTATCCAATCCACATTCCCTTAACTTGCTGGCAAGAATATTGTGGGAAACCATATCAAAAGCTTTGCTAAAGTCAAGGTATATCATATCCACTGACTTTCGCATATCCACATACCTCATCATAGAAGCTAATAAGATTGGTCAGGCATGACTTGCCCTATGTGAATCCATGCTGACTATTCCTGATCACTTTCCCCTCTTCCAAGTGCTTCAAAATGGATTCCTTGAGGATCCCCTCCATGATTTTTCTGCGAACTGAAATAAGACTGACCAGTCTATAGTTCCCTGGATCACCCTTCTTCCCTTTTTAAAAGATGGGCACTACATTTGCCTTTTCCCAATCATCCGTGATCTCTCCCGATCTCCACGACTTTTCATAGATAATTGCCAAAGGCTCCACAATGACATTTGCCAATTCCCTCAGTACCCTCAGATGCATTAAATCCAGACCCATAGATTTATGTACATTTAGCTTTTCTAAATAGTTCCTAACCTGTTCTGTCCCCACCAAGGGCTGTCCACCTTCGTCCCATATTCCGTCACCTAGTGCATTTGTCTGGGAGCTGACCTTGTCTGTGAAGACAGAAGCAAAGAAAGCATTGAGTACTTCAGCTTTCCCCACATAATCTGTCACTAGATTACCTCCCTCATGCACTAAGGGCCCCACACCCTCTCTGATCACTCTCTTATTACTAACATGCTTTTAGAAACCTTTCTTTTTACCCTTCACATCCTTTACTAGTCGCAATTCCAATTGCGCTTTCACTTTCCTGATAACTCCCCTGCATTTTCGAGCTATACATTTATACCCCTCCCTAGCCATCTGTCCAAGTTTCCACTTCTTGTAAGCTTCCTTTTTGTGCTTAAGTTCACCAAGGATTTCCCCGGTAAGCCAATTCAGTCTCCTACCATATTTGCTTCTCTTGCTGTGCATCAGGATGGTTTCTTCTTCTGCCTTCAGTAAGGCTTCTTTAAAATACTGCCAACTCTCCTGGACTCCTTTCCTCTTCATGTTAGTATTCCAGGGGATTCTGCCCATCAGGTCTCTGAGGGAGTCAAAGTCTGCTTTTCTGATGTCTAGGGTACTTTCTTTTCTTCCTTTGGTCAGGATCCTGAAATCTACCATCTCACGATCACTGCTTCCCAGGTTGTCACCCACCTCTACTTCCCCTATTAGTTCCTCCCTGTTTGTGAGCAGCAGGTCAAGCTGTGCATGGTCCCGGTCAGATCCTTCAGCACTTGTATCAAGAAGTTATCCCCAACATTCTCCAAAAACTTCCTGGATTGTCTGTGTACTGCTGTATTGGTCCCCACTCTTTCATTAAAACTTTCCTTTCTACGCTCAGACTCTGTGCTCATGAGTGGGGAAGGATTGCCTCCCAGAGGCACCCAGGGGTGTGTGAATTTCCTAAGCTACTGGGTGGGAGTTTGAGCCAGTTCTTTTTGAGATGGATGAAAAGGGACACCTAGATATTGAATCCGGGCTTGGCTGCTGCTGCCACTACCTGGCAGAAGGATTACATCAGCAACGGATCTAGTCATTGCATTTGTAATGCTCTCTGGTACACCATTGTTCCTAGATGCAGTGGCTTCTGGAATATTTCAAATTTGCACTATGGGACAATAGCAAAAGGCCAGTCAGAACCATCTAAGTATTAAGCAAATTCAGGCTGAACTGCTTCCAACTAAATCAATATGGAGACCTGCTGAAACTAAGTCTAATCCAAATGCTACAAAGCACACACAAACCCAGCTGAAGTACACTTGTGGATATAATGTAGCTGAGTTTTAGAGATGCTGAGATCCCCCCCCCCCCATTTCCACTGAAGTCAGTTGGATTTGTGGGTTCTCATCACCTCTGAAACTCAGGCCACATTAATTTTTGAATCATTTTTAGTAGAGTAAGTTTCTTTAGGGTGGTAGCTCAGTTTTAATTAGACAAATCTGATGGGATCTGCTGGTCTGTGGCAGTAATTTGTTTTTTGCATAAATAAAATTATATTGGGCTGGCTGTTAATATTACATCTTGGCAGAGTTGCAGGTCACATTTCCATTATCTGAAAACCAGGAAGCTGTAATGCATACACATGTCCACATGATGGTACTATGTAACCAATTTTTAAGTTAAGTACCTTAAGATTTTGGTTTAAAAAGTTATAAAGAAGATATTATACATTTTGCCCCTTTGACACTTTCTGCAAAAAAGGGAAACAATTATCTACTTGTTTGTTTTCTTAGAAATATCCATTTAATAACCTCAGTCTTTCCAACCACCTGTGAGATCAGATCTAGCAAATTAAGATTGTGAGTGGACTACCCAACACCTTTAGAATGTAATTACCAAAAACATAAAAAGTTAAGATCACATATTTAGAGGATGGCATATGGGTTCCAGCTTCTACCATCTAATTTAACAGGCAGACATTGGAACAGAGCTCTTGTCCCCTAAATTCAGATCTGCAAATCCTCACTCATCAGTAAAGTGATGGATTTAGCAGTGGTTTTCAGTCTGTGATCTGCAGACTGCTGAGTGTCACCAGACTATGTCAACGATCTCCAGAGAAGTCTGCACCTCCGTTTGACATTTTGTAGGTGTCCAACACATGAAAAAAGGTTGAAAACTATTGGCATAATATTAAGGTAGTATCTCTTCAGGTAGTTTGTGAGCCCTCTAGTGGTGTTCATCATGGTCTTCTATGTTTTATTAGCAGCCAGAAACCAGTCAGAGCAGCAATATATAAGTAACTAGCCTTATATATATATGTTACTTGGGATCCATCTGTGTCTACGTGAGTTCTTCATACTGTTCTTATTGTGTAAAGAACAAAAAAGAAAAAAGGGAAGACAATACTAAGGCAATGAATTCAAAAGAACAGAATAGAAATTACATTTAGTGCTACCTTACAATCTTAGTAACCATGTGAAAAATATATTTTTTTGCAAATCTTCATTAGCATAAATAGTTTTTTTCCCCAGTGAAAATCACCTGAGTTTCAAGTTTTTCCAAAAATGACTTGTCAGAGAACATGAATGTTTTTGTGGCAGATCACAAACTACTGTCTATGACAGGGGTGGGCAATAAAACGGCAGCAGTTCATCAGGGTGAGCCGCTGGTGGGCCACTGTCACTATATTTACCTGCACCTCCACAGATATGGGTGATCGCAGCTCCCATTGGCCACAAACGGTGATGCCTATACCTGTGGAGGTGCACGTAAATATGGTAATGTTGGAGCCTGCTAGTTGCTAACCCTGGCAGATTGGATCTGGCCTGTGGGCCAGTATTAGTCCACCCCGATCTATGAAGTCAGCTCTTTTATTTCATCCTCCAAGGAATGGAAGCTTGTTTTCTCAAGGTAAAGTAAACACCATTTTTAAGCCGTGCTCTTTTAGCAAGTTCTTGTAGCCCCATACTGGGTGAAAATGATCCATAATAAGCAGTATAGTATGCAGAAAAGCCTCAAACATGGCAAAACTATTCTGTGGGGAGGTTAGGGACCATGGATAGAGAAGACTTGAAGAATGACTTCATGCCTGTTGGTTAGTGACCATTCTAATAGTTGTGTATGCTTCAGAGGGGGTGTGGAGCCGGCCTGGGGGAAGAGCAGAGCATTAGTGCCTGAGTTCATAATTTTGTATATTCAATGGCCATAAATGTATACACAGAGGCACACAGGATGTGGCTCTGATTTCAGACTGGAGGCAGGAATACAGCAACCCTGTGCAGGTGGAACTGGGTTCCAACTCAAAACCTCAGCAACGTTCCTTGAGGAAGACAAATTTTCCAAGGTGCAGGTGTGAAATTCACTTTACTGAAAAATCGGAGCTCATCAGATGCTGCAGCCCTGCTACTAGCCCTTTAGCAAACCTAAAATTCACTAAACATGACAACTTCTACTGACAAGTTTTGCTCTGTTTTACTGTTCATGTCATACATGCAACACCATTCATTCTCTGACCTTGGCTTTTGCTATCCGTTTGTCACTCTCTTCACTCCACATCTCACAAAGGGAAAAAGAAAACCTGTTCTACTTGACAAAAACTATTTATCAAAACTATCATAACATTAGCACAACCACTTTTCCAGATTTAAACAATCAGGCTACATCTACACTGGCATGATTTTCTGGAAATGCTTTTAACGGAAAAGTTTTCCGTTAAAAGCATTTTCGGAAAAGCGCGTCTTGATTGGCAGGACGCTTTTCCGGAAAAGCACTTTTTCCGGAAAAGTGTCCGTGGCCAATCTAGACGCGCTTTTCTGCAAAAAAGCCCCGATCGTCATTTTCGCAATCGGGGCTTTTTTGCAGAATACAGTACTGTGCTGTCTACACTGGCCCTTTTCCGGAACAGTTTTCCGGAAAAAGACTTTTGCCTGAACGGGAGCAGCATAGTTTTTCCAGAAAAGCACTGATGATTTTACATTAGATTGTCAGTACTTTTCCAGAAATTCAAGCAGCCAGTGTAGACAGCTGGCAAGTTTTTCCGGAAAAGCGGCTAATTTTCCAGAATAACTTGCCAGTGTAGACACAGCCTCAGTGTGTCTCCTATGAGATGTGTCTCCTAAATCAGTGGTCACCAACCAGTAAATTGGGATCTACCAGTAGGTCTTGGAGCCTCTGACAAGTGATCCTGACTGGTTTGGCCAGGAAGCTATCAAGAGCTGGTACTTCAGTTGCCTCTCCCCTCCCTTCCCCCACAGTCATGCTGCTCCTGCCCTCTGTCTTGGAGCTGCCCCTTGGGAGCCTCCTGCTTGTGTTGCAGGGTGTAAGAGGGAGAAGAGGGGGATGCTGATGCCAGGGTCCCCCCCCCCACTCCTGTGCCCTGTCTCCCCACAGAAAGAAGGATATGGTGGGAGCTTGGCAATGCAAATCTGTCACTCTCACACAGTGTGTGTGTGATTCTCTCTCTCTCTCACACACACACACACACACACAGTCCTTCCTTCTCATTGCCTGACCCAACAGGTACATGGGGGGTTGTTACTACTTTTCTGCTTGCAAAGTGGGTTATTTTTAGGTTTTGATTGGTCTGTGCATTTCATAACTTTCATTTCTCTCTTAGGCTTAAATTTAATTCTTTGAGTAGTGAGTTCTAAAATGCCTAACCTGGAGTAATTATCCCTATGGCAACAGTGTTCCTGGAAGTGGCTGGTATGTCCCTACAGCCCCTGATCACGTCAGAGCAGGGGGTCTCCACATGTCCCAGCCTGCAGACACCACTCCTGCACCTCCTATTGGTCAGTAATGGAGAACTGTGGCTAGTAAAGGCTGTGGAGTTGGTGCCTGTGGATGAGGAGCAGCCCATAGAGCCACTCAATATATGCTAATTGCTTTCAGGGGTGGTGGTGAGCCTACCTTAGCTCTGCTGCTCCATCGCTAGGGACAGCTGTCTGGCTGCTTCCAGGGTGAGCAGGGACTTGAGTCCACAGCCCTGTGCTCCCCAGGCATGTGCATATCCCCATGGCCACTCCAGAACCCACCCCACCTTCAGAGGGTCCCTTATCCTGTATTGGTGCCTGGTTGCTCCATGGTGGTCAGGGACTTGAACTCACCAGTCTGTGCTCCCTAGGCAAATGCCCTATACCCAAAGTTACTCCAGGGTCCTGCCCAGCCTGCCCCACCACATTCAGAGGGTCACTTATCCTGCCTTCCTATTGCAGGACCCAGCTCCATCCCTGGGGCAGCTTGTGTTGATTGTCCCGGTGCTCCCAGCGTGAGCAGGATTTGAGCTGCCAACCTGGCACTCCTCAGGCAAATACCCTATCCCCTAGGCCTCTCCAGAACCCACCCCACCTCCCTACCTTTAGGGTGTCCCCTCCCACACTCTGAACCCCTTGGCCCATACCAGAGCCTGCACCCCAATGCTTTTTCCCAGCAGGGTGAGGCCTCGTAGAGAAGCAGTGGGGGGAGGGAGTAAGAAAGTGGGGCAAGGGTAGTTGGGTTTGAGGTAGATCTTACATTGCACTTAAATTGAAAAAGTGATCTTGTGATTAAAAAGGTTGGAGATCACTGTCCTAAAGCATCAGCCAGTCTGAAAACAATTCACTATCCCAGAGGCAAAAGAAAAAGAGGAGGTTGAGGGTGAGAGAAGAGATTGAGGAAATGGGAAAAGGCGAGAGAAAACAGACCACTCTTCTTTAGA
Source organism: Pelodiscus sinensis (assembly GCF_052426305.1). Classification (NCBI taxonomy): domain Eukaryota; kingdom Metazoa; phylum Chordata; order Testudines; family Trionychidae; genus Pelodiscus; species Pelodiscus sinensis. Next base: position 27,810,645 of record NC_143067.1, on the reverse strand, counting down.
CCCAGATCCGGAAGGTAACTGAAAAAACAGATTCTTTGCAGAGGTCATCAATACCAGAGCCACCTCACTTTTTGACAGTGTTAAATAATATCATTTCTTGTGACTTCTGTCATGAATACGAGCTTGGGGATTTCGCTTGAGAGGCCTTTTCAACATAAGGCTTAGCAAGTCTAACTCAAATTATGGCTTAAATGATTAGTTTTGTTCTGCAGCCAAGAAGTTTCAACCTGGTTAATCTGAACAGTGAAATGGTCTCCAGGAGATCAAGTTAATCCTATTAGAAACAAGTAGGGTCAGATAATGACACCATCTTGCTTCAGAATGTCCAATTCATAGGTACAGATTTATACTGGAAGCATGAGATCACACAGAAAATCCTTTCATAAAGTTCTTCTCAAGTGCAGACAAAGAGCATCATATGAAGATCAGGATTTTAAAGGCTAAATTCTGAAGGTGTTCTAGAAGGTATGTATTCTAAGAAGCAAAAGTGAAAATGTATTGTATGGTATCGAGTACACTGAATGCTTGGAGTTCTTAATGTAAGAGCAAAGCTGTGATCTTTTTGTGAAGCATCAGAGATAAATGTTAAACAAGACCATGCTAATAGGGTAATGTATAATTTTTATGCAGCTCAAATCAGCACAC